>NC_064535.1:22011588-22675160 GCF_023856365.1 Brienomyrus brachyistius
GACACATTCACTGAGAGATGCTAGGTGCTAAGTGGCTATGTTCTCTGAGCGCACCGCATATAGCATCTATGCTAGTTGCTGAGATTTCAGAACGACCTCCATGTTGCACTGGCTCAGAAGTATCCCATGAGGCCGCTCTTCATGTCACCGGGTACCAGTAAAGACCAGCCGATCAAGCAGACCTGTGGTCAGGAGAAATTCTACTGTCGTCATTCAGTGAGGTGGTTCGCCTTTAAAATACATGTGGGTAAGGGAGGCCTGAGCTTTAGGGATGATTAATGAGGGGAAGGTAAGCCGGTGGTTCCGCCACGGACACGACAGGAGCACGATGCCATAGGGGCAAGAATTAATTTTCAGAAAGGGTGTGGTTTTTCCGCCGAAGGCGACTGTGACCCCCGCGGTCAGGCAGGTAGTTCTGCCGGCAAAGATAAAACTCTGCTGGGTCGAATTGAATCCCCGCGATGAATATTCTTTCGTGTAGGTTGGCGGGCAGGCGGGCGGACGAGCGAGGGGAGGGGGGGCTCTCGCCTGCGCTTGATGACAGACGCTGTAATGGAGGGGTGGTTTTATTGCAGGCTCTGAGCTGCGACCCGGCGGCCGGAGCCGTCTGCCAATCCCAAAAGCTTCCAGATTTCCAGATGCATGATTAGAAGGAACGTCTGCGGTGAAAGGGGGTCACGGATGAATTATGTCTTCACGTTCTTCCTGGGGGGGGGGGTGAGGGCAGCCGACCTCTCAGGTGCAAAACCAGCACTGGCACCTGAGGCAGGTCACGACTGGCCTGCATTCCTGCCCCTGCAGAGGGAAGTAGGAGTGCTCATAAAATGGCCACAAGAGGATCTCCTTCGTATAAGTGGTCAGCTGGCCGTATTGCTAGATATTTTTTTATTTTATTAGTTACTTTGTGTTCCATTAACTCCCTGTACAGTCTGATCTGTTGCAAATTAAAATTACTTGATGTGGGAAGTGTGGTCACTCAGAAGGGCCTGCTGCAGTTTTATTGTTTGTCCAATAGGGGTCAGGGTTCTTGCTGTGCCAAGGACTGTTGGTAGGGCTCTTCTCCCTGGTTCTTAATTAGCTTCATTTGGTAGCCCTGCCTCATTGTTTGCTTCATCAGTTGTTTGTGAAGAATGTTTTCCGCGGGGGGAAAAAAATAAGCCGCTAATGTATTCAGGATAGAGCTACCAGAATGGAGAGCCCACAAGTCCCCATTCACCTTAGTAAATTGCAAATAACTGTTCATAGTTTTCAGAGTTTCACAGCTGATAACAAATGATATGACAGATTTATTTGTCCACCTCCCCAGAAGAATGGAAGCTTTGGAGTGAGCTTGTGTATTAAATGATGATTGTCCCCACAGGCCAACCTCAACTTGCGGCTCTCGCTACCTTTCGCAGTGCATTAGTGCACTGATTTGCAAATCGGATCACGTCTACATGGCAGTGTCAGTCTGATCTTCTGGGCTTCACGCCATGATTAAATCTGATCTGTCTAATTGGTCGGCAGAAGTACTGGCTGTACAAGCTGCATAATCTGATTATTACAACCTAAAACTAATAAGATTGAATTTCTTAAAAAGGAGAGCAGTCCCACACTTCTGCGAGATGAGCCTCTTTGGGTGCACGGAGGAGATTGCTCTACACGGACTTTGCCTTTATGAAACCTGAATCCTCTACCCAGTTTCAAATTACTTGTTGAGTTTCAGGTGTCTGCCAGTGCACTGACTATTGCTATACGCACTTTTTGGAGCACCGACGTGCCACCAGACTCCGAGACTGGCCTTTCTTTCTGGCCTGACTCTGCATTCCTCCAGCCGAGAATTGCCTCAGAACTGAAGGGTTAAAAATGAGGAACTCGTGTCTAAGGAGTGCTTTCATCTCCACATTCCATCCCAGAATTCAGTTCAATTCAATTTATTTTTATATAACGCCTTTCACAACAGTCTCGCCCCCCCAGGCGCTTTACATGGGTACAACATCATTAAGAGAGAACAATGCAAAAAACAGAGGAATGAAAGACAAAGAAGTGAAAGAAAGAAAGCCAGATGACAACAGCAGAGATGAACCAAAAACTCCCAAGTAGGGAGGAGAGAACCTGTAGCAGTCCAATGTGAACCGTCTGTTTCCCAGGGTTGAGCTTCAGGTGCCCAGGCATACCGAAGCCTGAAATTCTGAAAGCCAGGCAGTCTGCGTCACCCCCAAACCCCCCCGGGAAGGTTCTCGAACCACACCAGAGAGTCTCACCTGCTCATGCACCCCCTCCCCGCGGGAAATGGAACCGCAGCAGGAATGCAACGTGGCTTTAATGCGGCCGCAGTCTGCGGCACTGTCGGGCCGCTTCAAATGCCACATCACACCCTCCGCGACAGCCAGTAAATAGCTAGATAAGCAGCATCCGCACCGGCCTGCGGTGAGCCGTGTCTAGCCGAGGTGTTGGACCGCAGGAAAAGGATGGATGGAGGGGCAGCAGCTTTTTTTTCCCACTCCCCCCACCCCCACGCAGAGCTCCACCACCTTTGCTTCGTACCACTATGACGAAGAGTCTGTCTTTGTGGGATTCATGCCTTCATGTGGTTAGG
Organism: Brienomyrus brachyistius; assembly: GCF_023856365.1. NCBI lineage: Eukaryota > Metazoa > Chordata > Actinopteri > Osteoglossiformes > Mormyridae > Brienomyrus > Brienomyrus brachyistius. The sequence continues at coordinate 22,014,167 of NC_064535.1, forward strand.
GCTGTGTCAAGAGCACATGTATCGCAGTGGTTTAATTAGCAAAGCTCATTAAAAGAAAATCCATCTGCCTCACTGCCGGACTCGTGGTTAGGCGTAATCACCAGGCTTCTGGCGGCCCAGATGTCTTAATCAAGTAAATGAACTGCTAAATGACCCGCAAGGAAGTAATATGTTTACCGCTTAGCCCGTTAGTGATGTGAATACGACATCATTAGTTTGACCTGTCAGTTAGACTTTAACTAGCCATCGTTTAGGCCATAATCGAGTAACAGCCAGTGCAGTGGAGAACCACAATCCTTGGAAGAGTAGAAGGAAAGAGGAAGAAGATGACTAGCGTCAAGTTGGATAGAATGGATCGCAACACTCAACATGATATTGGCACGCCTGAAGACCCTAATGGAAGATGGAATGTTCTGGAGGGATGACGGCTATATGGGCACCAGGAGTTGACATTGACTTGATTAGGGATACACTCCCTAATCACTCTTAGGGATAAGTTCATGGTCCCCTGGTGCTAAGGTGCTCCTCCTGTGCTAGGTGGCACCAGAGCCGAGACTGTATGAGGACCTAGCAGAAAATGATCCTTTATTTGTTAATTGCACAGGTATGAGTGCAGGGCCATTGACATGGTGCATTTTGGGGGGTGGGCTTTGAGCCTTGCTCAGGTGCCCGTTTGAGATGTGACTGTACGGCCAAGGTTGGGGCTTAAACGCATGACCTTCTGATCACAGGCACAGAGGCATAGCCCGCTGAACCACATGCGGGGGGTGGGGGCACACAGTCAGGGTGGAGATGCCGAGGGCCATGTCCGGAGTCAGGACTGCGCTGGAGACCTGCTGATGTTGGCCGAGCTATGCGCGAGGTTAGAGGCGTGGTATAGGGACACATCCCTTTGGACAAACACAACACGGCGGGAAGCGTCTCTGGTGAAAAGTCGGCATGTGGGAGCCCCGTCTGTGGAAAATGTGCAGTGGGGAGAATTGTCCCTGTGGTGGGAATTACGCCTGTGGTCAGAACCGTAATGTGGAGCCATGGGTACAGTTAAAAAAAAAAGAAAAAAGGAAGAAAATACAGAAGAACGTTCCGGTAGTCAGAAACGTGCAGGAAAACGTGTCTGCGGCCAGAAGGGCCGTGCGGAATGGAGGCTGGCATGGCACGCTCAATCGAGGTCACGCGGAATCCGTTCCACTCATCTGGCACGTGGGCTGTCGGTGCGGAATCACCGCCATGGCGGATCTCAGACGGTTCTTTGCCCCCGAGCTTTGCACAGATCTCCCGAGGGCCGGCCTGGGCTGCATTTTAGCTGGCGGCTGGAGCCTTTCTCTTACGGGGCGTTATTCACGTGTAGGCTGCCTGCTCGCAGCATGCGTGCGTGAGCGCAGAAGCTCCAATTCGCCTTTTGCTCGCATAAAGTGTGAGTTCGCCGTTTGGGAATGTCCTGGGAAAACATGGAATGGCAGGAATATTGACTTTCGGTAGCCTGCAATTGCTTTTCCCCTCCTAAGTTTATCATTTCAAGATGTTAAAACACTTAAGTTATTTATTTAAGCTTAAATGGTCCATTAAGGCCAATATAATACTGCATTATTATCCAGCTTTTTCCAACTAGGTAATTAGGGGGACACCAAGACAAGCATGTGAGACAATGCCAGTGTTTCCTGGGAGTTTAACTGAATGATGATCATGAGATTTTCTTTGCAGGGGTGTTGGGATTATAGTCGGGTGGGGGGGGGGGGTAGCTCGGGGTTGGTGGGTTGGAGTGGTCAAAGGCGATTGGATGACCTGGGGGGACCTTTGTTGACCTGCGGTGTTCAGATGCTCATAAGTGTGTGCGAGGCCACCTTGTGTCCCTGAGCCGTGGTGACGGGAGAAGAAGATGACTTTCCCATCAACACTGGGCAGCATCTCCGAGAAGTGGATGTGAACGACCTTCTGTCCCAGGGGATTCTTCAGCCATGTAAACCAAGCCTAGGCGACTTACAGAAGGATCTTGTGAAGAGAGTCAGGCAGCAGGTTAGGGTCACGGATTCAGAGGATCAGACGCCCCTCTTTTACCCCCTGGGGCAAGACACTTAACCTGTGGTATTTTTGTAGGAACTGCTCTTCAAACCAGCGTGTTACAGGACAGCCATTTCAGCTTGCCGTAAATCATTTTAGGGTCCCTGTTAGCAGGACTGATGGTAATCTCTGTGACTTATTGGTTTAAATGTGATTCAGAATGGGTCTGAGTCTTGGTGTTGCGTGTCTCCTCAAAATGGAATGTACCGAATGGTGCAACGATAGAATCTCTTGGGAGACATAGATTAGGTTACCAAATGTGAACCCGAGTTTTTTTTTTTTTTTTTACTGAAATTATATCATTGAAGAATGTAGATTTGATAGTATTCATGTTTTGGTGAACAGTGACGATAATGTGCCGTGACATCATTGGTTAATGCATCTTGACATCATTGGTCAACTACTGGCAGGCAAAACATGGGACACCCGGTCAACTGGAGGCGCTGTGTGCAGGTACGCGTGACATGTTGGGGTGAACACGCTGTCAAGCACGGCTGAGGACTGATACGTTGATGGCTTAAGGTGTGATGCTCGCCTCCATGTCGTGTTGGGATATTTGACTTGGCTGCGATGGCAGCAGCCTAGCCGTGCCAATAGAAGGACCTTTCCCAAACTTCGGATGGAACGAATGTTTTCCTTGGTCCTGTCTATTCCTGAAGCAAGTGTTGGCCATTCAAGCAGGGGGACCCTAAGATGGTCGTGTCAGAGGTGGGGTCGCACTTTGTGGACACATTTAAAGGTCTCCAGATGTCAAGTTAGCCAGAACTGGGTCCTGATCTTCTATGGCATTGAAGACCATAAATGCCTGAGCGTTTTATTCAAAGGTGGTTATTTTCAAAGCACTGTTGTAATTTAAGGCCGATTTGTCTTTCACCTGTAACTCAGGTCCATAGTTTTTATCGATGTATCCTGTCGGCTGTCCAGCCTTCTGATGCTCTCAGGTGGCCCACCTTGAAGGAGCTCAGCATGCTGATCGCTTAGTGTGCATTTCAGTTACAGGCTGATCAGGTCTCGGGAGTCTAATCTCAAAGTCATCCGGTTCCTGACAATGTTTATATATCAGATAATGATAGATTAGCCCAAACATGTTGCAGTCAGTGACATAGTGACCTTGGTCAAGGCTAGGCCACTGTCAAACCTGTCCTGGGTTGGGGGGTTGATTTTTCAACACTCTACTAGACTACGCTCCGGTTCATTTTACTTCCTCGCAACGGGAGGGGGCCTCTTGCTTGGACCTCCTGAATCAGGTCAGCCTCTGAGGTTTAATCCAAATCTATAGGTAATTTTGACGTTGGTGATCTCTCTCCTTATTCCTGATAAAATGTGCTGATATCGCCGTTGTCAGAAGTTGGTACTATGGTTCTTTAGCAACGTTTGCTTTGTACCTCTTCTGTACTGTATCATTGCCCCGAAGTGACTGGGGTATCCAGTTTACAACCCTGTGGAGTGCTCTGAATGTGTAGTTATGATAAATTAATGGTTTTAATAAGTCAAAATATGTGAAACTAGATAGCTTACAATTTTTCCTGTGTCTCAGTTAGTGTTCCTGTGAAAGGCCTGTAGCATAATTTCGATGTTTGTGGTAATAACTGACCAGCGCATTGGAAATTGATCTGGTTTTGTCCGGCCAGGAGCAGAAAGTTCATCTCCTTTTGGGTTTCCCTTATATCTCCGTTGCCACGTAAGGCTTGTGTTGGACGTCTCTCTTGCGGCTTAGCCTGTCCTGTTGTATGCGCCCTTCCGAAGCCCATTAAAATGGTCTTACCTCCCCAGACTCTTTCATGCCACCCTCACTGACTTCCCTCTTCCTCTTCTTCTGCATCCCACCTGGGTTTTTTTTCCCCTGCATTTTTGTGCTTTTCCGCTCAATCATTCCGTGCCTGTACGCCTTTGTACTTTGCAGGGCTATTTCTACCTTTTGAGGGGCCCTAGGCAATCCTTTACTTGGGACGCCCCTCTAAAAAATTGATGGTCATTTCACTTCCTCCGCAAGGCAGGTAATTCGCGGACTGCCTATCCTGTCTGTAGCTGGAGCGGGCCCCATGTGCATGTTTATGTAAGGGGTCATGTTCAGTGGTTTTCATAGAAGCTAGAAGAGACACATAGTATTATGGCTCTACCCTGCCTCTTTGTAAGAGTGCTGAAGTACTTGAGTCATCTATAATGGTGCGGGGGGGGGGGGGGGGCTTTTTCTGAGTTCTCCACCAAACACAGAATCCAGGAATGAGTGGAAGTAGGATGTCGGTCATGTGCTTATCCATATGACAGTTGTCTGTGCCACCTCGAATATACAACGTTTTAATCCCCCTTCCCTTAAGGCCCTTTTCCATAAAGTTGTCTTTCAATTACCTAGTGAAGCAATATCCTGATAGGACAGGAAGAGTCACACCTCCTCCCCAAATCAACATATCACATGACCCCTCCCACTGGTAGCATTGCATGGTCGTGCCAGCATGGGGGAGGTCTGTTTGCGTTTGTCAGTCCAAGGAGCTACTCTGTCATGCCCCTACAGGCTCGGGTGAGCTGGGATGCCAACGCTTTCGATACAGACTGTAAGTGTTCTGATACCCAGTAGCTGCTGACGGACAGCGTTTGACAGGGTCTTCGCAGGGCAGTGCCAAGAAGCACAGAACCTGTCAGAACCTGTCAGAACCAGGTAGCATGACCTCCCTGTTGTGGTGTGGGATGTTGTGTATGACTCTGTTCAGTGTGGTATCTCGGGCTTTTGCACATCCAGGCATCTCGCGTTAGTGCCAGTCGGAATACTTTGTCTCAGTAGGTTAGGGATTAATGGTCAGGACCATAAAGATGTGGGGCTGAATCCTTTGGACTGCGGAGTGCTCACGTCACTCTTGGGCTCTTGAGCAAGGCCGTTAACCCTAAGTGCTTTGGAGGTGCTGGATGCTAGCTGACCTGCCTTCTAACCCCATGCTTTCCTCACAAAATATCTAAATCTCTCTGTTATTTTTGATACCCTCTGTCATCCATCTGCTTACAGCACAGGGTCACAGTGTAACCAAGCAGTAATGTTACTATCCTTCCCTGGCTCACTTGTAACGGAGGAGTAACGTGTTACTCTCCTTTCCAGGCTGAGTTGTGACAGCAGTAACCGAGCAGTAATGTTACTCTCCTTCCCTGCCTCATTTGTAACACAGCAGTAACATGTTATTCTCCATCCTAGGCTCAGTTGTCACACAGCAGTAATATGTTACTCTCCTTCCCGAGCTCAGCTGTAACAGAGCAGTAACGTGTTACTGTCCCTCTGCCCTGTCTTCACACAGACATCGACGAGTGTCAAGAGAACAATGGCGGCTGTGACCACTTCTGCAGGAACACGGTGGGGAGCTTCGAGTGCAGCTGTCAAAAGGGCCACAAGCTGCTGACGGATGAGCGCAGCTGCCAAGGTGAGAGGCAAGCTGCCAGGATGCCATCTTCGTCCCCCGTCACGTGACATGGCCCCTCCCCTTCCTGGCACAAACCCCCTGACCCACTATGGATCTGCTGCACGTTCACTGAGCCCCTGAGATCCTCTGCACGTGTAACCATGGTTACTTGTTGACAATGAATGCTGACTCCTTAATACAAGTTACAACAGGTGCCATGCCAAGGCAAGTGAGTGCAGAGTGCAATTTCATTTTCCCAACAAAGCCACAATTATCTGAAACTTTACAAAACACTAAAGAGCTCCCATATTGTCATTATTTTGTTTTTCATTCTTTATGGAAGGCATCTTTTACAGTGTGTTCCATCCGCCCTTCCATCTTTCCATCTTATAGCAGCTTTTTCTGCACTGGGTTACTGTATTACACTCGCACTCAGTATGTGTCAAGCGGTTCGAATCTGGTGCCTTTGCGGTACTGAATGTTTTCTTGATGCCTGAGAAGTGAAATGATGAGGCTGAACGATGGTAGATGGAAGCCAGGAGCATTGATTAATAGTGAGTAAACCTGCAGCTTCAGTAAAGAAGTACAGAAGCGAACCCTGAGACTTGATTTTCTAGTAATATGAGGCTCAAGCTTCGACTGCGGCCATGTTTGCACCAAACACACTGCAGTTAGACGCTACGGACACAGTGAAGCCCCAGCAACTCTGATTCCAGACTCCTACAGGGTTAATGGTTTTTGGAGATACAGGTGGCCCAACTGTCACTTTGACGACATCATGTTTTTTATGGAGGGACTTTCATATTTGGTAGCACAGCCATTGCTTCCAGTGGCTGTCTGGGTCTCATTGTAATGCCCCTGTAGTGGTCTGTGATTTGGCTTATTCGCCATTCTGATGAGATCCAACGAGGAGACAAAACACGAGAACCTGATTGTAGCTCCTGTGGGTGCAATTTGGAACGAACACGGGAAGCTGAGGTCTCGTTACCGCCTCCCATTTCATAAAGCTTAGGAACTGTCCACGGTTTCCTTCAGCTGTCGCGACTCTTTGGGTTTGATGGGTGTGATGATATTTGCGATGTGTGTGTTGAAGGTAGAGAAACGGAATGGGTATGGAGGGCGGGGTCTAGCTGGAGACTGCCGACTCTGAGAGCCATTCAGCTGTTTGGGAATCTTACCCACCTCAGTTGAGTGTGGGGTCTTTGAAGATGACCGAAGATGTTTTTGGAATCAAAGACTGCAATGCCGGGGCTGTAAGGCCATTCGTTTTACCTGTTGGCATTCCATTGACACTCAAGTACTTGTCAAAAACATGTGGCAGACCTAAGCAGTCAGGAGTCAAGCTAGAGCTGTGGGAACATGCCTGAAGAACAAGGTCGTCCATTGATTTCAGCCCCACGCCGTGGATCTGTGTCGGTCCTCTTTTCCTCACACTTTCTTTCTCGCGTGTGTCGAGTTTCTGCCCAGCTTTGCTCCTTCCACTCCTAGGTATCTTCTTCTTGTGAGTTCTCACGAGGAAAACCGCTTCTGGAGAGACACCTTCGAGGAACGTTGCCAGGATTCACTCAGGGGAGGGTGTTGGGTGGGGGGGTTAATTAACCTGGCCTTGTGCCTGCTTAGAGTACGCTTCAAGGATAATGTCCTATCTAGCAGACAGGCCCTGCCAGGGTAATGGATAATGACTTGTACCTCTTTAGCAGAATTGATTGTACTCTTTGTAAGCAGTAATAAATATTGTACTTTGTCCCTGCGGTGTTGGGGATTGGAGATGGGGGAGGGACAGACATTGTGCCCTGTGCTTCTGTGCCCGTGCACTTACCTTAAAGGTCTCTCTTTTTTTCATCTTTAATTCCTTGTGTTCCTTGTATTTATAATATCAAGTCAAAAAAAAGATCGATATAAGCCAGGAAAAGTTCATATAGGTGGAGACAGCAGAGCATCACCTGCTGACGCCAAGTAAGCCGGCTGCTGAGGAAGTTTATGCGCAGTGCTGACTGCAGTTTGCATTTGGAAGCTGCGCCAGTGTGTGAGGTCGTCATCACATCTCACCAAAATGGTTCAAAGCAAATACTTGACAAGGAACAAGTTTTCTTTCCTTTTCGCTGCATGTTTTTTTTTCCACGAGCGCAGTGCACATGTACGCATCTCTGATGTGGCGTTCTCGTTTGTGAAGGATACCAGTGTTTTGCTATTGACTTGTAACACGCACTCCGGGCAATAAGTTTTATGGCAGAATCTGCATCACATCAAACGATAGAAGCAAATCCTTCAAGGTTATGAACCAGATAACAACATATTCCGTTCTAACGTTCTGCTCAAACGTATAAAATACGTAGCGGCCTGGTAATTATTAACGTTTGTTTACTCGCAGCAGATCTTATTAAATACAACATCACTGATTCTGTGTGGAAGGTCTTAACACAAGACGGAAAACATTTTCACATATTAATCCGAATGCTGTTATAATGAACAGGGTTGGAGGCAGCAGTGTCAAATAAAATTGCACTTTAATAGGAAACGTTGGGATGGATCCAGATGACTTTATTGCCAAGTGCAAAGCGCTCTCATTCTAATTATCCCACTAAGGGAAATGTTCTTGGATTTGATGCATGAGACACTTTGATTCACTGTCTGGTAACAGTGTTTTTGCTGGAACTGTGCTATGGGGCTTGTGAGTGAACAGTCAGACCTAATGTTGCCACGATAGCTTTAAGTGCGGAGGTCAGGAAAGGCACCCCCACCACATTTGACAGCATTCTGTGATTTTTTTTTTCTTTACTTGCATGCCCGAACTGCTGGGTTGATCAGGTTGATTTATTCATCCATTGTGACTTTTCCTGCTTTCAAAGATCAGCATCTGTGCGTTTGTTTAATTAATAAAGAAAACTCTTGATGACCTGATGATGGCCGTTCCACTCTCAGTACTAGACCAAAAGCCTGACTGTTGTGTGAAATGCACCCGTATCCGTTAATGAAGGCTGCTTTTGTAGAGGTGATGTCTTTGCGAATGATTTGGTCGGACTGGGACACTCTAAACATAGGTGCGACTTGTAAGGGAAGAAGAGCGGCATCGCTCGGCCTGCCACCTTTCACAGGCGGATCGTGGCACATATGGTTGAACAGAAAGGGAGTTTGTTCTTAAAAAAGATGGAAGGCTGATCACCTGGTGCGAGCGATCTGTATCAAAGGGAAGTTTGAGGTCAACAGTGTTCTGCAGAGCGATAGGGTGGTAGTCTTTCTTTTTGTGGGAAATTCACTTCCAGTTAGATGTAGCGTAGGGACCTGCTTCTGTTCGTGCTGGGGGAACTTCAATAGTCTCTTATCTACGTTGGATCAGCGCCAGTAGGAGTCTGACACTCATCAGATCGTCAGCCTTTGTGGGGAAGCGGACCACCCCACCCCCTACATCCGGCTGCACCTGTGGCCTGATCACATGACCACTGATTTTGCATTTACAGGCAGAGATTTCCCGGCATTAACCCTCAGACAATCCTCACGGCTCCAAACGCCAAATCGTGCGGCACAAGCGTTTAGGCATCAAGCGTTCCAAGGGATTTTATTACCCAGGGGCACTTTTTCTGAATGCTGATATCACAGAAGGGAGCATGGATTGGACCAGTTATTAGGGGGGAAAAGGCGGTGAGACAGTGCTGGGGGGGAGGGGGGGGACTTGTCTGATTCTCCCTTCAAGCAATCCCTCGTGCACAGGGACCCTTGGGAAATGTTAACCCCCTCCCCTCAATCAGCTAGTCTGCTCTGTGTTACGGCTCTGTTCCAGCTCCTCGCCCCGCATCCATTTATAAAAGAACCTGCTTTTGGCTTCCTGCCATACCTCCCAGGTCGGATGTTCCTCTAATCTGCGTGGAGATCGGTTAGTGGGAATGCTGCTGTAACTGCACCCTCCACCTGTAGAACGATATGATAGCTTGACAATATCCCAGTTGTAACAGACCAGTGTTGAGCTACAGCAGGGTGATATACAGGGGCAGAGCCGCAGGGGCACTGGTCCCAGCTGGAAGCTGATTGGTTCCCGGAGTGCCCCCTTCCCTGTCACTCACCATTTCAAAACATATCACTGGATAATGATAAGGTTGGCCCCTTTGTATAAATTACGGCCCCTCTTATGACCCCCGCCTTAAAGGATCCAAGAATCATCCCTGCCTCCTCACTATAGGGGGGATCGACACCTAAAGCTGCATTTCGAGCACTTGCTATGAACCTCAAGTCTCCAAACATGGTGCCACAGTCATCACTGCAGCGGGCCTTTCAGGTCACATCTATAACAGATCAAGTAAATCTGGGCTCCTACATACTTCTGGGTAATGGGGGGGGGGCATGTGTTACAGTCTGCTGCCTAGCGATGCCGTTAAGGGAGTGCTAACTTACAGCCGTACTGCGTGAAGTGTTGTCAGATCGCGGCAAGAGCATAGCGTCACGGACAAGGCGACGGATTCCCTGCTACTGTTGGCCAGGTCTATTGAAAACTGTGATTTCCCTCTATGTTTTCAACGCATTGGTAGATATCTGCGTCCTATTTGCTGGGACTGCTCTCTGATTAGCGGCAGCTAATTATTATTCAGCTTTTCATATTTTAAAGTCATGCATTTACCTTGGGAAAAGTGATTTTTATATCAAGGTGTCCGGTTTTGAGGTGAGACACAGGATATGAGTCTAGAGGAGGAGCTTTTGGACTTCCTGAAACATCTGGACACCATGGTTAGTTCACCCCGTGGATTTGAGGGTCTCACAGTAGCCCATTCTGTGCTGTTCTGAGATGTTTCTGTGAGCTCTGATTCATCCATGCGGCCGTATGTTAGGACATTGCTGGCCCAAGTATCCGACATGCACTTACTGCTATGTCAAATAGGTTCTCAACGATTGTGGGTTCTTGACATTTACCGTTGGCATTTAGCAATGACATTTAGCAACGGGGAAAGGTGATCATATATCTGAAAACAAGGCATTTCCCGTCATTAGATTAGCAGATATGGCGCGAAAAAGTGGAAGTTGTATCGTACGAAAGTACGTGCCTGCCAAACAGATGATCTGCGGCGCCTGTCGATGCTGCGCAACGGCACTCGCGGAGTGGTGAGGGTTAATTAGTGAATTACTGACCTGCTTTTCTGCCTGCGCCTGGCGAATGTGTGTGTCTGGGTTGGGGGTGGGGTGGGTACCAGGACCAGGAGTTCCTGTGGCTTGGGTTCCAGGCGGGGATTCAGGATGTGGGTGATCATCTGTCTCGGTGCCATTACGCCGCGCCGGCAGGGGGCCGCCTGTGAAAGCCGTGACAAAATGGCTTCCCCAGGCGTCCAAAGGACACCTCTTTGCCCCTCGTCCTCCTATCCTCCAACACATCCTTACTACCTTGACCCATCATCTTTGTTTTCATGCTCTCAGCTTAGCTATAATCCCCAGTGATTTGCGCCCCCACACCTACTAACATATATACTAGTCCTCTCCTGTATCTTCCCCACCCCCAGACACAACTTACCTTTCTTACGCCACATTTATGGCGCTTACAAAATCACAACCCTACCGGCTAATGATGTCCTCATGTCGTCTCATCCATCTTCCTGCCCGGAAAGGTGCTGACAGATGAAAACTTGGAAGTGTATGAAATTCTGTACATAGTGGTGCTTAACCTCTTTGGGACCATGACCCAGTTCACCTTATGCAAAAATATTCCCTGACTGGTTGATCCAGAGGGGCACAGGCAATGGGACAAAATTTGGCCACTTTCATTTGTTCTCTGAATGTGGTCAGAAGATGTGGATGTCGGGGGTCGTTAAAAAAAAGTGCCGATTTTTCTAAATTAACCAGTCCCTTCCTCAAACTGCCAGCGTTACACAGCGGGGTGGAATAGTGGTCTCAGACTGGTGCCAGTTGGAAACCAGTTACTCTGGTTCAACAATTATGATGGCATCATGATTATAATGTATTATGATGCTACTTACGTTTTTAAGTTAATTTGCAGTTTTTAGCCGTATATTTTAGTTAAGCATCCAGCTGCAGGGACATGCGAAACGTCCTGGCTATTTGAACCATCAGCCTCTGTAGCTGTGGTCTTAACCACGGTAATACCTGCTTCCAATGGACCCATTCATAGCCTGAAGTAAATGGCTCTGGAGCAATTTAAAGAACGCATGTGTTTGCACACCCGCAATTTCAAAAGGTTATTTCCTGAAACTGCAAACCTGCCGACATCAATCGGGTGAAAACGATTCGGTCCGGATGCCGCAGTTTATTTTTCATCCTTGAGGTCTGGGGCGGCCTGCGGGCCGCGGGGTAACCGCTGGCAGTTAGCGTCTCGGTAATTTCTTGTCGGTGTGGGCGAGGTGTTTATCACGAGCGGGCAGCCCCGTCGTTGGACGCCGCGGCTCAGTAATTAGCAGGAAGTCTGGGACGTAATTTCAGAGCTTTGCTGGCCCCTGCCTGTTATGTCGCTGAGTGCTGATGACATGACTAGCGTCCTCAACATGTGTACATATTGACCTGGTTATCGGGTCAGGCGAGACTAGCGGTCTGACGGAGACGTCCTTGATAGGAGTCCTCTGGGTGTGCTGCTCTATTCTCTTTTTATTGCCGTTATAAAATCCACGTTGAACAAATCTGCTTAAACATCAACGGTTAGACCAACATGAGAAATAGTGGATTCTGCCGTCACATGGTTTCCTGAACAGTGGGGATGCATTTCTCCCAGTCTGTGGATTAAAGTTAAAAATCTGAATTTGCAACGAAAGGTTCGCTGGGTCCACAACCAGGAAGAGCTTGGGAATTTCATCCCGGTGTTTAGTGACATAAGCTGTGTGAATTTTCGCAGGAGACTGTTTGCGCGGCACTTGCATGATGCAATACGAGCAGTCAGCCATAGTACCGACCCCTGCAGCCTAGTTAACGACAAGGCATGACGGTGTGTTTAATTTTTAAGGGGATCTGGACGTCAGGGGCGAGACTGATCTGGGGTCGTGTTCGCCAGTCATGCTGTCACCGCAGTGAGAGCCTATCATGGCTGGAGAGTGTGTGTATCTCTTCTGCTCGGGGGTTGTGTTTAACTCGGCGGGTTATTATGATCAGAAGGCCAAATAGGTTCAAATCCCAGCAGTGGCAGAGTGATGTCATCATTGGGCCCTTGAGTGAGGCCCATAACCTGTAGTTACTCCAGGGAATCTGACACTCAAAATCTCAAAGTCTTAGATAAAAGCGTTGCTGAATAAACGTAACGTAGCTGTGCGGTGGTTCTGCCTGCTTAGGTGTTTTTTTTTTTTCTCTTAAAAACCAGCGCAGAGGTAGCAGCCCCAGCCACCGGGCAAAAACACCAAACCCTTTGGCCAAGTCTCTTAATGAAAGGAGACAGTGACACATGTAGCCTGCATGAGTTTGTAAAGCAGGGCTGCAGCTGGAGTAGCTTCTCCACCTGTGATTTTCCAGTGCCGGCCCCCGGATGCCGGAAGCCGTGCCGCTTGGTAAATGGCCAGGGTTTTGTTTCCGTTTTCCAGCGAGGCCCCCCCTTTGCCACGTCTGCCGGCTCCAGTGAGGCCCCCCCTCGCCAGCTCCTGCATGTTGGCGCTCGCCGCCTTTTCCTCTAATTAGCGTCGCTCTGATTGGGATACTCACGGCTCCGCCAGGCCACCGCGTGAGCTCGCGTGTGTTCGTGCTCCTTCCCCAATCGCTGGTGGGACCCTCACGTGAAACTATCCTAAATGCAAAACAAATCTTTGTTGACTTGGCCACCTTGTTGTAAAAATTAGACCAAGTATATAACAGAAAAATGGCTTATTGTAACCTAGTTAATCTGTCATTGGGCAAAGAACACAGTACTTATCATAAAATTTATTACCTGAGTACATGATTGTTATGCTCCCATAATGTACTTCTAGACATGTTATACATAAAATATTTCCTGCTACCTCTTTTCATTTTCCTCCTGCAGAAGAACTTGTTATGGTTCTCATTATGAATAATTATGATGACAAAATAACACTGCAGTAATATAATTAAATAATGACAGTAATAAACTAACTACTACCCCCCCCCCCCCCCCCCAGTGCACTTATGTTGGGTTGGGGTGGTGCACTGGTTTTACTGGTTCCCCGCTGGTCGTACCATGTCTCAGAGGTGGGCGGCAGATCCCCCCCCGCTGCCCCCTACAGGTCTTGTTAAAAGTCGCTCGGAAAGTCTTAAATTCAGCACCGCTGTGTGGCGATAGATCAGCCGCATTTCACAGGGACTCCAGGCCTGCAGAGGCAGATTCACATGGACGTGAACACATCACGCCTTAGCATCTGACCATGAATCAGTCTGATTTCCATAACCATTATGGGGTGGATTACAATTTGGGACTGATGGCTGATCATAAATCAGTCCTTTACCGAAGGACACTACTGAAGAGGCAGCATCACACTGTATAAACTCAGTACTGGGCTCAGTCTCATTGCTTGAAAGTGACACTAAGTGTGAGTAGAGACACAGATTAGACACTGTGTCAAGAGTTAAATGCTAAACAAATGGATGCACTTTCTTTTGAGATTTAAATGCAAAATACTTGTTGTCGTAGATCTGATGCTGAAGGAATTATATAATCATTGAGAACACTTGTTTTGGAAGAGTGCTCTTTAATTGTATTGTAATGCTTGCTTCAAAAACCTGCGAGTGATGCTTTCACTTTCAGAATCTTTCACTGTGATTCTTACCTACGTACCTTCTTAGTTGCGAAGTCCAATGGAGATGCTAAATATGCCGTAAGTGTCGCCTTGACTGGTCGGCAACTTCGGTGCTGATTATATGTGTGTGACGAATTTACGTGTGATAGAGATGTGTTAACAGTATAGTTCAGTGTTTCCCGGTCCTCTGGGACCCACAGTCGGTCCTTCTTTTTGCTCCCTCCCAACTCCCTGCCAGACAGTCCACACTTTTGCTCCTTTCAGCTCCATATCAGACAGTTCACATTTTTGCTCCCTCCCAGCTCCCTGCCCCCGAGGACCAGGTTGGGAAACACTGGTATAGTTTAAAGTGTGTGCATGCCTGTGCTTGTGCATGTGTGTGAGCACCGGGAAGGCCCGCTTCTGCTGAGGCAGCAGGGTAAGCTGTGTTTATGACCGAATGGCTCTGTAATCAGCCCTGATTGCGAGGCTTCCGGAGCTGAACTCCATCATCTATTCTCATTGAGGCCGGAGACAACCCTTATGGGCGATGGCTCGGCCATGGCTGGGAAGATCAGCTGTGAGCCGGCCATGAGCGGAGCCTAACCCAATTGTCCAAAGGGCAAATGTAGGTGGATTTGATTACTGAACGTAACAGGTTATAGATACCCTCGCTCCCAATGAGCAGCTGTTTTGGGGTTTGGGCTGTCGTCCCTTGTGCTTGGAGCAGAGGTTCTCCTCCTATGTATGCCATGGTAAGCCATGATAAATATTGGCTTCACGGTCTCCCTAATCAAAAGCAGTATTTTCAGTTCATTGTGTCTCTTTACCACCGTTCTCTAATCCTAGTGCCCAACTCTTCATGGTCACAACCTGCTTGTCCCCAAACACTGTATCTCCCTAACCCTTCACTCATGCCTGCTCCACCATGATAAATCGGGGTTTTAGGAGCATCAAGCCAGCATGTGATATCAGTGCTAGCATCTCTGACCGAGAGCTGAAGACAATATATGGAACCGCTGACTGCCTATAAGAGAGAAATAATCAGTAGCGCTTTACTTAACGGGGCACAAATAATACAGTAGTATTTATGTAGTGTGTGACGTACTGAACTCCTGTTAATTCATCATTAATGTATCATGACGCATGTTTTATCAAGCTTTTTCTTACTATATGTTAATTCTGTAAACCGCTGTGCACTACTGAAGGAACAAGTAATGAATATTACAAGCGAAATACTGAACTCATGTTGTCCGTTAATGAATCATGACACATCTTTTAGCTCAAGTAGCGACTGTATTTGTTCATCATTTGTACTTCATTAGTAACTGAGTTATTACTGAGCGTTTGTGGCACTTCAAGTAACGTGTTACCCAAAAAATCGATGAGAGAGAATATATTCCGGTGTGTTAACCTTCCTCTCTGGTTGTTCATGCTGCCCGGGATCCTCTTTATACCCAAGATGTCCTCCTTATGTTTGCTTTTCCTCTGTTTTGTTTGTTTTGTCTGCAGATATTGATGAGTGCTCCTTTGAAAGGACATGTGACCACACATGCATCAACTACCCAGGCAGCTTTGAGTGTGTCTGTCAGAAGGGGTACACTCTCTACGGGCTCACGCACTGCGGAGGTAAGCAGACACACTGTCGAGTGCAGCAACCTGCCCTGAGAAATGATGCATGGATGAATTATAAGGCTTTTGCTGCTTTTTATTTTTATTCATATTCTTTTTTTTTTATTGATTATTAAATCCATCACATTTGGTAGTTTACATTAGATTCAGCTAGGGTCAGGGTACATCACAAGCTGATTGGATACAGCATGAGCAGACAGGGTATATCACAAGCTGATTGGATACAGCATGAGCAGACAGGGTATATCACAAGCTGATTGGATACAGTGTGAGTAGACAGGGTATATCACAAGCTGATTGGATGCAGTGTGAGCAGACAGGGTACTTCACAAGCTGACTGGATGCAGTGTGAGCAGACAGGGTACTTCACAAGCTGACTGGATGCAGTGTGAGCAGACAGGGTACTTCACAAGCTGACTGGATGCAGTGTGAGCAGACAGGGTACTTCACAAGCTGACTGGATGCAGTGTGAGCAGACAGGGTACTTCACAAGCTGACTGGATGCAGTGTGAGCAGACAGGGTACTTCACAAGCTGACTGGATGCAGTGTGAGCAGACAGGGTACATCACAAGCTGATTGGATACAGCGTGAGCAGACAGGGTATATCACAAGCTTATTGGATGCAGCGTGAGCAGACAGGGTATATCACAAGCTGATTGGATACAGCGTGAGCAAACATGGTACTTCACAAGCTGATTGGATGCAGCATGAGCAGACAGGGTATATCACAAGCTGATTGGATACAGCGTGAGTAGACAGGGTATATCACAAGCTGATATGTTAGACACAGCTTTATTCACTACTCCTTTGCTTGGCAGTGTGCTCAGTGCTCACCTGTGTAACACCTGGAGCTGACATGGGCGGCTTGATGAGCGACTAAACCCAGGTCCCACCCATGTAGGCTCCGGTGCACCTGGCAGCGCCGACCGACACTCTCAGCCCCGCACTGTAGCCTAAACACCCCACGGCTAACGGTTTACGCCACACTCGCTGCCACATGCAACCCATAGTTCCATGCACAGCTCAGTCTCTCCTCCTTTTTCCCATTCTCCGCTCTTTTCAGTTTCTTTCAGCTGCCCCTTTATGTATCTCTCTCTGTCAACCGTGCCCCTGCCCCATTGAGTCGTTGCTGTTTACGTCGTGCACCGTTTCAAATCTCTTTCGCTGTCCTTTTGTGCCCCGGCCTGAAACTATCCCACATTTTCCTCTTCGTCATCTAACCCTGCTGAAAGATCCTTGGAATTGCTGTTGGGTTTGTACGTGTTAAATGAAATTCTTTCTGGAATCAGTCATCCGATTCACCTAAAAGTACGTTTCTAGTCTTTATTGTTTTCAGATGTATTCTTGTGCATTCAGACATCCGCTAATAACCTTAGTAATGGTGCAAGGACCTGCACTGTATGAAACACAGACTGTTG
Source organism: Brienomyrus brachyistius (assembly GCF_023856365.1). Taxonomy (NCBI): domain Eukaryota; kingdom Metazoa; phylum Chordata; class Actinopteri; order Osteoglossiformes; family Mormyridae; genus Brienomyrus; species Brienomyrus brachyistius. The sequence continues at coordinate 22,031,298 of NC_064535.1, forward strand.
GACCTGCTCGTAGATCCCTGCTTTCATAGAATAAGCCTTCATTCATTCTGTTACATCACACAACATCGTCGTGGTACCTGTGGTTATGTGGACAATGGGAGCAGCATAGGGTTGAGGTCAGGAGTAGCAGAGCTGAGTAGTGCAGCATCACTGACACTGTGACCAGTGTTGAGCTACAGCAGGGGGATATACAGGGGCGGGGCCACAGGGGCACTGACCCCAGCTGAAAGCTGATTGGCCCCCAGAATGTCCCCTCTCCTGTCACTCACCAACTCAAAGCCTTTCATTGGATAATTATAAGGTTGGCCCCTCTGTATAAATTATGACCCCTCTTGTGTTCCTCTCCTGAAAAAAATCCTAGAATTGCCCCTAAGCAACAATGTCACCAGCTGTATGTGACTCATATGCATACCCAGCAGCCCTGGAGAGAATATTAGCCAGTAATGGAACAGAATCAAGGAGAGGATTTTTCTGATTGGCTGCTTCAATTTAAAAAGTTTTCGAGGCCCTTGGAGGTTGTCCAATCATGCAACTCAAGATCAGAAGGGAAAAAGATAAAGATGAGACTGCATGAATGTCATCCAAATTGAGTATCATAATGGTGACGCAGCAAGGCCGTCTGCGTAGAGGCATTCTGAGCACGCTCCTCACGTGCGTTTGTCTGGCAGACATCGATGAGTGCAGCATCAACAACGGAAGCTGCGAGCACAGCTGCCTGAACACCCAGGGCAGCTACGAGTGTGTGTGTCTGCCCGGGAAGAAGCTGCACTGGAATAAGAAGGACTGTGTCGGTAAGTGGAAGACGCAAACAACACGCCAGGCTCTGTGTTCCCACGCACGGGGGTCCAGAGGTTTCGACGCATTGGTTGGTCACCATGGTAACGTAACCCTGGGTCCTCCTCAGAGGCGGTGAAGTGTCTCCCCAATGGAAAGCCCACCCCCAAAGCCCAGCTGAGCTGTGTCAAAACGGGAGGAGTAGAGACGTGCTCGCTCTCCTGCCCCTCCAACGCCCTCTTCGTTGCAGGTAGGTCCCAGTAAGAAGGTGCGAGAGCTTGGGTCAGGGTGCCTGCTGTATTGCTGGTCATCTAAGGCCATAGATTTGGGCCCAGCAGAAGTTCACTGGGTACAATGATTTGCTCCACCAGTCCTTGACTGACGCTATTGTTGCTGAGGTCAATAGAATGTCAGTCATTCCTTACCCTCTCATGACCTCTAGTGGAGAAATGGTCTCATTACGGTTTCTTCAAACTCAAAGCCTCTCTTAAATAACGGCTGATTAGGTTTAATTAGAACTTCCACTGTTCTGGAAGGGAAAACTGTGCGATGACAGAAAACTGTTCAATAGGAAATTTTTCCTTGAAGAAATACTTCAGGTTGATTTTCCTAGAGATAAATGATAGGCTATTACATGCAGCTTGTGTCTTGTGGTAAACCTTAACAAATTAATTCCAAGGCTCCTGGAGTAATCCAAAGCGGGGTTCAGCCACATTTTCCTCTCAGATATTCTTAATGTGTCTATAATGTATTAAATAAACTCCTGGTTGGTTTCTGTTGGCCGGACAGTCACGTAGACTGATAGACTGTCCTCAAGTATGAGCTGAATTATTGGCTTTTGTATCTTTTGGAGAGTGTCACTTGAAAAAGTGCAGAGAATAGACTGCAGCGCTCTGGCAGGGCTTTCAGTTCCTTGGGAAGAGTGTCTTTCCCGTTATTTAATCATCCTCCTTTTGATATTTAGTGTTCTTTCTTTCTTTCTGACCGTGTTTCAAATGGCAGCGTTGTTTCCCTGGGGCTCCTCTGGCCTCTTAAATAATCAGGGAATAGAAAGGCAATATAAAACCACATCTAATCCCCTGGAACCTTGCGGCCTGCGAGTCGGAGGCCAAGAGAAACAGAGGAACTGCCGCAGGAGCTCCGGAGGCGGAGTAGTCAAGGTCATATCTGCAGCCTTCTGAAAGGCATTCCGTCACCCTGTACACCCCCCCCCCCACACACACCCTGTCTCCATATTGGGGAGGGCTAAGAAATATTTCAATCTGGTCATTATGTTCTTTAATCAAGACAAACACCCGAGCGACCCTTGGAATCTGCATCCCCATAAGACGAACCTTATAGGTTACATCTAAGCTATTTCTTGCTTTGGGAGAGTGAAGCAGATCCAGGAACCCTAATAAGCGAGTATGTTGATATGCGCCGGGCCTTGTTGTTATTGGACCCCCAAGGCCTGGCGTGTCTAGTGGTGCTCATTCCCGTGTGTGTGTGTCCTCCCCCAGACTCCGAGAACAGCTACTCCCTCAGCTGCGGGGTCCCTGTGCAGCCTGGGAAAACGCCGCAGAAGAGGAACGCGACCTCTGCCATACTGAGCTGTGCAGGTACAGTGCATTGTGGGAAACTGGCCCACCGGCGTAACTAATCGCTGCTCTGAGGAACGTAAGAGCCCATGCTGGGTCTGGTGGCATCTTAGAGAAAGGACGATGTAGAGTTAATGAGACAATTTTTTTTTTTAAATCAGTGTCGACAGGGTCAACTGTGGAAGAAGAGTCACATTTCAGCCAAGTCAACCGTTGTGAGCTAGAGCCTTGAAAGGACGTCCGGCTCGTGTTGCAATTTCTCTCATTCTTCGGCTATTCTGGCCGTCAACGTCCTCGGCGTTTTGCTCTGAGGCTTTGGATTGTAGCTGCGGTCATTCCACAACATGCCCGCCATTTACGTTCTTCCGCACACAAGATCCTTCTTTCACGTCTTCGGCAGACTCTTGTCTGGTTCATATTCCATCCATGGTCTGTGTTTCTTGGAATGCACCCCTCTTTACACCACAGGAAAGCATTTTAGCTCTTTGTGGTATAGGGAGAGCCGAGACCAAAGACGCAAATCTGGCTACGTGGGCGAAGCCAGATGCATTGTTGATTTGCGTCCTGATTAGCGTGAGGTTATCTGCTCCCCCTGAGTCTCACAGCACTTTTTCATCGTTGCTGCGGTGTGAACACCAGGGCACTTCATCCCCTTGGGTCTACCTTCATGTGCGATCACTGATCTCATCTCCACACATTGCCCTGTCCTCAGTGAATCTGTAGCTTCTCATTGTTATTCCTCATCTTCAGTTTGAGTTACAGTGTTTGGGAAGGCATACCATAGCTGCTCATCTCTCAGTGCTGAAGATCCGGTGTGAAGGCTGTTCTTAGCTCCAGCCAAGCGTATAATTACCTAAACTTAACTCAGCTGTCGTTATGGGTTAAGTTCGGAACATCTCAACAACTCTGCGTTCTGCTGTTTTCTTTGTTGGAGGGATGACTGTAAGAAAAACATATTAAATCTTACAATTATATTATTTACTAATTCATCATTAAATATTATTAAATTATCAAGCCGTTTATCTGTCAGTAAAATATTTCAGTTATGTTACCATTCCAAATGTCTGAACATAACAGCCACACCTGGTCAAGGCGCTTGGCGTAACAGCTGGATACAGGACATTAACATCAACAGTCGAAGGCATCACAGCAGCCGAGGCAAACTGCAGGTTTACCTGCTTCTTAATCCTGGAATTTAATGGTACTTTGTGACCGTACTTGGTCAGCAGATGGCGACACTGAGGCAGTTCACAGACGACACAGTCGGCAGGAGGCTGATTCTGTGAATGTCACCTTACCTTCACTGATAGCAGGCTTTCATGAAATTTGATGGACGAACTTCGTGACTGAAAAAAAGGAATTTTATCTAAAGGACGCCCCATATTTTTGGTAGGATAAACGAGAGGTTTGCTGTAGTCTGTTCCCTCAGTCTCCAGCAGAGACTCACCTCTGCTATTCAGACAACAGGGCTGTGCTTTGAACAAACCCCCCAAAGCATCACTCTCCTGCTCTCCTCCCCCCTCCTCTCTGAAGGGACACCAAGCACATCATGGCTGACCCATAGTGTAAAGTGGCTGCACAGTGACAGATCTTAACGGTGTGACAACACGTCTGCCTGTAGCTATGCTGTAACTCTCCTCTGTAGTGCATTTTTACTTCCTTCCCAAAGGGGCTTTTTTTTGTTGCTTTAACAGATCCTTGCAGACTTTTTAAAACACGATGTTCGACCTTATAGATCTATCCATCATCCAATAACATGCTGGAGCCCCCCCAGGCAGCATAAAGCAGGGGTCCACCCTGGACAGGATGCCAGGCCTTGACATTGAGGAGAACATTCCAGCTCCAAGCACAGGGAGCAGGCAGAATTCAAACCCACCAGCCATGAAGATGTAACGCAACAGCGTGAACCTCCGAGCCACCATAACTCTAAAGCTTATGGAGATCGTGTTCAGTTAGGTTAAAACAGTGTGGAGTCTCTGAGTCAGGTTTAAGAACCTGAATAGAACATTCTTAATAGAACCTGAGTGTTCCAGAAAGTGTAACATTTTCGAGTCATTGAGGTTAAGAACATGGAAAATATTACAAGCAGCAGTCGCATACATATCATTTTCTGAATATATTTTTCTGCTGTCCTGCTTGTTCTTCATCAGACACGTTGGTCCCACCCATCAAGCAGAAGGCTCGATTCAAGATCAAGGATGCAAAGTGTCACCTCAGACCTCGCAACAAGGAGAAGTTCAAGGAGAACTCCAGGCAGATGCTGCAAGGTAGACGCACTCTCACACTAGGTCAGCGGTTTTCTGAGTTTTTGGGTCAGGCAGCCACTTCCAGCATCCAAAGTCCACTCTGCCTTTTATCTTCATCTTTTGCATCCATGAGGGAGTTTTAAGGGGAGCAGCAGGGAAATTCATGGTGACTATAACCTCTTCAGCTAGTAAATATATTTTAATACAGTTTGTTTAGTTTGGAGATGGTGAAATACATTATTGGTTTTTAGGCAGCTGTTAGTAAGTATCACACTTTCTGGATGTGGAAATTATGCATTGTCAGTAGAAGTAAATACAAGTTCATTGTAACTTACATCATGCTCGGATCTACTAAATATCTCATCTTCAAACTACTCAGATTTGCTCTCTGGACCTGAACCACCCAAAAGTCCAGACCAAGGTTTTATTTCAACTGATAATAATAGTTGAATAGTCTGTAACTATGACCCTTTATCTCAACCGGTTGGTTGAAACAAAATCTTGGTCTGGACTTACTCTCAGGACCTGAACCTGTGATGCTGCCTCCTGGTCATTCAGTATGAATGGTCTCCACCTCTCAGTTCCTCTCTGCAGTGGGTCCCCAGTACGGCCTGTGGTGTCGAGTCACTAACCTTCTGTATGGATTCTGCAGGGTCACTCCAGTCATCCTAAAGGCCACGTGCCACTTCCAGCAGCAGGAATTACACAGAACGGTCTGGTACAGTGACATTAAAAAACCCATTTCCTCCTTTCCTCACTGCCCTCCCCCTATTAAGGGGGCCAGTTCCCCTGCACTGACGACTGCCAGGTGACCTTCGTCAACCTCAAGTGCGACTCGTCTAAGAAGCGCCGGCGGGGCCGCAAGTCCCCCTCCAAGGAGGTGTCCCACATCACTGCGGAATTTGAGATGGAGATGAAGGAGGAGGAGGCCTCAGGTCAGTGCTCAAAGAGCAGCAGGCTGTCAGGGCGTCAGTAATAAAGAGCACAAGGAACTTGAAGGTCTTAGCAAGGTAGCTAACGTACTGGTCCCTCAGGGGGGCGCTGCTCTAGAATTTCACAGGGACATGCTGCATGTGACGTCTAACAATGTGCCCCGTGTCAACGATGGATGTATGATTAAGTATCTATGGTACCCGCAGAGTGTGACATGCAATAAAACCAGTGTTTCACTGCTTTAACACAGATACAGCTCTGGAAAAAATGAACAGACCACAGCAAAAATTTTCAGTTTCACTCATTTCTCAATTTATGGGTATGCATCCGTGAATAATACACTATTTTTTCTGCAAACTGCAGCCTGGTTCTTCTCTGTTTCTCAGTAATGAAGGGCTTCATCCTTGTTTTATGGGACTTCACTCGTGCTTGTAGGAGCCTGATAAGAACTGTCCTAGCAGTGCACTTCAGAACTGCACTTAATGTTTCCCATTCCTTTTGAAGATAACTTGAATCCTTTATTCATGATAAACTGCCGGATAAGTTGACGGTCATCTCTGGCATTAGACAGTCGCTCCTGCCCTCTACCTGGCTGGTTTCTGATTATTTCCTGTGTCTCTCATTTCATCTTGTTCTTGTGGACTCCTGTCTTTAAAACTTTGATCCTGGAAGCAGCCTGTCATGTAGCCTTCTGTCAGCAGAACCAGGATTAAACCATGATTTTAAAATGCAGGTTTTTAAAACAATACGCAGTGGTCTCAGTTTTTTCCAGAGCTGTATGTACTTCACATGTAATCTAACAACGCAGATGTGCAGCATTCTCTGTGCATGAGCTTTAACAATACCTATTGTGGAGATGTAATGATTTTCTTGTAAAACAATGTATTTATCTACAACAACTTTTACACTGAAATATGCGTGATATATTCCTGAGAGAAGGTTCTCCCACAGTAGCTGCAATGGTTATGCGGTGACAAGTGTCTGCTTTTCTGCTTCCGCGGGGGGATCAGAATTGTGTAACATGGACTGCGTGAGGGAGAAGATGAAGCAGAAGCTGCAGATGGCCATGAGGACCCTCAGGAAGTCCATCAACAAGCAGCAGTTCTACATCCAGTTCTCGGGCACGGAGTACGAGGTGGCCCAGAAGCCCGCCAAGCTCGTGGAGAACCAGGAGGCCTGCAGCACCGGCCAGGTCCTGCGGGACAGCAAATGTGGTGAGTCGGGCGGCACGGTATGCCAGCATTGGGCCTAATGGACTCACGTGGGGGAGATTGTCTGGTCTAACGGTGCCTGTCTGGCATTCCTGCTGCTCTGTCTCCTAGCCAGCTGCAGCGTGGGAACTTTCTACAGTGGGGAGCAGGAAGACTGTGTGCAGTGTCCACCGGGCACGTACCAGGACATGGAGGGGCAGTTGTCCTGTGAGCCCTGCCCCAGCACAGAGGTCCAGGGCATCGCCGGCGCCAAGAACGTGTCCGAGTGTGGAGGTGGGTGCAGGTTTAACCCTAGGCGTTCCCCGCAGAGACCCGCAGCCTCACTGTGAGATGCCAGGAAAGGGTGCCAAGACTTTAATGCAAAAACACTCAGGCTAATTAGATGTTCCACATAATATTGCTGTGGAATATATTTGGAAATTACATTCACACAGAATCGTCGTAATTCTACAGCACAAAACTCCATCCATTTTAGGGCTTTGATGTGAATTTAAAAACTAGTAAATCACCACTTCCCACTGTGAAATCAGAAAAACAAAATGGCTTAAAACAAATCAGGAAATGAAAGCAATAGAAGCTGGCAGTAAAACCTTTGAAATTATTTTTATTTTATTTTTCCATACATGTTTTGAGGAAGTAAGCCGCGCTCCCCGGTAAAGCGTTTGTTGCGTTCTATCATGATTCCTGCACGCCATCTAGTGGTACTGAGGAATAATGCGGATGTGCGAAAACTTGCCAAACGGCTGATTTGATGCTTGCATTTTAGATTCTGAATTTGTCTGCTGTGTTTGTAATTCCTCATTAAAAACATTTGAAATCAGCAGATAAAAATTTTGCATAGTGTTATATTTTGGTATATGTATATGATCATATATATATATATATATATATGATATTTAATTAATCGTGTAACAGAATTGCACATTTACCTGCTATGTGTGAGTGTATCATTTGTTACTGTGTATGTTTTCTAAATAAAAAGGCTGTCTGTGGCAGATTATCCAGGCCCTCTGGAAGGTCACGCTGTGTCATGTCTCTCCCAGGCCAGTGTCCCCCAGGTCACTTCTCCTCGGATGGCTTCCGACCCTGTCAGCCCTGCCCCCTCGGGACATTCCAGCCCGAGCCCGGTCGGGTTCTCTGCTTTCCCTGTGGTGGGGGCCTTATGACCAAATATGAGGGGGCAGTGTCCTTCAGGGACTGCGAGGCCAAAGGTAATGGGATGCAAGTGGGTAACATGATTGTGGACTTTAAGACCAGTAATTGAGATGCTTAATACTGTAGCACCCAGCTTTACCCTGGGGGTATTGCCCCTGTATGTAAGCTTTGTGGTTTCTGTTTAAAAATAGACGCTGGCTTGACATCACGTGTTACATTAAATCCAGAAATCTGTTACAGTGCACTGTGCTCCTGGACACCATTACAACTCCACTACACACCGCTGCATCCGCTGTCCTGCTGGAACGTACCAGTCAGAGTTTGGCCAGAACTACTGCATCACCTGCCCCGGGAACACGACCACGGACTTTGATGGTGCCACCAACGTCTCGCACTGCAAGAGTAAGAGTCTTTAATAAAGCAGAAAAAAGATGGAAATCCTCAGATCATGTGTATGATGATGTGTTATACTAAACTCCATCTTGCTGTAAATGTGTGGGAGGCTCCCTAAGTGGCTTCAGTGACTGGATGAGCAGAGGAGACGTTTGGCACGTGTTCGTCCATCTCCAGATCAGCTGTGCGGTGGGGAGCTGGGGGACTACACCGGCTACATTGAGTCGCCTAACTACCCCGGCGACTACCCCTCCAACGTGGACTGCGTCTGGAATATCAACCCTCCACCCAAGAGGCGCATCCTCATCGTTGTGCCAGAGATCTTCCTGCCCATTGAGGACGAGTGTGGCGACGTACTGGTCATGAGGAAGAGTGGTAGGAAACTAGGCAAACGTACTCGTGCAACCAGGCAAACGCACTCGTGCAACCAGGCAAACGCACTCGTGCAACCAGGCAAAACTCCCCATTGCAATCAGGAAAACTCATTTATGCAACCTGGCAAATGCATTCAAGCAGCCATGAAAACTCACTCATGTAACCAGGCACCATTAATGCAACCAGGAAAACTCACCTATGCAGCCAGGCAAACTCTCTCATGTAACCAGGCAAACTCACTCATGTAACCAAGCAACATTAAAGCAACCAGGAAAACTCACCTATGCAGCCAGGCAAACTCACCTATGCAGCCAGGCAAACACACTAATGTAACCAGGCAAACCACTAATGCAACCAGGCAAACTCATCAATGCATCCAGCCAAACCAACCAATGCAACCAAGCAAATCCACCCATGCAACCTGCCAACCCACTCAGTCCATTGTTCTGTGCATCTGTCCTACCTCAATTGAACTGCCAAAATATCACTGCGTTTAGCCCTTTATTACAGACATATAATGAAAACCATCTCCAAAGTCACAGCAGCTAGAAAAAAATTCCAAGAAAGACGATCGTGGCCAAGCAGAGCAGTGAAAAACCTTGCTTACCACTTTTGGGAGAGAGGAAAATCATTAGTAATGGAAAAAATATGACCACCGAATACCCAGGAGTCGGCACCTGTCACTGTCCTGCGGGTCGCCTTAAGATTCCAGACATACCGCTTCAGCCGTGACATGCAGCTGCTGTCAGTCCGAGGTTCTTTCCTAATCTGTTTTGCACCCTCATTCATACCCCTTTGCTCACTATTCTGCAGCCCTTCCCACTTCCATCACGACCTACGAGACCTGCCAGACGTACGAGAGGCCCATCGCCTTCACCTCCAGGTCGCGCAAGCTATGGATCCAGTTTAAGTCCAATGAGGGGAATAGCGGCAAGGGCTTTCAGGTGCCCTACGTCACATACGATGGTGAGCGGCTCATTTACTCGTTGTTTATACAACATAGAACAATACTGCATGCATGTTTCTCACCACAAGGTGGCATTAGGCAGCACAGTTATTAGGAAACTGGCCAGAAGCTTAAGCTCGTGCATGGAGTTAGCTCTTCAATTCTCATGAGCATGGAGCTTAATATTACTTGTTTAATGATATATTCAGCTGTGAAAGTGAGCAAAAAAAAAGTAAGATGATCACCAAGGAGGCTGTAAGATATTTGCACAGAAATCAAGGAGAATCTTTTTTGCATGCTGCGATTGTGAACTTGTACTGACTTGTACTTGCAATTTATGCTGCGTTTTCAACTGATTCACATTTAGCTCTTAAAATAACATGCGTCAGTGCTGTTTCTGTTGAGTTCCCTTTTCATATTTGCACATTTTTGAATAACTGCTACCTTGTGACAGAGGATTACCAGCAGCTGATAGAAGATATTGTCCGAGATGGACGACTGTATGCATCAGAGAATCACCAAGATATACTAAAAGTACGTTTCCCTCTGTCTGTCTGACATTGTAAACCAAATGCGCAAATGTTATTTCCTGTGAAAGCCTGCTAGCCCTGACATCAGGAAGTCCTACAATCATATTTGTTTATATTATTAGCAGTTTAGAATGGGCTGAGTCACACCGTCATTCAGGAGAGAGACATGAAGATCACTGTAATACTGGAATAGCTGTTTATAGGCTCCGTTTATCCTGGTCACTCGTCACGTCACTCGACTCTGTGACAAAATGCGATGCATCACCTGCTTGTCTTCTGCCATCAGGACAAGAAGCTGATTAAAGCCCTGTTTGATGTACTGGCCCACCCTCAGAACTACTTCAAGTACACGGCCCAGGAGTCCAAAGAGATGTTTCCCAGATCCTTCATAAAGCTGCTCCGCTCCAAAGTCTCCAGGTTTCTACGGCCGTACAAATAGTGTGGCGTCTTCCTCTCAGCCCATCCTGCCTAAATCCCACACCCGGCATTTTTACCCAGAATCCTCACAGAAAATAATTAGAATGCTGACATGACCCCCTCTGCCTGCATTTCGCTCGCAGTCCTCGTTTTGACTTTAAACATATTCCGTGTATTCCGTTTTTGCCAAGGAATATTTATATGTACTAGAACTTGCAGAAGCCTGCGTCATGGATGTTTGATATGTATATGTGTGTACATATATGTACGTGTTCGAATGTACACACATACTGTATGAATGTGTACATTTATACACGTATATATAGATATATTTTTCTTTGTTTTCTTTAATGAGATTCCTGATGTGCGCAAGATTGAGGTTATAAAATTATTAGTGCACTTAGTCTTTTTTTTTTTAGTTATTTTTTTATTTTACGAAATGTAAAAATGACGTCATAACTCCAGAACCATTCCATTGCTGATCTTTCTCACTGAAAGAACAGTGACTACACGGCTGCGTAAAAACAAGTCTATATATTAGATTAAAGGGGGGGGGGGGGGGGGGGAGGTTAAGATTAAAAACTACCTGCGAGTAACAGATGTTACAATAGAAATAAATGTATGTGATGTTACTAATATTTGGAACTTTAATTGCACTTGAATTTTATATTGTAAACTGTAGAAAAAGAGATCTAAGTTGCATTTCCTTATGTTTGTGTTGTATAGAAATTTATTGCCTTGGTTGTAGAAAAGAAAGAAAGCAAGATTTGTCGTGGCCATTCTGGGTCTCCGTGACACCCGCTGTCACTTGGCGTGACCTGGTTTCACGGAGAGGAGCGGCATCTCCAGACCTCTGCAAGAGTTGCAGTCCCTGAGACATAAAACATGATGGCCCCTCAACCCCCATAAAATATCTTGTTTTTTTGGGATTCCTTCCGATCTGATCTCTAGGGTACCATGAAGAAGGAACTTTCCACCGTGTTCTGATGAGTACTAATTGAATTGTCTCTGCTGCTCGTTTAAGAGGTGGAGTCCCTGGTGAATGTTTGGCCGGGATGCCCCCCCCCCCCCCCCCCCGCCTCTTTCTGCCCAGATGTAGGACAGCAGTGTTCTGGTTATGTGTCATGGCTTCCATCTCGTGTTTCAGTCTCCTCTGCTTGATGGTTCATATTTATAAAACCGTGACACCCTCCTTATGATACGCCTATTTTTGTAATCTAAAATCTGACACTTACCAAAGTAACTAAAATATAGACTGGGGAGGGCTGATCCTGGACAGATGCCACCAAGTATTGATCCCGGGTCATGAACCCTATCTTAATCACAACCGTTTTCTGAATGGATCTGAAACTGGGTCAGTGCTTTGGGGCACGTTTTAGTTCCGCTATGTGATGTTGGATGGGTTAGGCCAGCGAATCACATTCAGCTTGTTTCAATGGCTGGAGCTACTTGGTGTAAAGGAAAGGAGGGGGATCGGTCTGTTGGTGTCGGCTTGTTTTTCATAAACGGAGAATTTCAGCGTCGTAAAATTCTTTGAGGTGGACACTGCCAAAAGATTAAATATATTGAAATTTGCTGAGCTTGATGTGAGGTTTGGCAGTGCAAGATGGGTTCTTTCTGAGAATCTATAGCATGGGCATACATTCTGCAGTGGTTTATGAATTATGCCATGTGTGTTTGTGCATGAGTAAAATGGAGAAAGAGAGAGAGAGAGAGAGAGAGTACACGTTCGTATGAGTGAAAGGGAAGGAGAGAGAGGTGATGGTTCTTTACGTCCTTGGTTTGAACCCCGTCTGTTTAGGACTGTAATATTTGGCTGTTTACTTGGTTTGTACCCAAAGAGAAAGTTTACTTCCAAAGTGCTGAGAAAGAGTTTGCTTCATGATGGGGAACGTCAAGTAGGAAACGTCTGAGTGGATGAGCAACAAATATTTGAAGGCATGAACATTTTTCAAGATTATGTTTACCCACCCTGCCCAATACTTAGTTCCCAATCTTGGTTAGTATTTGTGTCCCTGCTTAGTCACATTTGCTTTGGCCTCACAGTGCATGTGCAAGGCCCACGTTGTATCCTAATGTGGTTCTGGTGTAAGCATAAATCAAAAGTGTGTTCCTGATTCTGGTTGGTCCCTGTGAACTAGACACTGTGGAAGATTTGTTTGCTACAGGCAGAGCCCCATGTTGGGGGTTTAGGAATCTGTGCGGACTTATAACTCTGAAGAGAAGATGCTGCATTTAGCTTATACCATGCTGTCAGTTACCCATTATAATTTGCCTAACTGAATAGTAATGTTTCGCTATCTATATTAATCATCTGGTTTCGGTTATCAGTAACATTTTCTCACTCAGGACCAATACATGCAGCGAAGATATATAATGTTATACGGACTGGAGACAAGAAAGCGATTCGGCAAGGTTTTGTCTAGTGAGCACTTACCAGTTATGCACTCTGTCACGTTTCTGGATCTTCAGCACCGTTTGCGTTGTACCTTCAGGTCTACCTTAGAGCTGAACAAGCGGTTACGTCATCCAGACCAAAGAGCAACAAAGCAGGTTACACTGTCGTCACAGTACAATGCTGCTCATCGTCTGGTATTTTCAGTCCATACGGATTTGTGACAGTATTTCGGTCTGCAGTCTGCCACACAGTCCCTTTTTACTTTACTTACTGTGTAGTCTGCTTTCCTCAACCGTGATAAGTGTATTTATGACGGGATGGGCAGCTAGACTTTAACACTTTAATAAGCTGGTTATTGCCAAATGTTTTCTGTTACATACAGCATTCATGAATATCCATGCCTTCCAAGGTTGACTGATGTGAACCATGTTTTGGTTATAATGCGAGCGTATGAAGTTTCAGAAGCGATCGTGTATACATTTTTACACATGACCTCAAGTGCCCTGGAGTCAGTCCACATTCTTCGAGATGCCCTGTCACGTTCAGTTAAATGTACGTGAAATGTGTAAATGGGTCCAGTCGAGAGATAATGTGTAACATATGTTTTCCAGTTTTGCTGGGAGTCCAAAGCTCAAATATGCTTCTTTCCATTTGAGTGGAAGTGGATTGAATCACCCCCCCCCCCCCCCCCCCAAAGCCCCTCACAGTGAAATTCCTACCCCTGTCACGCTGACCTTTTTACTACATAAGAAATTTAAACCAAGACATAAATTTCTAGATTGCTGCTGGTCACTTTGTAAGCTTTATAATTACCAATATGTAAATGATGTACAAATGGTAGCTATTTTTTCAGTTTGATTATTAAGTTAATATTTACCTTGTTAGAAGGATTAGTGATGGAGAGAAAATGACCTGAAATAAATTACATGCTTTTCGTGGTATCGGTTGCGGTACCTTCATATTGTTCTCTGTAACAAATGATATTCAGTATTGTACAAATGTTCCACGCGGCCTGTGCCGGATTTATAAAATATGGTCTTGTTTTTGGCTTATTTTCTATCCAACATAAAATTCCAGAAAGCTGAAAACCTCACAAGTGGCGAAGTAGGTCAAAAGGAAAAATATTGTTAAGATCTCACTTTGATAATAAATCGCACAAAACTGGAACTTGCGTCTTTGTCTTCCTTCTTTTGGTTTGCAATACTACGCTGATAAATGACCCGGCACCGTCGTGTGTACACTGCTGAATAATTTAGCATAGTGCACATTCAGTAGTTTATTTCTGTTTCACATAGCTGTTTAATTACCGACGCGATCTAGCTTCGTGCGAGCGCCCAGCTCGACGCTTCAGCACAATAAAGCGATTTTTGTGCTGCTCGTTTCTGCTGCCTCCAGTATTTAATTCAGGCAGTTATAAACCTCTCACCGCAGAGGGACCGCGCATAAGTGTGTTTTCCATCACACAACTTGTAGGCAAGCAAAAACACCTGGGAAGCGGCGAAGATCTCCTCTAGCTGGAACCGAGGTGAGCTTAACCAAAGCTGCGATTGTATATTTTCTTCGTGACTCTTTGCATTTTACAGACCTCTAAACTGTATTTTTATGTGTACAACTGAATTGTATAAATTTAGCTTAAAGGTACATGCCTTTAACAATTTATACCTTAGAACGAAAACTTAACATTTATTATTCGGGTACAACTGTACGACAATGTATTGTAAGTCAGTCCAGTGTTGTGGGGGGAAATCTTCATTCATTCCATTGGGTTACATCGTCAAAATCCGATATGTCATTGATAGTAAATAAGACGCAAAATATACGACTGAATAGCTTTTAAATTATCATTATTGATACATTGAATAAAGAGTAATACAAAAAAATACTTTTTCAGTGTTGGTTTCCTTTTATGAATGTAACTTAGCTAAATCACCGGTTCCGATTTAGTATTGTACAGAGACCAAGAACGCTTCTTTTTTTGCAATAGAAATGTTATAAATTACATGAATGTCTTAAGTCGTTTCGGTTACTGTTTTTTTTTTGCACTACTATTCCAGCAAAATAGTAACTTACCCGCATGCCCACGGTGCGCCAGATGTATGTTTTAAAGCGTTTATGAAAACGTGATAAAAAAAATTACTGTCGAAATAGAGATTTAGTTTTTTACAGTGATGAATTGTGCATGACTATTGATCTTCAGTGTATCCATGGCAATAAAATGTATGTATTGCTGCCGATTTTTTTGTAAAATGTAACAGCACTCTAGACTTCATTAGCATGCACACTTAGTGCACACGCGAGGCTCTCCCATGCATCCAGCCGGCACGGAGGCTTCACTCCCAGTCTGACTGACAGCCCCGGCTTTAACATCTGCGGCATTACTTTGGGTTGACCGTCAGGGGGCGCAGTCACACAGACAGTGACAGAAAGAAAACTCAAGCGCTTTCGACTTTGAAGGAACAAGCGCGGACAGTTGTAACAGCTGTCCGCGATACGTCGTCATTATATTGCATTTCAGGAATGTGGAAGTGGGTAAGATTAAGCGCTGATGACATTTAGTTGCGGTGCAAACACACTGAACGGAGGGTAGATGCTACGCAGCGCACGGAGAGGAGAAAAGGTGAGATAGTTACTGTGAGTTTCAGCGCAGCTAGGCAATGCGTTCTGCCATCCTGTTGTCAATTAAAATGTAGCTTTGTATTAGTGACAAATGCAGAATCTATCAATGCATTTTCGGACCTGGATAATCGGTTTTAAAAACTGAAGTGGGCTAAACGACACAATTACATTCTTACTGGAGTGCGGCACAAATTATGGAATTATGGATCGGTCGCTCCTGCAGTGTACCTATGATGCAGCTAGCTAGCTATGTATCACAACGTGCTAAAACCTATAACTGAAATGCGTAATTAAAAATGTATATGTAACGCGAAAATGCTAAATACTGCGAAATTTGTATTTACTTCCAGGATATGTCGTAGGTAGACCGTTTTTGTGCTGACAGATGTACGGGCACATGAAACTCGGCTGCACGCCGTCATATTGTGGATATACTGCGCACACGAGGTTAAATAAACCAGTAGCTGTAGTAAAATAAAACGTTAGTTTCCTGTAGTAATAAAACACGTTTTTAGGACCGGACCGGACAGTGGAACATGCTTGTCGGTTATCGCTGAGGCGCCGCTTTTGACACAAAGGAAACTGACGGCCAGTTTTAATTGGACCGAAAACGGCGAATGTAAAGCAAGTTTTAAAAAAATCCTTCTCCTGGACCCCTCCGCGACGCGTTCAGCGGGAAGGGATTAGACGGGTTAGTACAGGGGGGCAGCTTATGAGTTGCCGCGGTCGGTCCCCGGTCTCTCCACCCACCTCGTTCACATTTTGACTCCGTTCGTCCGGAGGTGGAAAGATCCAGAGCCGGAGCGCGAGACGCAGCGGGGGGAGTGTCTGACTCTCCAGCGGAGTGCAGCGCGAGGCGCACGTGAAGCGAAGCCGTAGCGGGAATCTGCGCGTGGGGGACCGTCAAGGCGATAGGTGTGACCGGCCGGCGCGTGGCGGCCGCCCGGTATTCCGGAGCGGTTGGCCAACAGTTTTCGGGAAGCTTTTTGGGATAACCCAGGCTGGCAGGTAAGGCGCCCATGGGTCCGGTGTGCCCTCGCGGGTGTATTCGTCTCCTCTTGTATTTTGCGTGGAAAAAGTAAAATATGTGTCAGTGCTCCATCCCCAGCACGGACTTGCCACATTTTCCAGGGTTTTTTTAGAGACACGAGAGGCTCGAAAAGAGAACCGTTGTTATTAGGTCAGGTTACGCAAAAGTGCGCGTGTTGCGCCAGAAGTGGAGTCTGCTTCGGACACCGGACACCTGGCCGCGGCTTCCCTCTCCACGCGTCATTTACCGTACTAATGTGTTTTTGTACGTAATCGTTGCCACAAAATACCTAAAGTGTTTTTTTCCCTGGGGGGATACGTGTACACAATTCTTAAAAAAACGAATTCAGATATTCTAGATTAATTTTATCATAATCTTCCCGGGTTGAGCTATAATCTACTATTTAAGTAACTTTAAAAGCGCGCATCTTAATATCATGTATAATTTTGTAACCATTTATTGTTATATTAGTCGTGGTTGCCCTTGACATTACTGTGAATTGCTTTGTTTTGATAATATTTACATTTATATCAGTTTAAGGAGCATGCCAAAAGTCTTGTTCAAAACAGTAAATTACTAATGCAGTAGATGCTTGAATACATAAAATGTTTAACTGTGATGATTTGATCTGAAGCTTTTACACAGTATTAAGCAATTGACCTAGTCATTTATATGCTTTTTAATGGAAAGTAATGCTACTGATTATAGGGTAAATGGAAATGCTGTTACATTCAGCAGCACATGCATTAATGCCCATGAGCGCAGATAATTGGTTTTTTTGGGGGGAGGGGATTTCAATTTCATGTGACAGTTGACAGCCTATGTGACATATACCTCGTGAAAAATAGCTTGTGCCCCACGGTTGCATGTAGACGGGGAGCTCACATGTAAGCGCAACGCAGAACTATGGGTGTGATAATTGGGCTGGACTCGGAATCAGAAACACATGAGGAGAAAGAAAGGGGTTATTGTCTAGAAATCAGTTTGGCCCTGAAAAGCATGTTGTTACCAGGAGAGGAGAGTTCTTTTGTGCTCCAACTTAAGTTGAACTGGAGGTGGAGTGAAAACCTCTGGTTCAGATTGATGTCTGACTTGAAGGGAGTGAGAATGCATGTAGAAACCTGTGAAGAGCAGCATTAAGCACGTTCTTCAGGGTGCTTGTGTTTGTTGTTAAACGTAAAGTCTGAGTGTTGCCTTTAAAGAGTTTTTCCTGTAGCGTAGCTTGATGTCAGCGGGTCAATTTTTCCTTAAAACCCATGAGTTTCATATCAGATGAAGGTACTGATTCTGCAGGTGTCCATTCATCTGGATTGGATGAAAAGGTCTTGGAAGCTGCAGGAGCGATGAGTAGATAACCTCAGTTCATATGATATTGCAGCTTGGACCATTCCAACATCTTTTGTCAAATCCAGATATGGACAAATACTCAGACACTGTCAGTTAAATGTCATATCAAACTGCAATTTATATTAGGCAAAAGTAAAATTCCATGGTTGGAATTAAGCATGATTCAATAACATGTGTTTTTTAAAGTTGATTATAGATTGGTGGGGACAAAACAGGCTTTTCCTCCTGAAGTACATGCTTCACGTTATCAGCGCCCGTGTGTGTGTCAGAATATGTAAATATATAAACAAACAACAGTTTTTTTTAAAAAAGTGTTTTATTAACCATTGGCATCAATATTTGTTCCACTTGATCAAATAGACATTTTCATTTATATAAAAATTTTGCATTGAAATGAACACTACAAAATGTGTAATAAGAAATCTTGCAGCAGACTTCAGTTTAGAAAAATTAGGGTTTCTAGTCAGAACCTTTTTAAGTCTGCTAAATATTCTTCAAGCCTCTGCATTTCTGGGTATCTATCACAGAAGTATCTAATCACATCTACTCTGTTGGGTGTTCATGATCTTATGTGGCTGTTTATGACTTGACCTGATCACATCACAGCCCTGTATGCACAGTGCATTACCAGACTGAATGTAACTCTTTGGATTAAAGTAATTTAACACAAAGGAACCTGCTGTGGGGAATTTGTGTCTGCATGTGCCCACTGCATCCACAGTGAGCAGGGAAGGTGTTAATTATGGGCTGGGTACTGTATTTGTTCTGCAGTTGTAGTACAGTCGCTTTTTTCTTTTTCACCCCAGCCCAGATTTCATGTCCATGTCACACTGTCCTGGTATTCAGGCTGTCGTCATGACAGGCATCATTTAAATAAGAGGCTGTGCGGAGCTGAGGTTCGTGGTTCATCTTCTCTGCAGTGACACTCGTAACTGTAATGGATGTAGTCAGGATTTGTTCAGGATTTGCTGCCGAATCATGTCGCTCTCCGGCACACAATCTTTTCCTCGACTCCGAAGTATTCATCAAGTCACTGAGTCGGAAAGATTCCTAATGAGCTCCCAGAGCTGAGAGTGTGTGAGCGTGCGTCTGCACCCCCCACCCCCCTTGTGTGCGCTCGCATATGCCCCCCACCCTCTCGTATCTTCCTAAATGTTGTTAAATGAAATCGTTGCTACATAAACAGATCCTCTGAGCTGTACACTCTTTTTTGCTCCTGTATGCTTCCAGGTTTGTGACAAGGAGAGGTGCCCCAGGGACATTGCTGAGAGACATGCTCATTGCGTGCACTAGCAGGGAGGGTGCCAGGGGGAACTGCCACTAAGCACACAGGAGGACCCCCACCTCCTGCAGCGGCACGCGGAGAGCGAAGGCTTGTTGTCTCACCCCTGTGCCTGGCAGCCCCGCCGATCCCGCGTCACCCCATCCTACAGCATCCATGGCCTTCACCCTGTCAGAGATCATGGCTGCCCGGCGGCAGCAGCGCGGCTCTAGGACGGCGGTGGATGTGGACGAGTACAGCGCCAACCCCACGCAAGCTTTCACCTTCTACAACATCAACCAGGGGCGCTTCCAGCCTCCCCACGTCCACATGTAAGACCTTGCTCTGCTGGGCTCTAGAAATACCCCGATTCTTCCCTTCCTCTCACTGCAAGACCTCTTTGCTAGCCATGTAACATGTCTGCAGATGACAACCTTGTTGCATCCTTCCCACCCCCCATCTGTGTGTGTTCGAGCCACAATGTCTGTGCACGGGCCCCTCCCTTACTCTCTCAGTAACACCGCTCTGTGCCTCTGCTTTCCTTGCTGTCCCTCTGCTCCCAACTGGAAGGCCTGCTAACACAGGTTGAGCCCGCTGGTGCTAAAGTGGGCCAGGCTTATTAAGAACTGTCCCATTCCCTTGAGCCGGCCACGGCCACTTAGGATTGGCAACTTCCCCCCGAGACTCGTTTTAAATTGAAAGTCCAGACACAAGTGGACAGTGTGTGATAGCATTAGGGACAATGGTTGTTAATAATAGCAACGCCAGCAACAAGTGCAAGTAACAGTGAGTCGTGCTTATGCATGGTGCTCTCTGTCCTGCTTTTGGCAATACTTTTAAAGGGTGAGACTATTTGCATTCCTTTTTTTTGTGCTGTTCATCTCAAGGAGGTCTGTGCCTACCAGTAGACGACTATGAAGTACTGCATGTTTGCTGAGCAGCCTTTCTGGCTGCTGGCTTTGGCTTGCATTCTTGCATTTAAATTTGTATCCCGGAGTTTCAAGTCGTTACAATGAACGCATAGTATAATGAATACAAGGGGTCAGAGGATTACTTTACAGGAAAGGGGAGGTTATTAAAAAATGCAACGATGTGCATAGTTTTCTTGAACGCTGTATGAAGAAACTTCGGAGGTTCACTTTTATTTGATTAATCTGCGAGTGTGTTTCACATGTTTGGTATTTGGGTCACATGGACATTTATCTTGTGAATAATATAGGCAAAGGTAACATTGGTCGGTTCCTTCGCTTCATGGATCCCAGTTCCGACTTGCGCTTTATGTGCAGATTTGAGCACCACTGTTTTCCCCCTGGGTTAGCTGAAGCTTTTAGCACGAGTTGGCTGGCGAGTTAATCTTGATTGAGTATGGAGGTCTCGAATCAGCGCTGGAGGCTGACCTGTGGCCAGAGAGCTCTTGTTTGCAGCTGCGGGATTCACCGCGTGTAGCGCAGAGGTCAGTGTGTGGGGGGCTTGTAACTGAGCGCCTCTATTGCTATGACCCAGTTTGCTGGCCCGCTCTGCCGTGAGCCGGCCTTGGCTCTCGTCCATATGCCTCTCGGGCAGACCCATGGAGGACTGGGGCCCGGCTCGAGGGAGCCTACATGGCGGTCCAGGCCTCGATGTGTCCATTGCAGCCTACAGGCAGCATCTGCCCTCAATGATGGTGATATATTTCTTAAAGTCATAATGCGTGGGTGTGCGTGTATGTGAATGAACGACAGAGATGCACGTCAAAACCAAATAAAACATGGAGGAGTGGGATTGCTCCTGCAGTTCTACAGCGGAATTTCGAACTCATTGGGATTGCCACCTGGTACGTTTCTCTCGGCTTGTTGTTACGCCAGACCTTTGACAGAATGTGTCAGCCGGTCTTGTATTGGAGGGGCTGGACCTTCAGCGTAATTCTGATGTGATTTTTATGGTCAGTTTTTTTTGTTCTGACTCGATCCCAGTAGGGCCCTGGTCCCAGTCTGCAACAGGGAACGAGGCAGTTCATGCATCACAGTCAGGAGGAAAAATGAAGCTGCATATTCTCTCTGAGAATTACCATGCAACGTATGCGGTGCCGTGTAATAGGTGGATGCCTGCTTTACCTGTGGGATGTTTTTTGATCGTCGCGCTTTCCTGTGGACTCAGCTCTTTGCTCTGTGTGTGCCCCCCCCCCACAACTGCAGGGTGGAGCCCCTGCCCCACGACACGCCAAAGCCACCCGGCTACACGCGCTTCGTCTGCGTGTCAGACACCCACTCGCGTACTGACGGCATGCAGATGCCCTACGGCGACGTGCTCGTCCACGCCGGCGACTTCACTGAGCTCGGCCTGCCCAGCGAGGTCAAGAAGTTCAACGACTGGCTAGGTAAGAGGGGCAGCCCCGTTTTCTGTAGCCTCGCTGCATCACCCCGACAATGACCAGCCTTCTCAGAACTAGCCTGAAACATGAGTCATATGTTGAGATCACCGTGCAATGCATTTACCTAACCAGCCTTTTATTTATTATATGCAGTGTATATTTAACATATTTTTGGTATTTTTTCATTTAACATAACTTCCGTCCACCTTTCCACCTCTTACTCTGGTCAGAGTCATGGGGGGGCCCTGAGCCTATCGCTGGCAGCATAAGGCACAAGTCTCTCTGCCTCCTGGATAGGGTGCCAGTCCATTACTGCCAAGTTTTTTGTTGAAGTGTAAATAATTACATTAATCATCCAACAATACAATTACAGGAAGAGGAGAAAAATCAGACTACATAAGGACACTGGGGGGGGGAGAAATATAAAAAATATTTTTAATAAAAGTATTATTAATCTTAATAATAATAATAATGCATACATACATACACCTCACATATACACAGTTCTGTGTGTAAAATTAACGGTCAAGACAGACATCAAATAAGTTAGCAAACGATTAATGGCAACACAAGTCAAATATCCACAACCCCTGTCTTGACATGAATATCTGTCTTGCAAATGTTTCTTTTTTAAATATGGGATATTTAAAAAAACTGTAATTATTTATAACAAATTATATATTTAACATGGGAGCAAATATAATAATTAAATTAATGTCAAGAAAAGGAAAAAACAAAATGCACTATACGCTAGGGGAATGGGGGAATGCATTCTCTGTTGTGCTATCCAGCCAGTGGTGTTTATATGTGAGTGAATTCCATCATGTAAAAATGTGTTTTCTTTGAGGTTAAATAATTCTGTTGTGATTGGAGTAAGAAGTAACTCCAGATTTATGTTTTTCTTTTATGATGCAGTTTGTTTTTCAAGTAAATTATATTCCAAAGGAAGATTCGTCCATTAGGTGCTTAAGTTTTTAGATTTTCCAGTTCAATAGGACAGATTTCTTGGTGATAAAGAGATTAATAAAGGACTTTTAAAATTTTCTGGGGAGAACAATCTGTGTTATATCACCAAATAAGCACAGAGATGGAGGTAATGGGATCCTACATCTCAGTATAGATGATGGCATCAGAGTTACTGCTGTCCAGAGTGTGTGAACTGGTTGGTAAGTCCACATAGCGTGGAAATAATCACATATACTAATACAGGAGCTTTGGGAACATACATCTGTGTCGGCAAGGCCCATTTTGAGCTTTTTCTGCTGAGTTTTAGGTGTTATATAACTGACTTCATACTGAATTAATTGAAGGTTTGTATTGGTGGTAGAAAAACAATATTTTTAAATGTCTGTGTCCAGAAACCAGTAGGAATTCCTAAATCGTTTTCCTATTTTGTTACTGGTACTGTTGAATTGTCTGAGCTTGCCAAAAGTCTATAAAGTTTAGTGGTCAGTTAATTATGTAAATTAAGAATTTGTCTGGCTAATTTTGAATGGTGAAGAGGATTGTGTGTGTGTGTGTGTGTGTGTGTGTGTGTGTGTGTGTGTGTGTGTGTATATATATATATATATATATATATATATATATATATATATATATATATATATATATATTTGAATCTTACATTTAATGATTGCTTTTAATTGTTCATAGCAAAGATATTGATGACTTTCTAATTCATATTTCTGGGTTATGTTTGAAAGGGTTAAGGAGCGGTTATCGTTGAAAAGGTGGTGAAGATGGGTATTTCCATTGAGAGACATACAGAGTGATGTTACCTGCAGTTAATTTGTTTGATAGTTTTATTTAAAAATTATGTATCTGAAACGGAGATATTCTGAAATTCTCGTTGTTCAAGTCCACGAGTTATTAAAGAATTGCTGTTAAATGTATTTAACTATGTAATATAACTGACTAGTTATAAAATAAAAAATAAAATTGGTGCTTCTAAACCACCATGAGATGTTCACTTCTGTAGTGCTGAGAGTTTGATTGTCTGTTTCTATAGTAAAACTTTGTGACAGTGCTGCCGAGATTTGGACCATTAATGAGGAGGAGAGACACGGAGCATTAAAGAGGGAAATGATATGGGGCAAGACTTTCAGTTCTGTAGTAGCAGTTTGACCTGTGAGGTTTAGAGAGAGGTTGATCCACCGGTGAATATCATCTTAGATTGTTTTTAGTAACGGTTTGTAATTGGGGTCAAACAGCTCCGATAACCTCCGAGAAAGATTAATACCTTAATATTTCCAGTATAAAATGTGAACGAGGACTTAATGCTTGGAATCCTACAGCTCTTATCAACATAATGGAAGTGTAGTTGATTTGCACCAGTTAATTGTACGAGAGTTTGTCTAGGGAAGTTAGTGATTACAGTCAAAGTTTACGAGTTCATTGTTTGGATTCCAGTGATTTGATCATTCTGTCTTATGGCTGCTGCGAGAGGTTCAGTAAAGATGGTGAAAGTGGACATTCTTGTCCGATTCCCTGGTAAAATGTAGAGCTTTTTTTAAGCTTTGGGTGAGGTATATAATATTTTAATCCAGTGATTTAGCCAAAGCCAAATTTTCGTAATGTGCTAAATAAAAATAGCTAGTATACTTTGTCAAATGCTTTTTCAGCATCTAGTGATAGGATTAAAATCTTGGAAAGTTGCTGCTGTGAAAGGCTGATTAGATTAAATAGTCTCCTCATGTTATCAGTTGAGTGTCTGTTCTGTATGAATCCTGTCTGATCTGGATTTATCAGCAATGGGGTTATGGTTTCCAGTCTAATGGCCAGAGCTTAGCGAAAGAGGGCGATAGCTAGAGAGGTTAGTGGGATCTTTGTTGGGTTCTAGAATTTATGATATACCTTCTGTATTCATGTATGTGGGAATTAATGAAGTATTTTTAATGACAGTAAAAGAATAACCCAGGAATGTGTGTAGAACGCAGGAGGAAACTCATCAGGGCTGAGTGATTTGTTAGTTGTCATTTGATAAAGAGCGTTTTCAGGTTCATCTGGAATAAATGGAAAATCGGTTGCATTTGATAATTCTTGGGGTAATGAAGGTAAATGTATTTGCTCTAGAATTTCTCTAGAAAGATTGTATTTCTGATAGATTGGTTTTAAAACCTATTGGTGTAGAGCGTATTATACAAATGTCTAAAAACAATATAAATTTCAGATGGATTTTGAGTTATTTTACCTTAAGTTATTGATATAATTATTGCTTTATCTAATTGAGTGCCAGATAGCTACTTATTTTGTTACTATATTCAAATTGATCATACTTAAGTTGTTTTTATTAAGAATTGAATTAATTTATGTAATATTTCTTCTAATTGTGTTTTGATATTTAATTTAAGATTTCTTCTTGGATTGTCCTGAGTGTGAATCTGTTAGGGATTTAAGTTACTGTTCTAGGTTATTTCTAAATGATGTTGCTGTTTTTGCTTGTATGATGATTATGAAATGATATTTCCTCTGACCACAGTTTTGCTTGTTTCCCATAATACTGAAGCTGAGGATTCTGGAGAGTCATTTATTTCCACAAAATAAATGACCATTGTTTTTTGATTAAGGTGTTACAGTCGGGATCCTCAAGTAACGATGCATTGAAACGCCACCTATTGAAGTTTTTAAGGGAGAGCTGCATATTAATATTCAAGGATACAGGGGCATGATTATAATCGGGTGTATTGTAGTATGCAGAACTTTAAGACTAAGTGAATTACTAGTTAAAAAATCAATTTCAGAACTAGATTTATGTACAGATGAAAAATAGGAATATTCTTTAGCGGGTGGGTTTTTATTTCTCCAAGTATCGGCCAAGTCCGTAATCAGTCATGTATTGTTTTATTATCTCAGTGCCAGATGACTGCCAAGTTTTAATAAAATGTTCTGACAAGCAAATGACTTATTGGTGGGCGAGAGTTTGTCCCTAATCCCATGTCGTGCTACACCTGCATCGTTTATTCTATCACTATATGCATTGACCCACATAGGCCACTTGTTTTTTTTACTGGATCTTCATGCTCCAGACTTCGACAGACATGTCCCATTTACCGTACACCCTGCACAGTGTTTGAGTTTAGCACAAGCAGCTGAAGCTAAGGAAAGAGAAGGGTTGCGGAAGGTGGTCTGTGAAGGTTTGTGACTGAGCGATGTGGGTCGTACGCGGCAAACCCCCTCTTTAAGTTCCTTCTACCCTCCACCTTAAAAACCTAGCATTGCAAAATGTTCCTCATAGTAATTTGTCACCAAGTGTGTTCTGTTTGCCTGGTTTCTGACCAGTTTATGGTGTTTGAGGATAGTTAATGGGTGACGTGCACCGCTAGCCTGTGTGAGCTCGCTCCCCTGCTCTGACCCAGCCTGTGACACAGTGCGAGGAACGTGACTGTATCGCAGGCTCTGCAACTCGGTGAATGTGCATTACTGGGGAAAATGAGTGGTTATATTTCAGGCCTTAAGGGGGGGGGGGTTGCTCGGTGGCAGCCCAATATTCTCATACCCCTGGGGAGTTTAGGACCATCCCTCGATTTGCTGCCGTCCTGCCTCTTACATTTACGCCTGTCCCCTCATAAATATGTAGATCACTGGATCCCTGGCCCTGTTGGAGGTTGGATGTCTTTCTTTGAACGAGTGATATGCTTTGAACAAGTAGGAGCTGTTATTTATTTATTTATTTATTTCCCGCACCGCTGCTCCCCCCCCCCCCCCCCCCCCCCAAAGGGACGCGGTCGTTTATTTGAGTGTTCCAGCTGAGCGAATCATTCCACACGGCAAGCACAGCAACGGGTCCTGATTGACTTTCTCCTCTGCGTATTTTATGCTCACGTGGCCAACACTGTGTACCCCCCCCCCCCCCCTTTTTTTTATTTTTCGACTTGGTTTGTGAGAAGGCCCAGTGGCTCACGGAAGCTTCTTGGAGCTTAGCTAGTGCAAATGCAGCTGAATGTGAGTGTGCAGCTCTGACTAATTTCAGTTTTGGGAGTGAAAGCTGGTTTTACTCTTTCAATTCAGTTAATTGCTTAAGAGATTAGATGTAAGAAAAGCTTGCTCGTACACCAGTCCTCTAAAACTAGCTTTGAAGATCCCTGTTTCACCTAGTAGGTGTGCAGCACACTTTCAGGCAACGGAAATATATAGAGGTACCAATAATGTTCTCATGCAACCTAGAGTCAGTGTTGGGGAATTGCATAAATCCTTGGTGTTCCGTGCAAGAATTTACATTCGGTTTTGTCCATCTGTTTTTGCTTTGAGGTCAGTTACGGCCTCAAACGAAAATACAGGCAGTTGTTTTAGCAGTGACTTAGAAAGCAGGCAGCAGCATCAGGACCAGTAGCAGCTGGAGACCACATTGGCCAGCAGCATCGGGCTGCACTTGGTGGCTGAGGATTAGGGGGCGGCTGGGAGCTCTTCCCTAGCAGCCACCGTTCCCTCCGTGCTGTTGCATTCTGGGGTGGCATGCTGAGAACTTAAAGCTACAGTTGGTGCATAGCAGGCTTTGTGTGCTTTGTAGCAGCATCTCCCAGAAACCGCCCGTTCTGCCAGGCCTTCCTAAGGCTGTTTTTCAGCAGAAAGCTGTGAAATCGGACTGGACGTCCCCGTCTCTCTGATGTCCGGCTTTGTTGTTGCCAGCCTGAGTTTTTTTATTTTTTATTTTTTATTGTTTTGTTCTTTTTTGAATGTGCACTGGGGCCTCATTCCATTGCAGTGTTCAGAAACGTCTGCTGGAACATGGTACGTTCTAACCTGGAGCGTTCTGGTCGGGTCGGATGTGTAGACAAGGAGACAAATCATCTCTCCGTCTGTCCTCGTACAGTGCTCCAATCAGGCTTGCGCTCGGCTACAAACAGTGGCTGCAGAAGCCTGTTAATGCTAACATTAGGGAGGGTATGACTACTCCCAGAGCTCTTTACCTGCCGCGGTGAAGTAGGATAAAAAGCTATTCAGATGGAGGGTGGGGGAAGGCAGGAGGAGTGGCACAGAGAAGGGCCTGCAGAGGTCCCCCCCCAGAGGCTGGCAGAGCCGTTAGTTTGATCTAGAGGAGGTGAAAGCGGCATCATGGGTAGGACTGTCTGAATAGCACAGCCCAATGTGCGTCATCATTG
This sequence comes from Brienomyrus brachyistius, assembly GCF_023856365.1. Taxonomy (NCBI): domain Eukaryota; kingdom Metazoa; phylum Chordata; class Actinopteri; order Osteoglossiformes; family Mormyridae; genus Brienomyrus; species Brienomyrus brachyistius. The sequence continues at coordinate 22,058,955 of NC_064535.1, forward strand.
GCTGAAACATTTATAAGGCTGCGTCTGAGTGATTAAATCAAATATTTCCTGTCCTCCTGCAAAGCCTCGTTCCCTGCTTTTTCACAGAGCAGTCCCAGCGCCTTGCAGATAGGGCTCTGTCTGTCTAGGTGGCCGATGTGATGGCGTGCTCCTTAGGTTATTCAGCACCCGGGCTTTAAATCTACCCGGCGCCCTTCGTCCATCAGGTGTGTTAGTGTGAGGATGAGGACACGGGTGGTGGATGGTGCAGAGAGCTGGCTCGTTAAATATGGATCATGCTGTGCTGCAGAGCAGGAAACTGTCTCCATGCCTCAGTTGCCCAAGAAGCCGCTCTAGGACGCTGGTGGTGCTTGTGCCCCCCCCCCCCCCCCCCCCCCCCCCCGCCAGTTCCGTTCTGTCCTGTAGGTAAATTAAACATGCACAGCCTGTGTGACGCAATAGCTGCTACACAGCCGGCAAGGCAATAAGGGTGACATCACGATACCGTGTCAACGAGGGGACACCTCCCTCCCCCCCAAACCAGGTGCACCTATCTTAGAGCCCCCTGACCCTTCTCTACCCCACACCATACAGATTTTCAAAAGGCTTTATTTTGTTCTATTGCCTAGTAGAGTAAGATGGCCATTAAAGTTTAATGAGTCGCTTCACTCCCCCAGTAGGTTCCAAGCTCCTTTCGCGTCTTTGCTGTCTGTTTTCCTTCAGCTGCTGCTGTTGTTCGTGCTGTTTACTCAACAGAGGGATTTGCTGCAGGATTTAATTTGGAAAACTTGACACACTTTTTCTCTCTTTAACATTAAAAACAGAAGGCGTTGCGAGTCACTGTTGTTTTGAGGCCCGGTCTTCCTCTCTCTCTCCCTCTCTCTTTCTCTCTCTGTCTCTCTCTCTCCTTCTCCTCTCTGTCTGCCATCTCTAACTTTCACTACTCTTGTGTATTTCCAGAGGCCCATATGTTTTTTTTTTCTTTTTATGTGTTAATATTGAATTCATCTGAGCATTTAATACAGTGCAGTTCGGTTTTCCTGTCTGCCAGCAACAACAAAAGGAAGGGAAAAACTTCCAAGACAACCTCCTGTCTTCTGTTACCCCCTTTTTTTTACTTCAGTGGTGTTTTCTAGGGAATATCTGTCTCGGAGTTGAATCCCCCAGCATGCTTGGTGTGCCTGTTCCTCGGCCCCCTGTTTCTGTGTGCTGCTTCTTCTTCCCTCATTCTCTTCCTCATTCCATTTTGGATCGTGCCGAAGGGTCGCTCCAGTGTTTGCGTCTCCTAGTCCCATGCGGTTCACGGCTGCACACGCAGTGCCTCACCAGGAAAGTCCAGGCCTAGGTGGGCCGGTTCCAGCAGCGGAGTTTATTCATCTGGAGGCCGCTGGGGTGCTTCGCATTCCCAAGGGGTCTGCTTGTGCAACTTGGGGCCCCTGAAGTCATCTCTGTGCCAGATCGGTTTAAGCTGCTTGCGTGGCTTCGGCCCCTCGCCATGCAGACCGTTTATTTTTGATCAATTAAGTGAAATAAATCTGTTGGGTCATTGGCTCGTGTATTAGAAACAAAGAAAATAGAAGCCAAGTGTGTTTCAGGCTGTTCGCAACCACCCACAAAATGTCACGCTGTTATTTTTTAATCATTTAAATGTATATGTCATATCCAATAAGTGTGGATTGACATGCAGGGTGTTTTCATATATATATATATATATATATATATATATATATATATATATATATTACACACACACACACACACTTGTATATTTAATTCTTTTGGTAGGAAGCATTATTAGTCGTCTTTTGTATGCTAAACTTTATGCCAGCGTTTTAGAAACATGCATCAACTGCAAGAAGAGTGTTTCATGGCCCTTGCTCCTATGCAGTTGCATCTTGGAGTTGAAGTTTGTCCGTGGCAGGAAGTAGGATTCAAAAGTAACTAGGTTTAAAATCAGTGAAGTACTTGCATTTGCTTAAAATTCATAATGTTACCCATTGTGAATAGTGCATATGGAAATACTGATTGTGTGAACAGCTTATGAGTGCGCTGCGTTCCTCTCTGTTGTCCGTTTTTTTTCTCCCCCCACTGAATACAGTCATTCTAGTCATTCCGCTTGTATGATGGCAACTCTGCAGTGACAAGTGATGGTGAACAGCTATAATGCCATAGTGTCTGTTTACTACAAACTCCGGTTCACCGACTGCAGAGAGAGGAGAGACCACCTACACTGGCAGAATCGCGCTCCGTTACTCTAATGTTATAGATGTTCTGGCCTCTACAGATCCATGCCGAGCCTTACGCTTGGGGCATGTGGGTGGCATTTAAAGGGGATGAGTGGAGCCTGCTGGTATTTTAAGCGCCAGTCTCTCGTCGTGTGAGTCCATCTCAGGTGGGAGAGATTAACAGGAGCAGAAAGCCCTCTGCAATCGATGGAACGTAATCAGTCATTTGGCCGGTTTTCATCTCTGTGCAGCCTTATCTTCCTCTGAGTATTTTAAAATGAGTGACGCCTCATTGCCGCTGTGGCAAATTGTTTTGCCCCCCTTCCCCCCCCTTTAAGATTTGTTTGTTTTCCCTAGATTGCTGTCCAGATGACTTGTGTTATCTCTAGTATCACATTACATCTTCCCTGACGACCCTCCCGTCCTAATTCATTTACACGGACTCTCCAGTGATTTGATCCTGCAGTCTCATAGTTAAGTCTAGTTCCTTTACTATTGTGCAGTGTCTGTGCAATTGTTTAATGTACCGTGTGTAGTCTTAAATAGGCCTAGTTATCAGTACATGTCAATCTGGTCCAATTTGGGTTTTCAAGCACCGCCGAAGTTGTACTTTTGGTTGGTTTTATCACCCTTCCATTCACACTAATTCAGCACAACTCTGTGCCGACTGCTGCCTGTTGTTGATCCAAGTTTCGCTGAAAAGAGGGGTCCCTTGTCACACCGCTAATCTCCTTGCCCCCACTTGCAGGGGGATTTTCCCCTTCAAACAGCTGGAATCGCCCAAGCATTCATGGGAAAGAGTGGTGCCAAGAGCATCAGAAGGTTTCAGTGGATCCTTCTTGCTAAAAACCCTTCTACATTCAATCATCGTTCTGTGTAATGAGCTCGTGGTGATCATGTTAACCCCCATGGGCCCTTATGACTATTAGCTGGAGACCTGGGTCATTTAGTACAACAGTCCTTTGTATATTCAACTGTTGTTAGTTAGCATCCCAGTTGAGAGTTAAACCAGGATTAAGCCCTGTATTTTGGCCTCTTACTCTGCCTTTGTCTGTGTACGTTTGTGATTTCCTCCAGCCGATGAGATTCTCTGCCCATGTCTCTCTCAATCCATCCTCCTACCTCTAACTGCTATAGTTGAAATGGATTCAGAAAAAAATTCATCTATTTTGTGGATTATGCCTTACTTTTACTAGCCTTTTTTAACACAGACAGACATCGTACAACTAAACCACCTGGCCGCCTCATACCAAATTCCTTCGGACGCGACTTTGTTTAGATTGACAATATGCCAGCAGAAGTGTGTCAAATATGAGCAGAGGCCCTTGTGAGGAGAGATTTATGAATCCTCACTGGGTGTTCGGCTGCTAAAGTTACGAGCATCCAGAATGTAGTTCCACGGGAGCTTGTCAGACTCATCGTAACTGCAGCAGAATGCTATCGTGCGTTTTTGGCTATCGTGGTAAATCACAGGCATTTAAATATGTGTTCCGGCACGAGGGATCAGGAGGTATAAAAATGGGCGTGAGCTGTCGGCACAGAGAGCAGGGAGGACGCGTGTGCTCACTCCTAAATACATCTTCAAGTCTTCATCCGTAGCCGCAGCAGCAGTGATTGACGGTCATACTATCCAGCTCGTTCCCGCCGTCCGGTGCGCTTTTTTTGCGCACGCCTGCGCTTTATTTGATTAGCTTCATCTCAGCTGGAAAAATGGAACCGGCCGTGATATTGTGGAGCGATTCAGGCCGAAATTTAAAACTATTTGTTGCATGAAAGCAGCTTTTGAGATGAAAGACAAAAGACTGGAAGAGATGGTAGCTAATGACAACAGGCAACACACAGCCACTCACAAGTCTAGATTAGTCTTTGAGCTATGGTGGTGGGGGGGGGGGGCTTCCTTTCTTGCACAAAAGCCTCATTTTGACTAGTTTTCTTTATCTTTGCGTGCATATGATTGATTGTGACTAACTACTTTTATTTTTGTTTTGCTTTTAATTTTCAAAAGAATTATTTAATTGTGAAATGCCGTTCTGCTCTTTAATTATGATCGTTTGAAAGGACATAGGTTTCACGTCACAGGAAAATCTAAATAAGTTTTAAACATTAATGGAATAATATGCATTCACACATAATAAAACACTTATACTGTCATACACTAAATGACTGCTCATTATCATTAAAATGGTACTGTAAGAAACCCATATTTCTTTCATAACTGTATTCTTTTAGCCTTTTAATCTTTTCCATTTCCTCATGTGTACCCGTCTGCTTTTTGATCAACGGACGCGTCTCTCGCTGTGGTTCAGTAGAACCGCCGTATGTCGCTCCTTGGGGTAGAGACAGGAGTGTAGATGTCTTCTGATGCTACTTTGTAAATGAGATCCTGAAGACTGAGATGGAGGTGCACTGCAGCTGTGCCACGCCCTGCAATACTCTGCGATTATTAAGAGCTCCTACATCTCCGTCTTGACTGTGGGGCGCCTCTGCTATGGCAGACTGCTGTATGGGGTCTTCCTCGTCATCATCCTCCCCGTATATTTTGCGGGGAGTCTCCGGTCTCCGACACAGGCATGAAGGCGCCTCTGTTTCACAACTCGGAGCGTCAGAGGGGCGGAGAGAGGGGAACTCTGTTCAGAAAGGAGATTGCTCTGCTCTGTCATCGAGTCCAAATCTCCTGTTCTGTCCAAATCTCCTCAATTCTGCTTCAGTCAACCCAGATAAACATGCACTGGCATGAAGGGAAGGTTCAGCTTAATCAATGTATAGTGTTCTTTGAAACTTATTATTTATTATTATTTTATAACCCAGCCTCTCTCCACTACTCCTAATCACTACAGCTCCATGTTCACTCCATCTGTTTGGCCTTTCACAATTTTCTCTACTTCTCTTTGTTGCGCATTCTCCCCCTTTCCCCTTTTTTCCCTCTTTCCCTTCCTCTCTTCCTCCCCCCTCTCTCCCTCCCCCCTGGGATGGCAGGCTGTTTCGTGATGCTGCCAGCGGCACCTGCTCTCTGCCATCGTCACATGACCCGTCCCCGCAGTTGTCGCGTCCTCCGTAGCCGTCGGGGTCTGGAGCCGCTTAGCTGCAACCAGCCCGTCCCCTGGCCTGGGGCTGTGTTACACGGACCGCGCTTCTGTCCCTTTGGCCGCGGTTCCGTTTGGCCAAGATTCCGATCTGCTGTCTGCTGTGGCTCCAATACTCTGGATGTTCGTTTGCCACATTCTGTACTGCTAATGGCCTGTGGACTCTTTATGGGACTCTTCTTGTTTTATTTATTTTCTTGACTTCCTTGGTCTATAGACCACAACAGTGTACAGTTTCACATTCTTTTTTGTGGTGTTGTTTTTCTGAACTTCTGTTTGCGCCAGTTTGGAATGTTCTGGAGGGATTTTTATCGGGTTCTGTCCTGTTACCTGACCACAGCCCACTGTGTTAAAGCCATTCTGAAAATGTACCTTGCTAGAGTTACTCCTTAAGGAGCTGAATATGTATTTAGTGGCATAGGCATGAAATTAGCAGAGGGGGTGGAAAATATTACAAAAGCCTTGAATTTTTCAGCAGCCGTCCAACTGACGGACTGGCAGTTTTGTTTCAAAGCTTCAATGCCACTGATGGCAGTGCTCCTTCGCTGTCTTAGCGTGTTTCGTATATGAAAAGAGTGCAAGTAAACCCCAGTCTGAAGTGAAGTAATAGGTGCTCATAAGAGTGATTATTCAGCACCACCTTGCCCTTGCGGTGCTATTTAACCGAGGGAGCCCCATATTTCGCGGTGCCGATATGTGTCGCAGTCAGAGCGGTGCTCAGACGTGGCATGCGGGCCTTATGTACTACGTCACCGCGTCGTGATTCGCCGTTATGACAGAGCCCTCCCCATGCTGTCGAGCTCAGCAGTCGCCCTCCCCACAACTATGTCTAATTGCTGCTTTTCAGCTACTTTTGCCTTCTCTTCAAACAATTGTTAAAGGCTGGAGTGATTAAGCTACCCCCCCCACCCTCACCGTCTTCTTACCATTGAAGGCATTGGTGAACGTACAGCTTAATGAGCATTTTTTATCTAACACTACTCTTTCGTTCCTGTCACCGCAGCAGTTAGATCCAGTTTAGAAGTTGTGCCGTTTTCAAAGGATTCGGCGTTAAGCGTAAAAAGGTCCTGGAACTTTAAATGTGTGGGTTACGACATAATTTACATCAGCAACATGCTACTTTTCCCTAATAGTTTTATATATGTAAAAAAAATTGCCAGAGATGTAATGGAGAGGCATTGTTCGCAAACTGTCCTCAGTGTGAATAAAAGGAAAATCTCTCTCTCTCTAGCAACTGGGCTAATCGGCTAAATTGTCGATATCGTATGGTTGCCTGTGCGTGACAGAGTTTGTGTATGTGCTCTGTTTGCCATTACGAGACGGCGCCCCCACGCCCCCACAGATAAGGGGTCGAAAGATGGATGGTCCTACTGAAATGTCATGAACAGCAGCCCCAGTGACATGGCTGCTGTTAGTGCGGGTGCCAGCCTTTCCAAACACTGTCCTGTAAACACCGCTGATGGGTTTTTCCTGCTCTTGGTTAATGTCCGTCGCTTCTCTTCCAGGCACCCTGCCCTATGAGATAAAAATCGTCATCGCGGGCAACCACGAGCTGACCTTTGACCAGGAGTTCATGGCGGACCTCATCAAGCAGGACTTCTACTACTTCCCTTCTGCGTCTAAGCTGAAGCCAGAGAACTATGAGAATGTCCAGTCCCTGCTGACCAACTGCATCTACCTGCAGGACTCGGAGGTGACTGTGAGGGGCTACCGCATCTATGGCTCCCCCTGGTGAGTATTTTCCCCTGAGAGTTCTCCAGGGCCTCCTAGTCATCCCAAGTGTAGCTTCTGGGTGTTTTGTGCAGTGGTCCCACGAGTCTAACCTCCCATAAGACCTTGACATATGATTTGGGATCTGTGCAGCATTTCACAGCCGTAGTTCTCCTGATTGTCACCTATATTCTGGAACCTTCCCAAGAACTGAGGCTGTAAGGGGGGTGATTCTGTCATTGGAAAGAGCAGTTTAAGTTATTGCAGACTCTTGGCTACTTAGAGGCTGCAGACAACATTCTGTTTTTTCAGGACCAGAGTATTCATTAATGAAACAATCATTCATCTTTCCTGAGTAGAGAAAAACTCACCTTAAGCGTTATGTTCTGATGCATTTGACACAGCATCAGGAAGAGTTTTAAACTGACCATTGAAATTTTGTGTGCATCTGTGTGTTTAAATCTGAAGTGTCCTTCACATACTTTGCTTCCAGGGTGAGACCCAAGACTGTCTCTCACATACCTGATATTCCAGTATGTTTAGTCACGTCAGTAATGATGCACTTCAGGTTGGAATAGTCATTAATACTCGTTTGCTCTCTGCGTGCTTTTTGTCTAAGCCTCCCCTCCCGCTATGCCCTGTAGCTGAGCACTCGGCATAGATTAAGCCCATCTAGTATTAATTTACCCAAATTTGACAGGATTCAGTGATGGCTGCTGTATGGGAGTGCATTATGCTAACCTAATAAAGCATTTTCCGCACTTGAGACCAGCTGTGGTGTTTTGCCCAAAGGACTTTGGAGCCATGGATTTGAATTCCAGTTTGACATGCAGTTTCACTTCTATGCCAAAATGCCTGTCTGTCTGCCAGCTCGTCATTTTCTTTCTACCTGCCTGTCTGTCTGCCAGCTCGTCATTTCCATTCTGCTGTCCTGCCTGTCTGTCTGCCAGCTCGTCATTTCCATTCTGCCTGCCTGTTTGTCCGTCAGCTCGTCATTTCCAATCTACCATCTTGCCCATCTGTCTGCCCGCTCGTAATTTCCATTCTGCCATCCTGTTTGCCTGTCTGCCCGCTTGTCATTTCCATCCTGCCTGTCTGTCTGCCCTCTTGTTATTTCCATCCTGCCTGTCTGCCAGCTCGTCATTTCCATCCTGCCTGTCTGTCTGCCCTCTTGTCATTTCCATCCTGCCTGTCTGTCTGCCCTCTTGTCATTTCCATCCTGCCTGTCTGCCAGCTCATCATTTCCATCCTGCCTTACGTCCTGTCTGCCTGTCTGTCTGTCAGCTCATTATTTCCACCCTGTCTGTCTATCTGTCTGCTCATTTCCATTCTGGCTTTCATCCTGTCTGTCTGTCCTGCAGCTTGTCATTTCCATCCTATCTGTCAGCCTGTCTTTCTGTCCACCCACTTGTCTTTGTCTGTCTGTCTGTCAGCCTGTCTGGTTGTACCGCCCCACATGCCGTTGGCTCAGGAAGTGCAATGCCTCCCCCCAATCTCCATCAGGAACAGTGGGATGGAGCTGCTAAAATCTGGTCTCCATGGTGATTTCTTTTCACGAACGAGCTGGATTTATGGACCGCAGCCCGCGCCGCCTCGGGCTGTTCCGTTTTGATGTGCATCTCAGCTGAATCAGCTGGAACCCGGGAGTGAGGCCCGCTCGCACCCGCCGCCACTGCTCCCTCCCTCCCTTCGTCCCTTCATCCCTCCATCCCTCCATCCCTTCACAGACCAGTGTAATAACCAGCACTCAGCATGGCACTTTTATCTCCTTCTCCCATGGTGCAGCACGCTGATCGTTCTCGGTCTCATCGACCAGATTTCTCTCTCTCCCCTCCCCGTACCAAATGCACCCCCTTCCTCCCACACCTCCATTTGCCCACCTAAATTAAATCTTGGCAAGCGGTGCGTCCCCAAATCCTAACGATTAGTCATTTTCCGAAACAAGAATCAAAAGGACAGTGAGGGGGGAATAATCCCCCCCCCCCCCCCCCCCACAGACGGTAATGCAAGTTTACAAGTAATTTGTCATCCACACATCATAGCCTCCCCGCATTTCAATGCAGAAAGGAGGAGGGGGGAAGCCAGAATCCAAAATAAAAGCTCACTCTCATGTGGGAGGTGTTGGAATTAACAATAGGTGTCCTTTCAAAACCTCTAAGTACGAGTAAGGCAGAACGTCAGAGACTGGAAATGACAGAGAAGGGTATGAACATCTCAGCTTAAGAGATGATTTGCTAGCCTCGCTTTAATTACACGTAGCACCAGGCAGGAGTTTTTGAGCGCGCTCCTTTGCTGTTGCTCACGCCGTCTGGGAATAGCTGTGGTAATTCCTCGTTCGGTGAGACGTAGCTTGGCTGTTTGTTTTAGGTAAATGCAAGAATTCCACACACAGTCGCGGGCGCACATTGCAGCCAATAATTTGGACAATTAAGGGAATTGCCTACACAGTCGAGGGTGAGGGCTCCGTATGACACCAGCCTGTCTGCCAGGTAGTTAAATCCACCTTGTTTTCACGTGATTAATGTGATCAGGTCAGTGAGAGAGCAATGGATCTGTCTCAGTTCCTGTATATCCTTCAGTATTAGTCTGTGCCATGACAGAATGGCCACAGAACATCCATTGGACAGAGGTTAGCAAGAGAAGAGCAGCCTTCCAGGTTATTACTTTTGATATGAAGATCTCTAGCAGATTGCAGTCTCTGCTTATTGTAGCAGTCATATTTTTATTATGCTTATGATAAGAGTCCACGTATTCATGGCCGATGCCTATTAATGCCTGTGATTCAGTGCCTTGTGTGATGTGAGATCTGCGTGCCCGTGTAAATGGGCATTGTGTCTTTGGCTCCCACCTGGAAACTGTTTTCATGATGTGCTGAATTTTTAGCACCAGCCGAGAAAATTATACAGTCTCATGCCGCATTCCTGTGAGATCTCATCTGGCCTGTATATTCAGTAGATGCTTATTTTTTGGGCATCGTTCTTTATTAATGCCAAGAGGAAGGGGATATCTACAGAGGCGTCAGGCTGGTCTCTCTTTGGGCAATCCTTGCACCCTTAGGTTTCTTGGGGCAGTAGATTTTCATTTCACATACTTCCCAGCTAAAACGAAACACATGTTTGCCAGCAGTTATTGTTTGAGATGGAAGAAATGGAGGATTTTGGAGGTAGGGGTGAAAGGGGGTCTTTTTAAAAATTTAAATGGCAGCAATGTTACCCATTTAGATCATTAACGAGAGAGGCAAGAAGCTTCGTAATTATATATTTCTTTTATTTATTGAGGATCTCCTGTATGGTAGCTCAATTAAAAGCGCACATCAAAACAGAGTCCCTTTCTCCTTTTTTATTTTTTTTTACAAATGAGGCATCTTCACACCCTGTTTGACATGCTACTCTCCAACTCTGCAATCCTAAGTGTTACTGTTCATATTTGAGCCACAGGATGCCTAAATATACCTCTTAAAAACTTCATCTTGAGTGTTCCAGGTCTTCTGGGTCTTAATGCATTCTGGTAGTCGGACTACAGTGCTAAGTCCAGCGATTCTTCCGGAGCCTCGTGCTAACCTTTGTGCAGAGCAGTTTCTGTTCTGCGTAGCTTCTCAGTACCACCGTCGTCAGGCAGGGGGAGTACTACTCAAGTGTAGGAGTTATGGGAGGGGAGTCTAAGGGTAAGTGTAGGAAATGTTGCCATTCTTGGGGTTAGAAAACCTAAAAGTAATGCAGCATTTTAGTACAATTTTTCTGCTTTCAGTCGGGCAGTATTTTTAGGGCTTTCCACCGTTTACTTTGCGGACAGCTTTCCTCTTGTTTGGGATTTGTTTCATTCTTGTCCCCGATCCTTTCTTTTTTTTGCTGTGCGTTGTAAGTGCTGCCAATTACCAGGCCCTGGATGTGAGTGAGCGCATTGTTATGGAAATGCTTTGGTAGAAGGGTGTGTGGGACCAGAAGGAGGTGCTTTCTCTGGCCCTTCCACTGGGACGCTTCTTTTAAATTACCTGTAAAATGGCCTCCGGAGAGCTGTAGGCTCCTCTCTGGCTCTCTGAGTCACTCTCCCCCACTTCCTGCCTCTTTCTGGCTCTCTCCAGGGCGACTGTGCGCTTCAGGGCATTTTCTTTCAGTGCGACATTCTTACTCTCCATTGTGTTACACGCGCATTGCAAATTCATTCGTGGCCACTGCGCTCACACACTTACACATGTAATAGTTCTCTCTTCTCCACACTGGATTCTGAAGTAGCCCCAGGCGGAATGTGTAGTGTTTTTTTTTTTTTTGTTTTTTTTAAATAATTTTGAATATGTATGTGTCTGTGCCAGAACACGGTCCAAAATTGAAAGCCGATGCCACCTCGCGAGTCCCCAGTGTGTGTGAGGAGGAGCCAGCTGACGTATGAGAAAGGATCCAGCCGCATGCAGAGCGGAGGTGTAAATCATGGACTTAATGACCGTATGGTACCAGTGCAGTAGTGCTGCTGTGACCCGTCAGGTGTTCCTGGAAGCACAGCACGTCTCTGAGCCGTACAGTGTACTGTGGCACGATTTCGGAATGGAGAGAGCCTCTGTCATGTTTTCATTTGTATTTCAGAACACACTGATATTAGTAAAAAGAAAAACGTACTGTATGTTTTAGGACCGCAGACCATAGACTTGCAGATATTGCATCATGTTAATCCTGTTTAATTATTGATGATAGAAATGGCCAATGATGTGCATGAGCGTGTGGCCTCAGATCAAAGGAATCAGTGCTTTTGCATCCACCTGCCAGTATGAATCGATGCCTTGCTGTAGCTCCGAAGTCGCACTCATTGAGGCAATACTGGAATGTGTTGGTGCTGTATACAGATTAAAGCCCATTTGTTCACTGGCGTTGCATCTCCAAATGGAGCCGAATTACTTTTTGACCAGATGCTGTGGGTATTCTTACACCTTGCTGATCTCTCACTGTGCCATGTGTCCATCAATGGCAGAATAGCCAAGAAGTTCCCCAGAGTGTGTTGTTGCATTATATTGGATTATTCAGTAGACTGGCAGACGTTCGAAGCGGCTTGCACAGTTTACAGTGTTTTTTAAATCCGTTGCGCCTCTATCCAGCTGGGTATTGTACTGAAGCAGTTGAAGTTAATTACCTTACCAGTTGAAGGTGCCGCAACAAGACTGCTGTTGGACCTTGAACCAAGGTCCCCACTGCCCTTAGTAACTGGGATCAGGACATAGGCTTTGACTGACCTGGCCGACCCCCCCTGTCACAAAGCCACTGTGCTCCTTAGGCCTGCCAGCTGGTTGACCGGCCTACTCGTTGACCTCTGACCTAGAAGTCTGACCCTGTCAGACCATATGCAGACCGTGCCCTTCGCTGTGTCAAGCACTGTGCTTTAACCGACTGAACAGAGAAATAAGAAAGCCTGGTTTGGGTTTCTGCTGTAAGCCTGAAGGCGGTCGCGTCCCTTTTTGATGATCCCCCCCGATGCCCGACACTCCAAACCGGCTGCATTGGCTGATGCTCTCATTAAGACAGCGGTACATGGGGCAGGGCTGGTGAGACGCTCGCTGTGTTCGAAGGGTTAAATGTAAAGTTAGAGGAGTAGCATAGCACCGTAGTGGTTTTCTTTTTTTTCCCGGAGAACTTTAAAATAATTTGCGTCTCCTGGGTTTTTACGCATTCTAATTTCCAACTAAATGGGACATCTGTTTGAGAAAAGGAAGATTTGCCATGGTTGCCAAGGCAACTATCACTCCGTAGGAGAAAAAAGCGGTTTCAACAGCTTTACGGACAGAATTAGACAGAATTTAGTAGATGTAACATTCATTATTTTTGCAAGACAAACAGTACTGAAACACTAATGGTTGCATGGATTTTATTTATTTATTTATTTATTTTTTTGTGTGTGTGTGTGTGTGTGTGTGTTGTCTTCACGTTGTTCAGAACTGCAGCCTCAACAGTATACAAGTATGAAATTAAATGGATGTGCTGCTTTGAGTTAGACCACCGATTACAATGGGAAAGAAATTAAAGCATTTCAATACAAACATCTTAACCCCTTTATCGCTTTAAAGATGAAGCCATTAACCCCAATTAATCGTCATTTGAAACCGAAAAGCTTTGCTTTGACAATTTTACTCTTTATAAAAAATAGAATTTAAATATTCATTTTGTTGTGATGTTGGCTTTTGTGTAAACACTTGCATGTTATTTATACGTGAAAAGGTGCTAATTTTTTATTGTATTATCTCTTGCAATGAAGAGTAATGCCATAACAATGACGGTACTTGTTCCACATGGTTTTGTTCGAGATGAAAATGCATTGTGTTGTGGAGCATGAAAAAATGTCTATTATGGTATGGTCTTTTTACAGTGTAGCTTAAATTCGGTATTAATAATAGCATGCTTAAAGGCAACTAACAAGGAGGATTAACACTCTTAATCGACTTGTTTAGTTCAATTGCCAGAGGTCTGTAAGTGCTGTACAAGGGTGTTGTACCGGAGTTGTAAAATTTCATTCATTGATGTGTGAAAGCCTTTTTATATTATGCGATTATATTTCTGCAAGGAGGTCTTTATGGCAAACGTGAACTCTTTTTGTGTGTGATGGCTGTAAATTGTAAGCCACATTAATTGACAGTACTGAACATAAGGTAAGGTAGTTGACTGGAGATTGCTGTAAGATTTAAGGCTTTGTGCAGGGAAATCTTTGCTACCAGTGTTAATATAGATTTTGAGAAGCCAGATTCGGTACGTGGAAAAAAAATGTAAAACTGCTGAAACATTTTAATATCTCATACAGGTTCATTGAATGTTTTTAGATGCAAGTGATCAATAAATCTGAAGCATCTATCCCAAGACCATATTCTGTCTTCAGATCTGTTAACATGTTTTTATCTATCCACTGTACTGCAGGTCTTTGCATTAATTGTCTGTTCCGGTAGACAAAAATTAAACTGCGATCACATTACATTATTTACCAAATTCAGGGTGACAGACATGGGCTGTAATATGAAGTGTCTTTCTGTATTTGATCGATGGAATGATTAGATTAAAACGTGAGCCATTCACACAAAAGATAATGTCCGATTTCTGCACCGGAACGAGATCCAGATAAAATGTGACTGCGCAGTGCATTTGGAGCAGCTAAGGGCTGGTATTTGCAGTACATTTGGAGCAGCTATGGGCTGGTATATGTAGTGCATTTGGAGCAGCTAAGGGCTGGTATATGCAGTGCATTTGGAGCAGCTATGGGCTGGTATATGCAGTGCATTTGGAGCAGCTATGGGCTGGTATATGTAGTGCATTCGGAGCAGCTAAGGGCTGGTATATGCAGTGCATTTGGAGCAGCTATGGGCTGGTATATGCAGTGCATTTGGAGCAGCTATGGGCTGGTATATGCAGTGCATTTAGAGCAGCTATGGGCTGGTATATGCAGTGCATTTGGAGCAGCTATGGGCTGGCATATGCAGTGCATCGATCGGCTGCCGCACTCCCTTTCTGCAAAAAATTCAGTTTCACGCTTCCAAAAAAAAAAAAAAGCTCTATTCTGCTTAAGATTTTTTTTTATTTATAAAGCACAGCACACACACTGTTTTGTGTTTGGTCTCATGGCATAAATCATAGTAAATCCCACCGCAGCCATTTTTAGTCAGACAATCACTTTTCGTACTAAACGCATCTCCTCCGGAATTTCTGCACATGCCTTCATCCTCGCCGTGCTGTGTTAGTCATTATTATGTCTTTTATTATTATTGTTTAACAACGTGAGCATTTTGCTTCGCATGCTGTTGATTTCTTGCATGCAGCTTGTTCTCATTTGGAAGCTCTCCTCCTGTATCGCATTTAAAATGAAGCGTCTTCTCACTTCTTAGTTAAAGAGAAGCTCGGTGGGTTTGACTGTCTTCCGTACTGCAGGACAGCCTATGGGTTCAAGATGGCTGTTACAGGGGCTCCTGCCATTAGACTTCACTTCACTCTGAGCCATACCCCCCTCCTCACCCTCCCCCGCCGGCCTCTGGAAGCCAGTTGGGCCTGGCTCGCACCTCACAGGCCCTGGGTAGCTCCAGGCATCACCATATGACAGCGTCGTGCTACAGCCCTCTCTGTCCTGCACCTGCTCCAAACCAACACCCCCCCCCCCCCCCCCCCCGTGTTTTTTTTTTTTAAGGGGGGAGGTGGGGGCTCTGGCACGCGCCATCCCGCACCCCATGCACGCGCCGCCCCTCCCTGCAGCCTCTTGGCTCCCCGCATGGAGGAGGATGTCATGTGAGCCAGGAGGCCCATCATGAAGCCACCATGCACAGGAGTTTGGCAGGGAGCTCGCTCCATCCCTCCCCACCATTTTTTTCCTTTCTCTCACGCTTTGTCTCCCTCTCACACATATAATTTCTATCTCTCTATCTATCTGTCTCTCTGTCCCACTCTCATCCCAGGAGCACCCCCCCCCCTTGATTGAGCCTGGTGGCGGTATGCTGAGTGCCACGTCGATGCCCCCAACAATGTGTCTCTGACGTGTTAGCAACATATTTACAACGTTCTCGCCGCTTGGTTTCCAGTGGGAACTCATTATCGTTCTCTATGAAGTTGTCTTTTATAGACCAAACAGATTTTCTTTTCTTTTTCTTTTTTTTCAAAAAAATATCTGGGTATGTAGAAAAAAAAATAATCCCACACTTAATTTTAATGTTCTGTTCCCATTTTCCTTCTTGTGATGGGTAACTTAAAATTATTTGAATTCTTTGTAACAGCAGTTTTACTTTTAGAAAGTACAAACATTACTGTATTTACCGAATTTGATTTTCTTTTTGTTCTCCCATTCACTTGACGTCAGATAAGCCTGTAAAATGATGGGTGTGTGTTTAGTACAAATGAGTTGTAACTTTGCCATTTACTTTGTAGGGGAGTCAGAACACTGCATGGAATCTTTTCATACGCTGCCACTCTGCTCTCTCTTTAAGCTAATTTCAGTCTGGAAGCTCGTTTAGCAGAGACTGTGTAGTATATCAGAAGGAGTCAAAGAGACGGGTCAAGCAAGCTCCTGTGGCTCAACAAGTATGGCTAAGGATACAAAGGTTGTGGGTTCAAATCCCAGAAAGCACACAAATGTAGCCCATCCCTATATAGTAAGTTGCTTTGGATAAAGAAAGGAGAAAGGAGAGCAGCAGAAGAAGAGTCAAGGACTTTCGTGTGGGAACCCAGAACGTCATAAGATGCTGCTTAGGTGACATGACACACGCCATTCGCTCCCTGCTCTCTGGATGTCGGGAGATGTACCGCCACATTGGCTAAATGTCGTTAAGAGATGCACTGATTGTATCGAATGATGGTTAAAAATGAACCGATATTTACTGCAAATAATTCCCTTTAAAATGGTGACCCATATTACTTTGCACACCCTCGTACTAATCAGGTAGAAAAATGTCTGCTGTGTGGAATTTTTTTAACCTCGTTAGAAATGCATTTTTGCAAGCATTGCTCTGGTAGAATTTCACGAAAAGCATCTACTAATAAACATTTCAACACAACAAACTTGATTGCTCACCTTAAGGCGAGACAATGAAGAGTATGAAGAGTTTTTGAGAAACAAATCCGTTCCAATAAAGAAGGCTGCAGTGCTGCCAAATAACACAAGTCCGTCAGTAACGCAGGCATTTGATCACAAAAGAGAATTCGGTGCAGACAGTGTGAAATCAAAAAGATATTACTTGGAAAATCACACTTGATGATCAGCCCTTTTCTGTTATAAATGTTATAAATATATAAAATGTATGCAGTTATAAAATATAGTGCTCTGGAACTGTTGCCAGAGTTGGTGTTTTCTTACCAAAAAGAAATACTTTTTCATATTTTTCAAATGTAATCATTTTTTTATTTATCTGGGGGGAGTGTCGCTTTAAAGTTATTTAAGCAGAACCTCCCAAACAATTGGTATCGATATCAGTTTTCAAAATAATCGGTATCGGCCAGAAATTTCCTTATTGCCATTCCTTATTCATCTCTAATGAAAAGAGATGTTTGGGATGGGTGGCTGTCTGTATGTCACACTACAGGTCCTGGGAGTGAGGTTTGAGCAGAGTGTCATCTACCGACACAGATATTGTTCCTTCATATTTGTTCTCATCTCTGTAGTTATTCCGTCAATGCCGATCGGAGCTGCCGATCGTTAGCAGATGCAGGCTGTGTTGGATCTTGTCTAAGCACCCCCCTGCTGTTAAAGGCACCCCCTCGGAGATGTGCAGCGGGGGCCCCACCTGCTAGCCAGCCGGGGTGGCGAGTACTCATGTTGATCGGTGCGGATTCGCGCAGCTGTGCGCAAATTGACATGCTCCCGTGCAGGAGCAAGAAGCAATGCTTCTTCTATAACGAACCTCGCGTTTAGCAGACGAGGCCCCGTCAGTATTTTCACTGCGGGCAGATGTCTTGCTCACGTGCAGATGGTTTCTTAACGCAGGCCGGTCTCCTTCTTTGTCGAGGTAGGGTAGAAAAAGACTTTCGGGGCTTGCAAGTGTGGTGCCGTGGTAAGGATCTACTCGTGTTCCGCAGGCAGCGGAGAAGCGAGGCTCTCAGAAGCGAATATCTAAGTGTTTAATTAGAAATCACCCCTGAAAACAAACATGCCTGCTTCACAAAAGCAGGTGCAGGTTTCCTGCAGAGCACTGTGGCAGACACCTAATCCCACACCTACTCATGCGTTTAGTGTTCCTACTGGAGACCAGTCGGCTCCAATTAAATAATTATAGAGCTCGCTGGAAGCGGGAGTCGTGCAATGGGAGTGTCTGATGGGTCCGTATCCTGCAGTAAATTTCCCATGGGGCTGTGCAGTATACTTTGCCTCAAGTCAATTGAGAATAACGTCCTCTGATAAACGGGATAAAAAGGGACAAAACCAAAGTAAGGAAAAAGATAAGACAAATGCTCTCTCTCTCTCTTTCTCTATTCAGTGTCTCTCAGTAATTTTCCCTGCAAACAAACACGCAGTACGTTTCAATCGTTGTCGTCCCGTCATTAATTCTAAACGTTGTTCATCACCAGCTGGGTCCGTGTGCTGGCTCTTTGGTGATAGATTTCCCCCGTTTTTCCGATTGTTCTGTGCATGGCTATTATTTGAAGTGCTTGCATATTTTTTTTTCTTCGGACTTGTCCATGAAGTTGCTTCGCAAAGCATATGCTAAAGATTGGCTCTCTTGGATTTTTTTAGCACTGTTTTTAAGGAACTTGGATTCAGTATATTAAACTGCTAGTTGTTCATCGGTCAAAAATGCTCCGATTTTTGTGGTCCTCCCTGTTGTCCTACAGCTTGTTAGTATGATAGAGCAAGTGTCTGTCCGTCTGTGTGATCGGTCTCTGTCATCGTGTGTTTTTATTGTGCCACATGGCTGGGCATCCAGGCTGGCTGAATGTCACACGTCCTGCTGGGGCAAAAATGCCCCGAGTCTGCCCCATTCACCACCCTGCTGGTGCGGAGCAAGGTGTTGGCTGTGCACCTGGCCTCCACTCGCCCAGCCGCCTGCCCGCCCTTGCCATACCCACCTGGAAGGTCCGTGTCCTCTTTCTGGACTTGTACTGCTCTGGCTTTGTAGAGTCTGACAGAGTCCCAGTGATGGATAATGAGGACTCTGGGTCTGGTGTGATAATCCCCGCTTTTGTCACGTCAGATATGGCTTGTATTCCCCGGTCCCTCCCACCCCATATTCCTTGAGCCTTTACAAGCAAGTGCAGCATCACAGAGAACTCCTACTGAGTAGATCTGTCTTCTAGGCTTCAGAACTTTATGTATGGTCTGCTGTGATTAAACATCAAAGTCTATACATCGAGTGCCGTGTATCATCGCGCTCTGTAAGCTCCCCGCCTAGAACAGAGATGCTGGTAAGACTGGGGGAGGCAGGGCGGGGGGTGATGTCAACCAGACGGAACGCTATCAATCGCCCATCTGCCCGTTGGTTTTTTGTGCCTGTTTCAGCCACGCAGAAATGGCTCTGGTTGAGGGGACCGCGTTTGTTCTGGGTTCCCTAATTACCATCACGCTCACCACTACCTGTACAGTGAGCCAAGAGGATGGGCATGGCAAATGGGACAGTATTAATGTGTCTGAGCTCACAGAGGGCTGGTTGGGCTCTGGACCAGTCACCGAGGGTTATCCGTTTTGCTCTGGGTTTGGTGGTTCCTTTCCTGCGCGCCATTTAGCCGGCCGTGTTGATGCACCCGCAGCTGCCTCGCACCGTGCAGGGTTGTATTGCTGATCTGGCAAAAACAAAGGCGGCCAGGACCTCATTCTCAGCATGTACACAATTTTTAATGTGCCCACAACTGATGGAAGCAAGTCATTGACGCCTCAATGAAGTAGAGGTCACTGCTTTCAAATGAAAAGGACCATGAGCATAAAGTTGAGATGTCACAAGGGAAATCAATTGTTCTTTCCCCTCTGTCTTCCCTGTGTTTCTGTACTCCTTATTAAGCCACAGGGATCGTTTTATTGCCCCAAAACCTAACTGCAGACCTTGACAAGGTGCATGGACGCATTATTCATCATTCCGCAGCTTAGATGAGTCTTTCTTTCTCGCACCGTTTAAGGGGCCTTCTGTGACAATTCGAACAACAGCTCTTTTTTTCCAGACTGTGGCAAGGTGGTGGAAGTCTTTGTTTTTTTTTTTTATCAGCCATTTCTCAGTCTTCTCTTATGACTCAGCTCTGACATTAATTAAGACTCCACAGTTTTCCCAGCAATATTCCCCTGCCTTGTTCTGCCCAGGCAGAGAAGAATGGAGCCACGTCGTCGGTTCTCTTTGTCAAAAAGAGGCGGCGAACGAACGGGATGCATGCTGCTAGCAAGGAAGCAGCCGGGTGTTTGTAAACTCTCCTCCTCGTAATTATGATCTTATTAACGTATTGTGTTAACCTGACCTCAAACAAAGAAGAAGCTGAAGCAAATAATGTTTGTCACATTATTTGGCCCCAAAAAAGCAAATAAAAACAGAAAGTACCACACAAGATAAATGAGGGACATGTGAGAATGTGAAGTGTTGTACCTGTTTTATGAGCCCATATAATCACGCTGGTGTTATGGTACTTATTGCATTTGATTCACAGTAGCGCCTGGTAAAGCGCTTGTACCTGTATGATTTATGGATGTCCAAGTACTTAATTATAACAGTAAGAAAGGAGAGTGTATCCACAGGCGGAAGGTGTCTGTCTTTGCGCGTCAGGCTAGCATCAGAAATAATGATGCACCCAAACACATAGCCACTCTCTTTGTTTTCCTTAATCAGTTTAGACCGACTCTAATGGGGACGGGACCCAGCAAAATGTATGGGGGCTCCTCTTCATCTCTTCCAGTGTTGTTTATTAATTATCAGATTTCCTTCAGCAAGTTTATATAAGCGCATTTCATACGGAACTCATTATTTTCACACTGCCGAGTGCTTATTACGCGTAATGCTTTTGCCGACAGCTTGAATAAAAGTAAACGAATTGCTACAATCGTGAATTTTTCCATAGATCTTGTGATTGTAGCAATAAGGAATTTATAGTGTGGCACATTGAAACGGAAATTAGGTGTGTTTTTTTTTTTTTTTGCAGTAAAACATTTTTTGGCGAGTTGTTGATGAGCTGTGGCGGCATCCCGTAATTAACACCCGCTGTGTGGTGGTGTCGCGTCGCGTGGCAAATGGACTGCTTGTCCCGTTTTTCCTGTGATGCTTGTGATCTTGTTGGCCGCATAAGTGTTTTTGCCCTGGTCTTTACAGTGAACACGCGCAAAGGCTTTTCAGGCCTGTGTATGTATGAATGCTGAGGCTCTGAAGGTTTTTGGACTGGAAAAGGCCAGGCTCTTGAGCGGACCACCTCTGCCACACGGCATTTCCCCTACTACCCCTCTCCCTTGGCCAGTAATAGTTTGCTTTTTACCCTCTTTGACTTCCATCAAGCAGAAACAAGATATTTAAAGACCTCCATATGTACTCGCAAATCATGAGGGATTGCTTTGACCCTATACAGTTTTAATTGAAACACTTTTTTTAACAAGGTTAGTGGAGTGGGGAATATAGCAGGCGTAGGAGGTAATACAGAGGACTTTAATAATAACTGCGCGCACAGAAATGGCAGTTGATCCCTGCAGGATCGCCTCTTTACACTGGACCTGCAGTCAGTGCGGCATGCAGCTGCAGCCAGTGCAACCGATAGCGTCACAAAATGACTGTCCTCGTAAGCGAGGTACAAGCAGTCATGCAAGCGTGTCCACAGAGTGGCGCTTTTATGACGCCTGTTCTTCCTGGTGGAGGTAGCAGGCTAGCCGGACCCAGCAGGGACCTTCAGTTCTCCCAAGCATTAGGGGGTCTCCTTCTGAGATACGCACATATGCAGAACACTTCCTGGGGGCCTTTAGCTTGCCGTCTTGCCACAGAGTCCCTAGTATAGGTGGTGGTTCCTCCCAATGTTGTCTTTCACGCTTTTCTGCCCCGTGGGGCCCTCTGTAATATTATAACAAAGAATTTCTGCCTTTCTCACACAACTCGGAGGAAGCAGAGAATGAGCTGCGATAATTTTTACAAATTGTGGTTTATGCAGCCAATTGTGGAATGTCATATTGCTTGAATAATTTCATTACCCAAAAATTCTGTATCCGCCAAGAGAGTGTGTGTGTGTGTCTGTCTGTCTGTCAGTCTTTGTCTGTCTGTCTTCTGGTACTAGTAGTAAATTGTGATAGATGCCATAATTTACACTTCAGTTAGATATGTGTGTGTCGTGGTGCTGTACTGGATATTGTTTACAATGAAATGAAATGGAAAACACAAGCATGGGGCAAGTACCCAAGTGGAATCATTTACCGACGTTTTGTTGGGTCTGCTTGACCGTTTAGAGCTGAAAGGAGAGGAGGAACTGATGGACTGTGAAGCTGTGAAGCCATTACGGGAACTTCTGCATTAATAATACCAACAACAATAATAATAGTAGTCATACAGTTCTATTGTGTGGTTCACTGTTATTAAAAAAAAAATGTATATGTGAGATTCCTCACAGAAATTCCTTTGTGAAAAAGCACCGCTTGCCCACAGTGCCTTGAAGTTGAACCTTTTCGAGAAGAACGCAGCTCTCTGAAGCCTGCTCCTTCTGGGACTGCTGGGTTTTCTCTCTCTTCCCATCCTCCTGCTCCCAGAACAATTCGTTCCAGTTACACTGGCTCCAAAAAGCAGGGAGTTCATTTAGATTAAAAACATTCCCTTAAAACATTAAAGTCCCCTTTTAAAATCAAGATTTTCTCAAAACATTTTTTATTTTTTTTTTTTAACAAGCTTGAAGTTAACTGTCGGAATTAAAAATTGAAGCCTTGTGCCTCACGGTATTTCAGCAAGCGGTTGGTTAGTAATTCATGAGCACTTTCTGCTGATGTCTTTAGGCAGCTGACAGTATGCGCAAACTTTACATTCTGTAAGCGCACAATTTGGGTTCTCACAAGAGCCATCACAGTGCATCACTCACATCACAGGAGACTACAACAAAACAGCCGGCCTCTCTTCTCCGTCTTCTTCCTCTGCTTTGTAAGCAGGGGAGCCGCAAAGGCAGAACATCAGTTGGAAACTATGATTAAAAAATAATAAAAAAGAAAGAAAAATCCTGTTTAATTTCTCTAAGAGGGGGCTTCATTTAGGAGATATTCCCATGCGCCAGCGTCTAAAACAAATGCTAGTTTGCTCTTTCTTCTCCTTAAACAAAATGAAAACCGCATATGAATCCCACTCCTCGTGCCCCATTAATAATACTGCGCATGTATTTGTTTTAAAGCTGGAGAGGGGTCAAAGGTCAGAGTAAAGAGGGCAGCGGTTAGTTTCCCTGTCCCTGTGGGACGCTGCTATTGTGCTGTTTAATGAGGCTTTGAATGCGAGGGTCCCCAGTAAAACCTCCAGCTGTTTCCCAAGCGAATGCCGTCGTTTGCTGCCACTGTAAATTGCCCCGGAGAGGAGCATCTGTCATGCAGACAAAAAGGCTGTGTTATGCTCTGCAGTTTCACACTCGACAGCACAGTGTCTGTTTGGTCATCTGCTTTGAGCACTTGAAGGTCCACCTACAGTGATACGTTTTACCATTGCACCCAGCGCCACCACCCCCCTCCCCCATCTCGTTAGAGATTCACTGAACAGTCGTCGTACTTTAAACACATTGGCACTTGAAGTAGAAAGTGGCTGTTCTTATTGTAATGATACTTTCATATTGGTGCTGACGCTGAACCCTTCCTCCAATTTAATTAATAAATACTAAATGCCTTTATTCTGATAAGTGGGTGAAGTGTGCCTAATTTTCCAGAGGTGACCTCACTCCATACCCCAGAGGCTGTTCCTGCTGTGACCCTTGACCTCCTGACCTCACTGTGTCAGATAGTGGCTTTAGTGGCTCCCCATTTCCCTGAAGAAAGCAACGTGTAACAGAAGAGAACCTAGAGGGAGAATAGACTTACTAGCTGCAGTTTCTTTTAATTGAGTCATCTGTTAAAAAGATGAACTTGAATATTTCAGAGTATCTATTAGTAAGGTTGGTTTCAATGTTTAAATGTTTAAATAATTTAAATCATAGTACAATCAAACTTCTTGCGAAAGTAGTAGTCTTTGTTGGAATGTTTCCTCCTTAATATGCCACAAAATCACTCTCCTTGTACGGCGTCTTCCATGAGAAGTTGGCGCTCGAGTGATGTTGTGCATCTTCAGTGGCCAGGAGTGGCGTGTGCAGGAGCAGCAAAGGCAGGCCTGTTCACACTTAGTAAAAGAAGACCAAGAGAACCGCTAATCTGCCAAAATCAGTGCTTCCCATCCCACTTCTAAGGGGACCCACAGACAGTCCACGTTTTTGCTCGCTCCCAGCTCCTACCGTGGCTCCAGGGAGCAAATATGTGGACTGTCTGGCAAGAGGCTGGGAGGAAGCAAATATGTGGACTGTCTGGTAGGGAACTGGGAGGGAGCAAAAATGTGGACTGTCTGGTAGGGAGCTGGGAGGGAGCAAAAATGTGGACTGTCTGGCAGGGAGCTGGGAGGGAGCAAAAACGTGGACTGTCTGGCAGGGAGCTGGGAGGGAGCAAAAACGTGGACTGTCTGGCAGGGAGCTGGGAGGGAGCAAAAACGTGGACTGTCTGGCAGGGAGCTGGGAGGGAGCAAAAATGTGGACTGTCTGGCAGGGAACTGGGAGGGAGCAAAAATGTGAACTGTCTGGGAGGGAGCAAAAACGTGGATTATCTGTTGGTCTCTGAGGACCGGGTTGAGAAGCGCTGCCCTAAACAAATAGGCCTCTCTCTGAGTTTTTAAAGCATTACAAGTTGTGGCAAGAAAATTTTACCTGGAATTGATCATATGAGGGATCAAACTAAATGGGAAATCGCTAGTGTTTTCCCAGTTAATAGATTAGCTCACTGCATATTCATCTTAAAACAAACTGGCATGCATATAGCTTTCCACCCATCTGCACGTGTGCAGTACAGCGTGCCGTACCATGGCACCTTCACGGCGGGCCGCCTTCTGCAGCGGCAGAGGAGGGGGACGGAGGGGCAGCCTGGAAGCGCCCAGCGGATGGTGCACGCCGAATCAGGCAGGCGTTTCACGGTGAATGCCGGCGCCGCTGTTTGCTGCGCGTCGCAAATTAAAAAGGAAAAAAGCCAAGAGCGCAAGTGAGAACCAGCAGCGATGCAGGCGCGGGAGATCTTAGCGCGGGCGTGGAAGATGGATCTGAGGGAAGATTGTTAGTGACATGTTAATTCCTGCTCTGTCAGTCAAGCTTGTTGCATCTCAAATCAAAGAGAGATAGGACACAAACCACACCATCAAGTCCCAGATTCTATTTTTTCTGATGCGTTTTTAAGCAAAGAGTCACAAGCTGCCGAATTTAAGAAAATGTTGAATCAAGACCTTAGACCTTAATATGAGGTCTGCTGATGTGAGCACGTGTTATACCTACGACAAGACTATGCTTACATTCTGCATCTAATGACATCAGAATATGCTTTAGATGGAAAGAATGTCAATGTTTATTTCTTGCATTTGATAATGAATCCTGATGCTTCTCGTGAAAGTACTCCTTTGATAATACCGGTTAATCTCTAAGAGCCGCAATTTGAAATGACTGTTCTCTGAATGATCCACCAAAGTATTTTTTTTCGCTCTCAGACGATTAGTTGCAGTCCTCTTCACGCTCATCTTGTTGCTGTGCTATCGAGTGATTTGGCCGGTAGGCACACATCTGGATGCGAAACACGGCCCTGTGTGCTGATTTGATGAAGATGGCTCTTGTGAGAGAGCCCGCCATACTACAGCACATTCCAACAAACATAGTCACTGAAGGCTGCAGAGGTCCGGAAGCCCTGGTTCACCTAACAGGCCTCCACAAGCAACTCTGCATATGCTAACTGCAATTTAGAGAAGTATGTGTCGTCTTGGAAGGTTGCATGTGGTTCGGACGTGATCAATCCGGTGAGGAGCCCTGCTACTGAACATGTTACTGCTGTATGACGACCGGTATCTCAGCATGAATCTGAGATACAGGCTCTTCTACGCGTATCGTAGGAATCATCATTAATCTTGTCTTATGCTGCCAGAGCAATTAAGTCTGTTAAGATCGGTACACAAAAAGCAGACAGCAAAAAACTAGAGCCAACCGAGGCCGATGAACGATTGGCTCCCGTCGATTGTGAAAATTCGCACTGGAACACGCTGGCACGACTCTAGGTGATGGCTGACACACGGCCTAATCAGAGGTTCTCGGTTTCACCGACTAGCTTCAGTGCCCGTTCACCTTGCTCAGTCGGCCAAAACGGCACCAATGGGGAGCAACCGTGTCCGACCGTACGGCGCACACCAACCCAACAGCCCGCCAGCATACGAGGGCTAAAAACAGCTTGGTTCCAGGGTTTAGTCAGAACCATCAAGGTATGGAGGAATGTGAGGTATGAGCTGTCCCGCAACACCTTGGAAATCATCTGATTTAAAGCTGGAACGCACCTGACAAGCGTTAATTTACCTTTCAGGCTACAAGGCATTTATATGGCCACCTAGGTTTTGAGTCAATCTGCTCATGGACCCATTGATGTAGCGAGAGGAATGAAGTGGCATTTTGAAAGTGTGTGCTTCAGACATGCCCTCTAACAGACTCTCTCTTTCTGGGACAGGCAACCCTGGTACTACGGTTGGGGCTTCAACCTACCCAGGGGACAGGCCCTGCTGGACAAGTGGAACCAGATCCCCGACTCCACCGACATCCTGGTGACACACTGCCCCCCGCTGGGTGAGTGTCACGCCCTTTCGCCCAGTGGTACAGCTGGCCACTCTGTGCTCTGACCTCAGCTGGAACACTGGCACTTACTTGGTCGGCCCAGCAGATGATCTCTGTGCTAAGGCAGGGGACACGGGCCGTCATAAAGCCTTAGGTGACACGGCGAAGGACAGCAGTCACTGTATGGCCATTCCGCAGCCCAGATTTTTCCCCCAGGGCTTGTGAGGAGCTCAGGTCGATATCGCTCCGAAAGGCCTGCGCACTGCGTGCCAGTTTCGGCTCCTAGCAGGTGCCCAGAGCTTAGAAGAAGGCTTTTTGTTTTGTTGTTGCCTTTGTTTTCCTTTTAGCCCTCGTTTTAAGCTCGAGCCAGTTCTAGCCGTCCCCGTGTGTGTGATTGATTTCTGTTATTGCAGCCTGTCACCAGGCACAATAAATTATTTTCCTTTTTGTTTAGCCAAGTGTTTACAGCGATCTCTTTATAAGCTGCGGGCATCTGGAAGGGCTACAGCACAGGACGGTAATGCATGCAGGACGGGGACACTGTTGCAGTGCAGTAAATCACTGCTTTTTATGAAATGCTTCAAAGCGGAGAGACGCACAGACCCCAGCGGCTGCAAGGAGGAGCCGTGAGGAGGAGGAGGAATGAAGCGGAGGCCGTTTTTTAATTTCTGATGATACCGAATAAAAACACATTTCAAACACATTGTGGGACTGGAATGCGGAAAACTGACCTCATGAAAAGAAATATTCTTGTGAGGATTGCATAAACCAGTCGCTGATAAAATACAAATGGCAATTATGGTAGTTCCCTTAGGTTGTCATACTGTAATATCGTAATTGTGTCTTGGTATATTGGTCATGGCTTAATAGGGGAGACGTTGACAGATTATTTAAAAAAAAAAAAAAAAAAACATTTAGTTTCATTCTTTTTATCCATTAATAGCTGACTGTTGATTAGTCTTAGTTCCTGAGGAATATGCTGCTGGAGAGATGTGAAGTGCTGACACCAGCTTCCCCCCCCCCGCCCCCCCAAAAGAATCATCTTCCTTATTGTGGAATCCACCGTTCCACTTTCTCAGTGGTGCGCTCCTTCTGTGGAGTCAGCAGTGCCTGTGCTCAAAGGGATTCCTCTCTCCGGCTCTCCCACCGGGGTCCAGAGGTGGCATTTTGCGGGGGGTTGGGCCGACCCCATGTGACTGGCTGTACCTCTGTCCCGTGGCAGGCTTCCTGGACTGGGTCCCGAGGAAGATGCAGCGTGTCGGCTGCGTGGAGCTGCTGAACACGGTGCAGAGGCGAGTGCAGCCGAAGCTGCATGTCTTTGGGCACATCCATGAAGGTGAGGCAGTGCTGGTGCTTGGCGCCCCGCCTTGGGCCACGTCCTGTACCCTACACCACGTTTACCATAAATCCACCCACAAGCCAACCACGAGGTACACAACTCGACAAGCGTAACCGAAGGAGTAAAGCATAACGAACCTGAAAATACACATCCGTCCAGCATTTTCTATAAAGTTTTAATTACGTTTGTTTGGAGGGGTGTTGCATCTATAAATTTCAGGAGAGTACATCATCTTGTCAGGTTCCTGCAGGATGCGGGCAAGGCTGCAGAGATGCAGATGTAGCGCCGTTGCATTGAGGAAAGGAGGCTTCCACCAGGAGAACATGCCTGTTAGCCGTGCCGGCTGCCTGGTGCTCACAGAAGCCTCCTCTGAGGCTCTGCCGTGTCTTTTTTAGGTCAGCCTGGTCGGCTCCTCGCTGGAGCTCTTAGAAACTGGATCAGAATTATAAAGAGACAGCTAGCTGAGGAGTACATCTGTGTTCAGAGACATTTACAATGAAATTGCTGTGAAGAGATGAAAAAATGGCATGTTTGTGCTTGTCCTCCCCCCTGTCGTTCCCCTCCTCTTCTCCTCAACAGGCTATGGAGTCATGACTGATGGTGCCACCACCTTCATCAACGCCTCCGCCTGCACGGTCAACTTCCAACCCATGAACCCGCCCATAGTCTTCGACTTGCCCACTCCGAGGAGTACATGATTGAGAAAAGCCCCCACCCTTTGCTCCTCCTCCCCTTACAGACCCCGACAGGTAACGGGTTTGGTCGGCTCGACAGATAAGGCATTGGGTAGGGTGGGTGGGAGACAGTTTGTAAATATGCAAGGTTCCGTCGGACTGCGTCCATGACGACCGCTGCAGTCCAGCTTCCTGTAGAGTCCACGTGTGCAGTTGTGTTGTGTACCGTCTCCGTTTTTCCTTTTTTAAAAAAATGATTTCAGCACTATTGCGCGATGATCTCTGTCCTCTGGAAGAGCGATGTTTTTAAACCTCTGTTGACTTTGGTTAGTTGACAATCCCCTGTGGCAGTCTCTCGGTTTGGAAAGCCATCGCCTCCTCCCGTTGATCCAGACTCTGTGAAAAGAGGCTCAGTAGCGGCGTCTCTCGACTCCTCCCCGCCGTTTCCCCGGGGTATCCTCCTCGCGCGTTTCCGCCGTCTCTTATCCGATGGATGCACAAACGCCGTTTCCCCCACACCAGCTGCTCAGCGCTCCTCCAAAGAAGGTTTTGCGGAAGTGCGGAACCTTCCGATGGTCCCAAACCCCTCCAGGTTCCAGAAGGCGATCCCCCTCGCCACCCCGAGCGGCCACGACCCTAGTAAGTAGTGGAATTGGCCCTCTCCGCACCGTGAGTTCTCGAGGCCCGGTTTTGATGGTCCCCATGCTGGCGAGGGCCCGGGGAAGTACAGATCAAAGAGGACCTGGGAGGGAACAGGAAACTGACGCCACAGGGCCCGTGTGAAATTGAATGTCAAGCACATTGACACTGCTCTCCAGAGATTCATTAAAACTTTCTGTAAGCTTCTTATGGATCTGAAAATGTGTTGAGGGGCTCTCCTGTGCTCTCTGTGTAATTTCCCTGTGCCTAATAAGCTCAACCTCTCATCCTCTGCTGAAGTGTCATGTTGCCAACAAGTTTATTTCAGGGTCACCAGCAGTTATCTCTTTTTAGATAATTGTTACTCAGCTGTGCTTCACACTGTGGAATCAGAAGTTTGGTGTGTATTAATTGTCTTCTGAGTAGGGGCATGCATCTGCTGGCTCCCACAAAAGATGGCTCATTCTGGAAGGCTGAATACTTTTTTTGTGGGTGTTTTTAGTACAACTTCCAGAAAGTTAATAACAACATTCCAGTTGTTAAAATATACTTTTAATGTATCGCTCAGTAGTGGGGAAAATGTTTAAGTAATTTATTTAATATTTCACCTGTAATGTAATAAATAAATTAAAATAAATATCTTTGCTCCAAATAACGTCTGGCATTTTTTCCAAATACTTCTGTTCCTTACAAATTAGTCTGTGTTTGGTTAAACGGATATGGTATTTCAAAGTTTAATGCAATGGTTGGAATTTTTAATGGCTATGGAATTTCCTTTTTAACAATGGTAGTAAGAATATGCTTGTACTGTATG
Organism: Brienomyrus brachyistius; assembly: GCF_023856365.1. Taxonomy (NCBI): domain Eukaryota; kingdom Metazoa; phylum Chordata; class Actinopteri; order Osteoglossiformes; family Mormyridae; genus Brienomyrus; species Brienomyrus brachyistius. The sequence goes on from NC_064535.1 coordinate 22,088,635, forward strand.
TGGACTGAGTCTGTTTGTTAACTGTTACCATTGCTCACCTATTTTGCACACATTTTTGTTCAAATCAACCACTGCAAACATGTCTTTTATTAAAGTACTTCAAAGAATAATCACACTCTCCCCAATAACTTATACGTAATGTGTGTTGGACATGGTAAGAGTACGATTGGACTTTGATCCTAGTGCTCCTTTTATAATTTATTAATGCTCCTTCTAGCAACAATTTGCTCCTGTGAGTTTCAAAATGGTCGCCATTACCAGCACACATTGCACAGTACTATTATGAATTCATAATTACTAGGCAATTTGGACCATATGAATCGTGAGAGAATTGAATTTTAAGCTGAATAATGATCCTTTTCATTGTGTATTCCGATTCCCAGCAAGCACTTAGAATGATTGTTACTCTTATGTTGGCACAAACACTTTAAGAATGTTCCATGTTGGCGTTTATTATGGGTACTGTGCTCTTCTTGAAAACTAAACTCTCGCTGTGGTGTTTCTTGCTGACTTCTTTGGGGCATGCCGTTCTGCTTTTATTTATTTTTTAATTTTTTTAAAAAAGGCTTTTTTTCTCTAATTTCTGTGCTGTGTAATTCATTTGAGACACTGTTGAAATGTTTTGGTTTAATAATGTATGATATTTTATAATCCCTTCAGCAAAGAAAAAAACAACAAAAAAAAACTTAATATTGAATATGAAGTATGTTAGTGCATCAGGAGGTGGGCCCTGTTATGTACATCCTACATGCAGTTCAGTTCTTCTGGTTCCCAGAAAAAGGATTGATGCTAATTAAATGAAACCTCATGCGCACTGGTGGCTTACGCGTCTATTTTTGAGTTTCTCTTATTTGTACCTTTTGTATGCCGTTTAAATTTACCCAGAACACTTTGCTGTTAGGAAGGCAATGAAGGATCCAGAATTTTAATCAATTATCTTAAATTCATACAAAACCTAATTTCCATCTGTAAAAAGTGATTTTCTTCTTCATATACTGATTTTTTTTTTTCCCGTTCTACGCGCACTCCAATAAAAAGCTTCATTCGCGTAATTGCATTAGTAATCCTGGGGGATATAACGTAATTTATTCTTAAGATTATGCGGCTCCTACATAGCTTTGAGTTTGTTATTAAGGTTGTCTCTATAGAAAGAGTTCAGCATTGCTGACTTTCTTTCATGTTCAGGTATCCGTAATACGTTCCATGATATCTCTCTCCTGTCACGTTATTAAAGTGCAGTGCAGTGGTTTTGTGTATCGCCGGCCTCTGTTAAACACCCTTTTCATCTAGCAAGCGAAGCAATTGAAAAAAAAAATAATAAAAGGCCAACCAGAATATTTCACAGATGATATATAAGGATAATATCAGTTTAATGTTCAAATTTGGGATTAGAAAACTGTAAAAGTACAAGGTCACTTGCATACTCTACCTATAGATACTGTACTTCTTTGTAATTTAATATTTTGTAATGGAACTGCTACGATAATTCAGGTGAAGCATGATCATTTCTAGAAGGACATCAGTGTGATATTTAGAAGTTTGTTTTTTTTTAATTTAGTAGTTTTGTGGCTCGTGATTCCCGCGTTTTAGGAGGATGCCGGTAGGTTGTCTGTCAGTAGTGTAGCCCCTCGGCTGAAAAATCCATCAAATATTTACGTGGCTGTTGTGATACGACAGTGATCAGCCGCACAGTGGGAAGAGCAGCCTTGGCTCTCAGCTCATTTTAAAAAAGTACACAAAAAATCATTGTAGAATATCTGCCCTGAAATATTCTTGTCAAAGAAGGAACAGAGATGAAAGAATTCCTCCTCGGAAAGGTCGATACCATACCGACTCAACACCTACAGGACAGGGAGACACAAAACAAGGTTTTTAGCTATTTTCACATCCCATTTATATTAAGCATCACTGTGTTGGTACCCATGACAGCAGAACGCAGGGTTCCTTTAAAACATCAAAGACATTCGAGACACACTTGAATGCAAGCAAATTCTGCCTATAGCTTGATTCATGCAGGGGGAACGTGTTTGCATTTGACACCAATTTTTGAGACCCTCGTTTAGATGGGATTCTATTTGAGTTACGGCATAAACAGATTTGCTGTGTGTACTGTCTGAAAGGGGAATCCGTGTTCGAATGCACTTAGCATATGCATGACTGATTGCTACAACGCTGGCTCTGACGGAATTGGAACCACTCCTAGAGGGCTCTGTGCACCTTTCTGAAGTCCTGGAGGGAGATGCTGCCGCTCCGGTTCCGGTCCAGAGTGACAAAGTTCCGCCTCATGCCCCTCCAGAACTGCTGAATCGGGCCCTGCATCCTCAGCATAGCATCCACACACTGTCTGCTGAGTACCCCGGGATGCATCTGGACAGAAAGGGACCGGCCCGGTTCATGAGAGCCAGCATGCGGTAAGAGAATGCGTCCCTGCTCACACCATGAGCGCCTACGAAGCGACTCGGGTTAAAGCCGCAGCTCTCGGGTCAGCCTCTACCGAGGCTCTGCTAGTGCCTAATATGCTCCTTTGTTCTGGAAATTTAATAAGCTTACAAATAATTTGCAAAGAATCTATTTCCCCAGTTCACCCATTGTTGCTTTATTTATTTTTTTTAACTTTGATCTGTGGGAATTCATGCCGCATTTTATTTCTTGCACTATTCATTTGACGGGTTTTCTGCATTGCCTCATTTCATGAGTGCCTTTCCTCTCTGAGATCAAAGACAGTGTGGCTGTCTGGACTTCCAGGACTGCGACCCTCGCTTTCCCATTGGGCGGCTCTAATGACACTCCGGGCCCATGTGACCTATCATCACTGCTCTAAATGATCTATTTTGCCGGTTTTACTGAACGGCTGCATCTTGACATTCTGACCTGGTCCTCTTGTTCCTTGATGTAACGTCACTGGACGGTCGTATTGAGCTCCCCTTGTAGGGACCACAGCAGCAATGGGGAAAGTGAAGCTGAACAACAGTGCTGTTGTCGAGAGGCCAGGGAGGATTGCGGCTTGCAGTTCCGCCATGCTACGATCCAGCTTAGGGGCCTGCCTCACTGCCTTGATAGGATCTTCCAGTTCTATCCCACACTAACTTCTTTGTTCTACATGTGATTCTCCTCGGCAGCCATGTTTCGCATGTAAAATCTCACGCGTCACCATTTCCAGGGATCAGCCAGCGAGGGGTTTGATGCTGGCACCCAGCGTGTTACTATATAAACCAGCCAGGTTTTACTGCTTCTCAGTGTCAGTTACCTCCTTATGGTGTGTGGTAATAATATGGGAAGAGCCAGGAAAGATAAACTCTCGCTTATTTAGGAGTGTCGTCAAAGCCGCGTGATACTTAGGCCTGATGGTACCAGCAGTGACAGGGAAACGTCTTACCGGTGTCTGGGACACATGGAGCTGTGGCCGGCGGAAAGTGGGCTTGCTCTGCGCCTTTGGGGTGACGATAAAGTGCCGTAGGAACTCTGGGTAGGAGACCATGCCGCCATTGAGGACGCCGCCCTCGCTGGCCAGCTGTTGGATCTCCAGCGGAGTCGATTTCAGCTGAGGTTCCTCCATTATGGCTGGCGGACAGAAAGCAGATTGTCTGTGCACCTGCTGTGCTCATTTGTCCAGCGCCGTGAGACGGTCATAAGCACAGCAGAGGAACAGTCGCTCCATGTGCGTGGCGCTCTTACGCGTCCAGACGCGGAGTCCTGTCTCACTTAATAAAGGAATGTACGGAAACGCTGGTTTCCATCAGCCTGGATGGAGCGCCCTGATCAGTACCGTGCAAGGGAAGCACAGCCCCCACACCCCTGACGTTATGCGCTCCCCATCCTGCCATGTGCATCCTCCTGTTAACAGCCGTAACAAGGACGTAAGGGAGTCTGCGGGGGGGTGCGGCAGCTTGTGGCGCGGTCCCAGCGGATCGAGTCACGTGCTTCATTCTCATCATGTACGCCGTCGCGACGGGGGACCCCGGAGGGGACATGCTAAACGCTGTGCTCGCCACGCCGCATGGTGAAGGGGGGGGGAGTAATGGCGGGGGGGGGGGGGGGGGGGTAAATCGCTTGGGAAAGTATTTTTGTTCGGATGGCAGAACAGAACTGGACTGGCCGGACGAAACCAGTCGAAGAGAGTGAGGACAAGTGATCTGCACACACCGGGTAGTCGGTGTCGATAGGGTGTGTGTGTGTGTGGGGGGGGACTCATTAGTGCATGCTGGGTGCCCAATGGCCAACAGTGTCTCGCCATGAGAAGCCTCTCCCCCTGGAGAAGCCTCTCGCGTTGATCTAAAGAAACGCCTGTGACCAGTGTTTCGCAGTGACGGGAAGAAAAGGGAGACTCCTGCAGAGTCCTGCTGATGGCATTGCTGTTTCTGCACCCTGCATTCTTCTTTTTAAATAAAAGGACAAGCACTGCGCAGTGAAGTACAGAATAGGAGTTCAAAGTATGGATCAATGTCTGTTTTACAGTCATAAATCAAAGTAGAAAGGCGACAAGTTGGCTCGGTGGGTTCTAGTCCTTCCCCCGGCCTGTTTGCCTGCGTGGGGGTCCCATTTTCTCCATGCGATGTACATGTTTCCTCCAGCTATTCTGGATTTCCTCCAAACAATTGCGGATAGGTGAACTGCGTTTCCAGGTTGCCCGTAGTCTGTGTTTGTGTGTGTGCCCCGTGCTGGCTTGACATGCTATGTTGGGTGTTCCCTGTCTCTAGGCCCCATGCTGGGATAGGACCCCCCCCCCATATTGGATAAGCAGGTGGAAGCTGGATGGGCATATTAAAGTGAGAAGTGCCCTATGCTAATGCATGCGTACCCTTGAACTGCTCCATGCTGACCTCCCCGAGCTGTTCTCTGTCCACCTCCCTGCACCTCCTGTGGATCTCCCTCCAGGAGGCGTGCATCTGGCTGCGCAGATTGCACTTCGCCCACTCACAGTTTGCCAGAGGGGTGCTCCTCTCCCTGCTAGAGCACAGTCGTCCGGTCTGCTCCGCCGGCTGGAAGGGGAGGTGCAACAAACGTATCAAGTACCAGCCAATGGGAGGAGGGCTCTGCCGAGGAGGCTTAGGTAACAGAAGTGGCCAGCCAATGGGAGGAGTGCTTTGTCGAGGGGGCTTGGCTAACAGGAGTGGCAAGCCAATGGGAGTGGGGCTTTGCCGAGGGAGCATGGTTAGCAGGTGTAGCCAGCCAATGGGAGTGGAGCTCTGCTGAGGGAGCTTGGCTAACAGAAGTGGCCAGCCAATGGGAGTAGGGCTCTGCCAAGGTAGCTTGGTTAGCAGGAGTAGCCAGCCAATGGGAGTGGGGCTTTGCTGAGGGGGCTTGGCTAACAGGAGTGGCCAGCCAATGGGAGTAGGACTCTGCTGAGGGGGCTTGGCTAACAGGAGTGGCCAGCCAATGGGAGTAGGACTCTGCTGAGGGGGCTTGGCTAACAGGAGTGGCCAGCCAATGGGAGTGGGGCTTTGTTGAGGGGGCTTGGCTAACAGGAGTGGCGACCTTCCAACAAACCCATGAATTTTTTTATCTCAAATAAAAATCAAATCAAACTTATTTATAAAGCACAAACAGCAGTAGCTAACATAAGTGCTGGACTGACGAGAAATAGACATCAGGCATTTACATACAATAAAACTACAGCTATAAAAACAGATACATTTTATACACTGTTAAAATCCAGGGAAAACAAACAGGTATTCAGTTGTGATTTAAAAATTTAAAAACATATTGTTGGGGCTGCCATCCACTTTGCTGGGGCTGCCATCATGAAAGTATGCTCGCCTCTTCTTCAGTCCTGCCCTAGGAGTGGTTAGCGAAAGCTGGTTGTCAGGTCGCATAGATCTAGAGGGGTGTGATAAAGTTGCAGATCTGATAGGCACTGAGGGGCTGGGCCATCCAATGCTAGCAATAAAACTTAAGAATCAGCTCTAAAATGGAGCGGTAAGCAATGTAGTGATGGTAAACCAGGAGAAACAGCAGGGCCTGCATGTGCCAGTCAAAAGCCAGTCAGCCGCATCCTTCACTGAAGGCAGGCAAAGGATGATTGGGAAACTCCTACATAGAATGGGCTACTCGACCACAACTGCTAATCAATACCTCGATGACCTTTTTAAACAAATTAATGTAATGAAGTCAGTCAGTACTGAAATCGAATGGTTGAGGTGCCCCTGAGGAGAGGTTAGGGACCTGAATCGGTGTTCATCTAGCCGTCCGACAGAATATCAGAAACATTTCAGAGAACTGGAGAAATTCCTGTTAGTTTTTATATTTACACGTATTGCATTACACTTAATGTTAAACTGTTTTTTGTTCTGAATAAATATACACTTAATACCCAGATACACAGCATTAAACATTTTATATGACTGCCTAAGACTTTTGGACAATAATGTATAATGGATAAAAGAAATCATGTTGCCTCGTCCAAACTTCAGCATCCCACCTGCAAGGAGACAAATGTCTGCGCATTGGTTATGTGAGGCTTCAAACGCTCTACCTTAGAGCTCCTGATGGAAGAGGAGGTGCATTTGGGGCGCTGGCGGAACCCCGGGGCCGTACTCGTGATTCCCCGTGTCGAGGGGCCCGTGACAGCGACCCCACCATTGCTCCTAGGCCCCTCGATCTCTCCTCCACCGAAGCTCCCTAGAAACTCACAGTACTCCAGGTTCCCGAGTGAGTTGACTGGCAGCCTGTTCCACAAGTTCTGAAACTGAACAAAGAAAAGCAGAAAGGTGAGGTTTTATATGGGGGGGGGGGGGCAAAAAAAAGCTGCCAACAAATATGAGGATTTAGTCCCTTAATTAAGAAAAAAACAAGCTTAAACCCAGTAGATATGTTTTTGGCAATGTGCCCAAGGCAAATTTTTTTCTCCAAAAATAAAAGTCTGCCAACTGTAGTTATTTCAACACAAAGTACTGGTATTTAGTCATTGTGTTGTTGACTACGGTTGCGGCAAGATTTCGCCTGTGGTATTACAGCCGTGAGGTCGATGGCTGGGACGGTTACAGAGCGTGTGTGAGAGCCTTCACACCCCCCCCCACCAAGGTTATGTCTGTGGTGTTTTAAGGGGCCGTCCCTCCTTTTCTATGTCAGCTTGTGAAATCCCTGAACAGACTGTACACAGTCGTCGCACAAGGTGCCAACAATACAGATGGCTTATCCTTCAGAACTGTGTTGAAACAGAAAATTGATATAAAGTCTTAATATACAAGCTGTGCTATCTATTAAAAATAATAATTTCGGCTGTACCTGTTCGCTCATCAGTCTCCTGAAGCGACGATCACAGATTGCTCTGAAGTCGTCTTTGGAGATGACACCGCTGCCAGCGCGGTCGAGGTCCGCCATATCCTTGGCGACCGCGTGCAGACGGGAGGAGACGACCTTGCGGATCTGGCCCAGGATGTCACTCGCTGGCAGTGGGCGGGCACCTCGGCGCACAGCCTTCCCCACATCCTCGCTCCTCGCTGGTGCTGCCTGTAGCCCACACACATGCACAAAAGTGCCATTAACTTCCCCTAAAGGCATAAACTCATCCCAGTGAAATATCACGCACATTCACACTCGTGCCATATGTAGTCACAGATATTCAAACATCTTTCACGCTCATAACCATAATCTCCTACACTAATTCATGCATCTGCAGTACTATTTGTCTGGGAGCGTAATCATGTTCACGCACAATGCCAGCACCACAAATATAAGATTCCAAAATCACACACTCATACACTTTAATTCTGCTCTAACTCACAATTATTCACACTCATTCTTCTTGTGGGGGTTGAGGTGTGACTCTAGTAAAGGTCAGCATACGAGAGGCCACATGGGTCTCACCTCGTGTCCATTCAGGAGAAAGATATGCAGGAACGCTGTCCAGCTGACTGTTCCGTCCCACTTGTCCACCATCAGTCTGCCCATCAGGTGGTCAAACTGTTGGTCTGTGAGCCTGAAGCAGAAATGGTCAAGAATGCGGCGGAACACCCAGGGCTGGATGTTGCCCCTCCTGCTCTTGTCGAGCGCAGAGAAGGCCTACAGACATGGGATAGGTTGATAAGGGCAGCCATCAGTCATCATTATAGCAGGAGAGGTTCTCAAGTGCCAGTCACTCCTTCTGCAGTAAATTCTATTGACTTTGCTGGGTAAATAACGAGCTTGACAATCGCATGAACCGCTCACACAGACAAAGCAAATGTTTTTCTAGTCTATTTCCAGTCTTATGCCCGTCATTCTCAGTGTTCTACAACACGCTAATCTGCACAACTGATATGAGTCCAAATTATTGTTATTGTTCCACTTATGAACTTTAGAGCAACATGAATCTAATATTGTGCTAAATAACCGCTGTACTATGCGTTCTTAGTACGTACTATGTACTAACCGCTGTACTATGCGTTCTTAGTACATACTATGTACTAACTGCTGTACTATGCGTTCCTAGTACGTACTATGTACTAACCGCTGTACTATGCGTTCTTAGTACATACTATGTACTAACCGCTGTACTATGCGTTCCTAGTACGTACTACGCACTAACCGCTGTACTATGTGTTCTTAGTATGTACTATGTACTAACCGCTATACTATGCTTTCCTAGTATGTACTAACCGCTGTACCTTCTATTCCTAGTATATACTATGTAATAATATGTAATAACGCTGCATTCCTAGTATGCATTCCTATATGACCACAGTACTATGCGTTCCTAGTCGCTTCCTCTGCTCTTCCTTTTTCTCCTTTACTTCAGGCTTATGGCAGAGCATGCTTGCCTTGTGGAGGGCCTCGTACGCAGCCGTGACGAGCTCTCGCAGCCGGAACATGGTGTTCTCCAGGCTTGGGCCCTTGGCATTCTCTGTCGCAGCCGGTGTTTCCTGGCGACGGCTGGATTCCGCAGCGGCTCCGCCATCGATCATGGACGTGGCGTCCATGCAGGAGAGCGGCCCGTCATCTAGGTGGATCTCCATACTGAGAGACACGGGAAGGGAACAGTTCTGCGTGAGTAGCAGTGTGACTCCGCCCATCCTTCACCCTTATGTCACTCTGCTGTAGTCGCAATGAGGGACTGGAGCCAGCTGTAGTCACATAGCCCATCCTCCATGTAACTCCTGTCACATGACAGATACTCTTGCAAAGACAGTAATCAGACGAGACGCTGATACTCAATAATCACAGAGAAGAGGTGTGTGGCTACATGTACTGTTTCTCTAGGAGCGTAATCATGTTCATGCACAATGCCAGCACCACAAATATATTATTCCAAAACAACAGCCTTGCACACTATAATTCTCCACTACACATGATTATTCACTCATTCATCTTGTGAGGGTTGTGGGTTTGAAACCCAAAGCCAGTAGAATTATGCCATTGTTGAGCAATTGAGCAAGGCCCTTAACCCCCAATTGCACTAACACCAAGCTTGAAGCCTTCCAGTATACCTGTACTCAAACTGTAACAGATAGCAAATAAAGCATAATTTCAGGTCTGCAGTGTCCAGGAGAGTCTGGAGAAGCCATATCGAAAACTGCAGACACTGTGTCGTCTTTCGGGTGAATGAAAATGAGGTCCAGAGAGGCACGTGTCTCAGGGTATAGAGGGCCGGTCACCGGTTGAGCTGCTGGCCAAGCTGGGCGTCCTCCCCACGGCAGCCATGCTCCTGCGCTGGCACCAGCAGCTCCTCTACCTTCCCCTCCCCCTGCCTGACCAGGGCGGGGCCATGGTCCCCATCACTGTGCCTCATCGCCATCCTGACCAGAGATAGAACATGCAGTATTGGCAGCATTGCCGACATGGTAATGCAGTGTTTCCCAATCCAGTCCTTGGGGACCCGGTAGGGAGCTCGGCGGGAGAAAAATGTGGACTGTCTGACAGGGAGCTGGGTGGAAGCAAAAATGTGGGCTGTCTGGCAGGGAGCTGGGTGGAAGCAAAAATGTGGGCTGTCTGGCAGGGAGCTGGGTGGAAGCAAAAATGTGGGCTGTCTGGCAGGGAGCTGGGTGGAAGCAAAAATGTGGGCTGTCTGGCAGGGAGCTGGGTGGAAGCAAAAATGTGGGCTGTTTGGCAGGAAGCAGAGACAGATCAAAGACATGGACTATCTGTGGATCCCCAATGACTAGGTTGGGAAACACTGCAGTAATAACTTGATGAATTCTCAGTGGCTGTAATAATGAGGCAGTAGCCACCCATCAGTGAGTGTCATAACAGATTGGTGATAACAGTGTGAGGCCTCCCAGCTCACCGGAGCTCATGAAGTGCGACCCTGGTGTGGAGTGCCTGGGCACTGGGACAGGCTGATCCACCCCGAGGACCCTCATCTGCACACTCGCCCGGGGACGGCCGCTCGGGGCCACGGCCCGCCTTCCTGGGACCCACGCCCATCTTCTCCAGAAACTCTGCCTCCCTGATGTAGCCCCTCCCTCCTTCATCATACCTGTCACCCCCCACAACCAGAGCCAAAAGTTCAAAGATCCCTGCTGGAGTCAGAGGTACATTTCTCAGGCATTGAACAACTCACCTCAGCCACAGCTGGTCAAATTCGTTTGGTGTAAAAGGCATAGCGTAGGTGTACAGCAGACGCTTTAAGTCCTGCTTTAAAATGATGCTTTGTCCATTCTGAATGAAGCGACACAGCACCTGCACCGAAACAGATGTGCTCTCATGCGGATTTCACTGCTGTTAGGGACACGTGACCGTCGAGTCATATCACAACGCAGCTCAGTGAAAAGTTGAAACCCGAAGCAAAATGTAAGGTGCTATCATATGTACCGTACTGAGCAAAAAGTATGCATTCAAAGATGATGGTGTTTAAATGGTTTTCATGTCGGTGTGAACGATTAGCCATTTCAAAACCACTCGGAAAATCACTCCAGTAAACATCCTATATACTCGATCGCTAGCACACCTCGAACGGCTAATCGATACCTCGCTGAGTCGTTTAACAAATTAGATTAATTAATTAAGTGAGCTGGTGGTAAAATACGGGTCCATGGAATGGCTCAGTTGCCCCCGGGGAGGGACCTGAAGCCGTGTTCATCTAGCCATCCTGCAAGATATCAGCAACTTTTTGGAGAACAGAGGAAATTGTTGTTAGTTTTTATTGTGTTGCTGTTAATTGTTTTTTTTTTTCTTTGCAAATATGCACTTATTACACAGATAAATAACTTTAAACATTCCCTTTCACAGCCTAAGACTATCGTACATTACTGAATGTTTTTTTTTTAAACCATATATATTTTAACGTCGCGCGTTGCGGATTTTGGACGCTTCCTGTGGAGATTCCATCCCCATCTGTATTTCTGACTCTCCACGCCCGTTAGCTCTTCTGCTCTTCGAACCCCATGTCAGCCTTTTCACAGAACACCTCTGACCTTCGCCATGTCCGGCCATCCGCAGCGGGCCTTCCAGGCCAGGTAGCCGAGGACCTGGTCGCAGGTTTCCCGTTTCGGTCTGTGTGAAGTACAGGACAGCAGCAGACCCACTGAGACGCGGCGTTCCTGCACCGAATGCATCGCAAGTGATGTCCGAGGGCAAATTAACTGCTTGTAATTGGCTCCATGATCCACACTGTGAACCTTCACTCTGTTTATTTGCTGATAGCAGTTGGTGGTGAAGCAGGGTGTGACAATAACGAGATTACTCCAACAGAGGCGTTTATGGCACAGTTGGATGTGCAGTCCCTGTGACTCGCTCTGTCTATCTAGCAGCGCGGTTATACATACCATCGTTGACTAGTACTAGTCAAGTTTATAAGACATCAGACAGCTTAACTGTCTACAGTCAGGCATGGATGGACTTTACCTCGTATATTAATTTATACTATAGTGATGGATATCCTTGCTAAAATAATTCACACTTCTCCTGGGACTCGAACCAACAACCTTCTGCTGACCAGCTGTAGGGCTTTACTCGTAGCGCCCCCTGTTGGTTAGTTTAACACAGCGGACCTACCTGGTGGCAGGATGTGGGAGAGCTGCTGTGCTGGCACCTGCCTGGACCAGGCTGTTGAACTCAGCGAAGTTGAGTGTGGCGCCAGGCCTGAGGCCCAGCAGGTCCAGCAGCCGGCTGTATTCTGTCTCCTTGGTTACGAACATCAAGCTGTCATGCAGGTTCCTGAAGCCCTGCCTGCTGATGACTCCATCACGGTTCTTGTCCATGACCCGAAAAGCTGTGAAAACATCCTGGGAACAGCCCCACCATTCTGAGTGAACGAGGCCATGCACTCGAACCCTGCATCTCACACTGCATCATGCGTACAGCTATAGATTTCCGATTCAGCAAATACCTGGGCTGCTGTGTTTGAAGCCTGGTTTAATCAGAGAGGACAGTTGTTTATTTTTAGGAAATCATTATTTTTCCCTTGATTTATTTTTTCCAGCAGTTTTTTGAAAACACGGATATAGTGTTCAGCCGTAGAGCAGTGATTCACGTCCTGCATTGTCATTCTAATTTTTAATTGCCTTAAAATTTCCTTTATTCCTTTATATCAGCCGAAGAGAGATAATTATTTCACAACAAGCAGAAGCTTGGAAGTAAACTGTTTGTAATTTAGTTAAAACTGCTCCTACCCCATGGAAAGCCTTGATCCGCTCTTTCATCTGCGAGAAGCACTCCTCTGCTGTCAGGAAGCCGACGGGATCGGTGTTTGTGCCGACGCACCGCGCGGCTGCGTCTGTCTTGCCGGCCGCGCTATCTGTGCCAAACACAGTCACTTCACACAGACTCCTCTCGGTGACACACTGTCTTACTCCTGAGTAATTAACGCGCAACTGTCTCTGCAGAAAACACATCTTCTGACCAGTGCTAAGTGTATTCTGGCCTGTGTCTTTTAACTAGTATAAAAACGGGGATTTACCCCCTGACATGCATCTTTGGCCGACCTTAGGCTTCTTTTTTAACTTCTCTAATGAAGGATGTTTCCTGTTCTGTTCCAGTTGACGTCTTTCACGCTGCAGGTCAGCTGACAGGTATCTAGCATGGCCATGGCCCTCATCCACCCCACCAATTCTCCACTAGAACCATGCAGGTTCCGTCCCATCACAATCGAGTACGTCTCTTTATGCAGACAAAAAAGGTTCTGTTCTGCTCCCTTGTTTAAAAACCCCTAGCATGTAAAGTTACAGCCAAATAAAGTCGTTTACACACATCCCTTAATGATAGCTGCTGCATTCACACGTTTAATTATAGCTTTACACAATGTTCGGTAAATTACAATTCAGAGGTCTGAATCCTGAAACAGTATTTCATTTCTGCAGACAACTTAAACTTAAGGAGTCTGTTTGTTTTTCGTCATGGTTGCAGACGACACAAATTACAGCGATGTGCCGCTGTTCTCCTGCAGCTTTCAGAGGTACATCTCATAATTAGATAGAAAATCAAAAAATTTATTTTTGCGTTCCACACTAAATTCAACACTAATGAGGGAGGGCTACTTTTTTAACAACTAAAAATAATTCTTCCGAAGTTTGTTCAAGTGAAATTATTTTTTTTTTCCAAAAGTTTTTTAATAGAATAAACAGACTTGTCAAGATTATTATAATTATTTGATTATTATCAAATTAAGTGGCTCCCCATAGTTATCTGCAGATACCACTCTTAGTATGAATAACCAGTTGTGCTCCATTACACAGTGAATCCTTGTCCTCATTCATGTGACCAAGTTAAATTACACTAGTTAAACTAGTTAAATCTGTATAGGCATTATTAAGGAGTAATTCAAGTCGTACCTTTGAGGTTTGCCATGCATTCAGAGTGGGGGGCTGTTCCGTCTCTAAATCCCAGGGCTTCTGCGAGGGTGTGAATCAGATTCTCCTCCAGAACATTCCTGCGATTATGCAGATACTGGCGAAAGCAAAGTGGTGCCGGGAAATGCATGGTTACCCCTCAGCATCGCTCTTCGTGTGAGGTGTCTGTCACTCGAACCGTTTGCGTTTATTAGCACTGGTCGCTATAGGCTGAAATGAGCCTCCTTCTGAAGGTCGCCCCCATTGGCTAACAAGCATTCATGGATGTCGATGCCTTGAGACGCTGAGGGTCTGACTGTTTTATCTGTGTTTTATTGCTTAACATGTCTTGGTGCAGCCCAGAGTAAGGACCTTGCTCTGGTGGTTTTCGGGATTAGAACCTACAATAATTCTGATACTTAACCTGGCCCAGGGGCTCCCCAGTCTTGTCTGGCTGGGTATGACAGCCTCCATTTCCCCTTTATTCCCCCACATGCCCCCCCCCCCCGACTCAGCATGACCCCCAAAGATCAGAACTCCCATGCAGCATTGCAAACTGAAGAAGTGTGTGCGTATACAGCAACTGGAAGCTTCCCTGGACCGGATTAGCATAAGCTGTGCAGCTGGCTGGCTTACAGTGGTCCGTGCATTCCCTGCTGGCTCTTCCTCATCCCGATAGGTCACCCGTGCCACACTCCCCTTCTTTTGGTTTCCCTGGCAGGGAGGAATAATCGTGTCAGGACCCGCCATTACAATCTATCGGTTCCCCCGATTAGCGCTGACCGCCATCCGGCCTTGGAATGCAAGCGCACACAGCCCCCCTGTCCCCACTCGGTGAGCTGCAGGGGACGCGTCTGTCAGACATGCCCATTTCACAGGCCTCTGTAAGAAGCTTCCCTCGCATACATAGCATCCGGTAGGGGAGATCCCAGCCTGCCCTTGAGAAAGGCGCTTAACTCGAACTGCGTGTAAATATCCACATAAATCGAAAGAAGGGCAAGACTGCGAGCCGCGCAAGTCACTGCTGGTAATTGCATTTGCTAAGCAAGTAAATAATTCATTTACTAGCCCATTAGGCAGGTCCAGGGGGCACCTCATCCACCTGCCATTCCAATCAGACACCGTTACCCAGCATGCCCCCCAGGTATGCTCTCAGACGAGGGTTGTGTTTGTGTGTTTCAGATGTGGACGGATCAAAAAGGTCCAGGTCTATAAGCATGCAGCGGCGATTGCCGACCCTAGCCGCTTCATTAGCACCATTGATTGGTGGCGAAGTTAAGTCCTCGGCAGCCGTGGGTGTCGACACGCCATTGATTGAAAAGTGTCTTTTAAACTTGCAGGACTTCAACCCTCGGGGACCATGAGTAACAGAGGTGGGACCCCCCCACACACGTCCCCGATGCCAATCAGGCGACGCCGAAACAGTGAACGGCGCCGGAGAGCAGGAGATCCTGTCAAAATCATCTCTCAAAACATGGTAGGTCATTCTGAAGAAAAAAATTAATTAATAAAATGGGGGGGGGGGGGGGGGGTATTTTTCTTCCCCATGGAGAAATGACACATTAAAGGTACTTTAGCATTAGCTGAGCATTAAAACGCTGAATTGCATTGTGAATCTAAGCACGTCCTCAAAGCCTCAGTTGTGCTCCCCAGAGCACCGATAAAGAATTGGATTGCTGCAGACCTGCTTGAAAACCTCATTACTGGCTGGTGTTCAGTGAATCCCTGTTTGATTTGTTACTCATAGAATTGATTATTAAGACGCTAGGTGATTTTTATGCCATTAAAAATATCCACCAGAAATGTGTGATCCATTTTTATAATATTCTTCACACAGTTTAAAACTTGGAAAGCTATTATTGTTGTGCACTTGGATCATCAAACCATGAATAAATATAGACTATTTTCCATAAGCTACATATTAGGGAACGTAATGGAGGTATTTTCAAACGTATGCATTGCAAGTCAAAGGGAAAAATGTTACAGGTCTACCAGCAAAATTAATGACAGGTCAGGCATCTTTTCACTATGTTCTTATTTTTGAAGCGCCAGGGAACTTGACACCTCAGAGGTAAATCACCCTCCCACCTAAGAGTAAAGTAGGACACGCGATGTTAAGAAATGTATTATAAATGTTTAGTAGGCATTTTAGAGCACGTTGTGAAAGTTGGGAAAAATCGAAAATGACTGCGGTAAGGAATCTGTCAACTGAGGTATTCTGGGAGGGTGCGTTCAGAGTGGCTGACTGTACCTGGTCTGAAGCGACATGCTCCTTCAGCTTGGGTAGGCTTGAGGTCGTGCTGGGTCTCACAGGAAGTTCCTGGACCAGACTTTCTCTGTCAGAGGAGGAGATATTCAGAAAGTGAGAGATAAGGAGCAAATTAATGTCTGTCACTGAGCATCTAATTTCAAATGCCGGCTGTGTGTAAAATGTATAACATGAAAGGTCAGCCTGTCAGGTCATTCCCACACCCACAGTGGACAAATAAACCGTTCTCTGCTGTAAGCTTACCTGGCAGGCTCGGCCTGCCCCCCCCCCCCCCCCCCCCCTCCTTGGCCGTATCCCAGACCCGCGCTAGAAACTCGCTCCATGACACCAGTCCAGTCGCACTGACCCCAAATCTGTTTCATCACACAGGTACCATATGACACAAAGAGTACTTGGTACAAAACAACGCGTGCACACGAGAGAGGTGCACACTCACATTCCCAGTTCCCCGCTCTTACCGGCTCACGAGTGCTAGGACAGTTTCATCGCTCGTGGGAAACAGGAAGTTACAGAGGAGGACTTTTGGGTCCTTCACAGACACAGAGCCGCTGTGGGTGGCATCAAGGGTCTGTAAGGTTTGCCGAACAACATTAGAGTTTGCACTTATCTATCAGAAAAAAACACAAAAAAAATACACACACACTTACTCGTTTCAAATACGCACATACATGCACTGAAGCCACCTTTGATGTATGAAACCAATTTGTTTGGGGTGATATATATTTCATTTATTTTTCTGATTGATGGACTCATTCATTTCCGGCTGCCTTTATCGGAATTTAAAAAATATTTGTTGTAGGCATCCTCTGCTTTGTTTGAACACCATGTGTTTTCAATTTTGACCTCAAAAACAGCTTTGAACTGCCTTTCCAAGGCAGTATGTCAAAGCATGTTATCCATCTGCCATCAAATGCAATATTATCCCCCCCCCCCCCCCCCCCCCCCCGTTCTTCCCACTTGCTGAGCAGCAGTGTCGGGAAAATCAGAGCTGGGATATGAAGACTTGACCCCTTTAAGTAAAAGGGTCCAATCAATGGGGGGGACAAACAAAGTAGTTTAGTCAAGAACAAAAAGCTCAGGGCTGCTTTGACAAGGGGAGGAGCCTCAAAAGGTCACATGATGCATCCGCCCAAAAAGCAGGCCGTTGCCATGGAAAGAACCTGCACCATTTGAGGGCTTCGTTGTTTGCTACCTTGCCGAAATTAGTCGTAATTAACAAGGCTACTCTGGAGATTATTTTCTGGGCAAAGATTTTAATTAATAGCTGTTCTCTGTTGCAAGCATGTTATTCTACCAGTTAGTGCCAATCTACAGAGTCCACGTCCTGTAACAAATTCTGGAAGCGTTCCAAAAGGTTTCACACATCTGCTCAGTTCCAAACTTCTGCAGACAAAGAGCATCGAGTGCTTCACATATCTTAAAAAACAACTTTTTTATTATAAGGTTGAGAGTGTCACGCCGCTTAAACCAATATGGAACTAACGGAAAAGGCAAAGCTTACTTTTTCCTGGAATGTAGTCTGCATTTCTTCTAACGTCAGATCTTGGAAACGGTCGTCTTTACTTTCTGCAGTCCAGGGATCTGTCGCCTTCCGCTGTCCTGTTTTCTCTTGGTTGACAATACTCTGGTTTAAAGCTGCAGAAGATGTCATTATTTGAGACTGCATTCTCTGTATTACTGAATCCAAAAACACTGGACATTGATGGGAGACTGTAGAAGTACCTTCTTCACACAAATGATACAGGCAATCTGCTTCTAATGGGGGTCAAGCTAAGGAGACATTTTGCCCAGGTGTACCTAGCTTTGCAGATTCTGCCCCAATGTTTCCTTGGCTTTCAGAATCCATGCCTAACATCTGCAGAAACTCAGGGTAGGATGTGGTTCCTGGGATGTTTGGACTGCAGTGGCACCAAAGTCTTGAGGAAAGAACATTTCAATGACACATTTCAGCACAAAATCCAATAAGCACCTCCTGAAATGTTTTTGCAGTCATAATGTGCCAAGCGGAAGAAGTTTCAGTTACCTTCACTGAGTTAAATCATAATTTAACTGGCCAAAGTGGAAATCGACACTGAATAACAAGAGAGAGCATAAAATCCTAGCTGTGTATGAATACCGAACTCGAATAAAAGAGTAAATTTTACAAAAAGCAGTGGAAATCCATGGTGTGTTTTGGCACAGGCCGGGCAACGTCAAATCACAAGGGTTTTCTCTAAAAGCCATTATTTTATTCTCCCCCCCCTTCTCCCCAACAGCCTGTTCAAGGGAAATGGCAGGATTTTTTTCTCTCCCTGTGTCTGTGTCTTGAAAATTTGCACCTCATAAATCAAAGATGTACAGTTGCTGCCATGATGAACGTGAGCCAGGTTCTGCATCCGGGCACCGGGCTTTCTCTGTCTGAATTGGTAACGCCACGGCCCGGGCTCCCCCCTTCAGAATCCCTGCAGCTGCCTTTCGGGTCTTTGTCTGCTTCGCTTTAGGCCTGCGGTCATACTTGTAAAATTTGTCTTCGCTCATGGGGAGACCGCATCCTTCCAGTGTTCTGCCCAGCTTCACTGGCTCTGTCCTCTTGTCTTGGTCACGGCCGAATGACAGAAAAGCTCCACTCAAGCCTTTCAAATTGCCTGTGATCTGTGAGGATTAAAACCAGACAGCAAGTGGACATTCGAGAGGCAGGAGCGCTTGACCTTTTGCTGTAAGCTCCGATTCTTTCAGCGCAGCTATCGGCCTCTCCGTCTCGCTCCCCCTCTCTCTGCCTGCCTTCCCACCGGACGCTCTTCTAGTGCACGGCGGACGTGGCGGGGCATTAATAAAAATAAATGATATCTCAGACGATAAAGCGACACAGATTCGGGAGGACAGCTGTTCGAGGTGGGGGGGGGGGGAAGGAGCGGCAGGAGGGGGGTTTCCTGTTCCACGGCTGGTGTCGAAAGACAGAAACAAGACTTCGCCCCTGTGTGACAGCGATGGCATTCCTGTGCTCATCACAGCCCCTTTTAGGGTTAAAGGATGGTCCCATGTGAGGAAGAACGGCTTCACTCTGACTTCACTCTGGCTTCACTCCAGTCCTAATTGTGATTTGGAGAGGGTGGAGGTTTGTGTGTGTGTGGAGGGGGGGGGTAGGAAATGGAGGCAGTGCCTTTAGGGAAATCCATGTGAAACCAGGCACGTACGTGCGCGCGGGCCGCCTGTGGCGCTGGGTGCCGGGGGGAGCGGAGGAAGAGCAGAAGAGATACTAAATATACCCTCTTCACTCTGGGGTAATCAGTGTCTTCAGTGTCCCAAAGATGCTTCGCTTTAATTGCTCTCTCATTGGGAGGCAGAGCCCATTTGTAAAAGAAAATGTCCCCCTTAATATGAAGAGTGTCACACTGACATTGTCTATAGTCCAAAGAAAAAAAACTCACAAGGACACAAAATGCAAAATATTTAAATGAATTCACTTTCTCTTAAATAAAAAGGCGCTACAATTAAAGGGAGTTTTAAAAACAAACTAATAACACTGTTTTTTCCAGATTTATAATGAAATGTTTGTAATGTAGATTTAATATTTATACGACTTTCACATCCCCACACCTGACAGGCATAAAAATTACCGACGTATTAAAAACTTTTTTTTCCGAAGTTAAAATGCTTTAGAGAAAAGGAAAAAATGTACATCGCAGCACTTTTTAAAAAAAGATCAAATGAAAGTGAATTTATTAAAACAGATATAAATAAAAATCACCCAAAACTCTGTGAATCATTTGCCAATTAAAAGGATGTTAAAATCACAAAGGAAAATGAGGGTATCTTAAACAATTAATGAGCTGAAAGAGAAAGATTTAATCGTGTTGCGTTTTTGTTTCTCTTTTGGCCGCGTCTTGTCTCCGCTCCCTGCGCCTCTCTGCTCTCCGCTAATGCAGCGCGACGCTCCGATCGCGCCCGTGCCAGCTTTCCATTAAAGCAGCTGCACTCGCCTTGGCACCGCTTCAGACCTGGCTCGGCGCCTCTCCGAGGCCCGCCTTGGACCGCATTCCGCTGCCCTCGCAGCCATTAATTAATAATGCGCCGCCGTTTTGTTTACCGTGGCATTATATGTTAATCAGGCCGAGTCTCCCAGAGTTAAGCGTAATTAGATAAAGAGGCACTCCGTCTCGCCGACGCCGCGGCAGGGTGGCCGGCCACCGCCATGTGACCCGCGGCCCGAGCCGAGGGGCGGGGCCTGGGAGGCGCAGGCGCCTGGGAGGGGGATGAGACATGAGTTTCATTTGCAAATTGGCCAACAATTAGTTCCCTTTTGTTAAGGCCAGTAATTACCGCTGATTGAACGGACGTGAACTACATTTTAAAACTGCCTGTTGTTTCGGCAGTGCAGAATCCTATAAGGCATTCTACAGTCTGTCTGCTAGAGATGTCCACCTGTGTATGTTCCCCCACGGATATTTATGCGGTGGAATATTGTTGAATATTTGTCCCTCGCCATAGGCGACTTGACTCTCCCAGGGGGTGTAACGTGAGGAGGCCTAAGCAATCATTCATTACAGGCTACAACAAACATTCAGATAAACAAATTTATAAAAAAATTAACAAAATTCCGAATACTTTACAATAAACTATTATTACACATTTTCAAATATAATTTTATCATGTAATTTGATTTTATTGAACTTAATGTTCAAACAGCATTTTCAGCTGACCAGCAAGTACCCCTGCACCCCCTGGCAAAATCGCCTGTGGTCTCACACTAAGGACGGGGCAAGTATTATTGCGAGAACCCTCCCCTCCCTTCTGCCAACCATTGCTGCCAGGGTGAGGGGCAGAGCTTTGGCATGAGAGGATGAAGGGCGGAGCCTTGAGATGAAAGGGGTGGGGTCTTGGGAAGAGGATGAGGGGTGGCGTCTTGAGATGTGGGCCGGGATCTTGAGATGAGGGGATGAGGGGTGGGGTCTTGAGAGGCAAGCACTGACTAGCGGGACCCTCTAACAGGATGGGTAAGATGGTGGAGTGAGATCCGACTGCCTTGGGGGGAGCATCCAGGTGTTTCTTGTCTGTCAATGAGTAGAACAAGGGGTCCTGGTGCAGATGTTGAGCAGTCTGCTCCCGCATTATGGGTCTGTTTCGGATTTGCAGTTTCGTCCTGGTGACACTGGACACCAGAGGATTCAGGGATGGAGAGCTCAGCACTGCCACTTCCGTAAGATAAGTGGAATTTTAACACTGGTTTAGCGTTTTAGGTTTTGGCACAAGGGAACTGACTCTGCCGTCTCAAACTGCCGCCCGGTCTCGTCGCACAGACCTTCCAAGCCGAGGCACCTGTTATGGGCCGTTACAGGGTTTGAAATGTGGCGTCACAGTGGAATTTAGCCTGTGCTAGCCAACAAAAAGGCCAAACAAGCCACAGCTCAAGCGAGAACAATATCCCCCAACATCCCGTGGATGCGGGCAGCGCGCCGGACAGGCAGTGCGAGCAGGACCCCTCGTCACCCGCATGATTTCATAGCGAGCAGATCGGCTCCGCCCATTGGTTCTTTTCCACTGTTCTGGCTGTAGCGTCTCTGTCATTTTTATTTATTTTTTTTGTTATTCTAGCTAATTAAACGGGAAGCGCAGTAAGGTCACCAGGCCGTGGACTCAGGGACCTGGATCACAGCACGATCCTGACTGCATTTTCAGCCATTTTCTCGTGGAGCGTGCAAGTACTGGTTCCACAACACCGCTACGGGATCACAGATACTGAAAACACTGAAAGCGTGTGCTCCGCACCTAAAAATACAATCACAGACAACAAATAAGCTGCTAAAAAGTTGCAATTATGTGGTATTTTTAAGAGGCGGCAGCCTCCCTCCCCGCTGACTGTTGATTATCTATAAAATGAAAAGCTTGGAAGAGCTAGAAGAGAACGAAGCAGCCATCGTTCTCTATTCCCAAATCATACTTAATTTAATACCACCACAGAGGTTCGATTCGCCTGCGCGCATCTTTTCTGGCTCGCCAAAATGAACACGTGGACAGATGCGTGTGTGTTCTTTGTTTTGCAGAAGCAGTGGCACACACCTCGGAAATAACAAGCAAGGCGCAGTGAATGCGGGGCCTACTGATTCCGGTAGCTTCTTCAACAAGCGCCCGTCCAACTGGAAGGCGCCATGGCTCTGGGTAAAAGTCTTCTGTTTTCATTAAATATTGATGTGTGACGAACGAGCGAGGGGCAAACATGTGCGATGGATATTTAATCAAACGTCTGGGTGCATCACGCATTAGCCGGCGCAGCTGTTGTGCATGCCATGCGCCTTTAGAGGTGGCGCTCATTTGTCAGGAACTGACCGCAAAAAAAAAAAAAGGAAAACAATTAAGTGTTTCCTCTGAAACACACAAACTGATTAAGTAGAATATTCCGTGTCCGTGGTCTGCTCAGAATACAAGACTTTCTTTCTCTTCCCGATAAAGATGATGGAAGCTCAGTAAATGGTCTGCCACAGTGCCTCACGCAATCACGGTGGTTGATGAGAATCCCCTCGCAGATTCACTTCTTGATTAATCAGCGCGTTTTCATTGCATTTAGCATGAATTTCCGCCCCCCCCCTTTCTAATGCTCCTCTCGCCTCCACCTTTTAGCCTTCCTGTCTTCCTCTTCCTGTTTTTTTTTTTTATTTATTTTTGTCGGGTCACATCTGCTACTCTCCGAAGCTGCATGATGGGGCTTGTACAGGGGACATCATTAAAGGTCTTTTTCCACACTTTTCCTGGCTGAAATCTCTGTGTCGACGAGACCGGCAGTTACCTGCCCATTATATAGGACTCCATCTAATGCAAATTGAATGCGGAAGCCCAGTGTACTCCGACAGAGGTCATCTTGGCTGTTCGGGATATTTGTACGCCAAAGCCCCATTCTGATGAGACAGCAATACATATACGCCAAACATTCAGGAGATTATGGCCCAATGGGCTCGCTTAGCCCATATGAAACTAAATAAATTACACGAAATAGGACTTTAATACATACAAAATCTCGGGATGCCCCCTAAGGGGTATTAATTTGCCCACTGATTTAATTTAGAAAATTCCTCAATTTCATTACTTAGAAAACACAAGCTACTTAATATCGAGCGCACGTGTGATGTAAATACACAGGGATGAATTATTCTGTGCCTCCTACATTCTGTCACTAATTCCTTACCAAATAAATGAATACATCTGGCTCAAAATGGAGAGACACAAGCAGAGGTAAAGTCATTCTCGGAGGCGCCACAAAATCCCTAACGAATGGCGAGCTGCGTGTGGAATCCGCATTGTTTCGTAACGAGATTATTGAGTCTCAGACAATCTGCTGCGGCGGGATCCAGGCATGTGCTGCTCGTCTGTGATTGGCGAAAAAGCGGACTTTGTGTGTGACGCGCCGCTGCAGGTCTGCGATTGTCACGCGCTGCTTTGGTGGGCTTGTAGGGCGCCTACAGGACGCCAGGGACAATGATCGCGAGATCCTGGGTCAAGCAGGTGCGGATCCCATGGACAGCACCCTGAGACCGGCAGTGAATCGCAGTGGCTCCCAGTGATCTGTGGTAAGACAGGTGTCATTTGCGAGGAGGCTTTGGCTTCCATCGTGGCACCATTTGCACTCTGAGAGGCTGCTGCTATTGAATCGCACGATTTTAGTTTGGAATGAGACAGAAAGGGGTAAACTGATGCAAACACTCTTAAAAATATTATACTTTGATGAGTAGCGTGCCATTGCAGTTTCAAATCCTATGTATCTCTTTGTTTACCCGTTCACACAAACAGATATTTTACCGGCACAAACTGCATTAAGTACCTTTCTTAAAGTCATGCATGTAGCCAAGTAGTAAAATTACAAGCCCCCACACCAGCAAAACCTACCTGCAGACACCCCCCCCCTCTCCTTTTCGGTCAATGAAATCTATGAGAGGGATAATCCCCACAACGTTCGTTAGTTTGTTTTATTTCTCTAGTACCATCAAACAGTCAGACAGGCCCCCCCAATCCCATCATACCTGTCCCCTACAGCCTGGATTCTGCAGTACTTCTCCAGCCATCCCTTACAGGCGGCAGCTCCGTTGCCTCTCTTTGGAACCTGAAACCAGTCAGATAACGTGTTAATTGTAGCTTATCACTGAGACAGCAGTTGACTTCATACAAATATGTCTGCTTGTTTGCAATGTTTATGACACCTATGGTTACATGTTAGCAAAATAATAATAAGGTGATTTTTTTTTTTTTAGTTTCTAGTCGATTGCTTTGAACAGATGGGACCAAAAAAACTGTATAACGTTTTTCATAGCTTAAAAAAAAATCATAAATTCAAACAGACAAGTGTCATAGGTCAGTTCCACGACTGGAAAGGGGCCAGTTATTGGCAGGTGGGTATATATCTACTTTTAATTTCAGCCTGAGATTAACCAGGGAATAGTGCTGTTGATCTCAGGTCATTCCCAGGGAATTGGAAGGGCAGGACCTTGGTTGCGCATCTGTAAGTAACTGATGCCGCATGTAAGACTCTCTCTTATTTTGGTATGCTATAATCAAAGCGCCGTCCCTGATGTGCCGGCCCAGATTCCACCCCGGCATGACTGGCGTCCCAAGGCAGACTGCAAGCTGCACTTTTATCACACATTACACACCTTCCAATTAACACCGAGGTTAACAGACAATTAATAGGTGGCATTATCAGCAGAATAACAATGATCCATTACATAATTTGACATTATTTGAAATAAATCCAAAACTGATTTTCTCGCACTTCTATAGAATAGGCCTATTACAACCGAAGGATGTTGAGGGTGCTGTCATCAGAATGTACCAGTTCAATTATTTAACTGGCCCCAGTTATTTTTAGCGTAAGCATATCACGCCTCTAGGTTACTACTACTCTGTTGCACTGTGAGGTCTTCTTTGAGGTGTTGTAAGTAGTCGGGATTATTAATAGTCACGCATCTAGTAGGTAAAGTTGGATTACTAGATCCATCCATCCATCCATTTTCCAAACCGCTTATCCTACTGGGTCGCGGGGGGTCCGGAGCCTATCCCGGAAGCAATGGGCACGAGGCTGGATTACTAGATGTACAATATAATAAACTGTACCACAGGTGTGTCTGCTGGGGTGTGGCATGAGTAAACTGTGTCCTGTAATTGTGTTCTGGGCATACAATAACTCTGGATATAACGGACTTTGAATATAACGGACTGTTTTGCCAGGTCCCTTTAAGTCCGTTATAACGGGATTTTAATGAATTGTCAAACACCCAGTGACGTCCATCCAGGTGTTCCCAGAATTCTCCTGGCAGCCAATGCTCCTCTGTCTGTAATTATATAGTTTTCTGTTCTCCTTGAACACTTCATGCAGTGATGAGTAGACGCGATGGTGTCACAAGCAGGATAAGTCATAATCCTGTCACTATATCCCTCCTCCTCTTTTACTTGTTTTTCCTTTTTTTCCCCCATTTTCCCTGTGCCGCATTTTTCGAAATGAGCTTTCGCCTGTGAAGTGTGCGCTAGCCTGTTTAATTATTGATCGGTGAAAAATATCTCCCTCTCCCTGTTCCTCCCCCCCCCCTTCCGTCCTTCCGAGGCCTTTCCAATGCATCGAGCATCTCGCGACGGTGCAAGAGCCGCTTCCGATGTCACGGGGACCGCGGCCGCGACTCCGGCGACAGCCCCTTTCAAAGTAAACTTCTAACAAACTCGGCAACTCTTTTTAATGAAACTGCGTGAAGAAGAAAAAAAATTGCTTGGAAAAGACAAGCAAGCAGTCAAGCTGTCAGGCGTGAGCAGCGAGATGGAACAAAAAGGAACAGTTGAGACAATTACAGCCGTGCAGCCCTGTGACAATTCAGCGGCGAGCGCACGGTGACGTGAGATACGCACAATACGGGCGGAGCGCACGTCCGCGTTACTCCGGCGAACAGCACCGGGATCGCCGCTATTTCTAAATGCAGTAGTAGTAACCAAGGCGTCGCTCATGTTTCCATCATCGTTATTTGTTCGACTGACATCTCCCATTGTCCTTTTCCACCCTAATCTCTTTGTCTCCAAGGCCTACACTCCAAAACAAAAAAGAATATCTGCTTTCCTTTTAAGTTATGCAACCGTAAACAGCTTCATTTTATTGAACAGCATTGTTGCATTGTTTTCCTTCATATCTCCCCCCTCATCCCCCACTCCCCTAGCCCGACCTACTCTTACTAAGAAACTTTGCAGGGTACAGTTAATCCAAAACAAAGGGACACATGTAGACGGACAATGGCGTCCCCCCCCCAAGTGGTATGCTATGGGGTGGGGGGCCAGATGGGAAAGAGAGTCCTGTAAGGCATGGAGACACCTTGTGAATAGAAAGGAGTAACCGAACATTACAGCGCATCAGTGGGGGTGTCAGGCGGTGATTATTCTGAGCAGATAGCAGGCTGATTGTGCGTGTTCCTCCTCGACAGACGCTGTCAGGTTCGTGAAATTCCACAGGGCGGAAGCCTGGAAACATAGTTCTGCGTCAAGTCCTGTGGGAATCGCTCCCTCTCTCTCTCTCTCGTAAATGAAAAGAGACTTTGCATATGGAAATGTGAAGCTATCCAGAAAAAAACGGGCAATTTTGAGAGTCCTAAGTGATCTGAGGAGTGTGGGAGAAAACGGATTGTAAACACCATCTGCATTGACAGACAGACAGAGTCTATCCGGTTGTAATGTAGGGGATGTCACATCACATAAATTCTCCACCATAACACAGTTCATTTCAGCAGATGATTGCACAGTTATTTTGTCTGTGATGCTCTTCTGGCGGTTCGGTGGCTTGTTGACGATTGCCGAATACTCGCTCCACTCCAGCCGCAGTAACAATGCCGATGAAATTGTCGAAACTTTGGAAGTCCCCATCGCATAAATAATTAGCTTTTATTGCGATGGTTATTATTCCAACTGCAGCGTAAATACACAGAAATTAAATTGAATCGAGGCCCGCTTTATCTTCTTGTTGATTACCAAGTGGGTTTTCTGAAGTTGCAATTTACTGCCATCTTCTGGCAGGTATTGGAATGGTAGTGGAGACAACGTCTATCGCTAAGGCCAGATAACTAGTATTTTCTCCCCGGCTTTACAAACGGTTGCTTTAACAATATTATATCAACATTTACCAAGAATTGTTATTGCTGGATTTTTCTGTCGTATGCGTTTCTTATTAAATTAAACGTCACGGGCTCACTTTATGATTATAGCCACCAGTGAAAAATTCAGAAAAGACATCTTGTGTACTTGTGGCCTGCATTGTTTCAGTTACAGACCAAAAGCTGGGATTACAGTGTGTATTACGTTAATATCGATATACTGGGTATATTAAAGACTACACTACTGCTGATAATGACCGAATTATCTGTATAGCTGTAGGGTAAAGTGCAAGATTACTGGAGACTAGAAGTCTCTTGTCACAGAGACCTTTTGTTTCTTTGCTGGTCGGTTGTTCTGTGGCACGTTGTTGTAAGCGGAGGAACTGTTTTTAGACTTGCTATTGGAGTGCGATTTCTACTCTGATGTGTTTACTCACCCTGGCCAGCAGCGCTTCTAACTCGGACTCCGTGAGCGAGAGCTGAATGCCCTCGACAGCCCTCCGAAACTCCTCCCCCGTCACGGCCGGGCGGCCGTGGGGGTCCGAGGCTTGGAAGGCTGGTCTGATGAGGTCACCCTGGCTTCCCGGCACCTTTTGGAACAGCAGCTCCTCGATGTCCACAGCAGAGCGGTTCTTTTCCAGGACGGACTCAACTGAGGAACCTACAGAGGGCCAAAGAATGGAACAGATATCCACAAAAGTTATGGCTCATGTGCTTGTCCTCTGTTCCCCACAGACTTTAACAGGATGATCTTAAGCTGCTTTTGGAATAGTTTGGCTATCAGAACAGCCCTTAATTCTGATGACTTTGAATTAAACAGTTGCAGTCTACGACACCCTAGAGGTATGACATGATGTAGAGGTTTTACCTGGAGAACATGTGCAAAGTTAAAGTAAAGCAGATCTTTATCTAGTAGCATGACTGATGGTTTGGTTTCAGAATTTCTGTTCCGGAACTCTCACCGGGGGTTGATCAGGGGGCCCTGTGGCGGGTTTCTCTGGTTCTGTCCAAAAAGGATGGAGTATGGACAGTAGATGTCGGCCTCTGGGCCATCACCAGCCCTCTGGACAAGGGTCGCAGGTCCTGAAGGGCGCCCTTCATCAGCACGAGAAGCGCTGCAGGCAGGGGAGGCTGCATTATTTTACCCAGCGTCAGAACTGTCTCCATTTCCCCCTCTCTTCCAGAAAGGTATTGTGAGACGATTGATAATTTTACGCACACGTTTTTTTTTTTCCATTGTTGCTTATCTAGTGCACGGTTGTGCCATTTTAAATGATTTTGATTACAAAAAGAGAAGATACACAACTAACACTTAATATTCTTAAACAACAGTCATAGGTAAATAGCACCAGGCTTTCTTTTCATTCATATTACGGTGAATTTAGATACTACGTTGGCGACTTAAACAAGCCGATGCAAACTGGCATGAGGCAGCTCCCCCTTACACCAGACACGCTTTGAAAGATTAGCTGAAAGCTAACGTCACAGCCAGTGTGCCTCCTGATTAATAAGTCATTTACAAATAGCGCTATAGCCCAGTGCGTTTTACCGCCCGATAGCGTCTTTCCGCGGTGATACTCACGCTTTTATTTCACACGCACTGCGCGAGAATGCGGCGTCTCGCAGTCCCTCTCGCGCCTCACAGTCAGCTGCACGAACGCGTTGCGGTTTCTATAGAAACAGGCCGGGCTCTGCGGAAGGCGCGTGGCTGTCCTTCGTGATTGGCGCAAAGTTACAGTGGTGACCGATTTCACTACGCTTGCAATGTTTTCTTTAAAATAGATGTGACTATTAGCTATTATAAAATGTATATAAGCACTTTTAATAACCTGTCCCCATTGTAGGCATTATAATTATGTGACTAAAATAGCCCAGAACACACGGTCTGAATACACATCTTTATTAATAAACCAGCGAGCAAGCATGCAAATACAGTGTACTGGAATTTGTACAATTACCATAGACGATATAAAAATAGAACTCAAACTGTGGCATGCCTGGAGACGTAAACGTAAATTAAGGAAGCGTGATTATCAAAGTGTAGCCGTGCTAACTAAAATGCCACGTGTAATATACTTAAGCTTTGTACATCCACACAATCAAGACATTCATGACTGTCCAGCTGTGTAGCAATGAGTATATAGAACTGCTTGTTTGGTTGCTTGGAAGTAAGAAGAAGCAGGGAGTACGAAGACACTAGATGTAAGTATTCGGGTGGCATCGTGAGGAAAAAAACGCCCCCTTTATCTATGCGTGATTACAGCTCTACGCGGTAGCACCCGACGATGCAATGGCCTCTACTCTGGTGTTTGTACCTATGAGGGAGGGAGTGATCTTTAATACATTGAAATGCGGCGGAATCAATTGGCAATTTTAATCTACCACTGACCACTAGGGGGCACACGTATTGTGCCATGTGTGCTGAGAGCCCTAGTGTGTAGTACATGGACAAGAAAAAGCAATATAAAATAAAAATGACAATACAGAACTTCAGGGGGAATTTACCCTTTACAGCATTTATGTTCAAGGAATAGGAGCAGGCTTGAGAATTGGTTTTTCTGCCTAGACACTCCTTATATATGCAAAACTCTTATTTTTCAAGAGTGATTTTCAGTAACTGACCTGAGACTCTGTACTTAACCCCTTGTGTTTATGTCCGTTTGGTTTTAGTTTGCATGGGAACTGGCTGCGGTACTGAAGAGAAAAGGCGTCTCATCAGGCCAAAGGAGCTGAAGAAGGCAAACTCAAGTTTTTCCAGGTCTGAGATTCTTTGACAATGAAACACAGAAATGCTAAGGGACACACAGACATCCTCTGACTGTTTTCTACAACAGTCTTTAAATGCTACAGGTTTTAAAAAGGACTTCCTAATATGGTCCTAAACCGGAAACCTCTAACACGGGGGGAAATATTCACAGATTGTGCTGCATCACTAAAGCTCAGGTGTTTCTGTCTATGAGCCAGCAAATCCTGAGATTATTCCCTGGCTTAAGACATTAAAGTATTTATTTATTTAAAGACACATATACATTTTTTTATTATTTCCCTGGAAATGTAGTAACATCAGTGTGTCACTAAAGCATCATGTGACTCTCATGTATGTTATGATGGGGGGCCAAGGATGTGACTGAAGGAGAAAGTAAATCACATAACATCAAAGCTCCAAGCAGGTAGGGTCAGGGTGAAGCCACAGCTTTGTACAATAAATGGTACCGTATATACATACATACATACGTTACATAAGGCAAATAATGACAGCGTGATAGGTGGCTGCTGATTATACATGGGGGCGGAGCCGGGGTAAGGAGGACTCTCGATGGGGGCCGGGGGGGGTGGGGTGGAATGCGAGGGGTGTGCGAAGGGGCCGTAAGGCGGAGCGGGCACACGTAGGCGGCGGGGATCGGCAGCTGTCCGGCAGGCGTGTCGCGCGGTGCCCTCTCACAGGCTGAAGTCGAAGGTCAGGTCCGACTTTCCCATCTTCTGCTTGTACACCGCGTCAAACTTGTCGTTCATGGACACGGTGAAGATGTCTTTCCACAAGCCCACCCGCCCTGACATGGGACGGGGGAACAAGATGGAAATGGTTTAACATTCTTCATTATTACTAAATGTCTACTACTATCTATTATCATTGTTGTTATTATTTTCGCTGTTTTTTTCGGTGTACATACTAATAATATGTACATATCAACAACTTTCAATGGGTTTACGGTCAGAGTTCACTTCGCAGTCACCAGTGCAGTTGCATTAATCCTGACAGCATGCAGTGTGCAGCATGAACACAAGACCAGCGATGACATTAAAAACAACCATGACTCTAAAAGAGTCCAGTAGCGCCCCCTGTAGGCAGTGCGCTGCCTGGATCCCGGTGTTGGCATCACTCACCTCGTTACTCTCCCACTGTGCTCTAATGTAAGTACTGCTCGCGTTAAAGCCCATTATAATACTGCTCAGTTTTATCTTTGCTGTACAGCCATGATTCCATGCACTAAAAGAAAGACAAATGAGGGAAAAGAAATCTAACAGAAATGATATGCAAATCAGATGGAATGTACAAACGCAATACAATAACACTTCCTAAAAATAATAATAGAAATAAACGAATGTAAAGATAATGATTACAGCAATAAAGTAAACTAGCGAATCTCACTCGCAGTCTGGCACACTTACGAACAATATGCTTTTTGGCCACTAGGTGGCGATCCAAGATCACCACTTCACATGTTTTTAAACGGCGCTAAAGTGTATTATACCAACTGTCAACACCTATTGTAGCACGTTCATTGCCATTATGTTGTTAATATTTTTAGTCATAATAGACACAATAAAATAACAAATCCTGAAATAAGGTTCTGACGAGAACCGTAACTTGGGTCGAACATCATTAACCATTTGAGAGTGTAGTTCAGAGTGAGG
The DNA here is from genome assembly GCF_023856365.1 of Brienomyrus brachyistius. Classification (NCBI taxonomy): domain Eukaryota; kingdom Metazoa; phylum Chordata; class Actinopteri; order Osteoglossiformes; family Mormyridae; genus Brienomyrus; species Brienomyrus brachyistius. Next base: position 22,120,086 of record NC_064535.1, read on the forward strand.
AGGGTGTCTCTGAGTGAGACAGGCACACATCCTGCTCTGTGGCAGTAGGACACACTTTTGTGGTTCCAGAGTACACCAGCATGTCCCTAGAGCCTGAAATAACAGGTATGTACTCTGTACTGTCTGCCAATCAGAGTATGGCATTTGTTCTAATTACAGACAGGAGGAGCAAACACAATGAGGAATGTGGATGGATAGATTGTAGCCTCTGGTGTCTTGCTGTAGACACATGGTACAGTCCGGGTGCCCTTTACAACAGACACCTTGCTGTTTGTGCTGCATCAAGAATCGCACGCTATTGCCGTATAAATTGAGTATTTTTAACAACGCAACAGCCTTCGTTCCGATTTTGACTCGGAAGCCGCAGGTTTTTAATGTCAGTTCCAGCATGGCGTGCAGGAGAGCAATGCTGTGTTATTTTGGAAGAAGCCTGACTCCCCTGCAGATCATCCACGGTATTAGCCGTGCTACGCCTGTTTGTGACTGAAATAGGATGGACTTTCAGACTGCCAGGCGATTTCCTGTCAGCTAGATGTACGGATGTAGGACACCTAGTATAATGAATGTATCCTATAACTAAAAAGGGAAAAAATCCAAAAATCATTTTTAATGTCTGATGTGAGCCCCCCCCCTTGGTGCCAGTTGAAGTCCATGTGGCACTTTAGGGATGCTTCACTGCTGGCGCCCTCCTCCTCCACCCTCCACACCCAGCAAGCTTCTTAGAGAGGCAGTGGTGAAGTTTGGTACTGGGGTGGGGGGGATGCTGGCAGTAGTTTGCTAATATGGTGCCCCCCCCAGAAGATGGGTTTAAAGGTACTGCTCCTCTCCTTTCTTGGTCCTTTGGCTCCATTCAGGTTTTGCCCTCCAGCAACTCATTTTCTGACCTCCTTTCCACCAGCACCTCACCACCTCCATCTCTCCTCAGTGCTGGTTTTCTAGTAGCTGCTGTGCCCCCACCCCTCCCCTCACTATCCCATCTAGGCCGCCTCATCCAGGCCATCTCATCCAGACTGTCCCAGCCAGACTGCCCTAGCCAGACCACCCAAGCCCAGCCATCCCAGCCAGACCTCCCCAGCCAGACCATTCTAGCCAGATCTCCCCAACCAGACCGCTCTAGCCAGACCTCCCCAGCCAGACCGCCCCAGCCAGACCGCTCTAGCCAGACCTCCCCAGCCAGACCATTCTAGCCAGATCTCCCCAACCAGACCGCTCTAGCCAGACCTCCCCAGACAGACCGCCCCAGCCAGACCGCTCTAGCCCGGTCCCGGGATGCCACATACCTCTGCAGATTGACAAGGCTTCTGAGTCCCCGCACTGCTCGATAAGCTGATGGCAGCTCTCCACCATGGCTTCCAGCTGGGCCTTGTCACAGGAGATGCCAAGGAAACGGGTCAAATGCTCCACCACACTGGCCAGGTCCTGCACAGGGGGGGGAGGGACCTTAAGTCATTCACCCCTCAGAGGATCAGAAGCCAGAACGTGCCAAGCGAGGTTTTCTATGGCTCCAGGTGATGGGCAGGATGCCAGCGGGTGTTTCCATGTGTGCCAGTGACATCACACACTGTGATTCCCGGAAAACCTGGCTGCTTGTTTTACTGATGGTTCATAGAATTATCTCGTTTGATTTACTAAGATATTGCATAGTAAGACATACTTTCAGGTAGGTCTTTTTCAGTCGAGTCACCGCGAGTGCTATTTTGAAGATGTCCTCTTTCTGCTGCAGGGACAAGTCTAAGGATCGCGAAGGAATTTTACGTCCAACGAAATTTTATGGGTTCATCCTTCAATCTGTAGTAAACCTGGGCGCTGGATTTCAGGGCCAGTGGTAAGACGACATTTGAACAATTTGCATGAACAGACAGCCAAAGGTTGGCATTTCCTATGCCACCGACAATTATGCACAATATAACCGGGTATGTGTTAGAAAGCTATGCCTTCGATCCCACACTTAGTAATGTATATACCGCAAACACAAAATGATCTTGTTCTAGAATGAAGCCTGAAGCTGCTCGCTCCGCAGACATTGTGACACATCATGTTCTCTCTCTCCTGTTTCTTTGAGCCACAGGTCGGCCAGTTCACTACAGCTTCCTGCAGATACTCTTTTGTAATCCTCCACCCTGCACTGTTCAGCTGTCTTCCACACTCCCGACAAGAAAGTTGCGACACGCTCTAACAAACTTCACGTATTGCGATTTTGGTGACCCATGGCACAGATTCTGTAGCTTTTCATTCCCTTTGCTTTCATTTTAAATTCTGGAGCTCAACAAGTAGACCACTACGTTCACAATACAAAGGTCATAGGTTCAAATCCCAGGGAGCTCAAATAAGATGTAATTGGATTTGGATTAAAAAGTGTCAGGTAAATGATTCCCAGCAGTCATGTTTGGATAAATATGTAAATGATTCCCAAGATACACTTTAAAACAGATAATGTGACCTCCTGATGAATATAAATGACTTGTTTTAGTTTAAAATACATTCTGCACTGAAATTTCTTTTAACCATAAAAAAGTCGAGGTCCATGTCATCTGCACAACTGTCCACTTATTACGCATTCATGTTATTTACAAATTTAGTTGAACTTATTGTGCTGAAAAATCATATCACATTTGATTTTCAAGCTCTCTCGCCTTTTTTACCTGGAGTATTTTCAGTGAGTATTTGTGACTAAACTACACACTGGATAAAGATATAGAAATTGCTTATGAAATTCCATATTAGTCTCTGCTTCAGAATGTAATCCAGTGAAGCACAAACCCACAGGAGTTACAGGATTAAGTTCTTAAGTCTTTTTGCAGCCTAGAGTCCGCATCAGTGATCATGGCTGGTCTATGCTGAAACAGAATGAGACGTCGTTTCAGCACCTTGTACATGTCCTCATACTTCAGGAAGAGCACGTTGGAATCCATGCGGTGCTCCCAGAATTCCTGCACGTGCTCAAACCAGGATCCGTACCCCACTATGGACAGGGGACATAACAGGGGATTAAATACTCTTCTCTGAATTTCACTTATTCGGCACTGACTGTTATTAATTAATAGGTGTTTCTTCTGCAGCATACTACAAATTTTCCCCTAAAACAGGGCTTCCCGGTCCCGGTCCCAGTCCCAGTCCTGGTCCTGGAGGGTGAGTCTGCAACACAGTTTGCAGATTTCCCTGCTCAGACACACCTTATTCAATTAGCCAATTATTGGGTTTAGTAGGTGTGTCTAAGCAGGGAAATGCAAACTGTGTCCCTCCCGGACTGGAATTGGGGAATCCTGCTCTATAACAGCAAAACAAAGATGTAAGACTTAAGAAGTTACAGAAGTACTAAACAAATTATTACTACCAGTAATGACGTATTGCCTATTTACCCAGCATCCAAAGACGCACCCTCTACCTCTGCAGGTCCTCATATCTTATTCTATTACTGTGTGTATTTGAGCTACTGAATACCTAAATTTCCTTCAGGATCAATAAAGTATCTCTCATCCATCCATCCCTCCATCAATCAATCTATCTAAAAGGTGTTTAAACTCCAATGTTCATTCGGGTGTGGGGTATGTGTCTTCCTACAGAAAGGGCACTTTGCTAACATGGCCGCTGACCCTCAGCACTCACGTTTGTCATTCATAAACCTGCGGCAGAACTCCTGGAAGGTGCCCCGGTAGCTCATGGTCCGCAGCGAGCGGTGGAACTGGTAGTAGGACACCACCAGGTCTTTGGGGTTCCTGGCCATGTAAATCACCTGTGGAACACAGTGCACATCAGCACACTGGTGAACATGCACTACGGTGAGATATGGCAGGCAGTCCACTGCACATCACTGCATGTCATCTGGGACGTCTTCAGGGTCTTGGGCAGTTACATCCATCGATGGCCTGTTTAAGCGTGGCCAATAAAAAACCTCCATACGTTGAGGAGAAAGAACAGCAAAGTTATATCTGTTCAGATAGTCAAGGCTAAAGACTGGTCAAGATTTATGATCAAATCTGCTACCAAAAGTCTGCTGAGGCTGTTGCAGTGGAGGGAATCGCCGTTTTTCCATTAAGCACAGAAAAATTCAATCAAACTGCACAACAAATACTGGGAATCTCTGAGGATGGACGTAATCACTTAAACGAGATAGTTAAAAGTGGAAAGATCAAGTCCAAAGGGTACAAATCCAAACCAAGGTTTTGCTTCAGCCAACCAGTTGAGTCACAGTCACAGAGGACTCAACTGGTTGGCTGAAGCAAAACGTTGGTCTGGATTTGTACTTTCCGGACCTGAACTTTAAACCCCCAGAGATCTCATGTCTACTTCAATAGGTCTATTTAGGATTCATATCAAAAAGAATTGTTAAACAGCATAGATTTCCAGTGCATATACAATCTTATTCTCATACAATCGCATTGTCTGTTTTTTATATTATGTGTTGTCCATCTTATTATTGTATTAATAATAATAATTTAATTCTTATTATTATTCCTATTTTTTGTTAATGTTATTGTTAGCTGACACACTGCAAGACGCTTGTAAGTACCTCAGTGTATAGAAAAATGTCAATATGAACTTAAACTTTCTTGAAAAGCACTCAACAATAACATAACATGATCCCAATTGTGTTGGATTTCTCCCTCGGTCGAGTCCTTGCATTCAAGCTGAATGGAGTCCACACATGTGTCTGCGTGTGAGCTTAACCCCACGTGTGCCGGCTCACCTTGGACTCGCCATTGTGCAAGGCCACGGGAAGGAAGCGGTAAGGTAGATGGCTCTTGATCAGGCGAGGAGACGTCAGCTCCTGCAGGGTCACCGACACAAAGCTGCAGTTAATGACATCCATCTGGCCTGAGCAGGACCAAAGTCTGATTCCAGTGTACAACAAAATCTCAAAGATAGGAAACACCACAATTAAACAGAGAGCTGATTACACGTGCAATATTTCTACCACTCTCTCTCCACAGCAAGTTTAGCAGGACTGATCAGAACCTGGATGATATCCAGGCCCGGCTGAGGGTATTCCAGAACAGGAAGCTGTTCCTCAATGTTCATCAGCCCAATCTCATCTGGATCAGCTCCTTGGCTTACAAGGTACACCAATTCCTGGAGCAAACTCGTCCCTGAAGGAGAAGGCAATGAGGAAAGCAGCATCAAGAGTGAGTTGCACCATGTCCTGAATGAACAGTAACACTCATCTGTGTTCAAAGTCACTTAAGGATAGAGCGGCAGTGCGAACCAATGGCTGTATAGAGGGTATGCGCATGATGTCACAGTGGGCGGAGTCACTGCGGCCACGCTGACTGAGCGTCAAAAATACTGAGTGGCAGCATTAGCGATCAGCATGGACGCAGTGGAAACACATCTAAAATGAGAAAGAGCTGTTGTGTATGTGTATTGCTGCCACTGTGATAAAATAATCACTGGGTTATCACTATCTTTTTACACAATGGTGAAATGCAAAATAAAAAAGAAGCAAATGTATTGCTACAATCTTCAGAAACAACCGGAATGCAGGCCCCGAAACGTGGATTTGCGGCTGTCGTTTTGTGTCAGTTATGTTGGGTTTTAGAGTAACATCATACATTAAGTTATATACTGTATTGACTACTTCTTATCAATTAAATAACTGGCATTTATATTCATTTATATTCTACGTAACTGTAAACTTTTTGTCAGGATTTATTTAAAGTCAGCAATAATGATGAGCCTAGTGTTACAAAGAAAGTGGGTTTTGGTTCGATAGTGTTAACTAGCCAAGACAAACCCAGTTTTCCTTATAAGGAAATACCCCACAACGCAGGTTTAGACAATTAACCATATAACTTTAAAAGTTTTATAAAGTATGTTGTCAGGAAACATATCAATGTCCGTGGTCCACTGGTCCTTTGGGAAGCTGGAAGGATCCCTGTCGAGTCCAAATGCCTTTAATTTAAGCAAATATTCACTTTTAATATTGAATACATGGCAGACTAATATCAGCCATGCAGCAGGGGGGTGTTCCGGCCGGAAAGTGACGTCAGTGCATTCCCTCTGTTGTTACATTCGCTGTGATCATAGGGTTGAATCCTTAAAAGTTACATGGTCTGCATAGGTTACTACAGAGGGAAGATGCTTTAAAAATGATCTGGCCAAAAGGGTTTGTAAATTCAGCTGTGTAAATGATTGACAGAACATGTGAGGTCTAAACTAGGAATGCCGTTTTAGGAACTGGAAGTGAACTCAAGGAAAGACAGGGCGTTTGCTGTGTCCCTGCCCGGCACTGAATGTCTTATTCGGGGCATATGAGGTCCTCCGTTCTGTGCTCCTGGTCGAAGTGCTCAAGTAGCTCGAAGGTCACTGCGTGAGAGTGGTGCCATTCAGCAGATGCAGATATCACACTGCCTGAGCAGGTCGAACACAGGGGACAGGCTGCAGTGCGAGGCCGTCAGCTCGCGATAGCGGCCACTGGCGTTCAATTTCCGAAGCCGTGACCCCTGACCTCCAATATCACCCCAGGATATCAGGTGCTCAGATCCTGTTCAAACTATTTATACTCATATATTGAACAATATTCATTAAAAAAAAGAATCAACTGACCAAATTCACTATTCATTACAGTAACATTTCTAAGTTCTTTCAGAACTGGGTTTGCGCCATTCAAAGGCCTGACACTCGGTCTAAAGAAAAGCTGCAGCTGTTAGCAGACCTTAGTTAACGTCTGCTATCACGACCCTTAGCGTTTCTGACCCGGTTTGGCAAGACAGCACATGGCACGGAGGCCTTGATTGCTACAATATGAGGAACAATACAGTGAATAAACTCACTGTACTCTTTAACAGCTGTTAAAAAAGACCTCTGGGTGTAAAGGGACTTAAAAGATGCAGAAATCCTGATTTCTCGCCTTTGATATGCCAAATAGGCATTGATTATAAACATGACCTCTGGTAACTCTGAAAGAGACTCAAAGTGCTATATATTATTGTCAGAGTACAAAGTTAGCTGTGCAATGTCTGTCCACTTTGTTCCTTGATAATCCCTTCTACATACATAAAATACATTCAAACACTTAACCTTTCTTTATTTCTATGCTTGTTCTGATAATCGCAAAGCCTCAATGAAGGTAAAGTACAAAGATGTGTCTGAAACAGTTCCTGACCCAGCGAACACATTGTTTTCCTTTTAGAAAGCTTGCTGTGTACATAATTTACAAACCATAATGGAACTGAAATTAAAAATCAATAAGAAGGATGAACTGTACATTTTAAGGTAAAATATTTAAAATTATAAATTAATGAAATATAATTATTATGAATACAGAATGTATCGGTCCTATATTGTATTACAACTGACCTCTAGTCCAGCAGTTTTCATTTTTAATTCACTCAAGCAATAAATTAAATACTGTAATACAAATTAAATTTCCTTTCTAATACCTGCCAAAAAATTTTTTTTGAAGAAAATATGTATTTTTTGTTTAAGGTAACAGAGGTGTATAGGGACGCCTCCTTGTCAATGCTGTCAGGGTGTGAAATGATAGGTTTGTCAGAGATGAAGCAGCACTGACCCCCCAGTATAAATACATACAACACACAGATATGCATGTTGCATGTGTGTCGCTGTAATAAACATAAGATACAATCAGAGAGCTTCCGTCACGCAGCATAAATTATGGCTCACTTGGAAATTTAAATTATAGCAATTTGGAAACAAAAAGGCACACCGAAAACTTTGAAAATTCGTTTTAAATAGCACAATTTTTAATATAATCATTAATGGAAGACGTGATAAAGATCACGCTTCCCTCTGCTTCCCACACAGAGGATCATACTGGGTAACCGAACCACCAAGCCAGAACCTTGGATCTCAGTCACCCAGTGATATTTCAGGGCCTTAAGAGGGGCGCACTTGCATGATTTCCCACAATCCTTCACTGCATCACTTTTCATATATTTCTCTTGTAGAAATAAAATATCACTGTATATTTTAGGACGTACCCTGTCTGTGTGCCATAACTTGTGTTTTTATAGAGGACAGAAGGAATTATGTCATGTTTAGAAGATAGTTAAAAGTATACTTTCAGAAGACATTCCAAAATGTAAGATAAGGATGTCAGCCATACTATGTCAGTGTGAAAGCACCTTAAAACTGCAGTAAACCTTAAAGTTAAACGCGAAATCCCGCTCTGACACCTTGCACCCTAGGATACAACGTGGCACTAACGGGACACACCCTACGCCACCCTGGCGGCTCTGTCTGCTGTGACAGATCCGCCTCTCGGAGGCCGTAACTCCGCATCCTTCTGCGGGAGACATTCACCTCGACCGCGCTGTTTGTCAACAAAGCGCGTCGCACCGGCCGCGGACACAGGCGAAGGAGCGCTGGGGGGCGGCCAGTCGCGATGGGTGACTGACACACAACACTGTATATTGCACTGAGGGCCTTATCAACTAGCAGAGATGACAGATCTACTAAAAGGTCGGTGATCAAGGCTGGACATTCGTCCTCCCTTATCGATTTAGACCCACCAGGCAACTGATACAGCCCTCATACAATGTTCATCAGAAACATTTAAAGTGAATACTTGAACTAGTATTAATAAAAATTATATTTATAAACACAAGGCGCATCACGATTTTTAGTTCAAAGCAACGATTCCTCTGAGGATGTAAATTTGTATACCTCCAGAATCGCAAAGGCAGGCGTCAACTTATGTAACGGAACCCCAGTTGCATCCGGTATGGATTTTAATAAAACACATTGCGGTTTGCTTGTAGGGCAGCGCAGTATTTAGTGTGCGATGTACAATAAAAATAAAAACAGTTAAATATATTCAGCATCAGTATCATAAGTGAATTCCATGCACAGGGGAGCCCTTCCAAGAAATGTGTGGGATGCATGGAAATATGTGGGTTTCCAAATTACTCTGCGACACGATGTCTCCGCATAACTGAAATGAATAACTGTTTAATGTCAACAAAATGCGTTACCTGATTTTGGATAGGTGACAATCCATATATCACTACTCCTGAGAGAGAAGTTGGCGATTTCCTCCATCTTCCCTCTGCAGAACGGAGGAAGCCTCACGCCATTATATTCGAAATATTTGCTCTCAAACTCGATTGGGGTGCTTGGCGTTTCTGCCTCGCTTTCTGCCATCATGGAGCCGTATTTACGGATAACAGATAGGCTTTCGGAGGCTGGGAGGGAAAAAGGTTGGAGACGCCAAAAAAAAAAAAATCAGCGAAAACTACGGCGAAGAAGCGCAGGTTTGCGAGCCCTTGACCTTCAGCCAATGGCGTCAGGACATAGTGATGTAATGGGATTCGCTCGGAGATGCTGGGGATGATGCTGCGGCTGCCGCCTAGTCTCAGCACCAGCGCCGTGCCGGCGGCTTGTCTCTTGCGAATTGCTCGCTTGCATCCTGCCGTAAGAAATGCTCCGCTATGCAATATTAATAACTCACAAGCACCATGTTTTTCCTTATTTCTGCTGAGATTTTAGATCCTCTACCGAAATGTACATGCGTAGGCCATAGATTGCAATATACTATGCAATACCATATTTGCAATAATACCTGTAATGATGTTTGTAAAATGTTCTTCGTTTTATTCTGTTATCACTTACAAGCAAGGTCTCATTGTACACGCATGTAATGTCAAAGTGTGGCAGAATAATCACTGCCACTGTTTTTCAATGACATTACAAATCAAAACATAACCCCCCCCCCCCCCCCCCCCACGCGTATCGCGATCATAATGAGGGGAAGTTGCAGCGAATGTAGGTATAAATGTGTCACGTGACACATCTTTGGGCGACTAGAAATATGCTAGATATAATGCGATGAATTCAAAGTTAGAGCCGCGCATCAGATGGCCATAGTGCGCGCATGACGGGACCTGAGGTGCGCGCCCGGTAAGGGGGAGTGACGTGACTCGGGAAGGGGGGAGTGACGTCACTCGGGAGAGGGAGTCCACCGGCTTTCCAGTGTAGCCTTCTGCCTCTGTGATTGGCGGAGAAGACGTGGGCTTATTTGATAAAAGTCTCATTGATAGCGTTAATAAGAAAAACATGAGATTTCCAGAAGTTATTTATTCGAGTGTGGGCTGCTTTTACCTTGTATACATTTTATACTTTTTAGAACAGAAGCAGACCGCCTTTCTAAATGTCTTATTTTCTAGAAAATCTCAAGTAGCCGATATATTTATATATTCGTAATATTTGTAGATATTTCCTGCAAAAAAAACTTTTTTTCTAGCAGGGTATGTTAGACTTAGAGGGAGGATGGAACATTTCCTTTGCTGGCTGTGGCTTTTTGGGCGTCTACCACATCGGGGTGGCCGGTTGTTTGCTGGAGCGAGCCCCGTATCTGGTTGAAGGCGCCACGAAGATATACGGGGCTTCGGCTGGTTCCTTGACTGCCTCCGTACTTGCCACGCGTGCCTCATTAGGTAGTTGGATGCTTATTTTAATACACCGATCCGTTTGTCTAATTTTAGGTTTAGCTCTTTAGGTGTTTTGCAAGAGACAGAGGTCTGACAAACTGGATTATTGGAAGTTGGTTGGCGTGCATTTATTGCACAAAACTTAATTTTCCTCTTGCATTATTGCTTTTGCTGTTGTTTAGACTTTTGTACGTAGCCACTTGTACGCTTAGTTTATAATTGCATATTCTAAACAGGAGCGCTGTATCAATAACTTTCAGATATTATTATTATTGAATGAATTAGTCTGCATAGTTGTGGTGCTGTCGCCATTTTTTTAACAATTAAGTGCTTATGCCGGTATCCTGACATTACCATTTTAATCCCATAAGATAAAATGCACTGCATATGTTAACGTTTCTATGTATTTCCTCTGTACTATTCTCTGTGCGCGTGTCAGCCGGTTATGCATGAAGTACGTCTGAGTCCTAGAATTTGCACAGAAATAGGACCAATGCATTATTCCTGTAGCATTGCCTTTAAAGGCACCTTTTTATATTGCACTGTTTATTATTCATTGTGTAGTCCCCACTTAGCAAGTACTCTGTTATTGTCAGAGTACTGAGCTCTCAAATATGAAATGTTACAATGAACAAAAGAAAATGTGTTAATTCTGAATATATGCTGGTTTCCTCTCATTTTTTCATTTAAAAACGTTCACTACTGTAGCGCTCCCCTTTTCCGTACATTGACTCAGTCTTTACTCGCCATGTATGTCTTTCAGTCGTGATGTCATCGGTCTCGGTTATCCGTTGGTACCCTGACCGGCTTATCTGTTTTCGGGTCGTTGTTAGCGCACTATAGCCAACAAATTATCCATCAGCTGAGCTTGTCAGCTCCTGCCGTGGAGCCAATTGGCTGTTAGCGCCTGAGCTGATCGGAGGCGGAGCCCATTCTCCTGCTCCTGAGATGCAGAGTTTACTGTAGGTCAGCGGCTTCCACTGGGGTCAGATCAGCGCACGGGGGCGGATTTAGGTTTCCGTCATCGAGGTGGCAGGAGTGCGCGGTCCGCAGCACTCAGGTTTGGGGAGGGGGTTGTTAATTTCCAAAAATAGTTATGTATTTCAAACGATTGGAAAAAAATGTGACCTGCCGATCGATCAGCAGGCACCCCCCCCAACGCAAAGACACACGGGCGAGTCCATGAAATTTGGCTGATTTTAGCCATCAGATTTTGGACACAATTAGAGCTGAACAGTGTAGCGTTTTTTAACATTGTCCTTTCTTGTCTGGTGAAGAAAGGTGCTGTGAAGATGTGCTCATTCTGGCCAGGGAGGCACGTAAGCGTAGCCTGGGACCCCTCCACCCCAGCTTCAAGTGCTCGAAGGTCATCAGGGCGGGGCTCGAGCGAGACATGCCAGCCGATGCCCACCGCCACGCCTCCGGGCGCCTCTGCGTGTCCCTCACGCGGGTGTCTGATGGGGAGAACGTGCTGGTGTCCCAGTTTGACACCAGGGAGGAGCTCATCCAGGTGAGCCAACTTGGATACAGGCTCTGCTCTGCTGGACGTCAAAGCTCCAACTGAACTCAGCCTTGGCTTTACCATTAATTTAATTAACCTACATTAACCACAAGTTATAAGCCCAAACTTAAGGTGGAATGAATCAGATCTGTATTTTGAGGACGACGTCCTACATCCTAAATGTTTTCTCTGCACCCGTTTAAGAAGGGGGTAATTGACTAATCCCTTGTTTTAAGTATAAATCATATGGCCGAATTGGGGCAGGCAGTGTTGGAAGGTAATGGAAATCATAACCTTGCATTTTCTTTCTTCCCCTTAGGCTTTACTCTGCAGCTGCTTCGTTCCCATGTACTGTGGTCTGATCCCGCCATCTTTCCGTGGAATGGTAATGCTCTTCTCATGTGACCTTTTTCCTCAGATCACATGACTGCCATAACACACCTTTGATCTGAACAGGAAGGGTACGGAATGAAGGTTAAGAAGGCCAGCTACAGCCAGCTCTTTAATTTTAGGAAATAATCACCAGGGAGACCTCACACCTCTGGGACCCGTGTCTTCATGGGGTTTCCCGTCACGGTCCAAAAACATGCCGAGATTAACTGGAGTTCCCAAGCTGCTCTTAGCTGCGCCTGTGTATGTGAATGGTGTGTGAGTGTGCCTTGCGATGGGATGGCGCCCCCTCCTGGGTTGTTCCCTGCCTCGTGCCCTGCGATGGGCTGACGCCCCCTCCTGGGTTGTGCCTGTAGCTCCGGGACGGGCTACAGACCTCCGTGACCTTGAATAGGACAAGCGGTTACAGGAAGTCAATGGATAGAATAATTGTTCATAATCATTAATCACAGTGTCAGTATGTTTGATCAGATCATCTAAGGGATTGATGCAGGTCAACGAGTGCGACTGAAATCAGAGACTGAAAGGCAGTTTATATAATGTAGCCTTTCACCTCCAGTTTAACCTTAGACCATAATATGCTGTTACACTGCTACACTAGTGTTACTGCACTAGTATGTACTAATCCTGGCCAAGAATTATGCTGTTTCTGCTACCCAGAAATCTACTTCACAGGGTAATTTGAGGAATTATCAGATCAACTACAATTCAAAGCAAAAGATCTGGTAATAGTCAGACTCTCTTTTTGCCTCCAGAGGTCAGGTAGCCGGTATAATGTGACTCTCAAACAAGATCCATCATAACATTAATGTTATTCAGAAGAATAGTTTAAGGAGCTATAAATGTATGTCAGGATATTTTTCTGGGAGGTGATTCAGAAAAGTCGAAGGACTTATAGAGGTTTATGATCCTGTAAAGACTTACACAAATATAAATATACTTGATACACACCAAACGGTGTAGAGCTGTGATGGTGATAAACAAGGAAGAGATCGTGTCAGCTGATGACAGAAAAACCTCCCAGGCTCTTCTAGATTACTTTATTGCAGTGTCTCCCAGTCCGGTCTTCAGGGATCCACAGATAGTCCACATTTGTGCTCCCTCCCAGCTCCCGGAGCAAAAACGTGGACTGTCTGTGGGTAACCAAGGACCGAATTGGGAAATACTGCCCTATTGTCCGACTGATCTAATAATCTGAGCTGAGTTATATAGCTGTGGTTGGCCTCCTTACCATTTCCATTCAAGTGACAGATCTGTTCTGGCCAGTGTGGTTTTTGTTGGGTTCGAAAAGTTTACTATAGTGAAGAGCCTTGAGGAAGTGGACCAGGTTCAGTTAATTACTGGGATATTGAAAGTTCGGGTCTGTAAGTGAAAGAAATGCCACTTTTGACATGACCTTTTGTGACCCCCGCCACAAAATGAGCCTTTATTACATACCTGTCATCTTGGAAAACGGGCATCGCGAGAGAACAACCTACTCTTCACCTTGAAATTGAATTGAAAACCTTTATTGGAATTGCATGTTTATACAATGAATTGCTTAACAGGGTTCAGTTCAGGTACAGCTCTCCGGTAGCTACTTTTCTGGAATGTGGTCATGTGGGAATTTATGGACCTATATTGCCCACTAGAGGGCAGTGTTGAGAACCAGTCGTGACCTGGGTGAGTTGGGCCTTTCAGGGTGTCAATTGTCGATCCCCAGCGTTACGTGGACGGAGGCATGAGCGACAACTTGCCCCTGTATGCACTGAAGAACACCATCACTGTGTCCCCGTTCGCCGGCGAGAGCGACATCTGCCCTAAGGACAGCTCCATAAGCTTCCACGAGTTGCGCATCACCAACACCAGCATCCAGATGAATGTGGATAACGTGTACCGGCTTAGCAGAGCTCTCTTCCCACCGGAGCCCAAGGTACGTTCCTCCATGAACACGCCGCATCCCATAATGCAGGCCCATTTAATACATATAACCATGCTGAAAGAGGTGCAAATTTTATTGATCGCTATGAAGGAAACCACGAACTGGCCAGTTACAGAATCCAGCTGGGAATGACATCACACCCGAGTTCATTGCGCTACAGGACAGGAAGCCGGAAAGCCATTTAGCAATACCAGGGACCTGTTTCAAACACTGGGATTTCTTGCTTAGCCGGATAACTTTTCGTTAAACAGGCCCCGGTTCTAGCCAGGTTCATTGTTAACCATTGTGAGCAGTATCAGTGCATTATTAAGTGGGTGTTCCAGGTGAGACTTCCGACTCAGAACTCGCATGGCTGCCGACATGAAATTCCGACTTCTCAATTCAAATGTAACGTGACACTTGGCACTGCTGATCTCCTCCCCAGCCGTCTTGTGGACATCCTAGAAATAACAAAATGAAAGCATTGCTTTGAATAGAGTAAAAAAACCGACCTGGTGTGAGAACTTATTTCCAGAGGATGTGGCAAAGGAACAAGATAACAGAGGTCAGATCAGAGGTCAGATCTATCTAGCTTTCTTTATCTTTGTAGTGATGTATTGTTTTAAGATTTGTACTTGTGTACTGAGACCATTCAAATGAGAATAAGTACAAGACCACTTAGTACCATAAAGCAACGTTAGGAAGGAATTCTTTGTGGAATTTGTGTGACCCTGGTGTATGGAAAGGTTGATAGGAGGAGGGAGGATTTACGAGCAGAAAGCCTTTGTGGCCATTGGGGGGGAGGGGGGCGACTGATATATGTGCCAAGGTGAATTTGTGAGTGTAGTCTCACTGGAGCCAGCTTTGCTCTCTCTCTGATCCCGAGGTCATGACATCCTGTCACATTCTTCAGCCTCACGGTCTTGCGAGAGAACTTTGTTATTATTTGGCACCAGTCACCTCTGATGCCATTTTTTTCTCGTATGGCATAAAACTGGGCCTTTAAACGGAGCCCTTAAAGTCTCATGTGAGTGACCTACAATGCCTGTCTACAGTAAAGAAGTCTCTATCTGATTGGCTGCAGGCATGTAACTAGTGATTAGAGAAATGACTTTGAGTCTCACTGTGTGTGGGATTGTTGTGTCTATTATAAGAGCACCAAGCAATGAGAAGGACAAGAAGGTCTGAAATGAAGAAATTGTTTTAGCCTTTTAATTTTAATACAAAAAAAGCAAAATTCAGCCCTAAATCCTTCAGTTTTTTTGCCCATCATACTGAAACCAGAGAGAGGGCCCTGAAATAGTGTAAATGGGTCTGTGTGTTTGTGAGGCCTGAGGGTGTGCTGGTTATTTCGGCACATTTCATAAATTGCACATTGTCTCTCTGTGTGAGACAGGTGCTGGCTGAGATGTGCCAGAGTGGGTATAAGGACACACTTCGCTTCCTTAAACAGAACAGTGAGTATTCAGTGTCGGTGTGGTCAGATGTATAGATTTTGGTGGCATGTTTGAACCTTACCAGTTAGGAGTGTTTGATTTGGAGTAATAGTTGAGTGTTCAGAATGAATGACCTGCTGCAGACCTCCTGAGGCTGGACTGCCCGTCCGCTGGCCTCTCCGTGGAAGACGGCCAGTGCCTTGCACCCGCCTGCCATTGTTTCTCCGTGGCAAAGAGCAGCCCGTCGTTGCACGGGAAGCCTGTCACCACAGAGGGCGCCCGGGCATGGGTGCTGCGGAGACTGCGTCGCATGCGGAGGCAGCACTGGTGTCGCGACGAGCAGATCGTCGATTGCCTGCCGCCCTCTCTAAAGCAGGGTACGTGCCCTGCCCTGGTGTGGGGGGGGGGACTGCACTTTCTGCGATGCATTTTATGACAAATTTTTGGATTGAATTTTCTTTCCTTTCTTCCCAGTTTTCCTCGAGGCCTGCATGGAAAAGCATGGTCTGTATGCCCAGGTGACGGACATGCTGCCTGTGCGCGTCGCCTCCTACATCCTGCTGCCCTGCACCCTCCCCGTGGAATCAGCCTACTCTGTTATCCAGAGGTCAGTGCTCACTAGTGCAGTTTGCGCTCTGCTTGTGTGTGTGTGTGTGTGTGTGTGTGTGTGTGTGTGTGTGTGTGTGTGTGTGTGTGTGTGTACTAACAACCACTCCTCGTAGCGAGTGAGTTCCGATCCAACATCCCGGTCGTTAAGCCAAATGGTCGTGACTCTGACTGCACTTACGACTTCGTCAGCCTTCTGTACTCGGTGTCTTTTATCCTTTATGAAGTGCACATTTTTTACATTTTGTACATTGAACTTCACTCCAACATTGTGCAGGCATATCGAGATGTATCTGTCTTTTTTTTTTTTGTGAATGGTTGCTAGCAGAGGTGGCCACTAAATAAGTAGTGGTTGTAGTTTAAATGATGACTTGCCATTTTTCAATTAAAAAAAAAAACTGATTTGACTGAGTTTGTGATGAAACGGTGCCATCTACTGGTTATACTTACTGGTCACTGTATTCAAAACAAATCCAGTTTCAAGCGGCCCAGGCACTGCTCTGAGGTGTGTGTTTTGACACAGCTGTACCACCACTGCTGTCACATGGTAGGTTTCTGGAGTGGATGCCAGAGGTGCCCGAGGACCTGAACTGGTTGTGTGGTGTGGCCAAAACTGCGTACCAGCAACTGTGGAAGGGAAGGTGAGAGATTCTGCCTTGTAGCTGAGCCATCCCCAGCAGCCAGGTCTTGTATGTGGAATCTTCCCACTAAATCTATTCAGGGTTGCTTCTGACTTTGCTTCCTATGGTGTTTAACCGGGCCTCACTAACATGCTGTGTGCCTGCATGCATTTTGTCTGAATCAGCGTCTCCCAATCCGTTCCTTGGTGAGCCACAGACAGTCCATGTTTTTGCTCCCTGGGAGGAAGCAAAAATGTGGACTGTCTAGCAGGGAGCTCAGAGGGAGCAAAAACATGGACCGACTGCAGGTCCCCGAGGACCGGATTGGGAAACACTGGTCTAAATCATAATTAAAATGACGCATTTTATGTGGGACATGGCTGCAAGCAACAAATACCTGGGGATGGACATCTAGTTGATTATTTTTTTTTTTTTTTCACCAACTAATTAAGGACAAAAGGCAAATCAAAACTTGCATACTTAAGGTTTGTTTATACTGCAAAACCGAACGGACAAGTTCAGCATCCAGTCCTGTTTGCACTACAAATGGAGGTCATGAAAATGGTCTGCAGGAAACATGCAGTAGGAATTTCATTTTATTCTGTACGCATGACGGTCTCGTAGAAAAACTAGGTGACTCATTCCTTTTCAAAGGTTCAGATTAGGTGATGTTTGCACCAGAAAAGTTTTTAAATATGTGTAAATAGATGGAAATGAGTGAAAGTATAAAATGATTTAAAAAATGTATTCCTAAATAATGGGTGTGAATTCAGCAGTGAGACTTAATCTTCTCCTAATTTGGAATCTTGAAGAGTACATGGTTATTAGAAAGTTCTTTGTGGTAGAGCGAGCAAGGATGGGTGTTTAATTCTCAGAACAGTGTCACCACAATTTGTCGAGTTATCCAAGAGTGATAAGCAGTATGATGATGTAAAATGAAATGAAGACAACATCTCCGG
Organism: Brienomyrus brachyistius; assembly: GCF_023856365.1. Lineage (NCBI taxonomy): Eukaryota > Metazoa > Chordata > Actinopteri > Osteoglossiformes > Mormyridae > Brienomyrus > Brienomyrus brachyistius. Next base: position 22,137,886 of record NC_064535.1, read on the forward strand.
ATGGGTACCCCACTCTCAAGGGGGGGGGGGGGCTGACAACTCTGTATTTACCACATTGTGGTAATGTCAATGTGATCCAAAAAAACGAAAGGCTGGGTAAGGGTTAGCGTTATCATGCTTATGACTAGGGTTATGCTCTTGGAGATGCATGGAGAGTCCCACAATGAGAGGAATATATTTAGTGGAGAAGATGCATGCAGAGTTAACCTTCTGTAGATTCCCTCAGCCAAGCTAAAATAAAATATTCCCTTCAGAACCCCCCAGTCTCTAGCTGAAATGTCTACAGTAGCGTTGTGGGTGCAGATTGCAGATGTCTGTGAGAGGTCATTGAGACTCTTTGTAGTACATCTTATCCTACTTTATGGTTTCGTAACCTTGAACACTAATATGTTTTTGACTACTGTCTGTGAATTGGCCTAGGAAACACTCATGGTCAACAATTTAACTCACAGTAATACACACAGTGACAAAAAAAAGTACTCAGACGGAGTGGTGCAAATGAAATGAATCTGCATGTAGTGAAAGGTCATGTGACTGTATGGCAGTGATTATAATATCAGATCATACGGACAACGGAGTTGGCTGTGTGGGCACACTGCTGCTCCCATGTCTCCCACATGCCCATTGGTCCCAACATCGGGCAACTGTGACATCTGCATGTTCCCACCTGGCCTCATGCAAACCCACAATACGACCCCTAACAAACTCCAGTGCTGGTAATGCTGTCTAATGCGCCTACGAGGCATCCTCTGTGTCTGGTGACTAGATGTGCCAGCTCCTTGCAGATCAAATCATTTACATACCCATCTCTGGTCTGCACGTGAACCAAATTATATCCAAATCGGACCATTACTTCTGGGCGCTTAACTATACTCGGTGACAAAAAAAAATCTTTAAGACAATATAAAGAGCAGAAGCTACAGTCAAAATAGTTAATCTAACACCTTTTTTTTTTTTTTTTTAATTGCAAGCGTAACTGTGGTCAGAGCGCACTCTAGCAGACTGTTTGTCTAGCTCACTTCCTTGGCAGTCGGCTTTACAAGTAGAATTTCCGAGAGTCTCGATCACCACTTCCAGTTCTGAAGATGACATTTAAAGGTCAAGGACTCGGTAACCGTGAGTGACAGCAGCGTCTCATGACTGCATATCAACTTCCTGGCTGCATCTCAATTTCTTGTCACAAACCTGATGTTGCAGAAAACCGTCTATGTCACAGCTGCGCAAAGCTTTTGTTCTGTTAGCTGCCCCGTTCCATTAAACCATACCTCAGGACTTGCTCCTTAGAAAATCTGACGTTTCATTTTTTTTTCCTCTTGCCGCTTACTGTGCTAAATGTATCTCTGATACCAAAGATTGTTGCAGTTGCAAATTACCTTCAGATAATCTAGCTGTCTGGTTTAAATGGTTACTGTAGTATCTTTGTGTCCTGAGCAATAAAGTTTGCAGGGAGCTGTCTAAACCCAGGTGACTGTTACACTGCTCGTACTATTTGTCGTCAATGTAGCGGTAGGTCTCCTGTAAACTGTATGTGTCTTACCTGGCTTTACAGCAAGGCCTCGCTGCAGATGTGTGTGGACGTGCCCAGATCCCTAAACCTCGCCCTGTTCACACCCGAAGTCTACTACCAGCTCTCCACCAGCAACCTCCACCGCTACCATTTGGACCCTCTCAGCGTCTTGACCCAAGCACTCACCCCTTAAGGAGAAGCTCTCTGTCTGCATCCTAAGCCAGGAATTGCACAATGGCATGCCCCAGACTGTAACCTTTGACCTCTGACCTCTGTTGCTTTTACTACCAGTAGAGCACAGAACTCTGCAGTTTCATCTTGTTAGCGGACTCAGAGCAAACTTGGGCCTCAAGTTTCTTAATGGATTGTCTTGTGACGTGACTCCACTAACTGGGCCATGTTGGAAGTGTCTGTGCTGCATTGGTATCCTCTGTAGGGCACTTTGCCTCTTTATTTACCTCAGTAAGCAGGTTTGTCATCATTAAAATAATTTGTGGAGCACCCTGCCAGAACACAGCCAGGAGGACCTCACACCGTATCTCTTACCAGCAAGAAATCATAAATTGCATCATTTCCTGTGTATGCTTAACAATTCTGTACCTATACCAGTGCATATACTGATTATTCTTATTGCCAAATTGGGCAATAATAGAAATTTGCACACCTTAACTATTGGTTCCATGTTCACCATCTTCAGTCAGGGTGAGGGTTTTCTGTCCTATGTAGCATAGGAAAGTAGAAATAAATTTCAAGTAATTAACTTAATGACTGATACTTTATTGATCCCTGTGGGGAAATTCTCTTTACGGCTCCCCTGACTTCCTCTCTGTAGATGAGAGTAAGCAGGCTGTGAAGGGCAGCCGCCCATAGCGGCACCTAGGCTGCTGGGGGGCGGGGGCTCTGGACCCCCATGACCCTGCATAGGACAAGCATGTATAGAATGGATGGATGTGTGGTAACATAGGTTTTAATTGCATATGTATAAGAGCGCTTACTGTTTTTTGAAATGGGCGTCAGCCAAGTTAGAATTAAAATTCACAGTTTTTTTGTTGCTGTATGGGTAGGGATACCTTTTTAGTCTAGCTGGAGAAAAAGCCTAATTTTCCTTGTATTTCTTATGGTGCTATAAAGGCATTTTGCCAAAGATGTGTGATAATATCACTGTGATTACAAACCTTCACATTTGTGTTTTTTTTCTTCTTCAGAAAACCTTTTGGTGGGAAAAATAATGTTAGTTGCCCGAGGTGCACACTGCCTGACACGTGTGACATTCCGTTAGTGGGGCTCAGTGTTACAGAGATCCGCCGGGGAGCATCTGTGGTCAGTGCCGGCCCTAGTCCATCTTGTGCTTGCCAGGAGCCGCCCATGTGTGCATTTACGATGTTAATTTCGATTTCCCTCATCCTGCGGAGAAATTCCACGTCAATTTTAATAGCACATTTTCTATTTGGTCTATATAAGCGTGTAATTTTACGTTTAGGTGTTTCGCGGTTTCAGCTAATTTTATTCTGTACCTTCTCCAAGTGAGGATTTTAAGCAATTTTAAGGATATTCATGATTCTTAGAGCGAGGATATTGCTGCAATGTTAATTGGCTGCTTGATCAACCTTACCTAGTGACAGCAATTATTACACATATTTATGCGTTTGAAATGCATTAAATATGTGACTGCTGTTTTTATATTTGAATGCTATATTGATGAAAAATGACATTACTGAAAAAATGCATCTGCATTAAAATCAATTATCGTTTTTCTCTATGTTCAACTTTTTTTTTAACCAATCTCCTGCTTAGGCATGGGGGGGGGTTGTTTTAAGTGACCTTTTCTGACCGGCGATGATCACGTGAAATCTCCCAAGGGGGCCACCCCCTGATCATAAAGATTTACAGAAAGGCACCCCCTCCACTCCAGCCAGCAAATTACTTGCCCTCCGAAAAGTCTGTGGACGTTATTGACCCTGTGTATGGTGAGCACCTAATCCATGTCAAGGGGGACACGATAAGCAAAAAATATTAGTTGGTACCTTGAGCGGAGATTAACGCTCTCCCATTCTATGATGTCATAAGTGGGAGGGGGCATATCCCTAATTCTGATCGGTCGAGGGTATAAGAATAAGGGCATTATCTCCATATATGGTATCATACGTGCTTATGCCACGTGTTGCAGATAGGGGGCCATATGGTTTGTGAGATTGCTGTTAAACTTTAATAGAATGAAAATACATTACATGTATTTATGTGTTATTTTTAAATACGTTTTTAAGAAATAATAAAACATATGGCAGGATGAATGTAATACACGTCCAGCAGGGTCTGTCTATAGTGCAGGAGGTCCCCGGTTCAAGCCTTGTGCAGGGCAGTCTCTGTTTTTGCGGCGCGTCGCCCGGCAGATCATTGTAATGATGCCTTAAGGGTTATAACCCTTTAACAATACATAACTACTGGGTCAGTCTGTGCCAAATCAACCAATGTCCAGAAAAGTTCCATGGGCATCATTCCTGATTTTGATGAAAACTTGGCATTTTGATCCTTATAGAGAACACTGAAAATTCCCCAAGTTTTATTGAAAAATTCTGATGCAGTCCAAAATTATGGCCCTTTCAAGTTTGGGTGCCACGCCCCTTTTCTTGCACTCGCGAATCGCGCATATAATTTGTTCAGCAGACCATATCTTCACTTCTAAGCATGCTAGAGTGCTGAAAATTGCTCTCCTGGTATACTTTTTCCTGGTATACAACACCATGGTAGGCAGTCGTAATGAAAACCATGTCTAGGCCCCATGTTTGGCACCTAACTCAGTTGTAGTTGCCTACCTAATACCTTGATTTAGTGTAAAAATGATCTTGACAGCATCAGCCAGCATTAGTTCATAGATGTATGGAATGTTAAGGGCCAATTTGACTTAACTTCCCCTCTTTCCCTTCCTTTTTTAGATCCAGGATAGGTTTTGGTAATCACTATCCTAGTTTTAATTAGTTTTGTCAACTAGATGTTTCTTTTTTTCCTAAGACCGGTCTGTATACTTACTCTTGGACTGATAGTTTCACTAAACGATTTACCTTCTTCCCTTCAGTAACTCTCAATCTGAAAGAGCCTGCAACTCTTAATATAGCGCCTTTCTTGAATGTACCGACCTTTTAAAATCAGGGTTCTTTTAGAATACAGCTGAAAAGATACTATTCAACTCAAACTATACGAACAACATGGCAAAAGAATTCAATAATGAACAGTACATCACATAGGTTGTCTTTACAATATGATTCAGTTCAATGTTCCGTTCAGTCCTCATCCATTTAATCAATGAAAGGTAATTGCACAATCCTACCACAATATCAGTGAGATGGTCTTCCAGTAGGAAAAATAAAGTTCAAACCGTGTCCCTTCGAGCCGGTTGTGACGTTTTCTCAGCCTCTTAAAGCGTGAAATCCTTGGGCAAACCTCGCCGTCCGATGTCCTCGTGCACGCGCGTCTCCTCACACATGCACACGAGCTAATGAACTTTCGTCGTTATCCCTCGATGCCCGAGAAACTCTCCCGGGTGGAATAAAAACCTGGCCTGCACAACAGGCCATAAACATTATATTTTTATCAAAAGTGCTTAAATCTTAACAGTTGAAAAGGAAAAATAAACAGTTTGTCTTTCACGGTTAACTCAAAATGGCTACGGTATTTTTCCACTACACGTTAGCCTCAGTACACATTAAAAGTAATACAAAACACATAAAATAAATTTGAAAAAAAAATCATTTGTACATTCAGTTGTCAAGTAAAGCCAAAAAATAACCCATTTGCTTTGAATTATGTCTTTCCATTTTCCATAAGAAAACGAACTTCAGTTAAACCGTTTACTCATACAAAAAACTTCTCTCAAACTCTATAAAAACACAACAAAACTCACCAAAACTACCGACTGCTACCATTTCAACAATCTGCAACACTGTTTTGACTGAAAAAGATCCGAAATTCACTTTGAAAACTAGAAAATTGTTCTAACTTCGCGCCTCCGCTGCTTGTTTAGTCTGCTGCCGTTACTGTGCACGCGCGAGTAGGGGGGAGGGGCATGCTGTAGGAATGTTACACCAAAATTTTTACATGAAAATGTTTAAACGTGTATATTACACTATTTCACAAATCTTTGTTTTATGTCTTATCTCATAGTTAATTATTTATTAACTATTTATTTTACTATTTATAATATTTGTAACCTGGGTTACATTATGCTTAAATTCTTTATTAATTATCGTTGGTTATATGCTTTATAACATATTTGAAGACTACTTGCTTCACCTGTTTTCAATAAAAGATAGTGTTGTGTGGGGATCGTGGCTCTACGCACAAGCGCGACATGGAGAGAGAGCGAGAGTCATTTTAACAAGGATTGCCCGCGTTATTCCTTGATTCTTGCTGTCGAAATGCTTAGGATGTTTTATTTTAAATAACGTATTGGCCAAAAAAGAGTTTCATTACTTAAAAAATGTTATGGTTAAAGGGTCTTATTTGAAATGTGTGTCTGCTTGTGTGCGCATGCACAAGATCGGTGAGTCTCGGGCAATCATTTCAGCCGCGTTTTTCAAATAGGCCGGTCGCACGTACCAGAGCTGCACTGTTTATCGAATCATTACTGAGGCTGATACACGGTTGTTTAGATTCTTATTCAATTCTTATTGCATAAATGATTTAGATCACACTCATACTAATTTAAAATAGCTATATAACAAAAGAGCTAAACATGTCCTAAATTCTTGCTTGTTGGCCATTTCTACACCGCCCACCTGCTACTAGTGCGATAAGAAAACCCCCACTGCTTATCTGTACTATCATGTATAGTGTGGCGCTGTAATGAAAAAGAGTTCATTGCAGCCTAAATTCTTGGGCCGCTGTCCGTTCCTACACACAGCGCATTCAGCATACCGAGGGGCTAAACTCTGTAACACTGAAAACAGGAACCTACTTGCAGGCAGGTAGAGCAAGGGGACCTCACCCTAAGGTGGTTGTGACACAGGGAAACAGATGGTGTGTTTTGCAAGGTTGCTGAGACATTACGTCAACGCTTGCCCTACTGGGCTTAACAAGGGAAGGGGTCGCTACAGCTGCAATAGATAAGACGAAAAGGTGGGTGTGGGTACTAACAAAAAGCAAACTAACAAAATAGAGTTGTTTGGCAACGCGAGTGGAAAATACCAAGACCAGCAGACGCCCCAGACGGGCTATATAAGCCAGACACAGACAACAGCGTTTGAGCTTCCTCGGGTATGCACTGTTTGTGCATATGAGCATGGCTCCTGGATCGCGGTCTGTGCAAGGAATAAAGAGAGCGGACTTACAACCATCCTTCGCCTCCAGTGTGCATCTCTTACCTCAACAACGGACTCGGCGGAGACAGGCTCTGTTGGGTTCAGCCTAGGTGTTGAACCCCTGCTGGGTGACCAGTCTCTGGATACAAAGCAAGACGCAACACCGGTGATCTCTTTATCTCACAGCAGGGAAGCCCGGTCCGGTCAGAGACTCGTCTCTTGACTCGACTCAGCCGACTTCGGAGGAGGGCTTCTCTCGCAGTTCCTTTTATTGAGCACTTCCATTTGCATTGCAGTAGAGGTGTCACATGACACAGTAATACCATATATTGTCGATAACACATGAGCGTTCCTAATAATGCCTGCTGTTGCTACACGGAACAAAACGATTAGACGTACAAGCATATGCGATTTTGCAACATCTATTTCTAAATAGCTTTAGCTGAAACTCTGTGGTTAGCATCTATCAGCAAGAAAACACATTTTGTGCACTTTAGCCTGCACTCTTTCCTGAGCGGCCTAAGTGTCGCCCTGCAAACTTACAGGCGATACATAAAAGGCAACAAGCATCATTTCCAACAGGCTCCAACAATACTCAGTTAACAACCATGATTAATGTTTTTTACCCCTTAAATTATTAAAATAACTAAGGCTTTATTCTACCAAAGTTCTAAAAATGTTTTTGATGTATGTTGCTAAATGTCGTTCACTAGTTCCTGCAGCTATTAAATTAATAATAAATTGGCAAAGTACAACTAAATTGTTTTTGTTCCTTAAATGTTCCTTAAAAATCTATACTAATGTGTCTTACATCTTTTCAAGTTATAGTGCTTTTTTTCCTTTTGATTAACGAGACGTAGATAAATTTAGCTAAATGTAGCTAAATAATCCGGGGCTGTTGTGTTAGAGATCGACTTTTATTTAAATTAGAAATAGATTATTTTACACTATTTACAAATAAACATAAGAGAGGATAGAATGCCGGTTCTTTCAAAATGATTTATGACCTAAAGGTCATAAAGGTCAAGGGTCAAAAGTTCACTGGGGGGCGGGGCGTGGTTGTGACGTCATGGGAGAGGGATTTATGTATGATCATTTTAAATTAATTATTTAATTATTTATTATTATTTAAAATTATTTATTTATTTATTATTTTATATTTATTTTAAAAATTATAATTTTATATTGAGGAGAGTGCTTATGAGTGTGGGGTTTTGTTTGGCGCCACCGGGGTGTGGGGGCTGAGCGGGTGGGTTACCTGATGGAGTGTGAGCGTATGCTGTGTCTGGTGCGGTACTGTGGTAAGGTCCTGGGCTTTGGAGAATCCGCAAAGGACTCGGAGAGAGCGATGCTGTGTGTCTGGTGCGGTACTGCGGTAAGGTCCCCACGGATTTGGATAATCTGCAAAGGACTCGGAGAGAGCGATGCCGGAGAGCTGAGAGCCGTGCTGCGTGAGTCTGATGCCGGAGAGCTGAGAGCCGTGCTGCGCGAGTCTGAGAGAAACTCTGAGAGAATGAGACTCTGGGAGAAAATTATAAAGTTGGAGCAAAGAATGAGACTGACGTCCAATAAAAACGCTTAGCGGTAGTTTTGACCGTGTATGTGTTTTTCCTCATGCAACCGTTTGTATTACATCAGCGTAGGTCAAATCCCGATCAAAGTGTATGGGGCCGCACTTTTGTACATCCCGGTAGGGCATCCGGGTCATCTCTAATAACTTGACCCATACATCAAGTTGGACATGTTCTGTTTGAAGTTTTGTTTTTCATATATGACCGTTATGTGCACAAGTACAAATATGGGTTAAAAGAGAAACACGGAGACGAACATAAAAACCATCCGCAGATATTTTTATTACTTCGAGCGGGGTGTTCCTACTTTGGTAAAAGAGGCACAAGGAGCGGGGGGTAGTGTGCTCTAGCAGCGCTCCCACGTTTGTGCACCTGTCTGATGGCAAAGAGACAGAATAGAAAAGCCACACATCAAATTGGACATTTTGGGCCACACATCAAGTTGGACATGTTGTCCCCCAGTAAATTCGCCCCTTTAACCACATCGTTTTTAAGCAATGAAACTCTTTTTCGGCTAATGTGTTATTTAAAAAAAAACATCTTAAGCATTTCGACAACAAGAATCAAGGAATAACGCTGGCGATCCTTGTTAATATAACTCGCTCTCTCTCCATGTCGCACTTGTGCGTGCAGCCACGATACCCACACACCACCGTCTTTTATTGAAACCAGCTGAGGCAAGTCATTTTCGGAACTTTAAAGTGTGTATACAATAAGTAAATGCGTGCAAAAAAAGTATAAAATGTGTTATAAAGCACATAGCCAATGCTAATTAATAAAGAATTTAAGCATAATAACCCAGACGTACCATGGCCTATAGCTGGTAGAAATGGAGCTATCCTACAGCCTACAAGATAAAAGCATATGGGACCAAATTGGTATCAGTAGTCTTTAAAAGAATAAAATACATTATATGAATTTATCAATGCGACATTTTAAATACGTTTTAAGGCATAATAATTTTAAGGGGTCACTGGACGCGTCAAGCTTTTCTAGCTAGAGAGGAAAGAGAGTCGGGCAGTTTTGAATGGTAAAAGCAGTAGTTGTGTATTGTTAGCGGTTTATTTTTTAACAAAATGTCCTATTTTATAACGGTAAAAACACAGCAATCCTGTTTTTATGGGGGATTTATGCGTATTGCATGTCTAGACATGTCAGCCAGCTAATGTCCGCGGCAGTGGGAAACGGGGCGTCGGCGCAAGAGCTTTTGGAGCCGTGAGCGATAAACCTATGAGAGGAAGCGTCAATGAAACAAAATGGCCGCCGGTTGACAAATTGTTGCAGAGTGTCTGTAACATCTCGTTTAACCGCTGGTCCTGAGTGTGAGAAGCAGACAGACAGCATTCCCACCCCCGGCAGAAAGCACATTGCATCTATTTGTTAATCTGTTTTATTCGTAAATAGTATAAAATAATATATTTCTAATTGAAATAAAAGTTGATGTCTAACACCACAGCTCTGGGACTTGTCGGAGTCGCCGCTCCACCAGGGTCCGGATGAGAAGAGATCACAATGGAGACTTGAAGTTGTTATAATACAGCTGTTTATTCACCTGTTGTTGTTGCGAATCGATTCGGGGACAGACAGTACACACAGCGTTTAAAAGTTGATGCGCAGTTTGCCCAAGTCTGTTCAAAATGGCTGTGTCTGGTGTCTGTTCTGTCTGTTCCAACCGGCTGTGTCTGTATCAGCCTTTTGTACCTTGCCCCCGAAACACTTCCTCTTTTTTGTGTTGCACCTTTAGCTAGCACTTTTCTGCTGGTCCGGCAGCTATTTTTGCAACATATTTCTAAGTAACTCAAAACAAGCTTCTTTACAGTAAAAGCGGAAAGCTTTGTGGTTAATGCTATGTCTGCTTTTCTCTGTAGGCTATGTCAGCTCGTCTTATTGTAAATAATCTATAATTAATACAATGCTTGCTTAAGCGGTTTCTCTGCGTTACTTTTGTTTTACTTGAAATGCTTCTTGAAATGTCAACCTTCTGTTAATATAATGCTTGCTGAAGCAGTTCTCTATTTGCTGCACCTTGTCAGGCCCTATATTCCACAGACTCTAGCATAGCCCCGGACGCCCCGCTGCGGGCCTGCGGGGCTGGATGAAGTATCTATCTCTCTCAGAACAACCTCCAGGATCCTAATCAGTCTGGCTTCAAAGCAGCTCACTCTACAGAGACTGCCCTCTTAGCAGTCATTGAGAAGCTACATGCTGCCAGATCAGCCAAACTGTCATCTGTCCTCATCCTTCTTGACCTATCAGCAGCATTTGACACGGTCAACCACAAGACTCTTCTGTCCATCCTTAAGAGTCTTGGCATTGGTGGCTTGGCCTGGCGCTGGCTGGCTTCCTACCTAGAAGGCCGAGGACATGGAATGGATCCACATCTACCCCACGTTGTCTTTTCACTGGTGTCCCTCAGGGCTCTTATTCTCCCTCTATACTAAATGTCTTGGAGAGGTTATATCCTCACATGGCTTCTCCTACCACTGCTATGCCGATGACACTCAACTCATCCTCTCCTTCCCTCCCTCAGACACTCATGTCTCCACTAAGATGTCTGCATGCTTGGCAGACATCTCATCTTGGATGACCACTCACCAACTAAAACTCAACACTAGTAAAACCGAACTGCTTTACATCCCGGCTGACTCATCCCCCCTCCAGGACCTTGCGATCTTCTTTGACAACTCCCTGATCCGTCCTTCGGGTTCTGCTCGCAACCTTGGAGTTACCATGGATGATAGGTTGTCCTTTTCCTCACATATCGCCAGTCTTTCTCGCTCTTGGTGGTTTCTCCTCTTTAACATCAGGAGGATACGTCCATTTCTTTCTACTCAGGATACCCAGACACTCGTCCAGTCCCTCGTCATCTCACACCTGGACTACTGCAACTCGCTTCTAGTGGGTTTACCACTGCGTGTCATCTGTCCCCTCCAACTGATTCAGAATGCAGCTGCTCGACTGGTTTTCAACCTTCCCAAGTTCTCCCACACCACTCCTTTGCTACGCTCTCTCCACTGGCTTCCTGTAGCCGCCCGCATCAAATTCAAAACACTAAGACTAATACCTTAGTTATTTTAATAATTTAAGGGATAAAAAACATTTGTCATGTTTGTCAATGTGTTATTTTAAGTAAATGCGTTATTTTCCAACGGCAAAAGCCCTGTCATGTTTTAAGTGCGAAATTATATGGACTAGCAACTGTCTCTGGGGGAGCAGCCGCGGTTAGGTACTATTAAGCAGCATTTAGTGACATGCATCAAAACACATTTTTAAAAACTTTGACAGAATAAAGTCTTATTTATTTTAATAGATACGTTTTTCAGTAAATGTTTATTCACACGCAAGCACACAAACACACACACACCCCGGAGGTCGGGGGGGCTTTAGAGTTTAACTTAAGGCTGATGATCGCAATGGGTGACCAAACCCCAAAACACCCTAATTTAGTCGTTTACTAACTTATCGCGAAAAAACAGACAGGAATAGACTTGTAAATTTTAAAGAAAAGACATTAACTGTTTTTGTTAATGTTTAAAGGTATACAAACTACAGTTGTATCGGACAGGCACACAAAAACACATCGGGCATCGAGGGATAACGACGAAAGTTCATTAGCTCGTGTGCATGTGTGAGGAGACGCGCGTGCACGAGGACATCGGACGGCGAGGTTTGCCCAAGGATTTCGCGCTTTAAGAGGCTGAGACAACGTCACAACCGGCTCGAAGGGACACGGTTTGAACTTTATTTTTCCTACTGGAAGACTATCTCACTGATATTGTGGTAGGATTGTGCAATTACCTCTCATTGATTAAATGGATGAGAACTGAACGGAACATTTAACTGAATCATATGGTAAAGACAACCTATGTGATGTACTGTTCATTATTGAATTCTTTTGTCATGTTGTTCGTATAGTTGGAGTTGAATAGTATATTTTCAGCTGTATTCTAAAAGAACCCTGATTTTAAAAGGTAGGTACATTCAAGAAAGGTGCTATATTAAGAGTTGCAGGCTCTTTCAGATTGAGAGTTACTGAAGGGAAGAAGGTAAATCGTTTAATGAAACTATCAGTCCAAGAGTAAGTATACAGACCGGTCTTAGGAAAAAAAACATCTAGTTGACAAAACTAATTAAAACTAGGATAGTGATTACAGAGAGAGATGGAATACCAGTTCTTTCAAAAATCCATCCATCCATCCATTATCTCCCGCTTAATCCGGAGTCGGGTCGCGGGGGCAGCAGCCTCAGCAGGGAGACCCAGACTTCCCTCTCCCCGGCCACTTCGTCTAGCTCCTCTGGGGGGACCCCGAGGCGTTCCCAGGCCAGCCGAGAGACATAGTCTCTCCAGCGTGTCCTGGGTCTTCCCCGGGGCCTCCTCCCAGTGGGACATGCCCGGAATACCTCCCCAGGGAGGCGTCCCGGAGGCATCCTGATCAGATGCCCGAGCCACCTCATCTGGCTCCTCTCGATGCGGAGGAGCAGCGGCTCTACTCTGAGTCCCTCCCGAATGACTGAGCTCCTCACCCTATCTCTAAGGGAGAGCCCAGCCACCCTGCGGAGGAAACTCATTTCGGCCGCTTGTACCCGCGATCTCGTTCTTTCGGTCACTACCCAAAGCTCATGACCATAGGTGAGGGTAGGAACGTAGATCGACTGGTAAATCGAGAGCTTCGCCTTTTGGCTCAGCTCTCTCTTCACCATGACAGACCGATGCAGCGCCCGCATGACTGCTGACGCCGCACCGATCCGCCTGTCGATCTCCCGCTCCATCGTTCCCCCACTCGTGAACAAGATCCCGAGATACTTAAACTCCTCCACTTGGGGGAGGACCCCATCCCCAACCCGGAGAGAGCACTCTACCCTTTTCCGGCTGAGAACCATGGTCTCGGATTTGGAGGTGCTGATTCTCATCCCAGCCGCTTCGCACTCGGCTGCGAACTGCTCCAGTGAGAGCCGAAGGTCACGGCTCGATGAGGCCTTTTCAAAAATGAAAAGGTCAAAAGGTCACAGGTGAAAAGTTCACTTGGGGGGCGGGGCTTGGTTGTGGTGGTACGATGTGACGTCACGGGAGTTGGATTTAATTATTTATTTAATTATTTATTTTTTATTATTATTATTATTTTAAATTATTTATGCATTATTTTAAATTATTTATGTATTATTTTAAATTATATTGAGGAGAGTGGTTATGAGTGTGTATTAATTTACTAAGTTATTCTTTTAAAAATTATATATTTTTTTTATGTTCAGGAGAGTGCTTACTAGTGTGGGGGGGTTTTTTGTCGGGTGCCGCCGTCGGGGGCTGAGCGGGTGGGTTACCTGATGGAGCGTGAGCGTACGGCGTGTCTGGTGTTGCGGTACCGTGGTAAGGTCCCGGGCTTTGGAGAATCCGCAAAGGACTTAGAACGCTGTGTCTGGTGCGGTACTGCGGTAAGGTCCCCCCGGCCTTGGATAATCCGCGGAGAGAGCGATGCCGGAGAGCTGAGAGCTGTGCTGCTGCGCGAGTCTGAGAGAAACTCTGAGAGAATGAGACTCTGGGAGAATATGATAAAGTTGGAGCAAAGAATGAGAGGAGGAGGCGGAGGGTCTAACGTCCAATAAAACCGCCTGCATAGTTTTCCTCCTTTGGTAAAGAAGGTAGTCCAATAAAACCGCTTGGCGGATTTATTGGACGTGTATGTGTTTTTTTCCTCACGCAAGAGTTTGTATTACATCAGCGTAGGTCAAGTGTATGGGGCCGCACTTTTGTACATCCCGCTAGGTGATCCGCGTGGCCCACACATCAAGTTGGGCACGTTGGCTCCCAGTAAAATTCCGTCTTTCATGTATGACCGTTATGTGCACAAGTACATATATGGGTTAAAAGAGAAACGATGCGACAAACATAAAAACCATCCGCAGATTTTTTTTTTTTTATTATTATGTCCAGCGGGGGTTTTCCTCTTTTGGTAAAGAAGGTATCATCATCGAGCCCTAGAGGCACAAGTTTCATCAATGCCTTACCCTACGTGCCAGCCAAAGAGCCACAAGTTTCATCGAGGCCTTACCCGGTGAGTATATTATTTCTTTTATTCGTGTGATATAAACGCTATTCAATTAAAAAATAACATTCTAATAATAGGTATTCTCTGTTTTTTTTCTATGTACAAGAGAGAGACTGCGCTGACCGGTCAAGAGAAAATCTACAAGAGACCTGAATCAGCAGTGTTATAAGCACATAGCCAATGCTAAAGAATGATAAAGAATTTAAGCATAATAGCCCAGACGTACCATGGCCTATAGCCGGTAGAAATGGAGCTATCCGACGGCCTACAAGATAAAAGCATATGGCACCAAACTGGAATCAGTAGTCTTTAAAAGAATAAATGGACTAGCAACTGTCTCTGGGGGAGCAACCCCGATAAGGTACTATTAAGCAGCATTTAGCGACATGCATCAAAACACATTTTTAAAAACTTTGACAGAATAAAGTCTTAGTTATTTTAATAAATACGTTTTTCAGTAAATGTTTATTCACGCACATGCAAACACACACCCAGGAGGTCAAACTAAAAAAAAAAAAGTTGATACAAACTACAGTTGTATCAGACACGCACACAAAAACACAAAAGAGTTTGCTCAATCAAAAAAACACCAAACATATATAGTTCATGTTTTTTATTAAAATGTTTAAGGATTGTTTTGTTATAGTGAAATTTTAAATTAGTATGAGTGTGATATAAGTCATTTAGGCAACAGGATTTGAGGAAGAACCTAAATAGCGGCTAGAAATGACCGACCAGGCAGGCAGAAGTGTGCTTTCCTTATCTCACAAGTCATGGAAGGCTGGGATGGGGGACACATAAGTGGGGGGTAGGAACTGTGGAATCAGGCAGGGGTGTAAGAATTTAGGATATAGTCTTGTTATTTTAAGAAGGTGTACATGATTATTTAATTACATTTAATAGGAACCAGTAAGCTGCATTTAGCACCATGCTGCAAATACACATTAAAAACTTTAAAGAATAAGGTCATAGTTATTTTAATAAAGACATCCTACAAGGTGCCCACGGCCCCAGCTTATATAATCTACAAGCTTGATCTGAGATGCTTGCTGGAGTACAATGCTAAGTTGACAACGGTAACGGAGCTGCAGCCTGTTTGATAGTTAATGAAACATAGTTCAAATTCAGCAGTGTCAGCAATCATCCACTATGCAGGGAGGCTACAGATTGACTATAACGACCCCGTTTATCCGCTGGCATTATTTAACATTTTTTGACAGAATAAAGCCTTAGTTATTTTAATAAATATGTTTTTTCAGTAAATGTATATTCATGCTCATGTGCACAAACACACACACACACACACACACACACACACACACACACACACATACACCGGTGGTCAGGGGTTTTAGAGTTTAACTTTAGGTCTGTGAAAGTATAGGACCGCGATGTGTATACAGACCCCAAAACATACTAACTTAGTCATTCATGAGTCTTATTGTGAAAAACCACACAAAATAGACTCGTAAATTTTAAAGAAAAGACATTAATGGCTTTTGTTAATGTTTAAAGGTATAAATACTTTAGATGTATTTGTTAAACAGTCAAACAAAAATGTGTTATTTTAAAGTTGTATAAAATATAACCTTAACTTTGGATGCAAGATGAACAACCTACACACACACAGACACAGACACACACACACAGCAAAACCCCAAGCATGCGCACAAGCGCACAACCAAAGGTTGGCTTTTAGAGTTTGCTCAATCAAAAAAATCATCAGACATATATAGTTCACGTTTTTTATTAAAATGTATAAGGATTGCTTTGTTATAGCGAAATTTTAAATTAATATGAGTGTGAAATAAGTCATTTAGGCAACAAGACTTGAGGAAGAACCTAAATAGTGGCTAGAAATGACCGGCCAGGCAGGCAGAAGTGTGCTTTCCTTATCTCACAAGTCATGGAATTGTGGGATGGGGGACACATAAGTGTGGGGTAGGAACTGTGGAATCAGGCAGGGATGTAAGAATTTAGGATACATTTTTGTTATTTTAAAGAAGGTGGCCATGATTATTTAATTATATTTAATAGGAACTAGTAAGCTTTAATAGGAACTAGTAGGTATTTAGCATCATGCATCAAATACACATTTAAAACTTTAAAGAATAAGGTCTTAGTTATTTTAATAAAGACGTCCTACAAGGTACCCCACGGCCCCAGCTTATAGCGTCTACAAGCATGATTTGAGATGCTAGATGGAGTACAATGTTAAGTTGACAATGGTAACTGAGATGCAGCCTGCTTGATAGTTAATGAAACATAGTCCAGATTCAACAGTGACAGCGGTCATCCAATATGCAGGGAGACTAGAGAGTGACTATAGTGCCCCATTTAACCGTTGGTCCTTATTTTTTAAGAATTTTGACAGAATAAAGCCTTAGTTATTTTAATAAATACGTTTTTTTTCCAGTACATGGTTGTTCATGCTCATGTGCACAAACACACACATCGGTGGTCAGGGGCTTTAGAGTTTAACTTTAGGTCAGTGAAAGTATAGGACAGTGATGTGTATTCAGACCCCAAAACATACTAACTTAGTCGTTCATGAGTCTTATTGTGAAAAAACAGACAAAATAGACTTGTAAATTTTAAATAAAAGACATTAACAGCTTTTTTTAATGTTTAAATGTATAAAAACTCTAGCCGCTTTTCTTAAATGGCCAGAAAAATTGGCTCAACACTATTAGTTTATATGAGGACTGTTTGCAACAGTCACAATCCTATCAGTCAAGCATAACATGCCAGAGAAACATCTCTTTCATTTATTTCAAAGCAGACACTTTGTGCAAAAGTTGTTTCCTCATTTCCCAAACGGCCACCAGAATTGGATGGTCCTTAAAGACCTTTCATAAGACTTGGAGGCCCTGTCCTGAGGTTTATCAAAGACCAGGTTCTTACACTATAGGAGACTGAAGCTGTTTAAGTACTAGATGGCATGACCCCTGCAATGAAATTTGTAACATTTCAAGATGTATATGTTAAAAGAATGAAGTGCCTGGCCAGTAAGGGGTGCATGGTATCGGATGGCGGAATGTCGAACAGGTTTGTTAGAGGATTAGAGGAGGCAGAACTATGTTGATGTCCTACTCAATGGCTTTGAATATGTCTGTCCAGAACTCAGATAGGCTTTGAATATGTCTGTCCAGAACTCAGATAATCGAGGGGGCAGAGCCAAAACATAGTTCTATCTCCTCTAACCCCCTAACAAACCTATTCGACATTCCGCCATCCGATACCATGCACCCCTTACTGGCCAGGCACTTCATTCTTTTAAAATATACATCTTGAAATGTTACAAATTTCATTGCAGGGGTTTGTGACATGCTAGTGTTTTGTTAGGCCTGCAAGGAAAGGCATGATTTGGATCCAAAGATGTCCAGTATGCTTCCAGTGGCAAGTTCTCCTATATTCTACTATGCAGCCATTTTTTGGAATCTGCCTACTCTGTTGCTCAAAGTTATGAGGAAGCGACTGCAATTGCCATTTAGGCAATATGGCTCATTACTAGTCCGGAGCCAATGAAACTTGATCTGATATAGATTGCAATTAGTTTATGCATTGATCTTTGACAGGTCAATTTAAGCTTGATAATCAATGGATTGATGTAGGTGCATTAGGTTATCAGAGTGTCTTCCTAATGTATCCAGTGATGTGCACTGGCTGTGTAGTGTAGCCAGTGCCTTGTGCAGGCAGATGTGGGAAGGGGAGGGCCAAGAATCAGATGGGTAAGAAAATGCCACCCCTGGATTGGTCAGTCTTGAGTGACGGGGAAGATTAATGTTTACCTTTTTGGGGGGATTTGCAGACAAGCGAAGCTTGTGCACCCACATCCAGTCTCATAGGATGTCTAGCTACAGTCTACTGGGACTCTGTCCTGCCTTCCCCAACACCTGAGATGGAGTTGTGTGACCTTGAGCTGGAAGAGAAGCAAACACTCGCTGTAGATGCTTCCTGGGCTCGGCCCTTTTGGCTGGTAGCTGGACGGAAGAGTCTTTTGACCTCCAACCCAGAGGTGTGACTTCAATGCCCATTGCTGTTTCTGCACTTGGAGCTGTAAATGTCAAGAATAGGTGGGTATAAAACATGAGGCTCAGTATGACCATGTGTGACATTTAGGATGCGTCTCATGTGAATCAGGGACGCAGTGTATATAGAGATCCAGCTTTCTGTTGGCTAGAATAGTTTCTTGTATTGGTCTTGATGTGACTTAACTGCTATACCCTAAACACGCTACGTGTTACCTCTCAGTGGCTTGTGTTTTGAGACTGATTGCTTCGTGTTAGTTAGGTTCTGATAACCAGACTGGAAGGCAGCTGCCTGACCTGGAATATGATAAGATTCGATGGAGCCAAGGTCAGGATGGCACCACAAGCTTAGTTAGCTGGAGGGGGGGGGGGGGAATGAGGAGTCTGGCACAGCATGTCAAACCTGAGTTGTGTTGCTTTAAACGATGGGTGTCGCCAATAGCTGAAGCAGCATCGGTGGCCCTAGGTAAGGTCTGTGTAGGAGGAGATGGGGAAGGTGGGAAAGGCCTAACCAACACTGGATGACACTTCCCACTGAGATTAACACCGTCTTCAGATATCCAGTTGAAATCTCTCTGTCTCTGTGGGAGCTGCAGATGAGGCTGTTTACATTCCACCAGCAGACATAACATTTCCTATTATTCTTCCGTTGTTTCGAGTTACAGATTAATACTGGGCAACCTGACCTGTATCGCTAAATAGTCATTTATGATTCGCTCGTTGACTCATTCTTCAATTTGCAATGTAATTTAATGTAATTAACCACTCGCAGATTGATATATTGGTGCAATTCCTTTATTACCTGAATAGCCTTGTATTGTGTGAGTTTACTGTGAGTCTGATGTTCTGCCGGTGGAAAGCCAACGTTGGTGGCGGAATGTTTTCATCACCTGGGAACTGTCACTGGGAAATGGATGTCTACTTTTGCATCCAGTTGGACTAGGCCATAGAGGCCAGTCCAACCTGTAGGCATCCAGAGGTGGATGGCAGTGCCACACTCGCAGTACCATCCCCGACTTTTGGTTGTGAGCCAGTTTGGCCATGTGTTATTACCTGGGGATGTGGAAAATCTCCTCCACCGGCTACGGGGTGGTACGCCGGACATAAGAGCAATCTCATCCTGCGCATATTGTGTTAGGTTAAGATAGGTGAAATTTTCAATCCTCTGCCCGAAAAACATAGAAAAATACAGGACCGGGTTTGGGCCCGTCCACCTACTGGCTGTGGTTCCATTCCAGAAGCACTACTCGTAGGCTATGTTAATGCACCGACTCGGGTCTACGGTTGGAAGGAACACAACAAAACATAGAGTCAATAGAAGTGCAGATATGGGCCCGAAGGCTGTTAGTCCATGGCACTTAGAAGTCCAAGGGAGACTGGGTGCACCGACAGTGAGAGAGATGAACCCACGACGTTATCTCGTCGACTTCAGCCGTGTGTGGGGTTGTCTTAGGATGAACTCACGGACGATTACTTTCGCCCACGTACCATAGAATTAATAAGAGTTGTTCACTGTCGTCATGTTACTGTAATATTCTGAGCAGCTGTCATTGTTTAATTCCACCTAGCCGACATACATATGAGGTGTTTGAGGTGTGGATTGATCCTGATCGTGTATGGACTGATCATCCTGAAATTCAGATACGTCATCCATGATTCACCCATAATATTATTGTGCCATGGCTGAACTGTACAAACATGTTATTTTTACCAATCACTTGTATGACGTGTTCTTCACAAATAACCTGTTTCTCACAGAAGGAGCTATCTGGTACCATTAGATTGGTATGTGGGATGCTTATCTCCTCCTCAGGGAAAGGGGAGGATCGGCATGCAGGGCGCTTATCTTGTTCAGGAGGGTCGGGGAAGCATTGAGCAAGGACACCTGTCTTACTATGTTTTGATTGAAACCATACCTAGGATGAGAATTTATCTTATTATTTTTGATCGAAACCGCAAGCAGTATTACCCGGACAAAAGTGACAATTTGAGAACGTATCGCCCCCTGCCCGCACACAGCACTAAAGTTAGTATAAAGGAAGGGGGAGAATTCAGTTTTGACTGGAGCACAGCTGTGGGATAGACCACGCATCGCCCGGCACTTTCTCGGGACTCACGTGTTGGTCTTCTGCCAAGACTGAAAAGGGTTCCCCAGTCTAAGAGTGAGGGTGGGTGATGATGGCACGTCCGAGTGTGAATAGCTTGCAGCATTATTATTGATTATTATTGGGATTACTTATCACAGTTTATGATATGCATAATACTTTGCATTCTTTTTAGAATAACTATTGTTTATAATTCATATGCAATTGTTCCTTCGAGAGCCCTATATCCCCCTCACATAATTTTAACACAGACATGAAGGTCCATGTTTACCATTTTCCCCCGAACTTGTGAGCAAACCAAAACTGAGAGACTGGGTGACCAGGAATAGAGAAGAAAGCATTAGCTAAGTGAATACCTGAAAACCATTTAGCCTGGGGTAGAATGGAACTTTAGGTCTTAGACGAAGCGCCAGGAGCCGAGAGCTTTCTTCACGGGTAGGAAGTGTGAGTCGACAGGTGAGTAGTCAATTGGAATGATGGCGCCACGTTTAATGAGGTCACGATGGACTTTCCGTCTTCGGCCTCCTTAGAGAATGGATACTGAACACATTGCAGTCGATGGTGAGACTTGCACAGTGGCTCTGGATATACTGCCAAAGTCATTTTTTGCCTGAGGCTCATAGGCAGGAGGGAATATCCCCCAACCAAGGGGGCAGGTCGTCCACATGGTCTGGAGCCATGTCCATGGAGGGCCCCTGACAGAGTTGCTGCTACACCAGGGTCTTGGAGGCCGCGTGGTACTTGGCCGTCACTAATGACCCACCTTCCTTCCTCGACAGCTATCCGGTCCTCGCGGAACTTCACCCATGGGCCCAGAAACTTCCAGGAGTGGGCAGAAGTCCGTCCGAGGGAAACGTGAAATATTCCATTGTGAAGTACCACTGCGGCTGTGTCGCGGACAGGGTAACGGCAGCAGCCGTAATTTCAACTCCGACACAGATGGAGGAGATGGTAATGGACTCTGTGGTAGAAGCTTCTGCCACAAAGTGGGTCAGGAGGTCCAGGTCTAACTGAGTTGGTGTAGCGAGGTAGATGGCAGTGCAGTGTAGGCGGGGTTCTGGCTGTTGATGTGGAAGACCTAGGTGTCACCCAATGGTGTCATCCCTAAGCTCCCATGCAGCACAGTTGGTGCTTGAGCCAGCAAGTCATGCAACAAGGAGAAAAGGCCTAGGGCAGGGGACGCTAGACTCAGGCTGGCTTCCCCCAGTGTAATGCTGCAGCCTAATTTGCACAAACGATCTCTTCCTATGAGGTTGACCAAGGGCCAATGGCAGCCGTCCTCTGTTCTTTCTTTGTCTATTCCTGAATAATCAGCCACCACACACCTTCTGTTCCCCTTCTCCGATTCCGGATGAGCCCCTAAATCTGTCATAGAAATTTCAGTCCCACACAGTATTCTGGGTTGTCACAATGCTTTAATGCTGTGCTCAGGGAGCAACCACCGTTCTAGTGAAGATTACCGTGGAAACACTCCCCGAACTTTGAGTTAACATCTTTTTATAGTGGTACACAGCTGGCTTGCATCTCCACCCAGAACTGGACCAATCCGGCTGGGGGAGATTTATGCACTTTATACATTTTATGGGTATGGCCACCAGCAATCAGCCCCCACTCGACTGTAGGCTTTTGCGGTTTTCCTGTTCTGTCTGATATGCACGCTCCAAACTCTTGCATTAGTTGCAGAGATACATTTTTAAAGCTGATTACAAAAATACCCCTCTAAACAATTTTTCTCTCACACAGGTCTCCTTAGAAATCTAGAAGGTGAGATTGTTGACATAGCAGAAGGCAGCAAAACAGGCAGAGTGTGGTTACTTGCTCTTCCAAAATGGTCACTCTGGAAAGTGTCAGTGGGGAGTAATTTTTCTTACAAGATGGAGGTAATCTCTTGGTGGCATCTGGGAGCAGGTTCGAGCCTGTTGGAGGGTCCTGCAGGGAGAACCATTGCCTGTGTCTGCAGAACTGGGAGACTGGGTTTTTGTAAAAGATCTGAGGAGGAAAAAATGGAATTGACCAAGAAGGAGTGGTCCCCACCAGGTTATGATGAGGACTCCCCATACCGTGAAGGTGGAGGGTATTAATGCCTGTGTGCCTATGTTCTAATGCCGGCCTGTCCCAAGTCTTGGTGGGACTGCCACAACCTACAAAAAATGAGTTGCAATCAATGGGCGTTCGTTTTTCTTGTCTTTTTTGCCGTGTGAGAGACAATGTGCATCCCACAGTACCCCTGACAGCCATTATATGTCAGATCAATTTCACAGAAAGAAGGAGGATGGACTTAATGATGCCAATGCTGTAGAACTCCTGGCCAGAGCTGTAACCACCAAATTGAAGGTCTCTGACTGTTGGGTTTGCCATTACATGCTGCACACCTCGGCCAATTGGCCCTTTTACGGCATGACCTTTACTCATTATGTCTTCGCCATGGTTAATTGTGCCCTTGAGAGGTAAAGTGGGCTATATTGAATATTTTCAATTGGATAAGTTGTTATTATCTAAGTCATACCTCTGTGCTACCTATGATATATATATCAATTGTAGGGTATAGGCACACAGATTTATTTTTTTTTTTATTTCAACTTTGGAGCTCTTTGTTTTTGTGGGATAGCCCACTTTACCTCTCAAGGGCACAATTGTTCATGTGCAGTACTCCTATTGAAGTTGGCTGATCTAATGGCCCTTAAAGTGGACGGATCAGCCTTGGCACCTCTGCCACCTCTGGTTTGCAACACTGTGAGCATTACAATTGACTGTTTGGCAAAGACGTTAGCTTACGGCACAGCATTCGTTCAACTTAAACAGATCTTCAGTCCCGAGAACCCTTTTTACTTTCCTGCACAAGCAGAACAGTGCCCCTGCCTTAGGAATATCTTTTCTGCAGACTGAGGTCGCGACCCTGCAGACCACAGTGGAGAAGGCAGCCAACCAGATGGTTATATATGATATTCCATTATAAGCGAGTCCACTATAACGGGATTTCTCTGTACTAGGCACTTTGGATGGAGCTTTCCACAGGTGGGGGGTTTTGATTGACAGGTCCAGGTGGGCGTGTTCCTTTATGCTACTATGGCAGGTGTGATATGATTGACAGGACCATCTGTTTCCATGCGAATTGTGGTAGAAATTCCGCTGAAGTCGATTGTTTAAGAGTCTGACAAACTTTATTGTACCGTAAAGCTTTGGAGGATCAGGCACTCAGCAGGTTCTCATGCGTCTCATGCTCTGATCCCCAAACATCAAGTGCATACATCTTTTATAGCCAAAAACGCGCCAGTTTACAGGGAGTTCAGAGAGGGGTCAGATATCTT
Source organism: Brienomyrus brachyistius (assembly GCF_023856365.1). Classification (NCBI taxonomy): domain Eukaryota; kingdom Metazoa; phylum Chordata; class Actinopteri; order Osteoglossiformes; family Mormyridae; genus Brienomyrus; species Brienomyrus brachyistius. Next base: position 22,161,746 of record NC_064535.1, read on the forward strand.
TAGATACCAGTTGCTTCTGTTAAACCGGACCCATTATCAGGTCAAGGCAGGGATAACCTTTTCATGATCACTATTCTGGTTTCATTACCCTATTCAAACAAGTTCTTCATCTCACATTCCCATACGTTCCTTGGTTCTCTCTCCACGTACCCTTGACCACTAACATACATGCATTTCTTATATTGGTTTCTGCGGCAGCCTTACTTCTCGGGTCAGGTCTGTACCTTGATCCGGTCCTTTTCGCAGAATTAACTATCATACCAAAATACGTTAGTTCCTCTTACCTAGAAAATTAAAACCTATTACTTAAGCAAGCTTACATTATATGTTTAGTATATTAAATGTTTCACGGCATAAGGTAATTGTTACAATCATCATATCTGAATCAACAGTGTTATCATAAGTTTCATTATTAATTACTGGTTGGATTTGCATTGCATTTGCATAAATCATGGATTTTTCTTCCACACGACCACCATTTCTAATAATCAGCTAATAATACTTTATTTTAGGATCCTCTTATTCCACACGATTACCATTTTTGGTTATCAACTAATAGTGGTTTATTTTAAGTGTGTCACACCTGTTTAAGTGCCTCCTTAATGTGAAATAAAAGACGTGGCGTTTCAGTGCTGTTCACGCAGCCTTACAGCAAAACGTTTTCAAAAGTCTTTAAAAGAACGAAAATACATAATCTGTACTTGTTAGTGTTCCGCGATTTGTTAGTGTTCCATGATGTGACGTCTGGCTTTTCAAACATTTTGCCCATCATATATTCAACCCTTATCTTGCTTTGCCGTGAAACATTTTTAATGATGTCCGTCATGATAACATCCGCAGTGGGGGCACGTGCGGTCCTGACAATGTTGAGACTTTCTTCTGGGGCAGGTGGTGATGCTAGTATCGAAGACACGGTCTCATCATCACCTTGCCCGGCCAAAGCCAAATATCTCTGCAGCACCCATAGACATTTTCAGCTGCTGACTTCTTATTTAGGTAAATATTCTGCATCCAGACCTCAGTGACCTCATAGCTGGCCACAGCCCTGACTTGTGTAGATCTTCAGATTTAGTCTCTATTGCGACAGTGAGGTTACGACCAAGTCTGGACACTCTGCAGAAGTGTGTATTATGCCATGTTACAAACATCATTTTCTTACACCTTATCAGACACTTCGTCCTTCAGCATTATCTTTTCCCTTTTCCCCGACAGCCAGCTGGACCCAGGTGGTTTACACCACCGCATACAATCATTTTCTTATTTGGCTCCTGAGCAGGGGCAACCTCAAGTAGCAAATACGTATTTGATTGGGTCTGGAATAATTTTATTTGTTTTACCTATACCTTGAGGAAGTAAGTCTAAACAAGAAATCAGAGTAACCACACATTTGTAAAAGCTGTAAAATGTGACTGCAAAACATTGCATGCTGTTCTAAGAACTGTCTTTCACTTCTTAATGCTGGCCATCTAGTGTAATACTTGGAGCACATAAAGGTCAAATGCATCTGGTCCCCAAACAGAACAACTGGCCCCAGTCTGCCCCCCCCCCAACTTGAATGGTCTAGAGGGTGCATATTTGCAGTGCAAAGGCCCAAAAGCATTTATATCCGCTTATGATGATGAGAAGCAGCAGCCCCCGGAAACTCCTAAAAAGGGTCACATTCCACTGCTAACCACATTGATTTAATGGTCGTCGATTTAATGGCATCTTCCTTTATTTTGTAATTCCAAATGATGTGTTAATTAAGTTTAACCTACAAGCTTTTGCGTCTCCTATTTTTATTTAGCATAAAGGTCCCAGTTCAGTTGTGCAGTGTGAGAATGGCCTTGAGTTAAAAGTTCCCTGTCCGGACAGCCCAGGAACTCGTTGCCAGGCACCATGTTCCGAAACTTTGATGTGAAAGTGCATAATACACCAAGCCCGGATACCTATGACCTGAACTGAATACCCATGTTCAGTGATTTCAGTGATTTACCTTGAGTTTTCTTCATAAAATAACTAAGAAGGCTAGATAAGTTACATTTTTAAAAAGCCTATCATCTGGGTGTGTATAACTTACAACTTTTTCATGTGCTGCTGCAGCGTGTGATTACTCCCCCATCCTTGGAAAGGACGTTGCAAGTCAGATTACGCTGTTACAGTCAGTGTGTGTTGATTTGTTATAATACCTCCTGCTCCCACCCGCAGAGAGACCCTTCTCACTTTTTCAGTGCGAAAATACTCGGGGTTATCGTGATCGGACCTCACGACGCCGATTTTGACTAGACAGTCTTAAGTTTATAGGTTTATATTCCGTAAGTATTTCGCGGATTCATTATAAAAGATATGGAACGTTAATATTTATGTGGGGGGTGTCCAACAGCCCAGAAGATGCAGCGACTCAGTCCGCCGGAGGGGCGTGTTCTGGCGAAAAAGTGACGCAAATGCATTAGTCTATTGTCTCTCTGCAGGGGATCCCACCAGCAGAGGGGTGGAGGGTTGTAGTGTTAGGACTGGAGTTCATTGTACTGAGAAAAGCCTGGTGAGTTTGGATGCGGCGGAGCGACTCTCAGACTGGGGCTGGATGCCCTATCGGCGACATGTGAGTTAGACATCGAGGTGCCGTTTGCTTTAAAATTGTACCTGTTTAGAAACAGGGTTGCCGACTCTCATGCATCTGGCGTTACACTCACGCAAGAAATCTAACGACGAATCTGTATTATTCCGTTAGAAACCTAAAACTGGCTGCATCAAAAGCATTGGGGGTAGTTTGCAAACCCTAGAGACTATTTACAAGGTAATAAAACTATTACGCGCATGTAAATGCGTGTGCAGACCAAAGTCGGCAACCCTGTTAGAAACCGTTTTATTAACGAGAATAATACGCTTCTAGCAAGTTTTAAAACATATGCATGTGCAGTCACTGGTGAATAGGCATTGCATAAATGGAAATAACTTAATAGAGGCAGTTTAATTTACTTTGCATGTTGTAGTAGCAAGCCCGTCAGTGTTCTTCGTCGCCCATAATATAGGCTACCAGCAGTTCCGGAATGAAATTCGACTATTTACATATCGATGATTTTACGTTTTGCCTTAGTCCAAGGGTGTCAATCTCCAGTCCTGTGGAGCCCCCCCATTTAACACAGCTGAAGATCAATGGGGCTGAAACACTTCATCCTGCCCGCTATATGAGCTGAATTAGCGCTGGGGTTGGTTGGAATTATAGCAAATTGTCGAGGTTCGCTGGCAACCCAACCATTTTTTTTTGCTGACGCTTTTTTCCAACGTGGGGTGCAAGTTAGACAAGTTAGGCACATTGCAGACAGACGTACTGTTTGTTAAAGAGCAACTGAAGCTCATTGCGTACTTCACTTTTTCCACGTGCGTGTACTGCTCGGGCGGCCTCGTATGTACATACTTACGTCCGAGGGCGCAGATGGTCGTAGTCGGCGCATGCGTACAGCAGTTATATTCTACCGGACCAAGAGAGGACAGATGTATTACAAAGATACAAGCAGTTTAAGCAGTTTTAAATAAAAATGCAAGCAGTTTAAAAAACTGCTAGAAAACCAGGGCGATATCAAATACGACATCCCGCAACATTGCGACCAATCCCCCCCCCCCCGCTCGGCGAAATTTATTACCGAGATTTAAACATGCCAGAATAATTTTGCTTTTGAAAGAAACCTTATACCGTGGTGTAATGTCTGGACTATATGAAATATGTCATATGCGGGTACCTCCGCGCCTCCTCGTATAGCTCGTTGACCTCTGTTCTGTAACGGTGAATGCTGCCACCTACTGGAAACAATTTCCTCGGGCCTGCGCAGTCGACGTGCATGGTTTCCGCGGTACATAAAAATAAGCCACACGTGCATCCTGTGCACAAAATTTGCATCTTTCATTCTGTATGCGGACAGTAAGCACGCACAAGAATGACGTATGAACTAGCCTTAGCAGACGACTATGCATAACTGCAGGTAGGCTGAACCTCCAAGAATTTCTCAGGTACAACTGTAAGCAGTATTTGAGCCAGAGCTAAACATCTTCCAAACAAAGCAAAAGAATCTAATGCGAATACTATTAAATGACCAGAATGTACCGCATGAATAACATAAAGGGAAAACAGTAGTATCAGGGTAGTATAGAAATTCCTGGAACAGGAAATGTGACACAAATATATCTATTGCAGCGGTTTTGTGACGTGTGTGTTTCATGGCCTGATTGGTAGTTGCCTGAAAGTGGTTTTATTTTGTGTTAGTTCCAGGTACAGATGTTGACATTTCTTATATAGAATCACAGATACTTGCCAAAGTATTCATTAGCCTACCCACCTGGCCAGTTTTGTAAGGTTAATCCTATGCAATGAAACTGAGGATAGCAAATAATTGCAAAAGAAAAGGATGCTTTGTACACTGTGGAAGGTTTTAATGGCACACTGAAATTGCACTAGCATAATGCATGAGCACCTGAAGAGAGAACCCACCAGTGTTATTCTGGACCGCAAGTATAACCACCATAAGTGTTGTCTATTCATGTTTATTAAATTGCCCTTAGTATGCAGAGCTGTTTAGTATCTTTTGTCCTTGTGGCTGCTAAATACACTCATTATTAAAGCCATAAAGTTGTCTGCCTGCTACCTTGGGATTTTTGTTGAATAACTGTTTGAGAAAATGCTTAGGGTAGAATTTGGGCTTCGCTCTGCGTTGATTTCCAGTGTGTATTTATGCACGTTGGATTTTGATTGGGGCCAGTGTTATCAAACTAAAACGAATATGGTCACCATCGCACCACTGACGTCTTTTTACCTTGTTTATCCATAATATGCCCTCTTTAAAAAAGATGTTTTTGCTGCTGAGCTCTCCCTTTCTTCCTCACAACTTCAGTGCTTATTGCTACCATGGTATAACAAAACAGTAGTACGCCGTGGTCCACTGACAATTCAATAAGCATACGTATACACTGAATTTATACAGATTACAAACTTTACGGCATCACAATATTATCTCATTAATATTTTAGGAGCATTACTAATCTGCGGCCTTGAGCGTCCTGCTTAATACATCCCATTCTCTTTGCAAGGCAAAGTAGCTACTGATTATTTTTATAAACAGGCGGTTTTAGCTTCCAGTTTCAGGGTCAGCGCAATAGACACACATACAGTCTTATTGCCTAAGACCTATTAAATTGACAGCACTGCCTCTACGCACCTCTCCTGGCCCTACTGGAATTTCTTTTCCACAACTGACATTTGTTTTTGTATCCTATCATCCTGCAGATATGATTGTCGTCCATCACACCTAAGTGAAAGTGGATTCCAATCAGGACAGCAGAACTTCAGCCCAATGCAAGCCTCTTCATGGAATGCAAGTGGATGGAATAATCCACCCTTAGGGCAAGAACAGACACCGTATATGTACCAGAATGTTTTTAATGGAGGAGGGGCTAATGGAACTCCTTACACCTATGTTGGTCAACATCAGTCACGATCGCAAACTAGACCAGTATCGCAGTTGATCGGAAATGTCAATAATGGAAGTCATTGGCTTCACCAGGTGCTACAGGTACCGACAGCACCTACCACAGACCCACAAGCAAATTTCAGAGGGACTGCATCTTCCTTGGCATCAAGAAATCAACCTGTGTTTGATGGAAGGAGGTGCACTATTTCAAACAACGGAGTACAGTGGGGTCCATCAAGCTGGAATTCAACAAACAATAATTCCATTGTTCCGAATCTGACAGAATCTTCTGTGGCAGGGCAGAATAACTCTCTTCACCCTGTCTCAGTGAACCCTGCATTTCACCAGCTTAACTATAGACCTTTGGAGAGGGTATGTGACAGAAGGCAAGGGTCCGCAAACTCCTTTTCTCATTATCCTACGCAACAAGCTGCGGGGAATTTTTACACAAGGGTGATAGCCCCGGTGAACCACTGTTCAGCGAATGGTGGGAATGAGCTGGTCAATAACGGACAGCGGAACGGTCCCATTTCCACCACTGTTGGTTCTGCCATGACACAGAGTGCTAATGTTAATTACCCAGTGGCAGATATGAATAATGGGGTGAATGTGGTGCAAGAAGTAATAAGTGCTCAGAGGATAACAAATTGTGGTAAGGAGGCAAGCCCAGTTTATGAGGCAGTGACCGGGGGTCATGGTCAAGGTCCACCTGCAGTTGGATCATCAGTAGTGCAAAGTTCCAATGCAAACTGCCAGCCTTCCAATGTTGTGACGTCAAGAATGAACACGCAGGGGTCGCACTCAAACGGTTCAACGGTGGCTTTTAACTTGGTCTCTGCCTTCCAGAATAGGCTTGACTTTCTGCTTAGAACAATCTATGGCCAAGAGAGAATGACGAGTGGGAAATCGAGTACAGAGCAGGTGGGTGCTAGAGTGACCAACGAGAAAATCCCTACCGTCCCTGACCTGCCTCCCTTGACCATGAATACAAACTCAACTTTTGCAAATGGCAACAGTGACTCAAACAGTATAGGTAATTCCAACATTCCCCATGTGCAGCCTTCATCCGGTCCATATGACACTAGGCAGTCTCATCAGAACTTACCCAGTAATTCCGGCGGTGGCATTGTTCCTCACGGCTTCACATATATCCAGCAGCAAAGTGATGCTTCCCCTACTGTGTGCCTGCCCCCAGCACCTGCACCACAACAACAGAAAAGTATTAGCAATAATTCCCAAGGGTCAGGAGCTTTGCGTGAGAATGTATCTCATATTCACCAGAACCAGGAGTTGCCACGTGAGAGATTATGCCAGAATAAAGCTAGAGTCCCCTATGCATTGGGCCAAGTGAATGGCCAGTGGAGTCAGGCAGTAACAAATACAGAGCCCGTTCATAGCTTGTGCACCACCACACATGCCCCCTCCACATTTGCTGCTGATCCTCATAATTTAAAACGCAGTCACAGTTGGCCTTCCGACCAAGTAGTGCAGCCACGTGGGCAGCTACCAAGTGGGGCAAATGCTGACCCTCCAGCATATCAACAGAGAAAGGAGTACTGTCCGTCAGTGGTGGAGGACAGACAAAGAAATCATTTTACTGCTGAAAAAAAACTGCCTCCAAGCTATGCTGTTACCATGGAGCGAAATCAAATGCTTAGAGGCAAGACTACTGAAGTTGACTCTAGTAAGCATTCAGGAAGGTGCAATTACCAAAACAGTTCTGTGGACAGATCCAAATGTCTGAACACTGACACTTCTTCTCCAGGATGTGTTCGGCAACTTGAGCACACCAAAAAGCAACACAATCTATCTACGGCATTGGTGGGGATGAAAGCAGTTGCAGTTGTTCCTCCAATATCACAGCAGTCAAGCACTGACCAAACGATTGGTATTGCAAATAAAGATAAAGACGGCAAGATTCAGAAGACTCTTCCCAGTGAAAGTGTTGGAGGTAACCCTGAAAGTGAACCAAATAATCTGGGTTTGTCTCATAATGTGAAGGAGAGCACTCCCACAATTTCCTCACCAGGCAAGTCCTTATGTAATGTGATACCTACTGTACTGGAGACTTCGGATACGGTTAAAGCACAACTATCAATCGAGCAATCTGCTGTGGTAGCAGAAACTTCTGCTTTCAGCGTGGGGAGCTGTGAGCCTCAGCCAAATGCTAACAAAGATAAGGAATTACCTACAAAGGATGCATTTGATTTATCCACAGTTCCTGTCATTCTTTGGACTGTTGACAAACTAAGGGAGTTAATAGTTGAACTGGAAAAAGATTCAACACCACCAGAGTCCAAGATGGAGGAGAGCCCAACACCTCATATTCTTAAAATGTTTTGGGTTGGCTGTGAGCAGCATCTCTACAATGCATTAGATGCAAATGTTGAAGAGACTATTTTTGATACTTGGAGGACATGCACCGAAGATGAAAACCCAGTCATATTTTCGGAGGTTGTCTCTGCATACAGTGCGAAATTAGCAGAAACGTGTCTCGTTCTGGGACCAGATGTTTACATTCCTAATGATCCAGTATGTAAGCCATTATCGCAAAATCCCTGTGAAAGGACAGACAATGTAGACAAACACCATGTAAACCCAATAAGTCCTGAAGTACGTGTAACTGAGAGGGACAATTGGAGAATGAAGCCTGGTGAGATGGAGAAATGCAGAGTGGAAGAAGCTGGCGCTGACACATTGAATGTTGAATTACTGCAGAAACAGCCCCAGACTGAGAAGCTTTGCCCTGTGGTGGAGGCTTCTGATCCCCTGTCTTTGTTACAGATTAAGGTTTTATCACCTACAGAAGCAAGAGAATTGTGCCTTTTTGGCAGCCAGCCAAGTGAAAAGGACACCATAGAGAATCCTGAAACTAAAGTGCCTAAAGGGTCACATGATAATGAAAGTGCAGTGGAGTCATATTGTTGTCTCTCTCGGTGGATGGAAGTAACTGTTGGGTATGAAGCAAGCTCACTCTGCAAGTGCAGAGTTAATTCTTTGAAGGAAGAACAGGAGGTACATGAATTGGCTTCTAAAGAGAGAAAGATGGAGGAGGGAGTATCCACGACAACTTATTTGGAAAAACACTGTTTTCCACAAGCAGAGCCAAATTGTAGTCCAGTATGCCAAACTGAATTGATGGCTTCAGAGCCACCAATTCAGAGCGATGTAACATCTAATGAATGTGCAGTAACTAGCAGTGTAATTCAAAATTCTCTTAACTCAAATGTGGATGCGCTTGAAGTAACTAAGGAATCTCGTCCAGAATTCAGGAAAGGAGACGACGTGCGTGCAGAAGGCCCTGATGAGCATGCAGTAGAGGAAAGCATCTTGGAACTTAAAACCAAGTTGTCTGCTGCTGCTGACAGTGGCTTAAAAGTTGAACAAGTGAATTGCAATTTTGAAGACGTTCTTGTAGCACCTGTTGTAGCATCTGAGGAGTTGTGCAGCAAACGGCTTTCTGAACAAAAGAAATGTGGAAGTGAGAGTAGCAAACCTACTAAAGATGTGATTTTTGGGGAAGTAGGGGCTATTCTTAAAGAAAGTACTCTTGAGGGTATGCAGTTGGTCGACCTTCAAGCGATGCTGACAGGGACTGTGTCACACTCTTTAAAGCAAAGGATTTTCAGTAGGAAGAAGAAAAAATTGAGTGGAAGAAATAAAATGCAAAAATCCAAATCCAAACTGCCATTTCAGAAACCTTTGCCTCAAAGTCTTAAGATCGTTCAAAAGGAGACACCCAGTTCCCTGCCTATCGCCAGCATTAAAACAAATGTGGATTGCAGTCACAACAATCAACAAAAAACACCTAATGGCACAAATAAACACAAAAAAGACACTTTGAATGTTGCAAAACTGCATTTCAGCACTTGCAGTAAAAGCAAGCAAGCTAGTGAAAACAAGGCTAAAATTCTGAGAACTGAAAGGTTTCAAAGTACACCTGTGTCCTCAAAAGGCAGCATTGCCAGTCTAGCTTTATATGGGTCTTCTCCTCAAAAGCAAAAATACATGGTTGTTTCCAGCGCACAGCCTGATCTCAAGCCTCGGACAAGCACCACAACTGGGCCTCCTACAACAATTAGCCTAAAACTTCCCTCCCAGAAGAAAAGTCTTTTGGAAGAAGACAAGGTACAAGGTACTGCAGCAAGGCAAAGGGTGTATTGCTCCTGGAAAAGAAGCTTGGTTCAACAACAGATTGATTTAAAATCAAAGGTGAGGCCAACCGAAAACAGCAAGGATAAGGGTTCCCATAAACTTGCCAAAAAACGGAAGGCATCATCAGAAATGGCAAGGATCAGGGAGGGAGCCAGCAGCAGTAGGGCGTCTTCCCACAAAAAAGCTTCTCCAGTCACACCCAAGAAATGTGATGAATATGGGAAGAATACAAGTATGACTTGTACTCAGTCAGTCTACTCTGTTTCCAAAGCTGTTCAAATGAAAGATCCTGGTATGTTAAAGAGCGGGATGGTCCAAAACAAATGCCAACCATCGAAGAAAGATGAACAGCTGCTGTGTTCAAATGGGAAGAAAAGGAAAATTTCCCAAAAGGGGGGGCCAATTCGCACGTCAAAAAAGCCACGCAAATCAATCTCCAGCAATTCTGTGGGGAAGAGCAAATATGAGATGGGGAACCCAGCTCTGATGCCAATTTCGATGAAGGAAAAGGTTCTGGAATTCAAGCTGCTGCCCACGTCTTTCAAGTTCAGAGAGCCTCAAGAAACATCAGTGATGAAGAAGCCCTCCAAAGAACTTCCGGGTAAGCAGAGCAGAACTTGAGGTGAAGTGTGCATCCTGATTAGTACCACTCTTTGGCTGCTTTTCTTTGTTGCTGCTGATATCAAGTTCTGAATTTCTCCAGATTCTGCCTCTCCCCAAAGAGTCGAACAAACTCGAACGCTGAAGACGGAAACCTGGAAACTGAAAAGTAGGTCTTTTCTTCACAAGTTAATTTGCTAGATTCGGTGTGGACGTTGTTTTTATTTTTGCATGTGTATGGAAAAGTTTTTTTTTTTTTTTTTTTTTTTTTTTAAATCCATTCACTGCAAAATTATATTTCTTTCTTATAGGTCACTGGCGTTATGGTCCAAATAAAAAAGACCCAGCCATCTCTGATGCAGCATCACGCAAAGTCGGCCAGTCACACCTAGCTTATGAAGAGTATAAGAAGCGATATTTGGCAAAGGCTTTGAAATGACCGATCTCAGAATGAACTGCACAGATTGACACTGTCCTGCCTGGCCATGTTTCCTATGGAAACTCTCATTTCTCTGTTTAAGTAAAGGAATACCTTACAGTTTTGTATTACACTCATTAACAGGAACTCTATTTCTTGTTTTTTTTTACTCTGGAAATATTGATCTGTACCTGACTTGAGAATAAATAAGTACAATAAATATGGTTAAATATAACCTGTTTTAATGCGGGGCATTAATGTTTATGGTTTAGTGTTACCGGTTGTAAGTTGCAACCAATAGGTCCATTTCATTTAGCTAAGTGAAGACTACACAATGGCAAAGGGACCTTTGCTTTGGGGTTAATGAGGTGTTACACACCTGTTGAACCAACATATTGCAAGAGGACGGTATTGTCTTTCGGAGTGAAAAGTACAATTGTTTTGTGTTTAAAAGAGTGCTGGAAAAAGCCATGACCGTTTTAAACCACTGTTCATCTTGTAAAATTAGCAGTGGTGTACATTCGGGACAAGAAAACCAGCAATAATGTTTGCACATACAGTAGTAGTTGTGACCCATTACCTTAAACAGTGTCGCTCTAACCTGCTTAGTATTGTGACATTAGCAACCATGGAAAGCCCATTTTTTTGCGGTGGAAACACGTGGAACTAGTGCCGGATTGGGAAAACGTCCGGCGCCAGCATGGAACCGCGTTGGTGGAAAGGAGGCTTAAGAAAATCAACCCCCCTCAGCGTACCTGTCTTATCTCAGCACACCCTACACCGTATGACCTCCTTACACTTCCTCCCTCACAGGTTGTTACAAAACTATCCACTATTCAATCTATACCCCCATAGCTTAATTATACTGCTACTAAAGTAAGCCTGAATGTCCATTATGGACACAAAATCTTTAGCATTACAACAGCCTGTCATATTGCCATATATGATCAATAGCATGGCTTCCTTTTTTGCAACAAGCATCAACCAGTTAACTCTGGTTCCTCTTCTTGTCAATCCTGTGCCTCTCTTGATCTTGGCCAGTTATTCTAGTGTCAGCAGATTCCAGCCGTAACCACGTTTCCTGTTGCTTCTATTCACCAGCCCACTCCTGTGAATAACCCTAGAGTGTGTGCTGGAGAACATGCTTGTGCATCCTGCATTCTCCACAAAACACCACATACACAGAATTTTCTTCATGCCTAAGGTATAAAACATAGATAGCAATCTCACAGTGCCTTCTGCCAGTCTGAACCCATCAGCTTCCCCTCCATGAGACTCCAGGGTAGAAACCAAACCAACAACGTACCCTAGAGGCAAAATTGCTAATCACTGTATAGTGCCTATTTTAGCCACCATCCTCTTCTCCAGTGGGTCCAGGGTCAATCCTAGGGGGGTTTCTAGCTGTTAAACTCTGGGGCTAAATCAAGCTTACCTGGGGCTTGACTTGTTTTGTTTTTGAAGGAAAATTGGCATCAGAGCTAAAATACTACAGGCTCGGGTTAAAATATCCGTGGCTACAGCCCCAAGTTATTGAACCTAACGACGCCATGCATGGGCAAACCTATGATGAAGCTGGCCTTCTCCATGAAATTGTGTGCTTTGAATGATAGACTAAAGGACACTATAAGATCAAAAGCAGACGACTTTCGTATTTAAATAAATTACTGTACTGAAATCTTATTGGGAATCATGCCTCTAATGATTACATTATAAAATAATGATTATCTGGTACATAATAATAACAATAATGTTATTGCTGTTGTTGTAAATAAGAAGGCGGAGACATCGCTAATAAAACTACAATTACCAAAATGCCTCGATAACTTGTCATCATAAGCCCGCGACGGCGCTGGAAAATCAGACGTTATTACTATGTGCAGCTAAATAACATTAAAGCGTATCGTAATCTTAAAATAACCTTTGTATAGATTTTCAGTTTCTCTCTGCAAATCGACTCAGTTCGGCTTCGTTTCATCACCTAAATCGGACTCAGCTAGTTCGTGGATATTGAATTCGCTGGAACAAAATGGGACCCCAGAATTAGTCGTCTCGGACGCAGCATTCAACAGGATGGCTCTCTATTCGCTTTTTGACCTGTAAGTGGGCAGGAATGTCTACTAAATGCAGGTTTAGCGCAAATTTTATGAAATGTTAACCGCCTCTATATTGATTGTCTAAGACTTCAATGTTTATTCACTGTTTGTTTGTAGAAGTTTGGGCTGCGTCGCGAAATATGCCGGCAACTTCCACGGGGACATTAAAACTTTGCCCCTGGGAATAAAGGACAAGCTGGTGCGGTTAATGACTTCCAACGGCACCCTCACCGACTTCAATATCAGTCAGGTAAATGGTGGATGAAAGTGGTGAAGCAGGTACGGGAGTGAGTGTTGGAGCCTGTCTCCCCCGAGTCCGTTGATGAGGAAGAGATGCACACTGGAGGCGGAGGATGGCTGTAAGTCAGCTCTCTTTATTTGTTGTACAGATCGGTCCGGGAGCCACGCTCAGATGCACAAACAGTACATACCGAAGGAAGCTCAGCTCTCTGTTGTCTGTGTCTGGCTTTTATAACCCGTTTAGGGCGTCTGCTGTTCTTGTTGGTATCTTTCCTCTCTCGTGACATACAACTCAGGAAGACCAAACAAACACACAGGCAGGAAGAAAAGGGGGGCTTCGGCCCTCCTCGTAGTGTAACTAAAATTAGAAAAGCATTAGGTGCATTATCAGGGTCATGGTGACATTATGCTTATGCTTGACCTGCGGGGCCTAACAATGGAGGGGGTTGCTTACGCTGCCAATTTGCAACATAACAGGATGAGATAAAAGGGAAAGGGTGTGGGTACTAACGCACAGCATTGTCAAAACAATAGTTGTATGTCACGAGAGAGGAAAGATACCAACAAGAACAGCAGACGCCCTAAACGGGTTATAAAAGCCAGACACAGACAATAGAGAGCTGAGCTTCCTTCGGTATGTACTGTTTGTGCATCTGAACGTGGCTCCCAGATCGATCTGTACAACAAATAAAGAAAGCGGACTTACAACCATCCTTCACCTCCAGTTTGCATCTTTTCCTCATCAACAGACTTGGTGGAGTCGAACTCCAACAGGACCTAGTGGGAGACACTGTGGTAGAAAAAGCCATGATTATGCAAATTCAATGGAAATTCAATCTAATTAATAATGAAACTTATGAAAACACTGTTGATTCAACTACGGTGATAATAACTATTGACTTCTGTCTTGCAGCATTTAATATACTAAACATATAACGCAATAATGCAAGCTTGCTTAAGTAATAGGTTTTAATTTTTAGATAAGAGGAACTAATCTATTTTGGTATGATAGCTTATTCTGCAAAAATGACCGGATCAAGGAACAGACCTAATCCGAGAAGTAAGACTGCCGCAGAAACCAATATAAGAAATGCATGTATGTTAGTGGTCAAGGGTACGTGGAGAGAGAACCAAGGAACGTATGGGAATTTGAGATGAAGGACTTGTTTGAACAGGGTAATGAAACCAGAATAGTGATCATGAAAAGGTCAACCCTGCCTTGACCTGATAATGGGTCCGGTTTAACAGAAGCAACTGGTATCTAAAGATATCTGACCCCTCCCTGAACTCTCTGTAAACTGGCGCGTTTTTGGCTATAAAAGATGTATGCACTTGATGTTTGGGGATCAGAGCATGAGACGCATGAGAAACTGCTGAGTGCCTGATCCTCCAAAGTTTTACGGTACAATAAAGTTTGTCAGACTCTTAAACAATCGACTTTAGCGAAATTTTTACGAAAACACATTTTTATTGCATGGATAAAGATGTATTTATTTTTAATTTATAATTCCAATGTTTTCATATTTTGGGTCAGTATGCAGGGATGCATTTGTGAGTGGGATGTGTTTTTCCATTCTGGTATTGCGCTCACCCCCCAGTTAGATTTATTATTTTCCTTGGTGCCATATTGGCTCCTATAAAAAAAATTTTTATAGTGGATATTTCATAAGAAGTTCTAAGGTTAAGCTGTCTTGCATCTGTTTGCTTGCAGGTGCTGCACCCTTGGCTGAACACACTGGACCTGCAGAACTGCAATGTGTCAGACTCTGCCCTGCAGCAGATCCATTGCAAACAGCTCAGGAAGATATTGCTGCGGGGGTGCCAAGGCATCACTGCCGAAGGTACCCCCGTCCTCACACACTGTTCTGACCTCTGACACTCTGACTGTCACGATCCGGGAGCGCGGGTAATGCGCAAGGGCAGTGCGAGCGAGCAGGATGCAAGTAAGGCAGGCGGGAACGGGGAAAACGGGGATTTATTCTGGAAACGAGCAGGGCGGGACAGAACGCAGGCACTGACATTAACAAACATCAATGACGGAACCAAGGCAAGACACGGACTGAAATACACAAGACTGGGCTAACATAATCAGACACAACTGGGTACGATCAGGGAAGCACACGTGGATGATCAGGGGGCGTGGCACACACGAGGATCGTACGAGCCGAGTATGACAGAACCCCCCCCCCAAAGGCGCGCTCTCCGGGCGCGCCTCAGGGGAGGCGACGGACAAGACGAGAACGGGGAACCAGGACCAGAAAAACAAGAAAAAAAACCCATTAACGAGGGACAGGGAACAGGACGGACAGACAGAACTGGCACAAGGGAAGAAACCAAGACAGGACTTGACAAAAGATGGGGAAGGCAGAGAGACAGACAAGGAACGGGCACAGAGAGGGAACAGGTGGAACAAAAGGGCCAGGAGTGAACGGATGGAACATTGGAGGACGAGGAGCAAAGAGAGGAGGAGGAGCAAAGAAAAGAGGGACTTGAGCAGGAGAGTAGGGAGAGAAGGCGGGGGAATAAAGGGGACCCCGGAGCCGGAAGTCGGAGTGGGAAGCAGCCGGAGGGGCCGCAGGCGGCCGGGAGGCCGGAGCTGGAGGGGATCTCGGAGGGGCTGAGGAGGCAGGGCGAGGGACAGAAGGAGGGGACGAGGGGGGAGTAGGAGGGATCACCAGGGAATGGGATGAGGGAGCTGGAGGGGACCCTGGCGAGGGCAAGGAGAGAGGGGGGAGCTGCAGCAGGCGGCAACATCCTCTGACGAGCTGGAGTGGGGGGACCAGCAGGCGACCGAGGAGCCGCAGTCGGGGATCCCTCAGGCGCCCGACGAGGAGTCGGAGGAGGGGACGAGGCAGGGTGACGAGGTTGTGGAGGGGGACCCGCAGACGACAGCCGACCCGGAGGGCCAGGACCCGCAGGCGCCAACCGAGCCCCAGCGCAGGCGAGGGAGGGCGAGCCAGGGGGCAGGGCGGATGGGACCCCAGCCCTGCGCCTGTGTCCTCTCCCCTTACGGAACACAGACATTAGGGCCCCAGGCCGGGGTCGAGCTCGCCGGGGTGAGGACAGAGGGAGCACCTCGGGCATGGGCGCGGGAGCGTCTCGGGCGCGGGAGCGTCTCGGGCGCGGGAGGCGCAGGCAGAGGGGGCGGCTGCGCGGGGGATTTGGAGCCGCTGGCAGAGGGAGCGGCTGCACGGGTGCTGGAGCCGCAGGCAGAGGGTGTGGCTGCATGGGCTGTATGGCCGGTTCAGCTATCACCCTCCAGTATAGTCCCTGGAGGGTGAATAACTTATTGGCGAGGGCAAGGGGCGTAGCCGGGACCTCTTGCGGGGGTGCAGCAGCTGCAGAAGGCAGAGGTGAAGGGAGCGCCTCAGACCGGGCGGCTGCAGCAGGCAGGGACAAAGGGGGCGCCTCGGGCGTTGCTGATGCAGGAGGCAGGACTGGCAGGTCCGGAGCAGGCGAGACTGGCGTGGCCCCTTTAAGGATCCGGGGCACACACGGGATAGCGTCCCGCACCGCGCTGGCCCCCTTGTTGGCCAGTCGCTCCGGCTGGTAACAATACCACTCGAGGGGCGGCGGCAGCTCCGTGGAGAGCGACTCCAGTTCCCGGAGCAGGAGGGGTTCCTCCTCGAAACCTGTTGGGAGCCACATCTCTGCTAGCGAGCAGGCTCCCAGGCGGATCGTCGGCGTCTCCATGGCTCGCCTTCTGCGCCTCTTCTTCTTGTTAAGGTCCGTCATTCTGTCACGATCCGGGAGCGCAGGTAATGCGCAACGGCAGTGCGAGCGAACAGGAAGCAAGCAAGGCAGGCGGAATCGGGGAAAAAGGGGATTTATTCTGGAAACGAGCAGGGCAGGACGGAACGCAGGCACTGACATTAACAAACATCAATGACAGACAGGGAACCAAGGCAAGACACGGACTGAAATACACAAGACTGGGCTAACATAATCAGAGACAACTGGGTACGATCAGGGAAGCACACGTGGATAATCAGTGGGCATGGCACACACGAGGATCGTACGAGCCAGGTATGACACTGACACAGGGCAGTGTTTCCTAACCCGGTCCTCGGGGACCCCCCCCAGACCATCCACATTGGGAGGGAACAGAAACATGGACTGTCTGGGGGTCCTTGGTTGTCTCCACCTGCTGGCAATTTTCAAAGTTGGAAACTTTCCATGGGAATTACCTGGGATATATGGGAGCTATTGAGAATAAACTGGAAATTTACAGGTTAGCCTATAACATGTAGCAATTTAGTAATTCGACATTCAGGTTTTTTTGTTCAATGAAAGAATCGATAAAGTTCTACTCACAAATTAATCAAAATTGGAAAAAAAATGTAACATTTGTATTAGAAATGTTTACCCGCGTGTCCGCTTATGACAAAACATAATGTTTGTATTTATGTTTGTATATGATACAGTTTGTATAAATTGTATTATTCGTATAAATAAGCGTAATCGCTTTGGGGTATCTGCTTAGGTTCACCTTCTCAGCCACTCATAATGGTGAGGCTGGCATCAGTGACCATGGGAAAACACGGACAAATTCAGTGGTTTCAGCACAATGCAGGGCTTCATTGGGGAGGCTAGAGGAAGATGTCGCAGAAATTTATGACACTTAGTCGGCGCTCTTGAGTATGACATCGTTTTATTCCTGAGCTCAGGGAGCAGCCGCTTTGATGATATTTCTGTGGTAATGCTCAAAGAACTTTCTGGTCAACACAACTTTTATAGGGGGTACTCAGACAGTTTGTGCCCCCTCCTCAGAACCAGATCAGACCGGTTAGGGTAAGGCATGCACTTTGCAACACATATGCGTTATGCAGTTTGCATCTTGCAAGCATGTATATACTTCATGTAATCTGCATGCTGCAGGCCTGCATGCGGGGGGGCGGCGTCTGCACTTTGCATGACCTCTGTCTTTGTGGTGTTCCTGCCATTTTTGGTAAGTGCGCTGGATGCTTACACCTTTGTCCCCCAGCCTGCATTTCTTGTGAATTCTAACAAGTACTATGCTCCAAATCATGCGTGCAACACTTAAACCTTCTCTTTTTTATCTCATGGGTATCAGCTGTCTGTCACCCAGGCGTTCTTGCAACTATATAAGAAAATGCATTCCAGAAGCAGATTACTCAAAAGCTAATTATGAAAAATATACCTTCTGTTCAACTCTCTTTCTCTGACAAAGACAAAGGCTTTGTGCCCTTTCTTGTAAAGTTTGATTAGAACTGTCTTTTACACAATCAAAGCAGGAGACCCTGAGGTTTTGGGCAGTACCAGTCCCTCACAGTCTCAGATGCCTGCAAATGGCATGACCCCTCAGGGTAATAAAGATAAGAGCATCTGAGTGTCAGGTCTCCAGGACTCATTGAAAGAACAAAGGAAGGTGATGAGATGCCATTTTATGACTCTTATCTGAGTGCTGCGAAGCTCACAGAGCCACACGCTTTTCTATAGATACTACTGGGGGGTGTAGCCATGCTGAATGAAGTTCTTCAGTTTTGTTGGAGTTTGACTCCACTGAGTCCGTTGATGAGGAAAAGATGCACTCGTGAGGTGAAGGATGGTTGTAAGTCAGCTCTCTTTATTCTAAGTACAGATTGCAATCCGGGAGCCACACTCAGATGCACAAACAGTACATACCAAAGGAAGCTCTTCTTTCTATTGTCTGTGTCTGGTTTTTATAACCCGAACAGGGCGTCTGCTGTTCTTGTTGGTACCTTTCCAGTTGGCATAACATACAACTATTCACCCATCCATCCATTTTCCAAACCGCTTATCCTACTGGGTTGCGGGGGGTCCGGAGCCTATCCCGGAAGCTATGGGCACCATTGTTTTGAAATTGCTGCCGTTAGTCCCCACACCCGTTCCCTTTTATCTTATCTTGTTATGTTGCAATTTAGCAGCATCAGCGACCCCCTCCCTTGTTAGGCCCCGCAGGTCAAGCGTAAGCTTAATGTCACCATGACCCTGCTAATGCACCTTCTGCTTTTCTAATTTTACTTACACTACGAGGAGGGCTGAAGCCCCCCTTTTCTTCCTGCCTGTGTTCCAGTTTGTTCCCATTTCTCAGTGTGACAAAGTTTAGCACAAAGCCTGCCCCCCCCCTCAATTTATAATCAGAAATGGGATGAGTTTCATTGGCCTTGTAAGTTACAAAGAATTTGGCTTGGTGATGTTGTCACGACCGGTCGCGGAGGTAAGCGGCGATCGTGCGGTAGGGCGTGGAAGGAGCAGGCAGGCAAGCGGGATAACGGGAAAACGGGGGTTTAATGAGGTAACGGGGAGCAGGAGACATGTAACGCCACTAACATCAATGACAGACAAAGCAAACTGGGGAGACCAGGACTTAAATACACGGAACAAGGCAGCAGGAAACAAGACACGACTGGGCAGGATCAGGAAATCACACGTGGGTAATTAGGGGGCGTGGCACACACGAGGAGCGGACGAGCCGGGCATGACAGAACCCCCCCCCAAAGGCGCGCTACACCGGGCGCGCCAAGGAAGGGGGCGACGGACGGGACGAGGCAGAACAGGACTTGGAAAACAAGAACAGAATTAACGCACGACGGGGAACAGGACCGAAGCACAAAACAAGGCAAGAGACAGAACATAGGACAGGAGCAGACAAAGGGCCGGGAAAGCGGAGAGACAGATCAGAAAGGGAGACACAGAGGGAACAGGCGGGACAAAAGGACCGGGAGTGAATGGAGGGAAGCCAGAGGGAGAAGGAGGAACACAAGGAGCGAAGGGACGAGGGACAAAGGCGGAAGGAGGAGAAAAGACAGGCGGGACAGAGATGGGAAAGAAGGGAGAGAAGGAGGGGGAAGGAAGGGGAGCCCGAGGGAGCCCCAGCGGGCGACGGGCGGCAGCCGGAGGGGCCGCAGGCGGCCGGGAGGCCGGAGCCGGAGGGGACCGAGAAGGGGCAGAGGAGACAGGGCGAGGGACCCGCGGAGGGGCCAGGGAGGGAGCACCAGGGAAGGGGACGAGGGAGCTGGAAGGGGCCAGGGCGAAGGCACGGAGGAGGGGGGAGCCGCAGCAGGCGGCGATGTCCGGGGGAGGGCCGGAGGTAGGGGCCCCGCAGGCGACCGAGGAGCCGCCGTCGGGGAACCCCCAGGCGACCGACCAGGACCCGGAGAGGGGAGCGAGGCAGGGCGACGAGGCACCGGAGAGGGACCCGCAGGCGACAGCCGACCCGGAGGGCCAGGACCCGCAGGCGCCAACCGAGCCCCAGCGCAGGCGAGGCAGGGCGAGCCAGGGGGCAGGGCGGGCGGGACCCCAGCCCTGCGTCTGTGTCCCCTCCCTTTACGGGACACAGACATGACCCCAGGTCGGGGTCGAGTTCGCCGGGGCGAGGGAGAAACTGTCACAGGGGGAGAAGGGACAGGAGCGCGGTCAGGAGCTGCAGGTGGCTGCAGTGGGGGCGCCGGCCCGGGAGCTGCAGGTGGCTGCAGTGGGGGCGCCGGCCCGGGAGCTGCAGGTGGCTGCAGTGGGGGCACCTGGACAGGAACATGGGCAGGCTGTGGGGGCGCCGGCCCGGGAGCTGCAGGTTGCTGCAGTGGGGGCACCTGGACAGGAACAGGAGCGCGGTCCAGAACAGGAGCGCGGTCAGGAACAGGAGCGCGGTCAGGAACAGGAGCGCGGTCAGGAACAGGAGCTGGCTGCAGTGGGGGCGCCTGCCCGGGAGCTGCAGCAGGCGGCTGCAGAGGGGGCGCCTGCCCGGGAGCTGCAGCAGGCGGCTGCAGAGGGGGCGCCTGCCCGGGAGCTGCAGCAGGCGGCTGCAGAGGGGGCGCCTCTGCAGGAACTGGAGCGCGGTCAGGAACAGGAGGTGGCTGCAGTGGGGGCGCCGGCCCGGGAGCTGCAGGTGGCTGCAGTGGGGGCGCCGGCCCGGGAGCTGCAGGTTGCTGCAGTGGGGGCGCCTGCCCGGGAGCTGCAGGTTGCTGCAGTGGGGGCGCCTGCCCGGGAGCTGCAGCAGGCGGCGGCGGCTGCACGGGAGCGGGGTCCGCCGGCAATGGCGGCTGCGCGGGAGCGGGGTCCGCCGGCAATGGCGGCTGCGCGGGAGCGCAAGCCACAGGTGGAGGAAGCTGCGCAGATCTACCGGACAGCGGCGATGGCTGCTCCGGCTGCGCAGGTTGCAGAGGCTGGCGCTGCGCTGATAGCGCAGGCAGAACTGGCACGTCCTGGGAGGGGGAGACGGGCGCGGTCCTCTTCGGGACCCGGGGTATCGAGTCCCTTACGGCCCTAATACCTCCCCAATTAGCCAGGTGTTCGGGCCGGTGATTATACAGGTACAGGGGCGGTAGTTCATCCGGAGCGAACGGCTCCAGCTCGGGATACGAGAAAGGAATGTCCTCCTCGTCGCTGCTGGAAGCCCCGACTCTCACCATGAAGTGGACTCCCCTATGGAACGGGTCAGGGACGGAGCCCTGGACGAGCCCCTCTCTCTCGTCCTCAGCGAAAGACCAGGAGTCGGCGAGGGAGCATGTGCCCAGTCGGATGGGCTCAGGCAGGGGCTTCCTTCTCCTCTGCTTCCTCCTTTTCTTCTGGTCTGTCATTCTGTCACGACCGGTCGCGGAGGTAAGCGGCGATCGTGCGGTAGGGCGTGGAAGGAGCAGGCAGGCAAGCGGGATAACGGGAAAACGGGGGTTTAATGAGGTAACGGGGAGCAGGAGACATGTAACGCCACTAACATCAATGACAGACAAAGCAAACTGGGGAGACCAGGACTTAAATACACGGAACAAGGCAGCAGGAAACAAGACACGACTGGGCAGGATCAGGAAATCACACGTGGGTAATTAGGGGGCGTGGCACACACGAGGAGCGGACGAGCCGGGCATGACAGATGTAGTGATGTAGCACAATAAATAGAGCATGGCGCCAACAACACAAAAGGTTGTGGGTTTAAATCCCAGGGAATGAGTGTGTCTGTGTGTGCAGAAGGATGGACTTTGTCAGCAGCTCCTGGAAGTACATCCTCAGTCCTTTTTGATGATAGACTCAGTATAGCTCTCGCATTTAAGGTCTTTGGAGACTGAAGTTCATAGCAGTCTGAAGGACTTAACTGTTAAGCTGTGGATGACTAAGGGGATCAGACTGAAAACCTACAGTTATCGCTACAGTTTTCAGAACATTAGGATGCAGATTGCTGTGTTGGCACCAGGACACCAGCTAACATGCCTTTTCTCAGCATACAGGCGGCATGTATGAGGCCAGCCAGGGTTGTGTCATTGGCACAATTCCACAGACTGGAGCAGAGGAGATGCTGCCATGTCTGTCCGGGTGAGGGAAAACCTTGCACTTCCACCAAAAAGTTGACAGTATCCGAGTAAAGCTGCGTCTCACTAAGCACTATGACTCCAGCTTCCTGGTACTCATGGCAGACGCCGGCGTTGTTGCGGAGCTCCGTGATTTTATTTTGCAGGGATCTGATATTACTCAGTATCATCCCAGGAAGAGGAGGTTTGTGTCCACGCCCTCGGGCTCACTGTCTGTCCCCATCTCTCCGACCTCTTCTCTGCCGGAATCTGTTGGATACCAACAGGTTCGCGGGAGCGGTAGAAAGCGACGAGCCTTCAGTAGAGACTATCGGTACGACGTCACCAGGTACGCCACGAGCAGTACCCGGAAAAAGAACGCCAAATGATTCGCCATAAGTGCCTATTTCTTATCGTGGCTAAAACATGTAAAAATACATAAAACGCTTAAACGTTATGAAGGGACAGCATAGTAGATTAAGAAGAGACACAAACAAAGAACACCTCATTACATTACTAATGGTATAAAAGTCATTTCTCAATTCAGAATTAACACCGTAACACATGTAAACAACAAAATTCTGTTTAAGGTTATAGCAAGCTGTATATTTTTCTAAATATTACACCTATTGTCTTCCAGCTGCGTGTGTCATGTGACTATTTTGGTCCAATCATGGTTTGAGTGATCGGGGGTTAAGGGTCTTGTTCCAGGGCCAAAGGGGAAACCAATCCACAGACACTTGGATTTGAACCATCAACCTTGCAGTTACAGACACAGCAGCCAAATCCACTGCCCCGCACATTAACCACTAGAGTTGAGCCGGATACTCGGCTGAAACGAGTATCCGGTACGGATAAAGCACTTTTGACGAGTACGAGTATCATACGAGTAATACGAGTCAATATCTGTGCTCGGACTGAATAAAAATTCTCATTGGGTAGCTGACTGTGTCTGCGTTCTGTGATGGACTAGTCACAGTGCCCCTCCCCTACACACACAAATTTATTGTGTTGCTGTCTCCCGCTCTGCTCACTCACACACAGAACACTGAGAAGAGAACAGCGCGCTCTCCCTCAGTCACTCAGGTTCGCGGGTTTTTTCCGTTAACGTTTAGGGTTTCTTCAGCTTCAGGTTTGTTTTTTACTTTAGTTTGTAGTACCTACTTATTAACCAGTAGAGTTTTGGTAAACGTGGGGTTTGTTCAGACGTGGTGCTTGGTAGAATGCGACTCGCGTCTCTTTTTTAAACCGTCAGCTGGCTCTAACCAGTTTTTTTTACTTCACGCACTGAGTGTCTGACACTTTCTTGCTGTATTTCATTAAAAGAAATTAAAAAGGAAGTAGTGGGGTAAAACTATATTACAAATTAATTAGCTACACACACACACTCTTTCTCCCTCTCTCTGCCGGTCATCGGAGTTTTTTTTTTTTTTTTTAACCGTCTGCTGGCTCTAACCAGTTTTTTGACTTCACGCACTGAGTGACACTTTCTTGCTGTATTTTATGAAAAAAAATAAAGGTAGTTGTGGTATAAATAATATTACAAATTAAGCTACACACATACTCCCCCCCTCTCTCTTTCTCTCTCTCTCTGTCTCTCTCTTACTCACTCACTCACACACACTCACACATACCTGGTGTGGAAATAAAAAAAATAAAAAAAGGACCAAAAAAAAAGAAATCACACTGATCATAAAAAAATAAAAGTTAAAAAAAGAAAGTTATGTTGAGATGAAAACTCCTGTTCATTACATTTTACTTCATAACTGCAACCACATGTGTTGTATTCATTGTTGCAAAACTTGTTCTGTATATAGTTCATTATCGTGATCAAAACCACTGATCTGAAGCTCTATGCTGATGCTGTCATGTAAATAGTTTTCTAATCAGCAATAAATATAACAATTTCTGATCAACCCATTTCAATTACATGCTTAAAATAACATACCGGTTAAAGCCCCGCCCATTTCAAGACAACCCAACCCACTTCCAGGTTAAATCCCGCCCACTTCCGGGTTAGGCCCCGCCCAGTCCGAGTACAGATAATTCATATAATAATAATAATACATTTTATTTATAAGCGCCTTTCAAAACACTCAAGGTCGCTGTACAATGCAAAAAATACATAGAATCAATAAAACGATAAAACCATAACGATTAAAAGAAACGTGTGATTAAGAAAGATAAGACAATCTGAACAGGTAGGTTTTGAGTCTCGATTTAAACAGCGGAAGAGAATCTAGATTACGGAGATCAGGAGGGAGAGAATTACAAAGTTGGGGGGCAGAGTAACTGAATGCCCTGTTCCCCATTGTCTTTAAACGAACAGGGTACAGTGAGAAGGAAAGAGGAAGAGGAGCGAAGAGTGCGGGCAGGAGCAGCAGAGTGGATGAGGTCAGATATGTATGGAGGAGCGAGGTTATGTAGTGCTTTAAAAGTGGTAATCAATATTTTGAAATTGATTCTATGTTTTATGGGAAGTCAGTTGAGTTGTTTTAAGACGGGAGTGATATGGTGAAAAATAGGAGTCCGTGTTATGACCCGGGCTGCAGAGTTCTGAAGGAGCTGCAATTTCTGGAGGGATTTATTAGGGAGACCAAAGAGAAGAGAATTACAGTAATCGATACGGGAGGTTACAAGGCTGTGAACTAAAATAGCCGTGGTGTGGGGAGTGAGAGAGGGGCGAAGACGAGAAATATTACGTAAGTGGAAGTATGCGGACCGAGTAACATTATTGATGTGTGAGTGAAAGGAAAGTGTACTGTCGAGGACGACACCCAAACTCTTAACCTGAGGGGATGGATGGACAATTGAATTGTTGATATTAATTGAGAAGCTACTAGATTTGGAGATTGCAGATGGGGTGCCTACTAAGAGGACTTCTGTTTTGGAACTGTTAAGCATGAGAAAGTTGGTGGAAAACCATACATTGAGTTCCTGTAGACAGAGAGTAAGTGAGGATGGAGGAAATGATGATGAGGGGCTAGAGGAAAGGTAGAGCTGGGTGTCATCCGCGTAACAATGAAAATGAATGTTGTGCTTACGAAAGATAAAACCAAGAGGGAGGATGTAGATAATTGTTAGGTTGAAGAAACAGTTGTTAATCATTTCTGTATGATCAGCAATGAGTGTAAATACATGTATACGTTATTTCTTATCTTCTAGCCACATACTCTTAGCTATTGTACTCTAAGTAGGTGGTTAACAGCTGCCTACTTAGATAAGAATCTCACTTCCCTCTCTTGCGCCCCCCATTGACTATAAATAAAGAAGCCAAGGGGAACCACCCTTTGTAACACATTCTGCTGTAGTTTGCATTGCAGAGAGTGTGGGTACCCTTGCAAGTAAAACTGTAACCTGTGTGTGTCTCGTAAATGTGGAGTTGGGGTGGAAACGCCGGGCGCTTTCCCCAACAATAATGAAAAGGCGGGGCCCCAGGACAGAGCCCTGGGGAACCCCAGAGGACAGAGGGAAGGTGTTAGATGTGTGTGATTTTAAGTGTATGTACTGTGTACGGTTAGTGAGGTATGAGGTGAACCAAGTAAGTGGAATGTCCGTCATACCGATAGAAGATAGTCTATGGAGGAGAAGGCTGTGGGAAATAGTGTCAAAGGCAGCGGTTAGATCGAGAAAAATGAGAATGGAAAGCAAACCGGTATCAGCAGCTATAAGAAGATCATTAGTAATTTTTATAAGGGCTGTTTCTGTACTGTGGAGGGGATGGAAGCCTGATTGAAACTGATCATAAAGATTATTATTATTAAGGTGGGCATGTAATGGAGAAGCAACAATTTTTTCAAGAATTTTGGAGATGAATGGAGATGAATTGTCCATCCATCCCCTCATATGGTTAACAGATACAGATAATGCTGTACTCGCTCATCCCTATTAACCACAGAAGTAAAATGCAGACAAACATTCTATTATTTGTGGAATTTGACTTGCATAACAGTCAGGAGAGTCAAGGTGAGTTAAGTGTGAATGATGACCTTTGTAGGTGTTCTGAAATAGTCTGAGCACAACTTGCATATAAGCCTAAGTAAAGAAAGTTTGCTGAAAACTTGGTATCAGTGGTATAACGTGGGTGTAATCATTGTTTTGTAGGTCTGGCTCCTTGCATGCAAAGTGATAAACTGCGCCTGGCATTCAATGAAATTCTCCTCCTCTGTGTCGAAGTATCATTCTTTCCCCCCCACCACACTCGAAAAGTCGCCATTTCTCGGTTTTTCATTTCCCATCTTCAAAATGAGCAAAATCCCGAAAGGCGTCTTTGATTAAAAAGTCTGTGAACATAGGTGTCAGTTGATGTGCACAGAGACTATTCAGCCGTTGACAGATCGTTCTGGTGTAGTGGCAGACAAAATGATGAGTGATTAGTGGGGGGTAGGGGGGGGGGATCGGGTCAGCTTAAGGCCTTTGAAAACATCAGTGGTCGTTGGTCAAATGCCGGTCGTCTGTGGAGCGCTTCTGTTGTACTTTTTATAAAATAGAAGTTGTAGCAGTGTGAAAGAACCGGGAAGCGCTGTAAAGAGTCCGTTTTGTGGAGGGACTCCTCCCTTTCCGTCTAATCCGTGACCCTGCTCTGCCTCCCTCTCCTTTCTTGAATCTTGGTTTATTTACTCAACAGGAAGTTCTACCTCTGCTTCCCCTTTTATAATAGGTTTTATAATTTTATAATAGGTTTCCAAATTTCCTTCTAATTAGAGACTTCAAGGATGCGATAACATGTGTCTTTCAGGAGTGTCTCTTCTCAGGACAAATAGTACTTAATACATAGGCTATTCTGGGTTTATCCTGTGTTCATCAAAGAAGCACACTAGCTTTGACAAAGTACAGGTGATGCTGGCTTTGAACCTGTTCCCTGGTTAACACGTCTAATTCTGCTAGTCCCTTAAGGTTCCTCAGTTGACCACAGCATGAACCTGCCGCGTGAACACAGCATGAATATATAATTATATATTTGCAGCACAAGCATTGGTCACATCTGGCAGGTTGGAGCAGATATGATTTCACTTTCAGTCCAGCCCTGTGATCTTAATTAGGGCGCTGTCTTCCCCAGGTGTGAAGGCGTTAGCATCCTCCTGCCCAGGATTAATAGTTGTGGACCTGACCAGGTGTAGGTCCGTCACAGATGAAGGCGTCCTAGCCCTGGCGGCCCAGTGCAGGCTTCTGGAGGTGGTCAGCCTCAGCGGCTGCTTGGGCCTCACCAGCGCCGCCCTGCTGGCACTGGCACAAAACTGCAAAGTTCTGCATAGCATCTACATCTCTGAGACACAGGTGAGACAGAATGTCACTGGACTGGTGGGCTTCTGTTCTGTGTTTGACATCCTGATTTATTGGCTGAAATGTACGAAGTAAAATGGCTCCTTCAAAGTGTGTATAGGTAAAGGTTAAAACAATGTATGTGTTATTTGTACATCATTTCGCCTGAACGACTAAAACCAGAGTAATCATTTTAAGTTTGATTATTATACATTATGAATGTGTAGTGGAAGAGTATTGAGAAATATATTGCAGAGTAGCCACAAATTTGAAGTTGGAAATCCCCTTTACTTAAAATGCATTCATTCTTTTTGAAATATGAGTGATTCTGTTCCTGGGTTACCTGTGTTTTGTGGTTTTTCAGGTGACTGATGAGGGTGTCATTGGACTCGCTACTGGAGTGTGTTCCAACAGCTTGAAGGTAAAGAGTGTGTGTTTCTGTACCCAAACGGTAATAAAACCAAACCAGCAGTTCTGGGACTTTGTTATTCTGTATGGTTATGGTAGATCTTAAATATGATTATTACTACAACTACTACTGCTAATAAAAATACATTATATGGGTAATTTGCATCTTTCACCCCTAATGGGCAACACAGTAAAGAAAAGTTAAATAAAACAGGCAGTAAAACAACCAGTGAAGGAAAATAAAGTATATATACATAATAATAAATTAGGAGGACCCAAGGCTGGCATATCCATTAAGTAAAGCTTTTACTACATATACCAGGGTTCATGTTTGTGACAAGGCTACCAATCTGACCACTCCGTTACCCCGAGCTGGAACGTTCCTTGCTTTGATATGTATGACCGCTTGGAGCAGTGCTGACGACCCATAGCAGAAAGGTGACCTCTCTGACACAGTGTGTGAGCTTTCACAGCCTAAAAAAAATCATTTTATTTCAAACCCTATTGGCTGGAGAGTCGTCACACCTGGGTTTGAACAACTGATCTCTCAGCAACCTGCATACACACTGGCTCTTTCTGCATGAGATCACCCACCCCTGGTTTACAATATCATTGTATTAGATTATGTACTATTTTGTGATAAATGTTGACATTCAGAGATGGATCATTTTGTGGGATTGTAGGACTAACAATATTCTGCATGCTTTCTCAGCTTTTATAGATATTTTTATTTTAAACATTCCTAACTGTTTTGTGACATGTAGCTATTTAGAAAACAGCCGTGACTTGATATTAAATGCATGCATTTCTCATGCTGGAAAAATTGGATCTCAAGAATTACAATAAACAAACATTAAGCAACAGACAGGAGGAGCGTTTCTTTAAATGTCTGGTTACTTTTATTCAGTTTGCATGCAAAGGGAGTCACACCTAAGATCTCTGTCAGAGTGCTTCACTTCCACTACAAGTGGTTACAGGTCATGTACGTTTTTAGTGACACATGACACATCCATATTTCTGACTTAGATTCGTTGAGAATGATTTCCTTTACATTCCGTAACTTGTTTTAGCCCTTAGTAACTAAATTTGCTTACTTCAGCTCAAGTGCAAGTGGCACCCAAACTATTTCAGTACTTTTCAAAGCTCACCACACGCTCCAGATCACCTCCTGACTTTTTGACTCTGCCAACCATTTTTCAGCGCTTCCCAGTTCTTCAAATAGTGATCTTTTGCATTAAATCTCTCTTGACCGTAGGGTCTTATCTTCACACTGATCCTCCTCCTTTGTTGACCTCCATTTATCTTTTCCACACCTCATTTAGCACCGACTATACGTCTGCTCCATAAGTATCAGCAGTTTCCATTATATTTGCATAAACAGCCCTATACATTTTTCCACGAAACATCTCTCAGTGTTATTAAATCAGTCAACGACAACCATGATTATGATTCACGCGTTTCATTTATGAATAACAAGATTACATTACTTCCATCCTTCGGAATTTTCTTCCACATCCTTGAATAAAACCATTGGATCCGGAAGCCATACATCGAATTCCAAGTACTCTTCCTAACGGAGAAACGATTGCGGTTGCTGCTTCAGGAGAGAACACACTCTTTCAGACAGCAGCCTTCCCTATCAGCTTCATTTTAACAGCTGTTTCCATGGGCTGCCCTTACTGATGGTGACGCTGTGGTTGTGGTTTCCTCCCAGGAGCTGCAGATGGCACGTTGCCAGTTCCTGACAGACAGAGCTGTGATGGCGATCCTTTCCAACTGCAGCAACATCAGGATCTTCATCTTCCATGGCTGTCCATTGATCACAGGTACGCTTCACTTCATGAAACATTAAGACAAAGCGTAGCGAGTAAAGCGTATTTGGTCTAGTTTAGTAACGTTATCCCGTTCAGTCCCTGTCAAAACATTCTAACAAGGTGTTTTTTCATAATGTGGCTGATTTTGTTTTCCAGTCTTTAGGTTGAATTTCACTGCATAACCAGCATTTATGCACCAGTCATACTTATTTACTGCAGTTATTCCCGTTAAGCACTAATTCCAGTTTACCTGGCAGTGCTATAGCAGCGTGTCTCCTGAGATTTGAATCCATGACCTACAGGTCACAAGTTCTTGTCTCTAACACTCACCACCTGAATTGCTGGGTTAATTTTTTATTTAATTTGTAGCTTTTGTGATAGTTTCCTTTATAGTCCCTTTTGTTGTACACATGGAAATCTTCTCTTCTGCATCTACCCGTCAGACCATTCCAGAGAAGCTCTGCAGAACCTCACTGGCCCAGATAAGATCCAGCAGGTGTCATGGACGGTGTATTAAATCCTGAGAAGATTGCCGTTACAGCGGCATGCATTCTGAAAGACAACGGATGCTCTTTGCAGTACATCCACACAATTTTAACATGTCCCAAAACATTCTAACAAACCAACTTTATTGATTTAACACCTACCACCTGGGTGGCCTGCATTCGACAGACTGGATATACAAACTCAATATAACATAAAGTACCTGAAGTGGCAGGGGGGTGTAGTCGTCAGGACCGACTTACAGCTGTGGTTATTGGGAATGACGGCACTAAGTTACACACTAATAGCATTATCTGCTTCATTTAGAACCATTTAAAACGTGTTTGTTTAAATACAGATCACTGAGTCTTACTTCATGCCCTAACTGAAGTGCTTCATGACTTAATCAGCACGTTTTATGCAGTGATTTCAATCCTTCAGTGTAGCATGTAGCTTTGTTTCAAAAGTGCCCCTGACTTTATGTTGCATTACTGCACATTTATCTATGGTGATACATGATCTGCTTATACGCTGTTAGAATATTTGATAATGGGGTTTACATTTTGTACATTTATAATCCTTTGCGTCTATAAATTAAGTGCTTCTCTTAGCTGTCATAGGTTAAGGAAACGCTAA
Source organism: Brienomyrus brachyistius (assembly GCF_023856365.1). Taxonomy (NCBI): domain Eukaryota; kingdom Metazoa; phylum Chordata; class Actinopteri; order Osteoglossiformes; family Mormyridae; genus Brienomyrus; species Brienomyrus brachyistius. The sequence goes on from NC_064535.1 coordinate 22,192,559, forward strand.
TGCAGCTGTACAGGGACCTCTAGTGGCCATTAATCTTTATACATTCTCTTTGAACAATGTGCCACGTGACCCAACATCAACGCCGGGAGTGCTTCGTTTGTTCTCAGTACATATCGCTGCAATTAAAAAATAATCGTTTGCAAAGCTGAGGTAAAGAGCAGTCCGACTTTTGTGATTATGTGTTTAGTGTGATTCTTTAAATGTTACTGCTTTGTGCACTACTGTGACATCACTGGGAAAACTGGGGAACGTATGAGGAAGCAACGTGTACTACATTCCATATGTATTATTTATTGTAAAGGTGTTTGTAAGTATATTTATTAACTTGGTGTGTTGGTGTTTTATCAAAACTGGATCTGTGCATTTTATGCACCCCAGTGGTTCGTGTTAATAAAGAATTTTGCACTGAAATTCAACCTGTTTTTTGGTAGATAACACCCACACAACCCAGTTTATATAATAAATAAGACATAATTATATATTAGATATAGCGCCATTTTTTAGGCAAAGTCATAGCTCTGGCTGATAGCTCCACACGCAGCTGTTGGTGAGGCCAAAGTTCTCTTCCCTAATTGATTCAGGAAGCTCAAAGTTAGCTAGTAGACACAGATGTTTCCTAATCACGTGGTTCTCCAGGTGGGCCCGTCCCGGGTCTCCAATCAGGACCTGCGTGCCATGGGCCTGGATGCAGCTCCGAAGCCAGGTGTGCAGGCTGTCAATCAGTACCTCCTCATAGAACATGTCTCCAAGCAGGATGAGGTCCCAACCCTTGGGCTCACAGCCAATCAAGTTCTCTGTCTCAGTGGGGAGGGGTTCTAAGCCATTTAATTCACAGTTCAGTTTGGTGGCGATGGCTGCAACTGAGATTTAATGGGTAAGTTACGATATCATATGGTTAACAAGTGAAAAGTATGTGTGCTAAATGTCCACATGCCTGGACACAAACTTATCCTTTGTAAGACGCCCACGCACAAATATGTTAGGTCTGACATGCCTGGTTACATTTCATTGCTCACATGTGATGAACATACATCAATTTGCACTGGCAGATATATTAAAGAGAAGGAATGACGCCTACCTGGATCTACGTCGTTAGCTAAGACGTAAACAGCGCCACTGATTTCCGCAGCGATGGCGGAGGCGCCGCATCCACAGCCCAGGTCCAAGACCTTCCTGCCCCGGGCCACTCCCGGGTTATTTAACAGATACCTGTTAAATAAGGGTGTTGTCCGTTGTCAGAATAATCCTACTAAACTTTAAACTGTCATTCCATTGTAACACCGCTAAATCAAAAGTAAGTATTTAAATACCTTGCAAGTGCTTGTCCACCCGGCCAGTAAATAGCCCAGTATGGGTCAGTGAACGGCCACAATTCTGGTTTTGCGTGCCAGAATTTAGAGTTTGGAGTAAAGAGTCTTAAGTTGATTTCTGGGGTTAAATTATTTCTCCTCACTATGTCTGTATTTGCTATAATAAACTGCTTAATGTCGTCTTCAGAGCTAACGTTTAAAATGTGACTATAACGGCCATTTACGGTGCAGTACGAAACACAGATGTTTTTTTTAACCATATTAGTTTTCGTCGCAAACCGCAAGCGTTGCAGATAACGCTGCAACATACTGGGAAGGTTCACAGTGGCTCGTCAACAAAAAAAACCCCGAATAATTTTAGTTTTAAGGTTATTTAGCGTAAGTGCTGACACAATACTACCGACACTACAAAGCACGTTTGCTCATATTTGTTGTATTTTGCTTATATAATCGATTACCAACTTTTGTTCAAACGAACATACTATGACATAGTTTTTAATTTATCCACCGCACACACTCCATGCGCCCTACAATAATAAAAGCGCATCCTGTGTCTCTGCTTTTATTCCGTTGTTCTCTTAAAGCGACAATTTTGGTTCCGCTAAAAATTGTTCCCATCGCGCATTTTTATACTTGCTTACACAAATCGTATTGCCCTACACATTTTTTTTACAAACAATAAGTCACACCATTTTAATGCATTCTGTAATTTCATTTAGATAAATGTATTTCCACTTTGTCACGTGACACGATTTACGCAACGATTACTGCTCAGTTCTACATTTCAAGCGCCAGATGGAACCAGAGAACAGTGAAAATATTCTCGTGCTCGATTTAATAGCAACGCGTCATCTTGGAGCGCTATTGCATATATAATTTCGTGTAACTTGCGTAAATTCAAGAAGATACAATTTTAATGTACTGAAAAACATGGGTATTCTAAAGCTGTGATGGCAGATTGTGAATAAACGTAAAAACATGTAGCGTCTAATAATTACAAATAACCTTTTATAGTTTGGATAACCCTCACCCGATTTAAAACATTCATAAACATATATAATAAGCAGAAAATACGTTTTGCAAACAAGGTAGACATGGGCAGAGGACAGAGTGGCAAGTGTTTCCTGCTGAGAGCTGTCCAAAGTGCTGAGGGGGAAATTAGTCGTGTCATCTTTCAACCGTGAGGTAACTCCATCAATAATGTAAATCCGTGGGATTATATTCTCAACACTTCAAGGAATACGACCTTGAAAAGGGAATCGGAAAATGAGATAATCCAAGTGCATTCAGCTCTCGGTTACTTTGCAAGCGCATTTCCCAGCCGTGCTCCTCACGTACACCGTACCCTGTATAGTTTTAGACGCACTTAAGAAATTATTTAAATACGATTAGATTTACATTAAACGGTTGATTTTGTTCCCCCACGATTTTCACTGAAATCACGTTAAACCTAATAGTTCTACTTTTGATTCTCTGGTTGTGGGGTTAAAATAGTTGTTGAAAAAAATGCTGCAGTGCAAAGTATCTTTCAAAATATATTAAGAGCTCACCTTTTCAGTAAAAATACTTGCATCATATTTTAGACTGGTTAGCGAGATTAAAGCTGATCTCAACTGACATTTTTTTCACTTGATTTGATCGATACAAGGCATTTGAAAAAACATTTAAATCCAGCGCAATTAATAAAGAGCTCAGCAGAACTGACTCCACTATATGCTTGGTGTGCCGCAAAAAACACCGCTATATGATATTAACATACATAATTACCAACTGTACAAATTATAATTAGATTGTTTTTCTATACTACTAGTGAGTGTTTTTAGATTGACAGAAGCTCTAAAAACCTAATTTAACTGATTGATAGCATATGTGTTGTTTTCATACATTACATACTAGGCCTATACGTAGAAGTCATATTTAGCAATCACGTTTTCTCTATCTATATAAAGATTGACTGTTTTGTACACCCGTCTATCAATGTGTCTGAAGTGCATGCAATGCTACATTTTGGGGTCTTAGAATTGCTATTTACTTGTGGGTTAATGCTGACGTCTCATGCCGTTTACACTTAAATCATTAATTTTTAACTTACCCGTGAAAGTGATTATTATGAAAGGCGCAATGTTAATCCGACGATCTCCTATTGTCTTTGAACGTCCCGCCCCGCCATGCGGCCGTCGCTCAGCGCCCGCCCACAATGGCAGAAAGCCCGGCGTAGAACAAGCGCTCCGACGCCTGCTTTCGGACAGTCGCGATCAGACTGTGGGAGATGCGGACGCTCCTTCATTGGAATCAGAAATATTCTGCAAGCCCGACAGTCTTTTACAAATATTTAACACCAAAGAGGTCTTATTCCATGCGTGTTTATTAAGGGTGCTGTCATTTCTGCTTACAAAACAGCCGTTCATTGTTTTGTTTTGTTTTTTACGATGGATATTTTGGTGTGTTAGTGGGGAACCATCCCGAAGATATTCACCCAGCATGAGTGTGAGCACCCCGGGAAGCGGAGCGGCCCCGTGCCGCTTCGCCCACTACTTCGTAACGTGCGGAATAGACGTGGAAACGGGTTTAGAACCGGACGAATTAGCAGGTGGGATTTCACTTCTAATCCCTTTTTTTCTTTGTGTCGCTGCTTGTACCGATTTTATGATTGGATTGTGTATGAAAGGCGTCTACAAATCTGTGTTATTCAGTGGCAGAGAGAGACGTATATTGATCCAAATCGGGGAATTCTGGTAAGGTTTTGAAAGAACATATGTGACGATATATATGCGTGGATGTGTGTTTTTGTCGGTACTCGTTAAGAGGTTAACAATTACGGTCGTCTCAAATGTAGTTTTTCTAATTATGGCAAATAGCAGTCCTCCCGTTTACATGCTTTGAATGTAGTTGCTATTTTAATTAAAACACTCTTTTTAAACTACAAAGCAACGTATTATTATTATGATATTACTATTATTATTATGCTATTATTATTCCATATTGTCGCCTCCGTGAAGTTGGTATTAAAGGGATTTTTAAAAATGGTGCTGGCGTTCGCCTACAGTGTCAGGTTCTTAAGTCTGGTTGATAAGCAAAACTGTATATGAGGATTCTGGCACACTTTAGATCCAACGAATCGTGCATCGCTTAATTCGTCACAACAGGCTTGCGATAATGTTTGCTTTAGAAATGTTTACTTTTCTGCAGCATTATTGATTTTCTGTCATTTTCCTTATAGATTGTTAAATATGTAGTATGTATTGGGAACGGCATGGAGGGTATTCTGCTTTTCATATAACCTCTTAAGAGGCAGAAAGGGTTTCGTGCTTTTCCCAATATATTAAAATTAATAGAGCAGACAAGATATCATGCGTGTCCGTGATGTCATTCCAGATGCATTGTGACGTTGCTAGTGCGACTAATCGAACGCTTTCTCGATTCTAGTTGTACGATTCGGTGAACAGTTCGATTTCCGTCGTTTTCTGATGTATTGACAACTGCATTTGAAATGTATATTTGTTAAAATGGTTGTTCGTGAACTTGAGGTGTGACGGAGTGTTTCAGTAACATACACGCAAAGATTTTTGCGCAGTTTGAACTGAAGATAAGAATTTTTAGAAAGAGGTCCCTTAGGTGTAGTGAACAGCCTGTGTTGTATGACCAGTTAGCCTTAAAAGTAGACCAGTACCAGTGAATTCAATAGAATGCTGGCTTTGTTTGGGCCAGAAATGAATGTGTATGTTTCAGATCTGGCAATGTTACTGCAAACAATTTGTGTTTTGATTACTGAACGCATAGCACATAACAAGAGATGACATCCGTGACAGGGATCTAGTTGATGTTGATCATCTCCAATCCCCAGTGGAGCCATTCCCCTGCGATCGCGTTATATTCACTTCCGTTGATTCCGATTTTGTTTTTTTTTGTTTTTTTTGTTCTACATGTTTTCTTAATCTTGTGGGGTTTGAGAATGACTTTGTGCTTTAGCTAATGGGCTGCCACTCTCCGCTGTGCTTAGCACAAAGGTCAGAGTGATGCAATGCTGCGTGAGCAGTCTCATCTGATAGCATTTCCACTCTGCACTGTCAGATTTTTTTGAGTCCAAATGTGATATTTTGGCAGCGAACATGAACATTTCAAAATGCTATTGTTAATAAATGTGGCTCTTGTAATGGAAGATGTTGAAGATGTTTTACGTATGTTAAACATTAAACTGCTCAGAACATCACAACTGAGACATTAACTTTATCTTATCAGTCTTTTGCTTTTTGGAAGATACCCGGGGTCTACCATTTGGCCAGATGCAAGGTCCACTGTAAAAATATATATATATATATATATAATATGATTTAAATATAAATTTAATATATATATTATTTTTTTAGCCAAAATCCTTTTCAGGTCGTTTTGGGCACTGGGGATCAACTCCTAAATTCTGTTCCAGCCCTATGTTTGGCACTTGCTGAGGGAAAGAAATCGGTGTTAAGGATTGCTTTGGCGATCTCTGTCTCAACAGGAAAGATCTCATTGTTGTCTTGGACATTATATGTAACTCGGGGTCTGGGCTTATCTCATAGCTCGTCTCTGAGGCATGCTTGTCTGTCGCTACTGAGTCCTGTTTGTGTCGGTCGGCGCTATTGGATTTTAGCCCTGCTTGACTTGGGCTGTGGCACATGCCAGTGTTTCCAGGCCATTGCTGGATGAATTTCTGGCAAAAGCCCATGACTGCATTCTTGCTCTACGTTGAAATACATGCATGCTTGTTAGTTCAAAGTTTGCCCCAGCGATTATAAATGGTTCTGTGGTCTGGCGGATTTTGCGAGGGCTCACACAGTTGGATAGTGAGCTCTGTTTATATTATACTTTGTGTGGGGAGTCGTTTGTTTGGTTGCCACAATGGTTGCAGAACCCCCTTGTCCTAGATAAGTGTCCTTCACCTTGATTAAAAAAATAATAAAAAATCTAGAATTTGCCCGGTCGCGCTCTCCTTACCCCTTGATTTGTTTTTAGCAGAAAGGCTACAGTGTCATGTGTGTGTCTGTAATATCTCCTCTGCTTTGCTAAATACATAATCTGGAGGTGACGTTTAAATAGCTGCATATTTGTAAGTTTGTCTGTCAAGATGCTGATCCTGGTGACCTGGGTCTTAGTTGGGGGGGTGAGAGGGGGGCGTCCATCAAGGTACAGCCAAGCAGCCGGATGAGGTCACGTGTGAACCTCACTTATTGGCGCGTTGGATCATCGTGCCCTGTCAGATTTTACCTCTAGAAAATGATAGTCAACTGCTGCAATAACTTGTCTGTTGTTGTCCTTTTATCTCCTGGGAAAATTGGAAGATGATGCGATTGTTCATTAACTTAAAAAGCCTGGTTGTTAGTCTAAATATGGAACTTAAGAACAAGCCCCTGATATCTGGTACCACACCACACTCTCACCGTCAGTTTGATAACCCCTAATCCCCCAAATCATTCTCTGTCTTAATGCACTATTGCTCCTAATTTGGGGAGGAAAGCAGTCTAGAATGTGTGAATCGTGGTTTAGAGAGAAACCTTAAGCACTTTCTTCTCCCCCAGTGTCTCTTTGCTGCCACACCGCTGATCCCGTTCTGCGGTTTACCTCCAGCTAGTTTGTATCTATATCCACTGCTGAGATACTGTCCCACTCGCTGCATCTCTGGGTTTCCCCACAGTGGGTGGGGGGGGGTGGGTGTGTGTGTGTGTGTGTGTGTGTGTGTGTGTTATTTTAACCTCAAGAGAAAGCTCCTGTTTCATAAATATATAGTACAGTCATGTCGATCGACATGCCATAGACTAGCAAAGCCATTGGACTGACCCTTAGACAGCATAGTGGTATGGAAATGGTATACAGACTACATGTGTATTGAAATGGAACTTTCCAGATGTTAAGAGGTATCATGTGTTTTCAGTCATATACGCATCCCAGAGCCAACAGACTGATGCCACCGTTGGGCCCCTGAGCAAGGCCCTTTAGCCCCTAGTGGCCCCAGGGGTGCTGTGACCCCCCCCCCCCCCCGCCCCCCAGCTTACTCTCACCTTTATATGCGTTCTGTGTATCTCATGAAGAGCAAGATCCAAAGGGATTAATCAAGAATCACTATTGCGTTCTGTTGTATATTCTCTACATATAAATGCAGACTTGCCTTCCTACAGTGTCGTCATTCAGGCAGTGTGGCTCCCTCCTCAACACAAAGGGGGCGGCTTTGACCTACATTGAGTGTCCAGCCGCCCAGTGAGTTATTTTTGGCCTGACGGTTCAGATGATTGTCCTTTTAGGTCCCCGCTTCCTTTCCGCCGTGGACTCCATTGTTGTGGCGCGGGAGCGGCGTCTTGCTTCGCAGCTCCATTGTGAAGGGAGAGACAGGCTTCCTGATGGGTGTTGCTGGTGGGGTGGGAGAATACCTATGTAGCCCATCTTGCTCGTCCCTCCATCGGGCTGTCTGTACCCCCTCGCCATGCCGGCCAGACTGCTGTGCTCGCCGACCTCCCATCTGACAGCAGCTTCCATCTATGATGGGCCGTCTTTTGATTTTAAAAGAAAAAAATGAATCGCTATGCCGATTAGCTACTTTGTTGCTTTACCCTGGAATTCCACCCGTATGAATTCTGCTTTTCTCAAAGTCAGGCCCATTGTGAGGTTTTTAAATAAGTAGCCGAATAAGGCAGGTGGCCTGTGGTATCTTAGTGCTTTGTAGCTTGTAATCGCTCCCCACCATTATTTTGCAGTGGCTGGTTTTAATGGTGCCCATTTCCTCCCATCGGAGAGTGGGGATGGGGGGGGGCGGGTGCTCATTTACCCTGTCTTTCTCCCAATATGCAGCTGCTCCGTCGTGCATTCGCAGGCTCCGCTAACCGTTAACTATCTTCCCGCTTGTCAACCTGTGTGGAAATCGGTGGCTGGTGTGAGCCTCTTGCTACCCAGGATTTTTATGACGTCATCGTTTCCTCCTTTTTAGCTTTTTGTGTGACTTTATATACTCAGCTGAAGCTTTGGATTCAGAGTGATTTGAATCCCCCTTTGTATCGGCCTGGGAGTCGCTCATTTAAGTGCGTCTGTTTAATAAAATGGTTCCACCATATGGGGAGTTGCAGGTTTTTCCATAAGGCTTCATCGGGCGTTTTTCTGTTTGGACGTCGCCCTACCGTCAGTGTATCAGAAGTCAGGGGTCTTATTGTGTTTCAAGATGGAAGGTGTTCCTGGCCTGGGTCTGCGCAGGGCTGAAAGCGGAGACCGCGGGCGTCTATTTTCGGCATCGACGTCGGCACGGCAGCTGCCACAACGCAGTAGCGGCGCAACAGGTTATAAACTGACATTGTCACGTTCCTTGATTACTGGATGTCTCCCAGTACGGAAAGCCTCATACCAGTACGGCCTCGAACAGACACACATGCTTGTATTTCAGTCTGAAGCCCCCCACCTAAATGTAGTCCTTTAACGTCTGAGGTGTCAGACCAGGCAGTGCTGGAGCGCCTTTAGATCACTGCTCTTAGTGTTTCGCTATGAAAGATCCTCCTTTGCCTGGTAGTTGGTCCCATCCGCCCTCCTGCCATCTGTTTTCTCTACCTCGTGCTCCGACCCGCCCCCGTGCTGATGTCCCAGGCCGCACCGACGGGTGTGCGTACGGAGCACGGACCACAAAGGCTGGAGAAGGACGTGAAGCTCTGCCATCTGCCTGGGGAGCTGGGCTTCGACGTCTCCACAATGGATATGCAAATCCAGCCATGTCTCCATGGCCCCGGGAAGGGGGTCTTTGTTATGTAGGGGGGAGGGACTGTTGCACACCTCAGCTCCCCTTTTCAGGATCAAAGCCCTGAAACACTTTGCAGACCCCATCCACACGTTGACTGGAAAGCGTGCCGATTGCAGTCGTCTAAATGGCCGCAGGATGGGAGTTTTTTTGCGAGTGCTTTTCACATCGTTCTACAGAAGTATTTTCAAACGCATTGGAATGAACGAAAACCTTTATGATGTAACCCGCACTGGGCACGTGCCCCTTGACGTAGTGAGTTAGTTTCTTTTGTGCAAATGTTGCGCTGTGTAACAGACTATTTATCTGCGTATAGGCCAGCGGTAGGGTAAGTGCCATTGAAGATCCTCCGTGTCCATTATGTCTAAATACCATTTGCTTCAATCTAGGGTGACCAGGTGAACAATCAAACAATGAGAGGTTGTAACTAGCAGAACCAGGGATGGGTCACGTGATGAGTAGCCATCCGTTATGGCCGTTTTAAAGTTTGCGTTTGAAAAATACTTCATTTTCGCTCACTCATACTGCAATGCTCTGTCTGTTTTTAGACGAAAGCGTAGAAGTGTGAATGTAGCCTTAAAGATTTCCGACCCCAGGACAACAGTATACACTGAAGGCCCTTACGATAAATGTGATTTTTTTTTTCTACTTTCCACATAAAAAGATGCGGCTGAAAGGCTGTGGCCCCGATTAGGATGTTGAGGTGTGTCCTCTGGAGGGGTTGCGGGAGCTGAGTAGCCCTGAGCGTCATTGCTGTTGTCGTGCAAATGCAGAAACAGTCTCCGTGATAATCTGAGCGCAGATGCTCCTTTGAACACTACGGTGTGATGCCAAACTTTGACCCCTGGGAGCCATATGGACTGTTGTCGCCGCAGATGTGGGTGAGGGGGGTGGGGGCGGGGGCTGAGGCATCCCTGGAGCTGTGGTTGCATTCAGGGGTGGGTGGAACTGGGATGCTTGGGTGGGGGTTTACATCATGGAGCCGGGAAAGATTGTTGTTCTCAGTGGGAATAGCAGGCGATGGCTTGCGATTGACAGGGGGTGTCTGTAGTGTCTGGTGTTCCACTCCACATGAATAAATGCTATGTTTCCCCCCACATTTTAAATGGTTACACCCCCATGCTTCTTGAACAGTCATAACAAAGCCATTGTCTGGATTTTTCATCACGAGTCTTGACAGCTGAGCTCGACATTGAGTCCTGGTAATTTCACAATCGCAGCATGTATAGAGATGCAAGATCCATCCTCTTCTTTCCCCATGATAGAGTTTGAATGGAATCAAGTCATGGTTTGTTGTCCCTGAAATTGGTTGCTTTGGCAGAGAGCTGCACATGGATTGAGTCTTTGTCGCCTTGTCCCTAAAATGCGATATTGCATTGCGGTCCTGCCTGTAATGCGACGTTTCATAGTTTATCAGACGCTTTGACACCTTGGGGGGGAAAAAAGATGCCATTTTGAGGTTTCGTATACATTTGAGGATGAATTAAAAATAAAAAATACCTTCACCGCTGGCCCATGTTGTGATGCTTCTCAGCAGGGGAATTGTTAAAGGTGGGTCTGGATGAATTTCTAAAGGCAGACATGAAAGAGGTTGTTTTAATGTGGACCGTGAGGGTTATTGCACGGCGGTGATCTTCAAGGATCCGTGACTGTGATGAAGATAGCTACTGCTGCAATATGTGATCCTGAGCTGAAATATGTTCATTCTTCTTTCCACTCAACATTTTCACGGTTCGACACCTGAAGCCACCTTATTCGCTGTGTGCAACAGAATAATCCCAATAGAAGACTTTTGTATGCAGTAAGGATGTTAGAATGTATGTCCATTTGTATTGGACGGGTGGACAGAAATCCTGGCAATTATATTACGGACCCAGGCTTTTATTGCTCAAATCTAATAACAGTCACTATCGCACCCTGATGTTTTGGTGAGTGTATCCATATCTGCAGAAGGCTCCTGCAAAGCTGAGTCGAGGTTGTAATCATATCAGCTTTGGTCACGTCGTCATTCTGCTGTACGCCTCCCCTACACCTCATTCAATTTCCGTCTTCATGGGTGTTTAATAGATTAACAGCTGGGGGGTCTTTCTGCCATTTATTTGCCCCGTCTGAAACGTGTTCATTACCTGTATGTTAATCTCTTATTGCATCGTATAATAGGGATCACGGTGCATAATTGGATTTGTGGCGTTGTGCTGAATATGTTACTTCACTTGACTGGTCTCGTTCCACACAAGATCCTTCCCTCCCGTATTGCACCAGTCCTGTGGAATTACCTGGATGTAAATCTCGATGCTGGATTGACGCCTCTGTGCACTTTAATGAGACATCTTGCTGCGGTCATTTGTTTGAGCCTGTTGTCCTAAAAGCTGGTGCTGGATAGGTTCTGTTGTAGGGTGGGAGTCCAAGGTTCTCCCTGTGCAGGAGTGCTGCTTTGTCAAGCTGACTTTGATCAGTGACAGTCAGAGCTCCACGTTGACATCTGATAAGGACTGAAAATCTTATCGCATTCAGACATGGGTTGTTGTTTTTTTTTTTTTTTTTTGTCACCTCTTCTCCGTCTTGAACTGGGGACAACAAATGTCCCGAGAATGTTAATGTAGAGTTTGCTTTACGATGAAGTAAATTTGCAGAGTAAGTCTCTGGGACCTTGCAACCCTGGTGCTAAGGGAAATGATCCGTTGCGCAAGATGCGAAACCATCAGGCAGCGTTTTTAAAAGTGAAAGTGATAACTGCACCTATTCCCAGGTTCAGTCCAGGGTTATAAACTCCCTTGTGATTCTTCACTGGGTGATTCATGAACATTCCTCATAAAATGTGGCGTAAACCTTGGTGCACCAGCCAAAGTGTCCTGCTGATAGCTCTCTGGGGTAGAAGGGTCTCTAATCTTTCTGCAAGCCCACATGGAAGCATATGGCCCGTGTGTTTTGGCAGCATGGGGTCACTGTTAGGGCACAGGGGGTTTTGTGAATGAGGACCTGAGCATTTCTCTTAGTGCCGCTGTTAACGTCAGTCACATTTGTATGTGTTGTTTCTTGTGTTTGCATGTTCTCGTGCTCTGTGACACTACTGAAACTCACTTCCTGGTTTGTGTCTGTGCCCGTGTCACTATTGATAGCCTCTTGTGGTGGCCTGTAACTCAGCCTTGATCACAGAGATCAGACGACCACCTGAAGGACACCTGAGAACATCCCGCGTTGAGTGTTGGGTCAGGATTTTACTTTAATCATCTGTTGCAGTTTTTCTAGCGCAGAACCAAATCCAAGGTGCTCAGCGGGGGAAGAACATCTCCATCTCCGCTCCAGTTCAGCTTGTTACCTGAAATATGTGGGCAGTGTATTTACTCTGGTCAGCATTAGGTGTCTGCACAGTACAGCCGGGTACTTTTTATTATTACTTGGCTGGGAAAGTCACCGGCTCACATTTTATAACCTTGTACAAGGTACTTCAGAAAACGTTCAGGCTCACGAATGTGTGAAATCGCACCAGTCACCTTGGATCCTTCATTTACTGTATCGGTAATTAAACCTGCGTTTCGGGAGTGTATGTTTTCTGTGAATGAAAGCTGGATTTGCCTTTAGCGATGGGAGTAATCTTCCCCCTCGGCTTGGCGTAATTTTCTTCTAGGGTGGGTGTAGCGGAGGATTGTCCACTTCTGTCGCACTTAAATGAAGCTTCTCCCATATTTATACATCACCAGTCTCTATACTGCTGATAGGATGCACTTGTGTGTCTGTGGAGGAGGATGAAATTTATTATTATTATTTTTTTTCCCCCCACTATGCAGCAGAATGACATGAGGGAGATGGAGATGAGCAGGGAAGGGCCAACGCCCCCCCGAGCCATTCTGTTTATAGTGCCTATGCATTTCAGCCCCATCGCACACAGGGAGTAAGAGCGTCTCTCCCTGCCCGGCTGTATTATACAGGTCGTGCAGACAGACGGCAGCAGCATGTGCCTTTTATTGGAGTCGAGACGCGAGGTTTCTCCTGCGGAGAATGTGATCAGCGGTGCTGCCCTCATTTCCATCCTTTTAATGTGCTTGAATGGCGCGGAGAGGAGCGGTAGCTGATCTGGTCTTTTTCTAGGAAAGCCCAGGTATCCGTCTGACTGCTTTTTTTGGATTGGATTGTCTTCTTCAGGTCTGTAAATTGCCTGCCGTGTGTGAATGTATATGTCCTGCTAGGGACAGTCATTCTGGTCTAAGGGTGTACCCCCAGCCGCGTGCCCTATGCTGCCAGGGATTGTCTCCGGGTCCCCTGTGACTCGGATCAGGATAAGCAGTCAGAAAATAGATATATTGATGGATGTCTGTGGCAGGCGGCTACCCCCTTAGATAAAGGATGGGGAAACCCTGATTTACGTAGGTTAGCGCTGCGTTCCATTTGAACTCTGAGGTTGGAATTTCCGAGTTCTTAGATATTTCAACTGGAACACCCCCTGAAGTCAGAATTCAGACTCGGAAAGGAACCTTTGTATACCTGACCTCAGAATTCGAGATGGCTGCGCCCTTTATTAAGAGAAGTTATATACTATAGCACTTGCATCTTATTTGTGGCTCATAAAATCGGTCGTACACACAGCCACTATCCATGGACATGTTGCTACAGTGCCTTTACCGCAAAACGTGTTATCGTCAATTGGTATTGCTAACAATGGCTAACGGCTAACCTGGCCAGAACTGGGGCCTGTTACAGAAAGCAGGATTTCTTACTTAGCCGGATAACTTGTCAGATTTAAGCTAGTCTGGGCTAAACATAAATGAACGAAGCTGGGATGCCTTAAATCCGACAAGTTATCCTGCTTTTTGAAACAGGTCCTTGGTATTGCTAAATGGTTTTCCTACTTCTTGTACTGGAGCGCGGTTATCTCTGGTGTGACATCACTCCCAGCTCGATCACAATTCTCCTGGTGGCCCATTGTATAATAACGTTCCCTACCATCGGTTTGTGCTTGGGGGGGGGGGGGGGGAATAGTGATTTTGGTCATTTCTGAAGGCTGGACAACGATAAAAACAACATGACCAACAAAAAGTTTTCCTGAGTTTTAATTCCATTCAGCAAGGGGACAGCAAGTCTATTCAGGTCGTTCTGGTATGTGTGTATGTCGCTTTAAATTCCTCTAGGAGCTTGTGGTGCACATCAATCAGCCGCATATCTTTTATTGTGTCGTCACATGGCGCAGTGCCACCTGTGGAGGCTGGGGCATTGGTACCACACTGTGCCAATCCTGGGGTGTTTTATACGACGCAGCTGGTGGCTGCCCAGGCGCTGTCACTGGCCTGCACTTCCCCGCGCTGAGTGCTTTGTGCCACTCGCGCCTCGGCTATCATCCAAATCTCGCCGGACAACAGGAGCACTGTGACCATGTGCCCAGCAAGCAAACCCAGGAGTTTAGAGTCCTCTTGTGTCTGAACTTAAGGACCCTTGTTGGATTAAGTGCCAGACTAGTAGACAGATTTACTCAAGATTAATCACCAGCAGCATGATTAACAAAGTTCCAAAGGTATATGTTAAGGGATAGCTTCATCAGCTCACAAATTTCAGAGTGAATGTAGTACTGCATCAACATTCAGACTAGTTCTTTTGCTTGCGATGCTGAAATATGTGAGCCAGTTGACCTTGCTGCATTGGTAGCCCTCAAGCACTAGTAGGCTATTGCTTCTCCGCTCAAGGCCTCAACTCAACCTCTGCCTTTCTCTGAGTTTACATGCTAGGCATTTCTCCTTGTTTCGATCTTATTCTCTTGCTCATTCTCGAGTCATCCTACGACATTACTGTCATAGTCCTGCTTTTTTCCTCGGCCAAACCTTGACGGTCTAATGAACTAAAGGTTTTGTCCCAGATCCATATTGTGTACCAAAAAGGCAGAGGGCCTTTTTTGAGCTCATTCAGTGATTTTGTTTAAGTACAATGTTAACTATTGTGTCGTTCAAGGCGCAATTTCTGATTTGTTTTCAGTGAATATTGTGTCTTTTGATTGGCCCTTCTGTAGGCTGCTTATTTCCGTTTTGCTGGAAGTTGGTGGTTTTCCTCCTTTTCTATGCACATCCTGGAACTGTCTCTCTGAATCCGTTAATGTAGCCGCGGCTTTTAAATCTCTCTGGTGTGTTGTCTTGCATTTCCTTGCAGCTCTCGTCAGTATTAGAATGCTGAGCCAAGGGATTAACAAACGCTTCACCTACCCATTTAAACTAGGCTAGCCATGTGACTAGCCCCGGTGCACAGGCATAAGGAAAATAACAGGCTCTTTGAATAAAGCTTCCTATCCCTGTTTGACTTTCTCCTTGACAGTCAGCTGTTGTGTCGACGACCTCGACTTCTGTCCCTTGCATTCCTTCAGCCATGCTGCCGCAGCAAAGATTTTTCAGGCGGATTTAACTTGGACTTTATTAAAGCGTGACAGTCGTTTGCCGCAAAGAGCGCCGGAATGATGCCTCTTCACTGGCACATGTCAAAGGCTCCTTTATCCCTATTGCGATTGGGGGGGGGACAGGGGTTACACTCACTGATCGGAAAGCCAGGGCAGGAATGCTTGGCATTGTGTAGCTCTGGTTGTAATATGAAGCTGAAAGCTGCTAATGCTAATGCAGTACAGATCAGGCACAGTTACTTTTCTGAAGGTCCACCTCAATGGATATTTATCTTATTTGTGATTTGCTTTTAAGCACATTTTTGTTGATTGTCAATGCTACTGCAACCTACTAATCTTTTTATTTAAGAAAGACAGTCATACTTTGTTCAGTAAACCTCTGATTAAAGGAATAAAGAAGCAATTTATGTTTTTTGTTTCTTTTACCACCACTGTACCGTTACACCCCTATTGGTATTTAAAACCTATTAACATTTATTAATTAAATTTGGCCTATTTCAGATTTCAGTAGTTCCACTTTCAGTTAAATTACCATTATATCCTGATGGTCATCGTCACAGTATAACTAATAGGGTGATGCATTGCCTCATAGGCTAGTTGGCAGTACCCAGCCCTACTTTAGAATATCAGTAATTGTTCTTGTAAACAATGCCCCCGTCCCGTGTACTGTTATGGTTGGGCTTGGAAGTTGTGTTACAGACGGATCTTCTGTGGGCTGACTTAAAGCACGAACTGGGTCACGTCCGTGTTGGTGAAGGGCAGAGTGCATGCTTTCTGTTTCTGTGCTCTGTGCACTTGTCAGACGGAGTTTTTTTTCCCTGCCCTTTGTTGCAGGGTGAATTTGCCCCTCAGCTGACGGCATGAAAGTATTATGGTATGTTTGGTGCTTGCAGATGGTTATCGAAAGTGTTCTGCGTGTGATGGAAGTGTCTGGCCAGGCGATGACCAATTTTTTTCTGTTGTGTGTGTGTGTGTGTGTGTGTGTGTGTGTGTGTGTGTGTGTGTGTGTGTGTGAGTGACTGGTCCCTGTAGAGAAGGCACAGATGCTATGATGTCTCCCATGAATAACAGAACGACCGCTTTTCATGGTGATATGTCTGTTTCTAAGGCTCTGTTTATACAAGGTGTTTTCAATGCCTGCCTCATCAGGCAAGAAACCCTTAATGCTTTAATAAAGCGATTGTTACTGTTGGTCTTTACCTGTCCTCCTCGGAACTGCATTGAATCTGATATCAGGAATGTGTCTGCAGTTAAAGCCTTTTTTGTGCAAGTGTGGTGCATTTGCATAGCTGCTGTGTGTGACCAGATGTCCCCACAATGAAACAAAAACCTGTTTTTTTTTTTTTCGCCGTAGTGGGGACAATTTTTCAGGTCCCCACAAAGATCAGTGACTGCAATCAAAGGACTTCAAAGAAGACTTGCATTTATACTATGGTTACTTATGGTCAAGGTTAGGACTGGGTAGGGGTTATTGTAAGGTAACTTGAACCTGTAATGTGAGCACAGTCTGCTTCATCTCGGTGCATCGCGGCGGGTTATCGAGGTGGCGCAGTGGTATGTATTCCCAGTACCACTGAAAGACCATATACATAGTCCAAGATGGTGATGCATCATGCCGGTCATATCACCAAGCCCTGATTAAGAGTGACCCAAATGCATGCATGTTCAGTTGACCCAGATGCTTTTAGCGATGTTTTGGGGGAGGGGATTGTAGCTACCCCTCCAGGTCAGTGCAGCATCACTGCTTCTCCTTATTCTGTCCTGAAAAATCCCTCTCTTCCGGGAACTGCGCTGACTGATCCATCTCAGAGCGTCGGATCGCGTTATTTATACCCTCCTATCGGGGCCAGGACTCTGGATCCCGGTCGGTGCTGCCGCCCTGCTCTTCAGTTAGCCCTCCCCATCCTGTGCCGCCGCAAGGGAGTCTGGGTAATCGTCATGACTCAGCCAGTAGCTGGAGATTCTTGTCCGTCACGTTCCTGCTTGGCGGCCGTTGCTGCTGTCCGTCGGTACATCTTTTGGTCTGCAGTTATCCTAATAAATATGTGGGATCCCGTAAGCAGGAAAGCGCGGCAGGTTTCCTGAGGGCGCATGGAGTTCGTCCCGCTTTTGTTTCATAATAAAAAAAGTAACAGGAGAAGTGATTTGAATGGCATCGTCACCTGTTTATTTCAAAAGTGCTGCTCTGAGTCATCTGCAAATATGTGTTTCCTGCAGAAACCGAGAACGTTCCCCGGTAGCTGGGTCTGCACCTGCGTTCATTTGCTTACCACCTGGGTGAAAGCGAGACCCGTCATCCTCCGCCTCGGCACACCAAGGACGGTGTTCGGCGAACCATCCCAAGCCTGTTTCTCTGATGTGCGCTTTTGCGATTGAAGCGATGCTCGGACTGGGGTGGGTCTCTGACATCCAGGCAACCAGACCCGCCCCCCAAACAATCTGGTGATGCTCTGCGATGTCCCGGCATATGTTGTTTGACGTTTAGACCCGGCCTGTAGTGACCAACTGCCTGGTGTCTTAAAACCTGTATAGAGGCCCTGGTTGGGAAATCCAACCTGAGTGTAAAGCTGGCTCTGGACAATTAGATTTTTTGGTGATTCCCAGTAGTCTAAGCCGCCCCCCCCTCCTCCAGGATTGTGGTAGCCAGGAAGCAGATGGGTGCTTCATTGTGGCTCAAAGCTACTGGTTTATCGCCGCCCCCCCCCCCCCACCCCACACTCACACACACACACACACACACACACCCCCCGCATGGTGCCCCAAGGGGTTTGCTGGCCATTGCTGCCTTCATAATAACCTGTAGATTGAGCTGGGAAGCTGGGGGGCTGGGGGTGTCGTGTGTCTGCCTTTCTGGTCCATTTCACCAGTTTCTTGTAAATCTGTACGCTATAAACGGCAGTCTCAAGCAGCCTTCAGTAATCGCCTGTCACATTTTAAGTGAAATGGGAGGAAGGATAAATTATTTTTAAACCCTCCGTAATCTGAACGCGTTCCATTGTTTACGGCAGCTTGCTGCTGAGAATGGATGCTGGCCGCTCTGATTGGACGGCTGCCGACTTCTTTCCGGAGGTCAGCCCCGCCATCCAATCATTCCCGCTCCCCGCTAGCGGGGCTCCGTTAACGCGTCTGACGACGCAGGCTTGAACTTTAAGCCGCTGGTGGAAAGGGACGGCATGCATAATGCATGGCTGTCAGAATGAGCGCGTTCCAAGCTGGGGGGGGGCGGGGTTTGTATTCAGCACTAGTAGGGAGGGCGCAGTCCTCGCCCGACCTCAGTTAATGACATTCAATAGACAGAGGTCCTCTGGTCGTCATTTATGGGGGCATGATCATCAGTGGAGCTGCCCCCACCCCTGGAGTTTTCAGGCTGTAATTAGAGATGGATTAAGCCCCCGACAAGTGCACAAAAAAGCCCAACGCTTCAACAGATCTGTTATCGCTGTATTTAAATGAGGACAGGTTCCTGATTGTTAACATCCTCGTTACAGCCTGGAAAAGCCTGCTGAGATTCCTGGTAAGGCCTTAATGGAAGGGAAGCCATCTCTGGAGGGCTGGGCTTCTCTCGCCTTCTGTCTTCGTCATGAATGTACCCAGACGCAGAGAACTGTTTCCACTTCATGATGCGATTCTTCTATACCTAGTTGCTGATTTTGAGGTCATGGGTTTGTTGGGAGACTTAATTCTAGAATTTTACGCAGAAGATGGTGTTTATACACAAACACACACACACACTTTTTTTAAATGTATTTATGGGGCCTGTTTCCAACAGGCAATGTGTGTCCCTTGCGGCTTGCCATAGACGTGAGAAATGCATGGAACTGGGATTTGCTTGTACACATTGCAGTAGCCAGACACTCCTGCCCCTGAAGGCCAAGCTGTGCTCCCAAGCTCTTCAGCCCCAAACTGCTCTTATCACGCCGGGTTTCTCTGTTGCTTGTGTGTTGGCTAACACGCTCCCTCTAAAGCCCATGGATTATGGTGCGTCTGCTAACCAGTGTACACAAATCCTACAAATCCCAGCTCGAGGTGTTTTTGATCTTTACTCCTGTCGCAAAATTTGTGGAAAGTGTCTGGCTGCACTCTGACCCAACCTCTGACCGGGATTTTACAACAAACAACACATGGTGTTAAATGCTCAGCGATTTAGTGCTGGTGCCTTATTTGGCAGGAGCTTCCGTGTCTCTCTAATGTTAAAGGTGATGTTCATTTTTTTTTCTTTTGTCCAGATGTATTTTATTTACCCAGCTACCGGTAAATATTCAAATCCATGTTAAATATGGGGGGTAGGGGTTGTTTCAGTGCAGTGATGCATGATGCCTGTTATGTACGGGAAAGCATGCAAGAGACCCTTAAATGCTTTGTGGTGATTTATTGCGTGAAGCGTGTCGTGGGTGTCGTACGCGCATAGGAGTGACCTGGCCGCGTTTTCTGAGGTCATTGGTTTGCTTTAAGCGCCTGTCTTTTGACCCTTAACAACCAGATGTTTGCTTCCTGGGGTTGCAAATTAAATTGTGCTCTGGTTACGTTCATTGTGACGCTGTTATGCGAGATGCCAGGATCGTATCTCTTGAATGGTCTGCAGGCTTCTCGTCATTCTCTTGCTGGTCATAAACGGGGTCGTAGCTACCTGGCTAAGGCTGGGAAGTGGTTCCTGTTCCTGGCCCTGTCCACTACTAGCTGTAACCATCAGGTAGTAGTAGTCAGAATTTGCACTCCTAGATGTTATGCTACCTCAGGCAACATGTGGCATCTTCAGGTGCGACCTGTAACACCTGCAGGTCTAAGGAGGAACCTTGAGGTTCTACCCTTGAGCAAGGCAGATGGCCTGATTTGGAAGTCGATCAAAAATGTCTAGAAGAAATCATGAGTTTAGGGAAGTGGGTAGACTTGGGCGGTGTCAAATATTTCACATCGTCCAGACATTATACTTCAGTATACAGTATTTTGATGTTATATTCAAAAGGAATGCTAAATTGTCATTTTACACTACACCACTATTTCTCCAAATGTCACATTTTATTGTGGAGAAATCCCTCCCCCAATTTTTGTGTCTGATATTTCCAAATACTACGGTATTCCCAAAAGAGCCTATCAGCGGGCATCTGGGATGAGTGGGTTGGAAAGTTACAGGGTAGCTCACCTAAACTGTATCGTGAGGTATCCTGCTATATTAGATATTCAGAGCGAGTTTGAGACTATCAGACACAATCTGATCATTTATCTCGCACGTGTGCGTGTTTGTGGCCCTGGTGCCTGGACTCCTGCCCAGCGATCTGACCCAGTTGCACTCTCTGGCTACCGTTTGGCGCTCGTGCAGAAGCTCAAGGCGGCGCTCCAGGAGAAGTGAGGTGCCTGAACAGCATGGGGGCCGGCGTCTGAGGGACGTCCTGCCTACTCTCGGTCGCACATCTGCCGCCTGATTTCCCTCCCCCGTGCTTCCTGTTCCTCTTGTCGAGGTTGCAAAAGCTGTCAGCAGTTAACGGTCCTCGGATCTTAACGATACCGGAGCTGTGCCGCGTCGGCCATGCGAGAGAGGCTGTGACGTACCCCCTCGCTGGGCCCGTCCCCTGCGGTGGTGGTGCCTAACAGTAACATATATGCTTTGGAGTTTCCTGTCCTTCAAGGACACTGCAGTAGTTCTGCAGTCTATATACTCTCTAGCCACGATCCAGGACTTCGGCCTGTATTTATTTCACATGCCATCCTCATTTAAAACCCAAGCCTTGAGAAATCCCCTTAGATCTATCCCACTTGTCCGTATGAAGCTTTTTCCCAGAATGCCAAAACAGTAGAGAATTATCAATATTCCCTAAGATACAAACCAACTGTCATTCTAGAATTTTCCTCGTTTACAGTGATGAAGGTGTAAATGGACAGTCGTTTCCGATTTGCTTGTGTCAATCTCATAACACCAGTGAGTTTCCTCATGTCCTCATTCCCTCGGCTCTGACAGCCCAAGGGTTGTTTTGGGGGGGGGGGTGGAGTCAGTTTGTGGTGGAGGAATTTAACCGCCTGTGCCTGTGACCAGCAGATCATTGGTTCAAATCCCAATAGTCAAGTGTCCGCTGGGCCCTGAGGCAAGACCCAAATATTTTATTTATGTAATGTGTGTGCATATGTGGCCAATGGAGAACATGATAGCGTATGTGGAAATGAAGGAATCGAAGTAGCACCTGTACCCATTGCAGATCTCTGGATCATTTCATTCAGGTGGACCATGGAGGTTCAGCAGTTAACAATAAACAACAACAACAATCAGCAACCAGTCCTTGTCTTGCGCTTAATCTGTGCTTCTGAATATTCAAACCAGTGTCATGAAGCCATCAGAGAGCTCACTACTTCCTTGTCTGTAGGCTCATCCATTCCGATTATAATATGACAGTTATATTGGCTTATGATTTCTGAAAATCACTAATACTGTACTGGGCTTCAGTATATAATTTTGTGAGGGTGATTTGATTTTGATTTTTTTTTCTTTATAATGTTCTTCTCCAACAGAAAGCTCTCCTCTTCTATAACTGGTATTGAAGGAAGAGGTGAAGACCATTTGTCTTATGCTGGGCCGTGCCCTTTGTGTGGGAAGGTCAGAACAATAACATGTCTTGATTGATCACGGCAAGCACTTACTCATGAGTCAAGCTTCAACCTCTTTGATATTGCCTACTAAGGGAATAATCAATGATGGCCTTTGGCTGTCGCTAGGCTAACAGGCTAACTCGACAGCACTTCTGTTTACGTCTCCGGTATTGCCCTTAGCATCTAACCAGCAAGCGCCTGTGTGCAGAGAGACACTCGGTCAGAGTTTAGCGCAGTTTAAAACCACAGTTCGCGGCACATTTCATTCCCACCCACATACAGCTGCCCATAGCACAGTGAAGTCGCAAGTAGGCTTGTTTTCGTGCGTGTCAGCAGGACTCCGTAACCATAACTTTCCCAGGTCAAACGGTTTTGTACAGACAGCAAGTGTGGAGGGAGCATTTTGTTAGCAGACTCTGATCTCTGTGTGACTGCGAGAGAGAGAGGGATGACTTGCCTGTTGGGTACAAACCTTGGTTGTTGCTCATTTGCATCACAGAGCTTGTCGCTGCTCAAAGATCAGATTCCGCATGTGATACGATTATTGGATTGCTCTCCGGTTTCCCTGCCCTCACATATTCCTGTTGGATTATCCCTGGGTAAATTTGGCATGAGAAATCATGTAGTTTCTGCTGTATCGGAGTAGAATCTAGTTGAGGTTTGGGTGCTCTTGCTGAAGGTCAGTGTTAGCGTATGAAATTTTAAAGGCAAAATTCATGCTAATGGCTTCTCCTCTAGAAGTACCGGCTGCAATTTTTTTCCAGACGCATGACGCTGTGATGGCCGCTGATGAAACTGACTGAAAGAGGGACCCTCCCTTTGGAGCGCAGCAGTGTCTGATCTCGGTGTATGACATGGAAAAGGCCCTGCTGTTGCTGACAGCTTAGCGTCGCCTTGCCGTGTTGGTTAATGGCGCCTGGCAACTGTCCACTCCCACAAAACGAATCTTAGAATTTCAGTCATAATGAGTAGGAGAAACGACACCGATTTTTTTTTTTATTTATTTTTTATTTTTTTGGTAAGGATGTCCTGACCCACTTTTTTGGTACCTCACTCTGATCCAATCGAAATTTACATCTGCCGATTCAGACTGCTCATCCCATCTTTTAATAAACATTTAAATATACACATATATATATACAGTAGGCATCAGTACATTGTTTGAGTAGATTTGGCAGTACTATTCCTAATGATGTTTTTGCAAGGGCCTAATTGGATTGAACAGCACTCTGTCGCTTACTCCTATTGGAAGGACGTCATTGCGATCACTGCAGGTAGCTGCTGGGGCTACTTAGTTTACAATTGAAAGAATTTACAGAAGGCTGACATCTCGATAGGTTGTCGTTTTGGAGCCATAAGCTTTGGGCTTTACTGCAGCACATGACAGAACCTGACAATCCGTGTGACTGACATAAATTAGCCCGACGTGAAAAATTAAATCTAGCTTTCAATCGGGCTGAGGTAGTCATACCAGTTAATTTTACAAAATGCCTGGATCAGCCCCCATTCCAATCTTTGATATTGGAACAAAAAAAAAACTAATTTAGAGATCAGTGGTTATTGTTAACACACCACACTACTCGGAGCACCACAACGAAACATTTAATCCAAGTGTGACATCGTGACATGGCAGGGGGCAGCTAGTTCAGTTCCTGGGGAGTAGTGCTTGGAGGTGGTATTTTGCTGGTTGGGGATTCGAACCTGCAATCTTTCAATTACAAGCGCACTTTCCTAACCATTAAGCCACCACTGTATAGTTGTATATGTGGACTTATTTTTTTTCATGGCGAGTGGCTCCATCATATTCACCACTATGCTAAACGGAGCTGGATCCTTGTCTAGCTCGGTGTCCCCCCCCCCTCCCCCCCCCCCCACTCTTACTGTTGAGTGTTGAAGTGCCTTTGATAGAAGCGATAAGTGACTGTATTGCTACTACAGCCTTCTCTCACTGCAAGCCAGGGGGAAATGTGAGGAGATAAAGTCTGTACTTCTCGGCCCTCTTGCTTTCAAACACTCATTTCAGGAGCCACATGTTCATTGTTTTCGTCGTGTGTGTTTTAGCACCACTTAAGATGTCCGTGACGATAGGTTTGCCGGTGTTCATGTTAGCATTTCAGTGCGGGCTTTTTTTAAAATATGGTTGGTGTGCGTTTGACTGCAGGCTGCCTGTTTGTGTTTTCTGCAAAGACTGTGGGAAAGGCGTAGATCTTCAGACGAGAGGGTCTCGTTCACTGTGCTGTCCGTCAGTCTGACTCTTGTAACCTAAATGTTTTCTGTGTTATACATTTACAGAGTAATTCTCCCTCTTAACCTTGCATACAGTGGCTAGCCTGCAAAACCACATTTACCCTTTTATAGAACTTGCATGTGCGTGATTCTTTGTCATTTATAGAAAAAAGTAGGCAGTGATGAGCAGTCTGGACCAATGGTGTCCTTGAGCAGTTTGTTCTGACTCTGTTGCCATAGTAGCTGTCAGGACCGCTGTGTGTAGGTAGGTACGTGGCAGCCCGCACTGGGCCGCGATTAGAAAGTGGGAGGGTTTGCCTGGTTTCTCTGAGAACAGGATCCTGCCTGGGTGTTTGTGCAGTGAATGTCAGTCTATAGCTGTACCACCTGCAGTTCAGGCTAGGTAATTCATTTGCAGCTAAGCAGGTTTGGGCCTGGCCGGTACTTGGATGAGAGACCAACTTGGAAAGCTGGGTTGCTGCTGGAAGAGGTGTTGGTGTGGCCGGGAAGTTAACCCATCCTGTGGTCTGTGTGGTGCCCAGGTGATGTGGACACTGCACTGTAAAAATGGTACTGTCCTTTGGAGCAGAAGTAAAACTCCGGTCCTCACAGAAACATTTAAGATGTCGTCATCAAGAAATGCTCCTTACAAGATGACTTGCTACGGATAACATAACCAGCTCTACAGTAATTACATGCTGTTTTAAAATCCATCCATTTTCCAAACCGCTTATCCTACTGGGTCATGGGGGGTCCGGAGCCCAGAAGCTATGGGCACGAGGCAGGGAACAACCCAGGATGGGGGGCCAGCCCATCGCAGGGCACACTCACACACCATTCACTCATACATGCACACCTACAGGCAATTTAGTAACTCCACTTGGCCTCAGCATGTCTTTGGACTCTGGGGGGAAACCGGAGTACCCGGAGGAAACCCCACGACGACATGGGGAGAACTGTTTTAAAATGTTGTGCCAATTGTATATGTGAACTTTTTGTTCAATAGAGGAAGTGTGAGTGTGTTTATCATCCAATCCATGCAAATTAGGAATAAAAGTCCATGTCCAAAAATGTCAGTTTTTTTTTTTGTAAATCTTTGGCTGCACCATATTGATCCTGAAACATTCCCTCTCTGTACACCCTATTAAAGCACGTGGTCCCCCTCCAAATGAGATTTAAGAGGCAGCCAGAGGAAATAATCTTATCTACTTTTCCCTGCCTGTGATGTGGAAACGACCAAATCCCACATCTGGCCAGCAATGACTAGCATTTTAAATTCTAAATTAGAGTCTTGGTTATCGGACAGTCTCTTAATGTTGTGGTTTGCAGCGTAACGCCATTGTGAATTTGTCTCTGTAGACTTAATCTTTTAGGCTAATTGCGGTAACTTCATTGCTTTTTCTCACATGTCTGAAAGTTAGAAAGGTTCCCGCACTGGGTAGGTCTCTCCCTGGCTGTCAGACCAGGTAACTCAGCTTGATAAGCCAGTCGTTCCCATATCTGTGAGATACTCTCTCTCCTTCTGTCATTACTGAGCATCCCGTGGATATAGTGTTCAGTAGTGACAGGGCTGTGGTTTTTGTGTTCAGTTACTCCCCCCCCCCTGATTTACATACACGGTGAGTTTGAGAACGGCATCACTCTAAGTTTGTGGAGCTTTAATCACGCGGAAGCTCTGAATGGACTGAGGATGATATTTAAATATTTCATGCTGTTTTTGCTCTGATCCGTCCAGTGAGTCAATGAACAGGTGATATTTAATTCATCGCCAGTTCCAGTTAACAGGCGCCTGACGCCGCCACTGCGGCCCCGACTGCATGTAATTTTAATGTTTTAACTCTGACGGCGTGACACTGCTGCAGTGCCCCCATTAAAAATGCTTGTATTCTAACATTCCAACATCGCCTTGTGTTTGAAGGTTCTGGAGAGTCTGAGTTGAGCTTCATGTCAGCAGTGAATCTTCCAGAACCTTTTCAGGCTCAGTGGAAACTGACCATTGTGGATTGCAGGGTGCAGTTGATTTTTAATTTTGGCTGGGGGAGTGTGTCTCTTCACAGCTGACAATCGCACATCACAGCTACCCAAGAGCTCGCACTCCGTCAAGGTTTTGTTTGGGTTTTATTGCCAAAGGTGCATAATATTATGCAATATAATATATAAATCAATTAACCAACAGAGGATCCACACACACAGATGGATGAATAGAATGAGTATTGTCACCGGGAGTATATAAGCATGTATCTCTAAATCAGAGACCTGATGGAATATCT
This sequence comes from Brienomyrus brachyistius, assembly GCF_023856365.1. NCBI lineage: Eukaryota > Metazoa > Chordata > Actinopteri > Osteoglossiformes > Mormyridae > Brienomyrus > Brienomyrus brachyistius. Next base: position 22,219,061 of record NC_064535.1, read on the forward strand.
CCCACTGCCTGGGGGGGGGATCGTTGGTACGTTGAGGGGCTGGCTCACTGGAGTTGGTGACCCTGCTGGTTCGACTGGAACTGTGTACACTGCAGGTTTCATATCTAGGCGAAATCGAGGATTTCATGAAGGTGTGAGACTACATTTCAAATAGAGGAGAACAACATGCAGAAGATTCTGGAATTCATGCAAAGCTGCCACTCTAGGTAGTGTTATCTATATAAATACTAGAAGGACACCTTTGCTGTAGGAAGCTGCGGTTTGTGAGGGTGCCTGGTGGGAGGCAGAGGGGCAGTGGAGAGGTGCTTGTGCTATGCTTTGTAGTATATGCAGCAGTATGGAAAGATGTTAAAACTTTAATACTCACATTTCAGTCCAGCTGAAGTTCAGAAATGTGGGAAGCCTATGCCTGTGAGTCCTTGTAAGGCATACTCAGTAACGCAGTAACCCCAAGAGCAGAACTGTACCCAGTGAATGTAGTACAGTAACACAGTAAACCCAAGAGCACAACTGTACCCAGTGAATGTAGTACAGTAACGCAGTAACCCCAAGAGCACAACTGTACCCAGTGAATGTAGTTCAGTAATGCAGTAACCCCAAGAGCACAACTGTACCGAGTGAATGTACTACAGTAACACAGTAACCCCAAGAGCTGTAAGAACTGTACCCAGTGAATGTACTACTGTATGAAAATGACAAAAAAAATTCTTTATGATAATTTTTCCGTAACTGCATATTATTACAAAAAATACATGGAAAGTAAGACTATTGATACTACAGAATGGCTCGCTGACACCATAAAGGTGTACATGTACTGTATATGTGTTTGTTATGTATATGTGCTTATGTAGCTGTCATATAACCTGATTCATGCTTCATAACCAATTGTTTTATTTGTGCCTGCAGCTGTTTTGCACCAAACACAGTTTTCCATTGCTTGTTGGCCCAGTACACTGCAGAATGTTAACCGTTCTTTGTTTGTGCTTCTTTTGTTTTGCATCATGCTCGTTAATCGTTTGCTTTTGTCTGGCCTGCCTTCAGTTGGTTTGACATGCACCATCTTTGTGTTTTATGTCCTGCTTGTGTGACCGTAGCCTTGTACCAATGGCTAGAGGCAGATCGGCAAGGCAGGAGCCCAGACTCTGCAGATGCAGGTAACCAGACCTACGGCTGCCCAGCTGCCAAGCCTTTGCCCCCCACCCCCCTTCTCGGATCCATCCCTCCTAATCATCTGCTTTCTTCATCTTTGCTTCTCCCAGATTCTGTCCAGTTCTGTAGTAAATTGTGGGTTCAGTTCCTTTGACTCACCTGCTGCTTACAGCCCTTCACTGCAGGCTTTTTTTATTTTTAACCACCCCCCCCCCCCCACCAACTCCTAAATTGCCTATGACAGTGTCGCCCTCCAGCTCGCCTGGCACGCACATCCTCTGGAAAGTGGAGGGGGTATAAAAGGGGCGGGGCCACCAGGGCTGATTGATCCTTGGAGTGGCCACTCCCCCGTCACTCACTGAGTCAAAATGTATCATTGGCTAATGATAAGATTGATACAACCTGGGATTAGATAGAGAGAAGCCTTGCAGATGAGCCCCCCCTCCCCTCCCCCCCCCCCCCAGCACTGTAGATGTGAATTACCTCGAGACTAAATAATAAGACCACTTACCTCCTGGGAGCTTGGTGTCAGGATCGCGCTCACATATTCATGTAGGCCTGGAGGGGGGGGGGATCTGCTTGTCTGCCTTTGTCTACCAGCAGAGATTGCTATACTTTACCTGCAAATGAGCTCCTGCAGGCTACCAAGGCCCAGCCTAACCGCCAGTGTGCTGCGAATCCTAACCTTGGTGAGTTTTACTTTGTGAAGGAAATTATATCCTGAGGGGCTGTCTTCTCCTTTCTCCTGCTGGTTTGGAAATTCCAGTTTTCCGGTATGCACACCTCGTCAGTTCTTCTGTCCCTCCTTTTGTCAGTGTAGATTAGGGTCCTTCCGATCTTTACTGGGTTTCAAACATTTCCTCTCACCCATTCCCCCATCCCGTCCCCCACGAATCAATGTTCCTGCCGACATTGTAATCTTGCTGCTGTCCTGCTGTTGAATTTATTTTTAATGTCTCGACCCATTGCCTGTGTGTGTGTGTGTGTGTGTTTGTGCGCACGCGTTCATGCTCGTGTGCCCCAGTAGATGACAGCTGACCTCTTCAGCTTTCACACACCCTGCATTCTCAGAGGAAGTGAGAGAACAGCCCGGGTTGGGTGTCACCCTCGAGTTCCCTGCTCCTTGTCACGTCAGCCTGCACCTTTCTCCTGTCCGGGAATGCCATCTGAGCGCTAATTAATCCCCCGGAGACGCGGCTTTAACCGCGGAGCCCAAACGTCACTCAGCAGCATAATGCTCGATAGAAGGCTATCCATATTCATGTTTAACCGAAAGTGAAATAAATTCAATTAAGTTCGAAAGTATTTAACCGGCTAAACAGCGGTGACTTGAGGTCAGCTCCTGCCAAAGCTTAAGTTATTTTTTAAGTAAGAAAAGGACATTTCTAAGGAAAAACAAGCAGGGTCTCCTCAGATTGGTTCCAGTACTGGGTTTGTAGCGGTGGGCCTGACCGATCGCTGTAATGCAGCAGCCGTCACGTCCCTCAACCCGGGGGGCTGGTCCTGAGACGGCCGTCCCTGGGACCTCCATGGAGATAACGAGAGAGGAGCCTTAATCCCATCCCCATGACTACCATCACCAAGGTGAGACCTGGAGCAGGGGATCTTCAGTCGTGTTAATACCCTGCCTTCCTCCATAATTGTCCTCCATGTCAGTACGTTTTATCACTCCCCTCACTGACAAGTTATTTTAGCAGACTGTTACCAAAAGGTTCAGACAGGGTTTTGGGGGCAAGATAAAAAGATTGAGGTGCGAACAGGAACCTAAGGTGTAACGGGAGATATCAGTGTGTCACTAGCAGGTCGGCATGTCAGCTGGGCTGAGACCTTCTGAAGCTCTTTACATCAGGAGCTCGGTTCCTGCGCATTTCGGTTAATACGTGTGTTCCAGGTCTGGTTCTGATCCACAGACACCCAGAAGAGTCTCCCAATTCTCCCTGTCAGCCCCAGTCTTTTGAGATCCACTTGTTACTGTATATGTCCCCTAAATATATTAGAAATTTCAGCAAAAAATAAGAAGGATTTCATACATGGAAGCTGAATTATGCTGTAGTCTTAGCGGGGACGTGGGGATTTAAAAATGGAATTAAGTTTCTGTCGCTGTGAAAAGGTGCAAAATGCAGATTTAATCCACGACGGACTGCGACCCGCCTCCCTCCCCGCCTGATGGGTCACAGCTGCTCGGAGCACATTTGCACATTTTCACACGCTGCCTGCGCTGGCTGTTCTTGCACTTTAGCCTGTGCGGGTTTATGCATTTTAAATCGCCACATCAGTTTTGGGAAAAAATAAATCTCAACATTTAGGTTCAATAATTTCATCGGGGATTTTAAATTGCCGTAATACAGCTTCGATTGTGGATGAGTTTTCATATTTAATGCATAATATCGTCGATGTTTAAATCAACCTCTTTATATGTATCATAAATCCAATACTTCCGTACATATATCCTCTTCCTCTGATTAACAGGACCTGCTTTCTGGATTCTCGTGGATAGCGTGTCCGTTTATCACTTATTGTCACTGTGAATTCCAGAAGCTGTAGTTTCACCTTGACTTTTGAGGCTTTACTGATCTGTCTGGATGCTGCCAGCATCGACGCCAAACTGGATACATTGGTTGAAGCCAGAACTGAAGCCGGCTGCATTTTGCATGCTGGATCTGCAGCACAGTTGAACGTCTGCAGTCCACCGAGAAGCTCACCACACCTGGTTAGGTTGTACTGACTGTCAGAACTCATTTTTATGAATTTTGCCTCCACAGACGGCCTCACCATCATTATTCATCCTGTCGGCATTCCGACATTCATTCACAAATGTTGCTATAGCATGAGAGTGGCTTGTTATATGAACCTCGTGTACGTTGAGCTGACGTAGATTGTTTGAAGTCATTTCTTCTCTTCCCTCCCTTTTGTTTCTCTGGTTTTCCTTCTCCACGTAACCTGAGATCTGCCTGTCAGCTTCCATGGTCTGGTTCCACACTGACAGTGATGCTCGCTTGCCTCAAAGGGGTGGGATTAGTTGGAAGCAATGGGTCATCTTGCCTTTCTTGCTCCCTCCCCCCCCAGTGTAAACACCATTTTAGTTGTGAATGGGAGGCTCACTGGTGGCAGTGGTGACACCCAGGAATTCCTCTGGCATGTGCAAAGCTGTGGAATTGAAAAGCAGATTTCGAGGGGCATCGTGTCATATGACCCACGTACCCACAATGCACTGTGCTGGTCAGCCTCAGTCCGCCAGCTCTGTCTGCTGCCCTCTCCCATCCTTCCTGTGTGGGCCGTCCATTCTGAGCTCCTAGTGTCCCAGTAACCTACACAATGCATCCCACACCCAGGCACTGGAGAGTTTCAGGCCATTCGGTCTGCAGTGTACTGGGGCATGCTGTCTTCTTGTCCCTACATCCTTTGTTTTCCCATGTGAGTGTACACACACACACACACACACTCATTCTCTTTTTAAGATAGCCTTCCATCTTGCCTGCGATCTTCAAACAATGACATGAAATCTAGAGTAATTGTACCCTGGGTATAACGCAGGCATGAGGTACTCTGAGTACCTGAGGAATTGGCCAGCTGGAAAGGACGTCAGGGTTAATGCAGTGGTCTGCAGTGCTGGGTGCTTCTGTAATCACTTCGGCCTGCACAGCCTCTCCGCAGCTGCTCTGCTGTGACTAACTCTTCACCATGCACAGTGAAGGCCCTCTGTTCTTATCCTGTGTCTTTCCCTAACCCTCTCTCTCTCTCTCCCTCTCTCTCTCTCTCCCCTGTGCTCTCATATGTATGTCACAGCTCCCCAGACTGGATTCTCACCTCTCCTTCTCATTCCCTCTGCCTCTTTGTTCTGCTGTTTTCAGGGGAACACTTTGAGCAGATCCCGCTGAAGAGGACCTTCAAGTCCAAAGTGCTGGCTCACTACCCGGAGAACATTGAGTGGAACCCCTTTGACCAGGATGCCGTCAACATGGTGGGTGAATCGTGTGCTGATGTTGGGGAGGGGCGGGGATGAGTCTAATCATCAGCTTCACTTAATTTACTTAATAGTCTTATTAAATGTTTGGTCTTTGCTTCTACGTAGAAGTTCCTGCTGAAAATCGTGTGTCTCTTTTGAGATTAAAAGGGCATTGTACCCCCCCCCCCCCACACACACACACACACATGCACACACACACACACACACACACACACAAGTTGGTCTACCTAACTAAATGGGGACCGTCCATTAATTTCTATGGGAAAAACCCTAATCTCAGTCATGAGACCCTTAACCCCCACCCAGCCCTAACCTTAACCATAAGTAACCAACCAAAATACAAGACTTTTGGCACTTTTACGCTTTTGATTGCATCCACAGATTTTTATTAAATTGAGTTTATCCAGATGGGGACCTGAAGAAGTGTCCCCAAAAGTAAGGAAGTTTCAGGTCCCCAAATGTGATCTATGCAAACCCACACACAGACACACACACACACACTCTAAATCACAGCACCTTTCCTTCTATACAGACTCACATTTTCCAAAACAAAATGGCTCCAGTATCATCTATGCTGAATAATTCAGTGCGGCTTCTCTGCTTACGTGGGAACGGAAACTGTCGCCGTGCCGACTCCCAACCAGCGGCAGACACCTTCGTAGTTCCATGACGGAACATGGAACCTTTTTATTATAAATTATTCTGAAATGCTCAATCGGGGGGGATTGTGGGTAATTTTAAAGAATTCCACTTTATGAAATGCATTTGCTTGTTGTAGGGTGTGTTTGAGCTTGATGTATGTGCTGGACACTGAGCAGACCAGCCAACTTAGACTGCAAATGGGATTGAGGAAAGGTCATAGTGTGTTCTAGTAAATTACTGGCCTTTGTGTGATCACTGCAGAATTATTTATGCCAGTTACAGATGTCCTGAACAGTTTTCCATGTTGCAAAATAGAACACAAAAGCGCATTGTGGGGTTGTTTCATCACAACATTAGCATAAAAACTAGCGTGTTCTTCTAAGGACACTTCACATTCTGTCTAGAGTAGGCCTCAGCTTTGTGAATAGTCTCTGCTTTTGTTCCATGGCCATGAATTGTCATCCCTAGTGAAAGGTGTACCTTTGCTTTATGGTATGGATTGAACCTTCAGTATGTCTCCAGTATTTTTTAAAACCCATTGTGAAGGTAATCACAGTCCTAACCGAGGAATATAACACATGAGCAGAAACAGAGCGGAACTGATCTTTAACAGATTGTAGGGTGTTATGACCTGGTACCTTCTAGAATCTCCTGAAGATATTTTACAGGAGGGTGAATTTGTCTCCTGGTTAATTATCCTGGTATCTCAATCTCTCTGCTTTGACTGGCCCGTCCACCATCTCCAGTGCCAGACCTTACATGTTTCCATCTTCTTCTGATCGGTAGCCATTTCAGTTTTCCCCTGTATTGCATCTGTATCTACTCCACCTTCCTTTGGGTTTGGCCCCGTGAACCTTGGGCAGGCATCACCAAACGAGCGCTAATGTCCTGTAAGCGGTCCAGAGCAGCTCATTGCGCTCTGATGCTCCAGTGCATTCGAAAGACCACCCGTTCGCTCTTGATGAGTGTTTATTTGCTCGGAAACGAGTGTCTCCAATGGCCCAGATGGCTGTGTTTGGTCAGTCTCTTTTTCAACATATGCTAACCACATGGGGTGGCGATTCACTCAGTTGGGATGACAGGAAAAGGAGAAATCGGCGGCAAATCGGCATCTCACAGTTTGACCTATCGCTCTGCGATGTTCCTCTTTACATTGCAAAGTAAGACCCTGACAGTGATGAATTGCACAGCTCGTTAGACATAGATGCTGTTTGCATTAGCCGAAGGATACATTTAGTTCCCATCTATTGGCCATATTCTGGGATGGGGCAAAAAAACAAAAAGAGTTGCACCAATACATTTAACCTCATTGGTCAACCTGGTGCTTATGGTTGGACCATCTTTTGAGCACAGTTTTCCGTCATAGTACGATGGCTGCAGTGTGGGGCTCTGCAGATGGACCAGAACAGAAGTAATGAACTGCAGTCTGGTCCTCGAGGACCCGCAGACAGTCCATGTTTTTGCTCCCTCCCAAGGACCGGGTTTGGAAACACCGATCTACCGGGAGAGATGGATAAAGGGAAATATATTAAAACTAACTTACAGAACATGACTGTGTCACATTTTCTTTTCAAGTCTTTCAAGGACAGTCATGCTTTTTCAGAATATATCATCTGAGATGAGTATATGCCGTACTGTTACGAAGTCTGGGCAGTCAAAGAAAATGTTTAAGGCTGTTTATCCTGGGCAGTAAGTGTATATTTGCTTAGGAGGGAAAAAAACAGCTTAACATTAGAAGCTATTTAACAGGAACACAATAAAAACTTTTATTGTGTTCTCCAAAAGGTTACTGATATCTTGCAGGCTGGCTAGATGAACAGCACTTCAAGTCCCAAACCTCTCCTCAGGGGCACCTCAGCCATTCCATGTTTGTTAAAGTTCACAACCAGCTCGCTTAATTGATCAAGTACTTGGTTAAATGACTCGGTGAGGCGCGGTTGTGGTAGTGGTCGAGTCAACAGCGGCGTATTGGATGGTTGCTGCTAACACTGGAGTGAATTTAGGAGAGGGTTTGAAAAGGCTAAACGGACAGAATTTGACTGAGTTTTACACCAACGTGAAGATCACTTAAAAGCCATTTTCTATAGCTGCCTAAGGCGTTTGCACGGTGCTGTATATTAACCGCTGAGCCTTTCCGGGCCCCCAGCTCTGCATGCCGAAGGGCCTGTCGTTCCGGACACAGCTGGACGGCCGCGAGCCTCGTTTCCACTCCTTCATCATCACCCGCGAGGACGGGTCCCGTACCTACGGCTTCGTCTACACCTTCTACGAGGAGGTGACCAGCCCGCAGATCTGCGCAGCCATGCAGACTCTCTACCAGATGCATCACGCGGAGCACACCTCCGCCGCCACGCCGACGGCCTCCGCCTCCTCGTCCTCCTCGTCTTCATCCTCCAGCATGGATTCGCTGGCCAGCAGTCTGGACGAGACGGATGGCTCCAGCCCGGGGAAGGGGACGCCGGTGGCGGGGGCAGCGTCGACGCCGTGCGAGGGCTGCTCGGGGGCGTATGACGCGTCGCGCGACACGCTGTACGTCTCCAAGGCGCTGTGCCTCATCACGCCCATGCCCTTCATGAACGCCTGCCGGCGCTTTCTGCGGCAGCTGCACCGAGCCGTCACCGCTACCCAGCCGCCCCCCCTGCCGTTGGAGAGCTACATCCACAATGTGCTCTACGAGGTGCCACTGCCCCCCCCCGGCCGCTCGCTCAAGTTCCACGGCGTCTACGAGCCCATCCTGTGCCAGCGGCCCGGACCCGGAGAGCTACCCCTGGCCGACTTCCCCCTGGGGGAGGCCTTCCAGCTGCTGGGGGTGGAGAACCTGGTGCAGCTGTTCACCTGCGTGCTGCTGGAGATGCAGATCCTGCTCTACTCTGAAGGTAGGGAGAGGTCGTCATGGTGACAGCCGTTTTCTGTAACTGGAGCAAAAGTCATCAGACGTTTATATTTAATATTATGGGAAGAACTTATTTTGTAGAATGTAGACTTGGGTGGCATTACAGTAATACTATATACCAAGGTATTTTGGATATATTTTGGCATGAAAAATTAGGTGCCAGCCAAGTCTAGTGAAAAGTTTGCATTTTGAATATCAAAATATCGATATGTACAACAGTTTCGCAATCATCAAACTGAACTATTTTGAACTGCTATTTGAATTTTTAACGTTTGAATAACTGAGTCAAGGTGTGTGCGTGTGTGTGTGTGTGTGTGTGTGTGTGTGTGTGTGTGTGTGTATGTATTGGCATGTATATATTACATTGCGGGGTCCAAATGGCCCCACACTGTGATGAAAACCTGTTATTCCGGTGTTGTGGGTTCTCTGTCTGTGTGTGTATTTATACACATAAATGAAGCTTCTGAGTTTAGCCATTCAGCCACTGTAAAAGAGCATTTCCTGTTCGGCAGTGTTGTCCATTGTGATTGGTCCTTACGTGTCCAGGAACAGGTGATTTTAATGTGCTTCAGAGGCGTTGGGACACTAGGAGGCGCGTTGTGTTAAACCTTGGTGTAGCTTCATGTACAGCGGGAGGCAGTTTTCTGTTTGATCAAGGCCCCTAGGAAAACAGCAGCTTCAGCACTGATTTTGAAAGGCTTGTCTGGCTTCAGTCGGCTGCCTGGCTGCTGTGACGTTTCTGTACTTTGGTGTCCTTGTAGGGTGTCTTCAGTGTAATGGGATTAGGGTAACCCTGTATGAGCTTACATGGTAAAGTGTATGAAGCAGGGTACAGCGAGTGGGGTTAGGTTATCCTGTCTTAGGTGACCTTGATTCTGAACAACTCTAAGCAGCATTAGAGAGCCAAAAGAACCTCGTATTGAATGAAGGGAGATGATCAGCCCTTGTGTTTACAGGACTTGTTCATCCCAGTCCCCACACTTTTCAGGGACGCCATCACAGAGTCATTGTTTACAATAAATCAGGGCCCACAGGAATCCACGACCAGTTTTCCCCATTCTCCCCTCTCTTCCGTGATAAACTTTCTAATTCACTGCACATTTTCTACTTTTCATTAGCCAAGCATTTTGTAATTGGTTCATTAGGAGTGTGCCATTAATCACTTTACTGGCTGGGACTCCTGGTGTGTTAAGGTAGAGAGAGACATCTGGACTTCGTTTTGGACGGAGCCTCTGAGCTCGTTTGCGTCTCTCCTACCCTCATGTACTCAACATGGCCTCCCCTAGCTTTCATCTAAAAAAAACTGAAGTCATTCCTCATTATTAACTTGATCTCTTGCCGGTGGGATACCACGAGATCTGCAACTGGATCCATGTGAGGTATAGCTCTGCAAATTAGAGACTAGAACCCAAAACGTGTTGGTGCCTTGCATCTGCTATTCAGTATTGACTGGTGATTTTGCCATTTAGCAGATTGCCTGTGGTATTAACGGGCACCTCTGCTCTGCCATGTTCCTGCTAACCTGGCAAATGTCCTTATTTGAAGGGTATGAAAGTCTGTCCACAGGATCGATGAGTTCTGATTGGTTTGTAAAGTTACATGAATGTAGCCGAGCTGAACCTCGCTGAAAAGGCTGGAATGGCTGGTGAGCTGCTGTAGAGCTTCGTATGTTTTGAGTTTGCAGAAGAACATGAAACGTGTCTTTAAAATAAAAAAAAAATAGCCAATGAAGGGGCTCGGATGGAACGTTCTGTTCCTTCTAGGCCGAAGGCTTCGGCTTCAGCTCTTGATTTCTGAAAGCGACTTGCTGGATTTCTAGGGGAGCGAACCTGGTGTTTTGGGTGTAAGACTTGAGTGAAAACACTTCAGGAATTGTGGTTGCTATGGGCCCTGATCCCCGGGATCACACAGAAAGCCTCACCGGAGATTATGGTTTCTCATGGTAAGTAATTGGTGCTCGACTTTTATGCCTGACTGCCCCCCCCACCCCAGATGAGAGAGCCAGAGTTGTCACATGGGGAGTAGAAACCCCCCTGGGTCCTAAATTCCCACACATCCATGCAATGACAACCTTGTATTATGCTGGTCAGTGGTGCTCTCTGGCATCATTGTTTATGAGCTAGAGAGGGGTTAGCCTTGTGAATTAACTTCTGGCAGAAGCTGTGTTATGAATATGGAGAGTGATGCTTTTTATGCTTTTATCACCTTTGCGTCTTTTTGTTTGGGTTTAACTTTGATCTTGAAAAGACCAGGGTTGCCACATCTGGCTCACTTTCACGCTCATGTATGAAATGTTACGGCAAATTTATATTATTCCATCATAAACCTAAAATTAGCTATATCAGAAGTGTTAAAAAATCGTTACATGTATGTTAATGTGTGCGCATGTGCATTTACTAAATATCAGATTTCGCACTGACCGCACCTTAGTGGTGGGGAACGTTGGTCTGGCTGTCATGTGATCTGTGATGTGAAGGAAGACTGAAGCTTTGAGGAAGCATCCGGTTTGTTCAATAAACTGGAGGAGAAACGAGTGATTTATTTACTTGCTGCTTTTCATCAGACTCGTCCTCTGGGTCTAAAATTGGTTGACCTTAAAATTAAACCTCTTTATTTTTAGATTAAGAAAATGATGTGTTCAGTATAACTGAGGCTTCAGGTTTGATGAGGATCTTTAATATAATCACTGTATGGCTTATCCAGCAACCCTGGGCAGAATTTATCTCCAAAACCTAGTAACATTAAGTGATACTTCTATTCTTTTCAATTCTTATAGAATACAAGTTTCCATCAGAGACAATAATGGTTTGCTGATGTACTTATAATTCCTTTCTCCATTGTAAAAATTTTTTAATAAGTACAGTTCACCTCTCGGTGCTGTGCCATGGACTTAACATTTTCTCGGTTAAGGATTTATGGGTCGGCACGGGTCCAGGCAGCCGTAACAACCTGGAGGATTTTTGTGTGGAAGTTAAATTTATTGATAGAAGGGAGTTGAAATGGCTGTTCTCTGTTGTGTTTACTGTGGCAGTCTGCCGGGGTCTGTGTGTATATAAATGATGTATGTGCATTTGGGCCTTAACCATGCGGCCGTTCCTCTGTCTGCAGATTACCAGCGCCTGATGACCGTCGCTGAGGGCATCACTACCCTGCTCTTCCCCTTCCAGTGGCAGCACGTCTATGTACCCATCCTGCCCGCCTCCCTGCGGCATTTCCTGGATGCGCCCGTGCCCTACCTGATGGGCCTGCAGTCCAGAGAAGGGATGGACCGCTCCAAGCTGGAACTGCCTCAGGAGGTGAGTGGCTTGAAGTCTGATATGCACCCCCATTCTGCCAGTCAGTGTTTCCAGGGTGAGATTTGCAACTATACAGACCTATAAGTAGGCATGGGTGATTATTTATTTTTTTTTTTTATACCGTCATACTGTCCAGACATCATACCATGCTATACGGTGATTTCACGGTATTTTCAACAGCTTTTTCGGTATTTTGAAATATGGGTGAGTAAAAATCGCCCAGCTGAATAAATTTTGCTGAACGTGGTGGGGGGGGGGGGGAGGATTCATGATTTCAAAATGCCAGAGAATACCTAAACCCCTACATAAGTGTATGATCTCTGCAATTATTCCCTATAGTGAGGCAGTGCATTAAAGCTGTCCGTCAGCACAGTAGGGTTGCCTGTGGTAGACCAGATTGTGTCCCCCCCCCCCCCTCCCCCCCCCAGTATGTCCAATATCTGTTTTCCTGTCATTTTTTCTTCTCTGGAACACGCAACGCAATCGGATCCATCTCGCGATGGAAAGTGCAGCGGTTACCATCAGAGTCGGGCGTCACGGCGATAACATTCTAACGAGCGCCCGCATTCTGATGAGCATTCTCGCTCCCCACCCCCAGGGGGGCGTTAATCTCCCCTCCCCCGCATGAATTTTAATTATCCATCCGGCCTGCAGTCCGGCCTGCAAGAGCGTGCAATCTGGGCAAGCAGAGCCTCTTCCACTCTCCCAAATCCAATTTTCTCTACCTCTTTTCATTTCTGTTTCTCCCCTCTGTTCCTCCCTGAAGATTCCTGCATAACGAATTATTGCTTTGGAATATTTCTTTGAAGTTCTGCTGCCCTAGAATGTAACTGACATAAAGAATCTTTAGGCAGAGCGGAGCTGAAAACGCTGCGCTTTCTACAAAGGGAATAAATAATGACTGAAGATCAGGAATAAGAATCTATACTTATTTTTATCCCATAAAGGCCTTTGAACTAAGATTAAACTTGTCCTTCCGCTCAGGTGTGTCCAGACTTTGCCTCCGTAAAGGACCATATCGATCGCTGTTAATTTCAGGTGTGATTTTTCGTATCGTCATAAGCAGCCCAATGCATTGAAATATGGGCAGAGTCTTTTTACCCTCAGACTGCGGCCAACCATGACTCTTGACTCGATCAGTGTCACCTTCCCGTAAACGTACGCGAAAACACGCTCTGTGATTCTGAGTGGATCTGCACGATGACAGCTTCCAAAAGGTTGTTCTTGTTGGACATGGAATTCTGAGATGTCATTGTCATCTCAAGCCTGTTGGGTGGGGGAGTTGCCAAAATAAATAATAGTAATAAATAATAACAGTAAGGTATAAAAGAACAGAGGGATACCTCTCCCTTATCACCAGAGAGATACTGAGAGATCAGCAGTATTAGCAGTATTCGGTCAGTGATTCGCCCGTCTGCATTCACGTCTGGGGGGGGCAGCCACACTCTCCTGTTGGTCACCTTCCTGAGTCTACTATCCATCAGCCGCCTCCACCGCATCACATGGTCCACCGGGCCCTGCCCTGAGGGTGGGTGTGTGGATCATCCCTGTGTTTACGCTCCACTGTACAAATCCACTGTAGGATATTTTTCTTACTGAGGTTATACCGCACTCTAAATTAAATATTTTTCCATTTCTATTCCATAATACGCACCACTTGTAAATGATTTGGGATGTTAAATTGAGGTTAGAGCTGGGATCCCCGAGGAATTGCCTGAAAATGGTCATCAGTCATCGTCAGACACCAGAGCTTTTCTTGGTGCTGCTGGTGTTGCTGGATTAAGACTCAGAAGCCAGTGTCCCACCTGGCAGGACCTTTGCTGCAAAGCCGCTTACTTTACTTTGTGCAAGGACGAGAGGCCAGGCCTCACAGAGAGATGATGGGATCAGGTGTCTGCAGGCCTGCTCTCGCAGATGTGGCATCTGCGGCCTGCCTCCCCCAACCTTTTCAAGGTGTACGCTTGCTAGCCTGTGGCTCCCGAGATGTGCACATCAAACGGCGCTTTCTTCATGCTGAAATCAGTGCGAGGAATTCAGCTCTCGGCTGCCTGTGAGGTGCGGAGCGATATCTGCACTGTGGCGCGCCAGGGAAGACTAGGATAAGATTATACTGAGATTTAGACATTCAGTGTGGTGTAATCTGCTATCCTGTCATGGAGGGGCACCGTAACGCGGTTTCGCGACTGGCGGGGCACCACCCAAAAATGGGTCACAGGAGAATTTTCATCAAATCTCAGAATGTATGATTAAAAAATATCTTCATTTTTTTCTGTTGTCAGTTGTATTTTATTATTATTATTATTATTTATTTATTTATTTATTTTTACCAGTGCATGAAGGATTACTGCACTGCTCTGTTTACTTTTCTGTACTAATTTTCGTAAAATAAATTTTGGTTAAAAATTTGAAGAATCTGGAACTTAGTGGGCAAGGAAATAAACATTCATTATTTGTGTGAGAATAATAAACGTGCAGTTTGCGAGATCGGTCCTGCCCATAGGCCCTTGTAGAGCTTGACTGGAAGGCTCCATCTTCTCCACAGGCCAACCTCTGCTTCGTGGACGTCGATAACCACTGCATCGAGCTCCCGGAGGATTTCCCCCAGTTTCCCAGTAAGGTGCATTTAATCCAGGAACTGAATGAGGTGCTACTGCACTTTGGCCTGTCGCCTGAAGGGGGCGACCCGCTCAGCCCCACCCGTGGCCAGCTGAAGAGCCGGGCGCTGCACGACCTGGTGGACGACCGGCGGAACGGAAACCTCGGCGGCGAGGCGCTGGCGGTGCTGGAGCGGCTGCAGGACTTGGCCACGCGCACGGGCGTGACGGTGGGCCCCGTGGGGCCCTTAGAACGGGCAGGCGAGGCAGAGGGAGAGCCGTGGACCCGCATCACCGGCCAGGAGGAGGAGCTGCTAGAAGCCCAGCTGACTGTGCAGCTGAGGGAGGTGTTTGCCAACCGCTTCGCCAACATGTTTGCCGATTACGAGGCCTTCGTCATTCAGAGCGCCAACGACCTGGAGTCCTGGCTGACCAACCGCGAGCAAATGCATAACTTTGACAAGGTAAGGCCACTCCCACCTTTCCATCCACCCAATCGCACGCCAACTCCACTTGGTCAGTGCGCCCAAGTTTGTGCCTGGTAAAAACAATTTAAAAATGCAGTTTAACTGTGCTGATGAGTAACAATTAATCCAGAAAGAAACCCTTGTGACTTTAAGTATCCTGTCGTGGGTGATGAGTTATCATTGTTTAACAAGAAAAATACAAAAGCAAAATAAGAAGTGAAGAGGCTCATGGGATACCTGTCGCTACTCTCCACAGACATTTGTCTGCCTGCCAGATGAACAAAGGTGTTGTGCAAATGCAGCCAGTCTTATTGATATCTTGCTAATGGTCTGGACAAGATTAACATTCTAAGATAATTATGAGTCTCTGGGCTGTCGTCTCTAATTAAATTTCCCTCCTTCCCGTTCTCCCCCACTTGATTGACAGTCTACATAGGATGGGGGATTGTGTAACCCCCCCGGGACTGCCGTAACGGGTCTCCCGCCCGTTTTCTCTTTCCGGCCGATTTGATCTCCAGACCAGCGACCCTCCCCCTTATTTAATGAAAGCGTGGTCCGTTAAGATTAATTGCTGTAATGATGCCGATCATCAGGGGTCTCCCGGTGGCGTTTTCTCATTGAATTTCCCCCCCTCCGGCGTTTGCCAGGCGTCCTTCCTGTCCGACCAGCCGGAGCCGCATCTGCCTTTCCTGTCGCGCTTCATCGAAACCCAGATGTTCGCCAGCTTCATCGACAACAAGATCATGTCTCAGTGGGAGGAGAAGGACCTGCAGCTGCGCGTGTTCGACGGCCGCATCAACAAGATGCGGATGTATGGCGTGCGGGCCCCCGGCATGCGCTCCTCCGGGTACCAGCGCTGCACCATCCTCCAGGACTCAGGTGGGGGCGCTGGACACCAGACACGGCATCAGTTTGAATGTGGGGGGGGGTGGCTGTATGTGAGGAGCCAGATCTATTAATGAACCAATCCTGTCCTTAGAAAAGACAAAAAGTAGCCTCCCTTCCTCCATAAATCCATCTTTTGTAACTGCTTATCCAATACCAGCTGCATTTGTGTGTGTGGGGGGGTCATTTTACTGATTGTACTGTTAATGTAACTCTACATTGTCTGCCCCTTCATAATGCTTTTATATTGCATTCATAAAACGTTCAGTACACCTTCATAATGTATTCATTAAGTATTCATAAAACATTCATAAACATCATGTATGTATACCTTTACATCTTAACATCCCTTAACAGCTGTTATATACATTAATAACAAAGATTATAATTGTATAATCGTGTAATGTTTGTTATTAAAGTATATTAAAGCTGTTAAGGGATGTTAGGATGTTATGGTGTACTTGCATGCTGCTTATGAATGTTCTATGAATGCATTATGAATGCTTTGTGAAGGTGCACTGAACGTTTTATGAATGCTTTGTGAAGGTGCACTGAACGTTCTATGAATGCTTTGTGAAGGTGCACTAAATGTAAAGTGCTACCATCTACTTTTTTAGTCAGAGATGGATATAGTAACCGGGTGAGCACTTCTGTTACTCAGCAGTTTTTATAAGAAGAAAATGATGCAGCTAAATTGCTGATGCCTTTGTCCAGCTGGGTACCTTCAAGGGCCTCTACCTCCAATAGCCTGGGGCTGTTTGATCCCTGCTCCTATCCTGGAAGTGTGCTACGGTGCTCCTGTTTTGTGTGTGAGGAGCTGTCAGCAAGGCAGGCGTCCCGTGCACGTGCTGCATGGTGGCTCCCCTTTTATGGAAATGTCAGTCTGTCCGGCGTGTGATTGATTGACCACCTCGGAATAGCCTTTGAATTGCATCGAGCCGTTGGAGGGCTTTTATTCGGATACCATCTGTAGCAGCTATTAAAAAAAAAAAAAAAAAAAAACACTGTCGTCCTTGGTTAAGTAAAGATTTCAATGGCTTGGATTCATTAATTCATGCCGTGGAGGATCTCGTTCGACGTGACTTCGCATCCCAAGTAGGTACAGTGATAGGTTAGGAAAAACACCTTGGCAATTAAATTTCAGCAGTATCCGCCAGCAGCGTGAACATATTCTGGTGTGATGAGCTGGCAGGGTGCCAGGTGGCCGGCGACGGGGCCTCGGCGTGATACGGTTCTGAGCGACACGGGTGCCAAGCCGTTTGACCCGTGGGTGGCGCCGGTAATTTAAGAGGGAGAGGATCATTAGGCGTGAGCTGGAGTCCTAGTTCAGTGCCATGGTGTCCTGGTCACCGTGTCCTGCAGAGAGTACGTCCGACAGCCAAGTCCTGCCTGGGGATGTCTTTAGAGCGGACGCTCTTAAGGTGGCCTTGCTTTAATTCTGCGTAGCAAGCATTCCATCTCCTTATCCTCAACAGCCGTCGTTTCAGCCGCCTTAATGAAAGTGGTAAAATCCCGGCTAGGATATTGTCTGCCGTCTGCTCCCCCTCCCCCTCTGCATCGCCGCCTCTTTTTGGTGACGCCCCCCCACATCACGCCCTCTCCTTTCATTGCTGCCGGTCGTTGGGGACACATGGGCTCGTCCCCATTAGAGATGTCTGCCCTTTGGTTGTGAGGTCACACTTTGCCTTGGTTTGAAAGTGCAGCCTCCTTAAAGTCTGTCTCTGGCTTAAATCCCGGTGTCTTTGCTGCTCACAGTGACCTTGCAGCATGTTAAAAAATGCTTTGCGCTGAACAAAATATATTCTTGGTAGACTGAATACCAATTCACAGGGTGGTGCATTGGTTAGCATGGTTGCTTCACACTTCTGGGACCAGGGTTTGAATCCCTGCTCTAAGTATAAGTGTGTGGAGTTTGCAGGTTCTCCCCGTGTGTGTGTGTGTGTACACACCCTGCATGGGGTAGGTGCCCCATCCTGTACGTTGCAAGACTCTGGACCCCGCGATCTTGCATAGGATAAGCGGGTGTGGAAAATGGTTGGATACATATCCTTTCTATTTATTTTATGGCAGTGAATCTGGGCTTAGCTCTTAAGGGTGCAGCAGGTTGCCGTAAGTCTCACCAACGCCTTCAGTACCCTGTGTTCTGCTGATACACATACACACCCTGACAAACTGAAGACGCTTCTGAGGCTTTTGTCTTTGCGCGACGGGGAAAAGGCTCCAGCTACGGCGGATGTTTGTAGATGTCATGGCTTCACGTCGGGTTTGGGAAACATCTCTCTCTTCCCGGGCTGGGCTGGGCACTGTGCACAGGAGGTGCTGATGGTTCACTCGTCCTGCTCGTGGCATTCCCTGCTGGGTGCCACAAAAGAGATCACAGAGGATGGAGTTAGAGCAGAACAATTTTCTCAAGCATAGGGTGGGTGCGTGTTGGACCTGGAACGATCTCGCTGTGTTTGGGCCGCCAGTGAGGGTAGAACAGCTGGAGTGGAGGGACCGCTGTTTATAAAGCCGTCACTTGACCCTGGATTATGGACCAGTAATACCTTGATTTCCCCCCCTCCCCCCCGTAGCCCAGGCCATCGAGCAGAGGCTGATGAAGATCGACCACACGGCCATCCACCCGCACCTGCTGGACATGAAGATTGGCCAGGGCAAGTACGAGCAGGGCTTCTTCCCCAAGCTGCAGGCCGACGTGCTGGCAGTGGGACCGACCAATAACAAGTGAGTATTCCAGGTGCCTGGAAATCACCAATCAGAGACTGTCAGGCCTCATAATATGACCCACCCCCCTCAGAATGGAGTATTGACACGTTAGCCAATGAGGGACTGTAATAGTAATAGTTGGAATTACACTGGATTGTAACTGAAATGTGAACAGTGTTGTTTTTTTCGGGAGAAACCCTTTATACCAAAAACAATGATAGCATGAAAAAGCATATTTAGCCTGATGTGTCTAGTCATCTAACAATGTGTCCATTGTCATGTTGGTCATGTGACTAGCTGTGTGACGCTGTGTTCAGAGCACAGTCGTGTCGGTCATGTGGCCGGGCCTTTGTAACTCGATGCTCATTCACTTTTAGCAGGTGGTTCAGTCGCACAGCTCCCCCTCAGCGCAGAAAGGAGCGGCAGCACAGGCAGCACACGGAGCACCTTGTGCTGGACAATGACCTGAAAGAGGTTCGGTCGACCCTCCACCCCTGACCTGCCCACCCTCTATTCCTCACCGCCCCCTGGTGGCCAGACTGCTCTACTCTGGTCCCACCAGGTCCACGCTGTGTCCTTTTTATTTCCCTTTTTATTTTGTTTCAACCAATCAGTTGAAAACTCTGTGACTGTAACTCTTTATACTCGGCTGGTTGGTTGAAACGAAACACTAGTCCGGATTTTTACTTTCTGGAACTGAAATGTCCAGCACTGTCCATCTCTCCATCGTGATTAACCAGGTCTGTGGCCCCTCCACACACAGAAGACAGATTTGTCTCAGTGAAACATGTCCCCCAAAACAAATGTGCTCAGTTTAAATATCCCCCATTGAAGTTTATTTCCTGGCCATTGCCCCCAGTATCCTGCAGTCAGGCTGAGGTCAGGCTGGGGGAAACCCCCCCTCCCCACCCGCTGTGTCTCTCGTGGTATGTGCTGTCCAGCCATCTGCATGCTGTTTTCTTTTCTCTCTTCAAACCCACCCCCGGTTTTACTTTATGTTTCTGTACAATGGGTGTGGGCCAGTCCCCCCCTCCAGCAAGCAGAGGGGTGTCTGGTTCTGCGAAACCCCATGGCATTCTGGGAGTGACATAAGACATCTCCCCCTCCAATAAAACCTCCCAAAAATCCTTCTCAGCGTGCTGCCTGGTATGTGCCAGACCTGCCAGCATGTGTTAGACCCCCCCAGCCCCAGCTTCCTAAATCACCCCCTGACATAGATGCTCTGTAAGACTCCTGAGTAAATGTATTGCCATGGTTACCAACTACTGAGAAACATGGATTATGACATCACTTTTTTTATGTATACATTTTCTGCCCTTTTACATGCATTAAAACTGCTGTATTTTGACACACAAGATGGCTGTCAAACATAAGCTCCACTAAACAGTCATTTTAAAAGCAACTGTAATGTATTTTGACAGTTTCCATAATGCATTATACATGGGTACTTGGACTGTAGTTTTTGTAGATGTTTGCCTTCAGTCAGGTTCTGTATTTCAAAGCCTAGATCCGCTCCTGTGAATCGCAATATTACTGCACACAGCTGGTAACCATTGCTTATTACAGCATCTTCTCAAAGCCAGTTTAAGAATTTAAGGTCTCTGTCTTACTTCTTATGAATGTTTCTCTGAGTTATTTTTTCCCTAATCCCTTAACTTGGTTCTTTGTAAGCTCAGTGAACAGTCACAACAAAGAGTGGGCCTCAGGAGGGGGCGGAGCTAAATGCTGTACCTGTCTGGGTTTTTGCAATAGAAATACATGCAGGAGGCACGCAGCCTCGGGAAAAGCCTGCGGCAGCCCAAACTCTCGGACCTCTCTCCCGCCGTCATCGCCCAGACCAACTGGAAGTTCGTGGAGGGCCTGCTGAAGGAGTGCCGTGCAAAGGTAAATTCATAAATCTTTTCATAAACCCATTAGAAACCCTGAATGGGTTTCGCTTCAAAGGGGATCAAGATTATAGTTGTTTTTTCTTTACCTCCATGGGGAAACTGGCCACTTTTGCATATCCCAACTTTTGTTCTTCATTAAAGACACAGGTTTAGCTGTATAAGTCTGGGGGATCACATCCCAAAGTGAGCCAGCGTCCATCTCCTCAACAGGAGTCGGGGTTAGTGGTCTTGCTCAAAGGCCCAACAGTGATATGATTACCCCACCAGATATGGGATTGGAACCCACAGTGTTCCGGACAAGGGCACAGATCTCTGATCCCTACAAGCGATTATATGTTTCATTTCCCAGTTGACCTAGTTGTCCAGGGGGGTGTGGATTTAATATGGTGCTGTCCTCTCCCCCACCAGACTAAGCGCATGCTGGTGGAGAAGATGGGCAAGGAGGCAGCGGAGCTGGGCCACGGCGAGGTCAGCATCACCGGCTTGGAGGAGAACACGCTCATCGCCAGTCTGTGCGACCTCCTGGAACGTATCTGGAGTCACGGCCTGCAGGTCAAACAGGTAAGCGCATGGCCTTTATGCCTGCCGTCTCTGTTCTGGTCAGCCTGCCACAGTGGTGGGTGAAGCTAAGCTCCTCGATGGGCAGCACTGCTGTGTGCTGTCAGTCACTGTCTGGTTAAATATGATGCGAAGCCAGTTAAACTCGTCAGTGGTTGGTAAGGGAAGATAATCCCACCTTCTGTGGGTTTGCACAAGGGCATAGCTAGACGTTCTGGTCCCCTGACAAAATATTACCTTGCCCTCCCCCCCATCCAGTTTTGTAATGTAATGTATACAGTTTTGTAATGTATAATTTTACATATTTTACATATCCCTGTAAACTGCTGGGCCCCCTGAATCTGTCAAGATGCCCTACTGTCTGATTTTCCAAATCTGATTTTTCCCCATTAATACAATGCCAATATATGTCCTTTGCTCTGTTGTACAGTGCAAAAAGTTTAAATGTTCTTCCATAGTGTGAGGCTTGCAGAGGAGACGGATAATCTGTGAAAGGAGAAGCTGTTTCTGAATATTAAACCGTTTAAACCATAAAGCAGAGATTTTGCTGCCTTGTGATTATCAATGTCTGAGAGCGGCCCTGTTCCCTAGCCCCCACTGAGTTTTTGCCCCCCTCTGTAGGGCAAGTCTGCCCTGTGGTCCCACCTGCTACACTTCCAGGCGCGAGAGGAGAGGCTGGAGCTGCAGGCCGAGTCGCCAGGTGAGATCACCTGTTACTTTTTCTTTTCTTTTGTTTTGAACTGAACAGATTGGAAAAAAACAACCTGCCCGCTTTCGGAGGCTGATCCCTTATCTGTTTTACTTTTCACCCCCACAGTTTCTTATGGGCCAGAACGGAGGAAGTCAGAAACGAGTGTGGGCTTGCCTTATCTCAGAGTGTCGCTCATGCAGGATATGAGGTTCGTCATGGGGCTAGTTTCATTGCGAGGATCTCCAGGCTGGCTGTCTCTCGTCTGCATTTCCATTGGGGCCACATATCTCCACCTCTGCTTATTTGTGCCCTCCCCATACCCCAAAACCCATCTAAATTGACTCATAAAACAAAGGTCACCAGCCCAGACATCAAATTAAGTGGCTCAAACCGAAAAATAGAGGTTTTTAAAATCGTTGAGGTCAGTGAGCTGAAAGTGGACGCCAGCTTGAGCCGGCCGCTGTTTCCTGTTTCCTGCTCAGTGCGGAGCCCACAGCACACTTACGGTCGTTACTGTGTAAGCAGGAATGTGATGAAGACGGGTGGTTCGAATCTGAATCCTACCCCCCCCCCCCAGGCACATTCAGAACATAAGCGAGATCAAGACGGAAGTAGGCCGTGCTCGAGCCTGGATCCGCTTGTCCCTGGAGAAGAAACAGCTCTCGCGGCACCTCAAACAGCTGCTCTGCAATGTGACTTTAACAAAGTAAGAGTACGTCTGCGTATCGGGACAATGCCAGCAGCTGCATCTACGCATACATCCACGAACACACACACACACACACGTGCACGCACATACATCCATACACACACATTCACACGCGGACGTACACACAATAGAGCACACATGGTGCTAACCCGACGTGGTTAACTCCGTAGATATCATGAAATTGCGCACAACATCCAAAAAACTATATCTCATTTTACCGCAGACATAAAATTGCCTATGAATACGTAAGTTGGTTCAAAATTGCTTGTTTTCCTACAATAGCAGGCCTGTCTGCTGGGGAGTAAAAAGCACAGATTGAATTCTTCCGAAAACTGAAATAAAAACCCTAAACCATTATAGTCCCAGATAGCGAAGGGCGGTTTTATTTCCTAGAGGAGCCGGTACACGGAGAATGAACAAGTTCATTCTTTGGGATAAAACCATTAAACCCAGTTGACAGCAGCTCAGAATGTGGTCCTTGGGGTAATGCATGTCAGCCAGATGTCATGCATTAATACACTGGGGCTTGAGAGTTGTGGGACTGGTAGCCTTTTTTACCGGTATGCTGTACCCCGTACCCTGCAGGAAGCTGTACAAGCGCTACGCCTTCCTCCGCTGCGAGGAGGAGAAGGAGCAGTTCCTCTATCACCTCCTGTCCCTCAACGCTGTCGACTACTACTGCTTCACCGGAGTCTTCACCACCATCGGTGAGCTTCCTGCGTGCTGAGCCGGATACCGTTAGCGCCCTGGTCGGTTAGCATGGCCCCTTGCTTTGACTTCCTCTCGTTCCTGTAGGCCCTAAGCATTTCTGTTTCCTAGCTGCTCCTCAAAGTGCTGATCCGCAGTGAAAACCAAGCGTCTGTTTGAAGATTTTCAGAAGGCATGAATCATTTCACACCCAGAAAAACATGTTCACTGGATTCTACTCACACTCCACAGTTATGCCTCAGCGTGTCATTGCTGAGCTCAAGGATGTCTGCCTGAAACTGTCACCTAAATGTGAATATTTCCACACCTGAAAGCTGAAGATGGTTGGTGCAGTATCTCGGGACAGTAGCCGGGCTTTGACGTCACATCGATCGTGGACCTGAATCCATTTTACTGTCCCAGCAAGCTGAATAATTCAGCACCCTGTGGACCGACAGCTGTGTCACTGAAAGCCTTTGTGGGCGGAGAAGATTCAGATTCAGTTCATGCGCTATGCTTGACCAGCATCGAAATGAACCGAACGTGGCTGCAGAGCTTAACTGAAACTTGGGAGCTTTCATGAAAGCTGGTATCGTTACCCATTTCGGGTTTGGTTTGTATCTGATGCTGCGCCGGTGGCAGTGACTGAATGCTGACGCAGTGTGCACTGGCAGAGAGCTGTTCTTGCAAAATCTAACCACAGTATTTACACAGCATCACGTCCCAGAAATGATTGAAATACACAAAATAACCAGAACCTCTTCCTCTATCGTCTTCTGTTATCTTACTTTTGTTCAGCCTTTTAAAGATTGTAAAGATAACAAGTATTAATATATATGAACTCTGATCTTTGGCAAAGTACATGGTTTATCAGCAACTCACAACTGGCAGCTGAATCCATCCATCAGATTTACCTGCATTTTACCCAGTACTGGGTCACGGTGACTAACAGCTGAATAATTAAGCTAATGATTTTTATTAGTAGTGCAAAACCAGTATTACAAATATTACACTGCATTTATAGTTAGCATAGCATGTTCACAAAACTGTCCATGTAACTTTTTACATTAAAGGATTTCCTTTAATATAGGTGTAACATCTTCATAATTATATAATAATTGTATCAGAGCGTGTTTGAATTCTGTGGCGGGCAAACTGATTCTGTCATTGGGCCCCTGAGCAAGGCCCTTAACCCCCCCAGGGGTGCTACATGCTGGCTGACCCTGTGCTGTGACCCCCTCCCCCCACACCAAGATTGCTCTCACCTGTATATGTCTCTGTCTCGTGGGGAGAAAGATGGGGTAGACGAAAAGAGAATTTCCCCACGTGGGTTAATAAAGTATTGCTATTCTGTTCTATTTACTGTTTGATGTAGGTGACAATCAGCAGTACGCCATTCTCTTTGTGAAATAGAAGCCTTTTAAAAATATACGTGCTCAAGTATAACCACGGCGACTCACAAAGCGCTGTGTTCTCACTGATTTTTGTCCCTGCAGTGATTCCGTACCATGTGGTCATCATTCCCATCAAGAAGCTGAGCAATGCTATGACCACCTCCAACCCCTGGGTGTGTGTGTCGGGCGAGCTGGGTGACTCAGGCGTCATGCAGATCCCCAAGAACGTGCTGGAGATGACATTCGAAGTGAGTGCCGCCATGTTTGCCGGGAATGATGCTGCGACGTCTTCAAGTTCTTAATTTAATGCTCTCTCACACTTATCCCTCGTTAGCTTCAGTCCTCTGTCTAATGGCCATGTCTGATATCTTCATTGTGTCTGCTGGTGTGTCTGTGATCATCATTTGTCACCATGTCAGATATGCCAACCTCTACCGTGAACAGTCTCTCTACAACAACTAACCTCTGTTAAATATTCATCTGGCTGCTCTATGAGGCCACAGCAGGCCGGTTACATGGTGATAGTTGCAGACTTCTGTCTATGTCACCACTGCGCTGTCTTTTTCCCAGTGGCTCTGCATGTGACCAGTTTACTACAAAGTTGTGCCTCCCCATAGCAAGGCTGAAAGCCAGTCACAAGTAAATGTCTCTTAGCTGAAATCACATGCTTATTCTAATGACACATTTTACTGTTACTTATATTTTCCACACTGTTTATAATGAAAACATTGTAAACCTGCAACCAAAATGCTTTAAATGTAATATTACTTAAATGCTGTGATGGGTTGGCCCCCAGTCCTGGGTTATTCTCTACCTTCTGGGAGACTCTGGACCCCCCAAGACTCTGCATAGGACAAGCGAGTTTAAAAATGGATGGATGGATGACTTGAATGATGAGTGTTATTAAAACCTCATAAGGACAAAACACTCACTAAACCCAACCCACATTTTGCCATCTGTTCGTTTTCTGCTGCCGTGGTCTTTTCGGGGCCATGCCTCCCTATCTCTCCACGCTGTGACCCATCATGTCCTGATGCTGTCTTCCTCTTCCAGTCTGCTTTTAGGCGCCATCACATACGTATCTCCACAGCATTCAAGGTTAGGTTAATCCTCACTTTTCCCAGCCTGGTCGCCGGGCCGCTGTAGGTCCTGGTCCTCACCAGGTTCCCTCTGTTTCTCCTCAGTTTTCTGGGAATGTTGGGTTTTCCATGGGTGCTGAAGTTTTTTATTGTTCTCACAAATGTTTGCCTCACTAACTTAACTAAGTAAAGTACAGAAATGCTGCATGCCCCTCTTATGCAACTAACGCTGCAGCAACTCCAGCTGCAACTAGCTGTCTCCAGAGGAGTTTTTAATCTCACTAACAAAACCTGAATACAGTCGCCGCCGGTCGGCTCACCATCGCACATCGGCAGTCGTGTTCTCCTTGTCTTTCTCCACCCACCGTTGTCTCTCTCCTCTACGTTCCAGTGCCAGAATCTGGGCAAGCTCACCACCGTCCAGCTAGGCCACGACAATGCGGGGCTGCTGGCAAAGTGGCTGGTGGACTGTGTGATGGTGCGCAACGAGATCACTGGACACACCTACAAGTAAGTGCTTCGCTCCAGACCTTAGACTGACCGCTGCGATTGGCCCTCAGCCTGTCCAATAGCCCCCCAGCCTGTCCTATAGCAACCTTCTCTCAACAGTTTTATGGTCAGTTCTGGCTCTCCCAGCACCCTGGTACATTATGGGTACATTATGTACCGAACATGCATGCTTAATGCTGTCTGGCCTGCTTGCCCCCCCCGCTTCAGGTTCCCCTGTGGCCGCTGGCTGGGAAAGGGCGTGGACGATGGTAGCCTGGAGAGGGTCCTGATTGGCGAGTTGCTGGTGCCAGCCGGGGACGAGGAGGGGGGGAAGACGTGCCGAACCCCCCCACAGCAGCGTTCCCCGACCCAGGCCAGGCGCAGCAGCATTACCTCTATAACTGGGCGTGGTGGCAGTAAGTAAGGCTACATTTTTCACCCAGGGTGCCCTGCAGCCTACATTTATCCCAGAATTCCCCTCTCCTCCAAAAGCAGAATTACTTCTCACTCATTGCAGATGCTCTTTATTCTCTGCTGTATTCCAGGCGTGCAGTAGTGACATGGATACTCTGGCAGAATCAGGGGGGCAGCACTTGACAGGGGCCATTGAATATGTAAAATAAGTAAAAATCGGTGTCAAGGTGACATTTTGCAGGGGGGGGGCATAATATCTAGGTATGCCCTGGCTGAAACGTTGTGCTTAAACCGGGGGGTGACTGTAGATGTATTAGCTGACAAGTTACCTGCTTTTACAAGGCTTTGGCCCCCCCACCCTTGTGTGAAGGACCAGTGGAGGCTGGAGTTGGCGAGTGACAGCTGGTGAATGTGTGGCCCTCGTGTCCCTTTTGACTGAGTCGGTGCCCAGAATCTGACCGTCACACTAACGGTGTGGGTAGCAGCCACTCTGCTCAGTTTGCTGCAGAACAAGATGCCCTGTGGCAGTCCGTGTCTTTAGCACTTTTAACAGTGCTAACGGCCCTCGCTTCTCTCTGCTCTCCCCGTGCTTTATGGCCAAACTGCTAAGGTGAGGTCAGAGGGATTGTTTGAACTGCAGCATTTGCAGTACCAAAAAAACAAAAAAAATCAACCCGAAAAGAACGCCGCAGTCTCCGCGGTTCCCGGAGCCTGATTTGATTAGTTTTACAATCTTTCGTTTGATACGGTTTTCTGTTTCATCCACCACCCACTGAAATAAGAAAAAAACACACAGACCGCTTTGCATTTAAAATGCAGCCTCTTCCTACTGGGGACATTAACCTTAAAGTGCTACTTCACAGAGCCCAACTGCGCTCAGATCCAGGAGGCGATTGGCGAGGCGGTGAACAACATCGTCAAACACTTTCACAAGCCCGAGAAAGAGGTGGGTTCCCCTGCGGCTCACGGCCATGGGCTGACTGCAGTCTCTCTGAAGCGTACATGGGGGGGAGGGGCTTATATGCCCCTCTCTCATTGATCCATCTGTATATTTTAATCAAATCACGCTGCAGCTCCCATCTCCCACAAAAGCTCTGCCTGGCAGCTTTCTCGTCTATTATTACTTGCCTGCTAAATCCTTATCTTGTCTTTTTGTGTTTTGCAAGTGACTGATTTTCTCTCGCTTTAATCTCCATCTTCTGATGTTTTGTTTTAGCCTTGTACCTTTTTAGCACAATTATTGTTCAGCGCCTTGTGACCACTGTCTGTAAGGCACTCTGTAAATGTACTTTATCAAATACGAAATTTAATGTAAGTGTTTTTCTGATTGCTGTAGGCATTCGATGAATTATGCATTTTTTTTTCAAAAGGGTCGCTTTCCAGTAAATGTACAGTTCTTTATAAACATTCAAGGGAAATGTGAATCTTCCACTAGTCCTGCCCAGCCTTGTGTAATTGCTATGCTGTATGACAGGATGTTGTACGTCTTTCTGTGGTGGTTTGGCAAATCCCTTATTTATAGACAATAAGGGCTTAGCAACAGGCTAAAGTGGATGCGATTGGGTGACCACCATGTCGTGCCCCGCAGAGAGGCAGCCTGACCCTCCTTTTGTGCGGTGAAAATGGCTTGGTCTCTTCCCTGGAGCAGTTCTTCCACCATGGCTTCAAGACTGCCCGCCTCTTCCAGAAGAACGTTTTTGTTTGGGACTTTGTGGGTAAGCCTTCATCCAATCACGAGGCGGGACCCGATCAGTCTGCGTCACATGCAGGACTGGGATGAGCTTTGTGTCGTACACAATGCTCTGGCTCATCTCGTTTCTCATACCGCCAAACAGTGGCGAACCTGGTTAAGTAGAAGTGCAGTAGCGCCCCCTAGTGGTAACGCAGCTCTTGTAAAGCATGAAATATATTGCTGTTTTATTTTAATGAAAGCAAACGTGAATGTGGATGGCGTTTTAGATAGCGCTGATTCCAGCTGTTATGATACATTACTTGTATTTTTCATGCACAGATTCGTTAGTCATTAGAGTCTTCATCCTGACTCTGATATTTACCAGTGTATACCCCTTACTACAGTGGACAGTATCACATTTCTTACATCGTTGACACTGTTCTCTTCTCTCGAACCTGTACAGAAAAGGCCACGGCCTACCTGGAAAGTGCTGACCAGGTGGGGGACCTACAGGAAACACCAAAGCCCGTGGGCCTCAGCTGCGAGACCTTCTGCCGGTATGTCAACGGCATCAACGGCACGTCCCGGAGCATCGGCAAGGACGGCAAGTTCCAGCTGCTGGTCTGCCTTGGAGCCAGGTGAGTGGCGAGCTCATGCGCTGGCGGCCATGTTTGCAGGAACGTTTCGATAGTGTCGGAAGACGTGTCTGAACTAAATCCCGCAGGATGTAGGTCAGGAAAGAGGGCAACAGTCGTTAAGACTTCAACTAGATTCATATTTGCGTGTTGCTGAATCTCCTAACTAAGACAACCCTGTGTGCCTTAAAACAGTTTATTGCCATTTACTGATCACCTCTGCCAGCTAATTTAATTATTTTGTTAAAAGTATTGAGTACTCCCAGTGGCCTGCCACTAATAAATATGTTTATGGAGAATTATGTATTGGAGCCAGTTTGGCCCAATGGCTGTCAGCAGAAGCTCTGTGAGAAGCTGCTCCTCTGTGCCCCAGGCTGTGCTAAATGAGAATATTCAGTCTAACCCCCTGTCTTCCTTCTACATTAATATAACTGCATAAAGAAAGATAATCACAGATAATGATGACAGTCCAGGAAACCAAAGCCCAACATTGAACTAAAGAACAGTGCAGAAGGGTTAGGCAGTCAAATGTTCAGTGCTATTTATATGGCAGTAACATCGTTAGAATATAAGCAAAGTCAGAGTAACACAATAAAAACCAACAGGAATTGCTTCTATTCTCAAAAAAGATACTGATACAGGCAGTTCCCAGGTTACAAATGAAATCCGTTCCCTCTGTCTGTCTTTAAGTCAAATTTGTAGCCAATTTGGAAAAATAATAGTACAGCTTATAATAGTTTTATTATTGCTGTGTCATTATTACAATTAACAACACATAAGCTGTACCTCAGACCGAAGGACCCCTGAAGCTGCGTGATGTTTTCATGAGCGTCACAAAGTAGCGTGTGCGTTCATTATTACGAACCATTTAGCCAGAATTTTATAATATAATAGACCATATGGCAAGCCATTTGTAAGTACGAATCGTCTGTAAGACGGACGTGCTTAACCGGTGGACTGCCTTTATCTTGTAGGATGGCTGTAAGAACAGTTTCAGGTCCCAAAGCTTTCCTCAGGGGGGCACCTCAGTCATTCCATGAATTTGTCAAATTTCACCGCCAGCTCACCTACTGTAATTACTCGAGTAATTAACTAACTTCATTTAAATTAACTCCAGGAGGTGTTGATTAGCAAAGTGAGATATGCTAGAGGTTAGAAGATACATTTGATGGCATGTTGAATGGTTGCTGTAAATCCTTTTTAGGATGGGTTTTATAATGGCTAAGCTATGCGTAGCACACTTATACATAACATAATACCATAGATTTACGCAAGCATAATCATTTAAACATTTTCTTTGACTGCCTAAGACTGGCACAGCACGGCATATGAAATTCTCTTGTGATTTCTGTATTTCTGTTGGTTTTCATATAACCTGCATCAATAGACACATTCATGAAGCTCTTAAATTACTGTACACTAAAGTTCATTTTGACCTTTACCTCTTTAAATTTGCAGAGACCGCTTGTTACCCCAGTGGCTCCCCCTGCTGGTGGAGTGCCCCCTAATCACGCGCATGTATGAGGAGAATGCCCTGCTGCGAGACCGAACCACTGTTAACTCGCTCATCAGCGTCCTTCAGACGCTGCACGACTTCAGCATCACCCTGGAGTCCTCCCTCACCAAGGGCGTCCAACTGTAGCCAGCCAAGAGATCAGGCTACAGTGATTTGTACACAAACTTCTGCAGATGCTCAAACATCTACCCCTATACACAATACTTACGTACATACACCTGCAGACTAACGCCCTGCAGCAGGAACAGGAAGAGACGAAGACGTCCGAAATGTGGATTTACTGTAAGAAACAAGATGCCATTGTGTTAGGGCAGCCTTTGTGTGTGTGTTGTCCAAGTATGGACACATAATTGCCTAACTTGCTATTTAACGGATTTTGAAAATTAGTAGCAAACTTAAACCAATGATATTTTCTTAGTGCTAGTTTTTTTTGTGTAAATATCTTTTTTGTGATGCTGGTTCTGAAGAGTTTACTGCACCTCTCAGTGGTCTGTGCATTAGCTTCTAGCCTAGCCCATCTGGCTGAATTTGAATCCTACCCTAGGCGTTTTCCACGTGATACTGCAGAAAGACGAGGTGTGGTAGCGAAAGCTGGCTTTCGTGGTATGTGGGGGGGTGGGTGGTGGGAGGAGCTTCTCAGGAGCAGTGGTTTTCTGCAGACCCCGTGATTTAAGTGTATGGCGCCTGGACGTCTTCACATAGACTGCATGTTGCTCTGCAGCCCAGCGCTGCACCGTTTATGCCCCTAAGTGCTGTGGCGATTGGCCGCTGGCTTTGCACACGCCCACTCTACAGAACTGGAGATCTGAGAGGCCCTTCTTCTGTCATGCTCGAGTGGCAGAGCTTTCAGCAAACGGGACATTCCAGTGTATGGAAGGGGACAAACTGACCCCATGGGCTTCTCCTACCCTCGGATGCCTGCCGAAGGCATGCTTGCACCTGCATTTTTGTTTCTTTACTGGGAACTCTGAGCACTTCTGTGGTTCCAGTATCACGCACATCGACTGAAATCTACAAACCCATACTCTGATTTTTGTCTGGTCATCGTCTAAGAATGGTGTGTATTGTTAAGTGTCTCTCCAAAATTCTCTCTCCCGCACCCAAACAAAAGGATGAATCAAAATACTACTATATATATATATTTTTGCCAAGAATTTCAAGTATAGTCCCATAGTCTCAGGGCTGGTTTGCCTCCTAATTTTTCAGAAACAAAACAATAGTACAAGGAACTGGTAAGTGTAAACTGGCATTTGCATGAATAGCAATAACCTTAATTAACGGTCTCGTTTTTTTCCTGCACAAAGCAGCAACCCACTGAAGGTCCATTCAGACCCATCACAGAATTAACTTGTTTGGGGATAGTTCATATTTTTTAAAATTTAAACATATTTTTTTATTCCATCTGTGGATCCTAATGTCTGATACTGGTACTGATAACATACACCATTTTCCACATGTATCTACAGTTAAAACCAAGTTTTAAAGTCTGGTTGTATAGGAATACATGTCAAATATTTGCACAAACAGCCCCCAAGCCTACTGTTAAAATGTAGTATGCTGCACAAGGACATAATTGTGTTTTAATTATACCCTCCTTAATTCATTAGACAGTTAAATTACTCGTGCATGTGGTTCTGTAGTATCTGCACACCTTCTCCCATTTTTGAACAGGCAGAAGTGAACCAGGAAAAAATCCTAGTGTAAAATTTAGTGTTGGCGATTTTCTGGTGTTACTTTAAGGATGCAATAGATAATCGCCTTTAAAGGTGCCTCAGACTATTTATTAAGGTAATGCATTCATTTTCCAACGACCAAACATTATTTGCTTTATTAAATGACTTGGTGTACACTTGGCAGTGGCTGGGAGATGTGAATTACACGGGCAACACACGAGTTTTCTCCTGTTATACCTATAATACCATTTTGGACAATTTGTCCAAATTTAGTTTTTCCCTTTGAGAAGAATATGGATACGTGGGTGGTGGTTGGATTTTTTTCCTGACTGCAACGAAATGTTAAAGTCCCGTAAGTCCAATACACTGGTATAATTTTAAATGGGACTTAAAGTTCGTTAAAGTTCAAGAGTATTCTTTTCCTCCTTGCATTTTTGTTCTGTACAATTTACATACCGTCACAAGGAACCTCTGAGAAAGACACCTTTTGAAATTGCACTGTACATTTTGAAACCAATGTCCTTGGCCTTGTACATCTGTCATTGTTTTGTCCTATTAATGTTAATGTGAATGATCTGGGTAGGTTACAAAGGATTCCTGAGTCTAAGTGCATATGATCTTTACATATCACTGTTGTGTTATATTCTTTATGGAATCTTTCATTAAAGATGCTCTTTACATCCATTTAAATCCCGTGTGTATTTTTTTTTTGGCTGTACGTAAAATAGTAATATTATTATTCTTGTTATTGTTAATGCAAGAATAATAATCGTTAATATTATAAGTATTACTAATGATTATAACAATAATGATTACAACGTCCTGGTTCTTTGCATTATATGCCCAAAATAATTATTCTTTCCTGCAATGATCAAGTTGTCTGCGCTTATTCGGATCGGTTTAGTTATGAAATACGCATACTGGTGCTGTGGTAAGTGAACACGCTTTTGTAAGAATACCGTTGTAACGTGTAATGTTTAGAAATGTGTCATAATCAAGTACAGATGTAACTTTCATTTTTTTAAATGAAAAGCTTAGCATTAAATTAAACGAATTTGCAACGCTTCAGAAATGCCGTGATTCACCCCAAACGCCTCACAGCTCCGTAGCCCAGTACCTGCGCGTGGTATCGCTACAGCAGCGTGGCGTATGTGCGTCCGCTCGCGTATTTCCTACTGTTTCCGTAGTAATCGCCGTGGCTCCGCCTTCCCGCTTAGATACTTTCACTGCAGTGAATGTACCATGGAAACTGGCCCCAGCCCCCATTTCCCGCGCAATATTCGCTTCCTTATAAGGGCAACAGAATTCAAACGCAGCCGTACGTCAGGCGCGTATGTAAATCGATTTGATTGAAGAAAATTAGAAAATGGTGGCGTGGGAAAGGCGCATGCGCAAAGACGAGGCGATTTACTATCTTCCAGACGTTAGAAGTGAGACATCAACAAGCGAAGGTGTTAAATGAGGAACACTTGTTTTAACGGGTTTTTTCGAATTCATTCACATTTACGGGCTCATTTCGTCTTACATCACGGTAAGAGAACGCATTACTTGATACGTATTTTCGCAGTGTTTATGGTTTTTTAAACCGTGTTCTTTTATATTATCCTCGCGTGGTATCATTCAAAACAAGTTATTTAAATAAGCGGTATTACTTAATTTTTCGGAATTGGAGATATGTAAATCTGTTAGAGAGCTTGTAAGTCTTTCGCAGCAGTTCATTGACATTTGAGCCTCAAAGAAACTACGCCGTTTATAATACTTATTAAAATACCGTCTCCGGTAATGGAGTGTGCACGTTGTTTTGCCGAAGATGGAGTGATAAAAGTGATGGGAGATTTCCCCCCTCCCCTTAGTTATTCTTTTAAAACAGAATAGCAAGTGCCACGAGTAAAGTTTTATTCCTAGCCAGATGGATGTATGGCACGGGATTAAATTTTAAATACACTTTTATGAGAATTGACACTTTGGTCCGGGCCGAATAAACGGTCGATTTCGTGCTGTCTAGTAAGAGTTCGGTAAGACGTTGTCTCCCAGTTAAATGTGCGTTATCCCGTGAGTGTTTCTGGTTACGTTTCGGGATTTTTTTGCGGCCATCCTTGTAGCGGAAAGTGCACGTTTCACGCCTGTTCGGGACTCGCCGACTCGAGCTGCTTTTCAACGCAGCTAGTCAATCTACATTTATTAACTTGCTTAAGCTACGATAACATTTACAGCACGTTGCTCAAAAAAAGGAAAAGAAAATGCAAATGCTATGAAGATGTCATGGCGTCGTCTAACTACAGATGAAGCCCGCGGCTCACCTTGCGTTATTGTGCAAAGCCGTGTATTTTGTGAAATCAGCTGCCATTTTGCACTTATTCGATTTTTGAGGCGTCAGATTGTTGTTGTTGTTCGGTCCAGCTGAGGGGGGATGGACGGGTGCCGCTTTGAAGTTGCTGCGCGCCTCCGTGTACTTCAGGCTACGGGAGTAACTGCGCACACCGCCGCAGAATCATTCGGAAAACAAAGGGGCACATCGCATATTATATTCCGCTTTTTTTGTATGCGCTGGCACAACTTAAGCATAGTTGATGGGTTTTGGTATATTTGTGTTTTTTATTACTTTGATCCGTATTGGTTCATTGTGGTAAAGGGCATCTGAAAGCTGGCGACTGCGATGCAGTGAAAATGGAGTGAAAATGGGTGCGCATGATGCAGAGCCATGCTTCCCCGGAGAAGCGGTGGGCGGTGAGCGCGTCCTTTTACCTTTTCACATGAGACGACTGGCGCATTTCGAAATGCGTGAATGTCGCTTCTGCGACTAATGCGGGCGCTTTGCCGGTTAAACAACTGTCCACGATCTAATATAAGGCTATTTACTTGTTTAAAATCCCGTTTTATTCTTATTCTTTTTGCAATTTCCGCAAATGCATTTCTTTATAGGTCTGCTAAAATCCGCCCCCCCCCCATTCG
The DNA here is from genome assembly GCF_023856365.1 of Brienomyrus brachyistius. Taxonomy (NCBI): domain Eukaryota; kingdom Metazoa; phylum Chordata; class Actinopteri; order Osteoglossiformes; family Mormyridae; genus Brienomyrus; species Brienomyrus brachyistius. The sequence continues at coordinate 22,254,018 of NC_064535.1, forward strand.
TTCCCTTTGAAGTGTGTTGCCATGTTTGAATTACGTCAGGCTCCGAATTATACAGTCCCGCTGTACTAATTTGAAGCTGTGGAAAGAAACATTGACAACAGGCTCGTCTTGTTTTTATGGACACATTTTGTGTGATTTGTTGCAATAAGTGGATTTAGGACAAATGCTGCCGGAGTTGACGTGTCGCTCGTGAAGTGAAATGAACAACAGAAACAAACCTTTTCAGTCAGGCCCCATTTCAATAACTTTGTGGAACTAGTATGTTATTTAAATAAATAATCACGACAGTCCCAATTACGCTCAATTTAATGTGTAGATAGGCTAGCCATTCTTTGCCAGCTTATTGAAGGAGGATCGTTCAACTTCCGTCGATGTCTTTTGTTACGGTTAATGCATGGCTGTCGAACATCATCTAGATGATATGCAGGATTTAGTCAGATTATTTTACGCGATTTATTAATGCTGTCATATACGTTACAGATGACCTAGTTCTCTTGATCTGGATCACGACACTTCGTCTGCCACATGCCTTATGTTGTCTGCAGATCCCCGCGGCGACTGGAAACTTGTAGACAAAGATTGCTTTTTAGTTTTTCGCATATATGATTACAAGTTTGGAAAGTCTGTAGCATTTTCTTTTTGTTAATCATGCGCAAACCGCCCGCAAGAATGTTGTGTTCAACCTTACATTTGAGGAAGCTAGGTGATTTAGTTAATAAATATATCAATGAAGGATGTAAAAGGAAAAGGTATACTGTGTTATTGGGACTTCCTTTTATTTATCGTTCGATCTCGCATCTGCACTCCCACTTACTCCTGTTCTTGCCACGTGCCGTTTGAAGGAAAATGTTTGGTTTCCATAAGCCGAAGATGTACCGCAGTATAGACGGCTGCTGCATCTGCCGGGCCAAGTCCTCCAGCTCGCGCTTTACGGACAGTAAGCGCTACGAGAGGGACTTCCAGAACTGCTTCGGGTTCGTATGCTTTCCTTCGTGTGGCACTCCTGTCCGACTTGACAGACACAGATGTTGGGGAGATGTACTATAATATTAAAACATAGTTATCGTGTATACCACTGCCCGCCCTCCTCCAAAACATATGATAGTAAGTACCGAGTAAGTTGTAATTTTATAAATCTAGAAGAGCCTGGGCATTATTGAGCAAACATTTTTCGTGGTGGTACATGTAATGGTACATAACCTGATCACTGGAAAAACATTCTCTGATCTGGACTTCATTTGTATTTGTGAAATAACTCGCACGAGCACACAGGGAGATTAAGATTAACATATTCTGACATATTCTGTTTTGAAATCAGTGTGTGGTTTTTTTTTTGTTTTTTTTTTCCCCGCAGGCTTGCTGAAAGTCGCTCAGGGGAGATCTGCAATGCCTGTGTGCTCCTGGTCAAGCGCTGGAAGAAGCTCCCGGTGGGATCCAAGAAGAACTGGAGTCATGTATGGACCTTCGCCCAACCTCCATATCAATAACTGTATAGAAAAATTTATGGTTCTTGTGTGTCATTCTTGGTATTAAACCATTTTATCACTTGGCGCAGAACATGCTTGTCTAATTGGTTGGAATTTGAATCTTCTACTACTTGTCATTAGGTGTAGTGATCTTACTAGTGTCACTCCTGTTCCCCAGACAGTGCCAGCATGTGTTTATGCTGTTGGATCCTTGTTCTGGAAATAGGCAGCTTGTAATAATGTAGTGCGTCTTGTTCTATTCCAGGTGGTTGATGCGAGAGGTGGGCCAAGCTTAAAGACTTCAGTGAGGCCTAAGAAGATAAAGCCGTTATCGAGGAGAGTGAGGCCGAGTCAGATCAACAAAGTTCAGAAGGAGCTCAAACGGCTGTGTAAGGCCCTGCTTCCTAAGCTTGATTAATTTTGGTTTTGGAACTTCTCCTAGACCATCGCTAGTTGAACATGATTAGACATGTTGAATGTGATAAGTGGTTGTTTGTTTTTCTTTGAAAATGAAAAGCCAATTCTCGCTGGGTGGGTCCCTTGCTTGACAGTAAGGATAGAACTTTGGATGTCATCTGAATCCTCCATGTGGCTGGTGAGGATTATTTTCTTGACGACATTCCTTCTCTGATTAAAGGGTCTGACCTTCTCCTGTGTGTATTTTAGACTCTGATGCCCACAGTACCACGTCGAGCGCCTCTCCGGCTCAGTCTCCCAGCTACAGCAACCAGTCCGATGAGGGATCGGACTCTGAGCTTGCCTCTGGCTCTTCCCGCTCTCCTGTCTTCTCCTTCCTTGACCTCACTTACTGGAAAAGGTAAGGCTTTCTTGCTTGGGTATTCTGTTTATTTTTTTTAAATAGTTAATTCATTTCCTTTCATATCTCATTTGGCCATCATCTCCATCGACTAGTATCTGTCCAAACAAGGGAATGTTTCCACGATGCCAACTGTCTTTGTATATAAAGTGTTGCTGTTTTCTTGCAAGTTGGAGCTCCATCTGGTGGTGGGGTGTTCTGTTGTAAATATGCACTGCCTCCGTTAGTGATGACCCTACCAGACCAAACTTGTACTGGAATTACTCTTATGGCCTCCATGTTCTGCCTTAACTCTTAGTTTTGGATTTCAGCTGAAATTCAGAAGAATGTTTCTCATGGATGGTGTAGTGGCATTGGCTCACACTGTTGCCTTGAGTTGCTGTCCCTACATTGCCCATGTGTGAATGCATGTGTACATGTCCTGTGGTAGACTGGCATCTCATCCAGGGCGTACTACTGCCTCGTGCCCTTTGCTGCCTGAGGCGGACTCTTAGAAGCATAAGCAGTTGGAGAATTTCTTGGTGGCTTCCACCTACTGCTATATGCTGTTCCTTTTGCCACCTACAAATACAGGACATGTTATATGCACAGGATTTAAAGATTTTTTTGTCCTATGTCTTTGAAATCTTTACCAGAATAAATGGCTCCCAACTTCGTTTAGCGAAATTCACCCTCTAAGGTGACTTGTTCTTTTCACGATCGTTTGTAGAGAACCATTGAGATGAGCTGTCTCTGGTCTCTTCTTATTGTAGGGATGCTCATTTGTGTGTTCAACCTTTTACAGGCAGAAGGTGTGCTGTGGAATTATCTACAAAGGGCGCTTTGGGGAAGTCCTGATAGACCCTCATCTCTTCAAGCCCTGTTGCCGTAAGAAGCAGCAGCAGCAACAGCAGCAGCAGCAAGAGGAAGAAGATGAGACCCAGGAGAGCCAAGAGGACAGGGAAAGCATGCAGCCACAGAGCCTGCTGTCGCCCCCTCAGGCCAAAGAGGAAGAGGAGGAAGAGCATATAGAGGAGGATGAAGAGTGGTGACATCATTTCTTCCCCTCCACTGATCAGAAGTTGCCTTTAATTGCCTTCATTTCAGGAGAACTTTTTTGGTTTTTATTTGATTGGTTGTACTTTGTGTATTTGATATAATGAGCCGTGCAGACTTTTCTAGTTTTCTCTCTCAATTGTATCTTTCCCTTCCTCTCTTAAGAAGAAATGCTTGGATTCTGCTTGGAGCGTGCCCTCCACTCCCTTCTTTGGACGTCTGCACGCAGCAGGCGAAAGATTTGGAATGACTCGCACACTCGTGTTTCTTGCTTCTAGACCAGAGCCATAACTGAAGCTGGCCCTTTCTCCTGCCGCTTGCCTTGCCCAAAGACCTGCTTTGTATATACGTCTATATCCACTATGTGGGTATGGGCATCTACTGAAAACAAACCTAGTTAGAAACTCAAACACCAGCCTTAAATTCTTAGTCGTCGGTTGTTTATCAATGTAATATACTTTCTTTTTTCAAAATGGTTGTTACGGGACCAATTGATAGTCGCAATCGGAAACTGACACCTTTTAAGAAGTATTGGTTAACCTGCATGACGTAAGCGATAGGTTTACCAAAATATATCTTTGTAAATTGCATGATATAAGCCATTGCATGGCCTTTGGTGGTAGGAATGTTGTGCCTTTTCGGGCCTAATGGTGAAAAGCTATAAGCATTTTTAATAAAATGAAATTAAGTATAGGAAAATTACGGAAGACTTTCTGCAATGTACTTATCAAAAAGTTCTCTTAAGATTGCACACTTGTCACTCTCCCACTGTTGACATTTAAAAAAGGATATACCCTTGCGACATAGTGTACTGTATACCTCCAGTGGCTGTATGTGTGCTTTCTCATATTCATGCTTTCGTGTATTTACATAGCTAGCACTTCAAAGGTATGCTGCCGTTCTGATACAGTTGGGCCACAATGAGACCCTATATGCCTCCAACACTTTTCCAGTGGTTAATTTAACTGTGTTCCCTAAGTAGCGAGCACTTGTTTTTTTGGATGATGGTCACACCAAGAACTATAGCGAATAATAAACAATGGTTGTGACCAAATTTCACAGGATGCATTTGGGGCCTTGTGTAAGGGCATTTTTATACAAACGTCCGTAAGAGTACCTGAACACAAACATGGTCTTTAAGACAATAAGGCTGTATATGTTAAGAAAATATATCTGCCCCAAAAATTTATCTCTAGTGAAGATGGTTACCTCAAAGGTTAAATACATAATAGGGATTGGACTGTATTGATTAAATGACTGGTGACATATGACTAACTAATCCTGTTGCTTTTTGAATTGTAGAGTCATGTCCAAAACGGGCATGAAAACTGTTAAAGAATGAGACATAATGCATTCAGTTTTCGGTTTTTTATTTTTTATTTCGCATATTCATGCGTGAGCAGCTTCGCGTTACGCTTACTGACCAGAAGGTGGTGCTGCTGAATCGTCAGTTCCCCCCCCCCCCCCCCCAGCAGTAAACCGTCTGATTACAGTTTGTGTATGTTCTTGACTTTTGCCGTGCAATCTCATAAGGAATAGCATTTCAGACTCAATGGTTGTTATACATCAATGACTTATTAAACGTTTCTTCATCGATGTATGTCACCACTGAGATTAAAAACGAGTTAATATGTGGTCTGGTTCATACTTTATCATGATATCCTATTAGTGGATGTGTTTATTGGCAGCTATATGTTAAAATTTCCCCAAAAGTGCAGTTCACAGCTTGGTATTTAAGCTTTATTGTAAGAATGCTGCAGACCAATTGACTTGTCACCAGTGTATTTGTAGGAATCTCATGCATGGACACTAAAATGGTACTTTTTGTGTGTGATTTTTCTCCCTGCCATATATCTGGGAGGTTTTATGTACATATTTATTCTTGGGGAAATCCTGTACCGGTTGACTTTCCTTCCTGTTATTTATTTATATTTATTGGTACCACTTTGTTTTACCTTACTGGGTGTGCTTTTTGTCTTTTTTTTCTGTGTACTTTTCACACTTTATGTGGGGTTGATGGATTGACACAATGCATGTTGTTAAATCGTGGTAATTTCTGTAGTATAAGCTTAAGGATTTCCGTATTTTGCTTGTGTTGGACTTTTATATGTCTCTGATAATGTTTATTTTTCAAGTAGCAAGGGTGAAACACCATATTTAGAAGTGTTGTTATGTTTGCCCTAAGCACCTCTAGTCTAATTACGTAATCATGTCTAAATTATTCATTCTACCTTGACCGCCATTTCAGAATTTCACATTTTAAAGTTACATATTGATGCTTTAATCACAAAATGATTTATGTATTGTATTTGTACGCAGACAATTAATTTGGGATTTGGAAATGAGCCCTTTGCAATGAAGGTATACTAATCTGAGATGAAATTATGATTATTTTTGTATTGATTTTGGCTGTAAATTTCCTAAAGGAAAGTTTGACCTTTCAATTCCCACATGAAATCTCTACATAGACTAGTGTCTTAGCTGTAGTAGTACAGGCATGTATGGTAGCTATGCACTTTGTATTGACAACATTAGAAATATATGAAGCAAGTTTTGTATTTTTATACATATTGTACGTTTTTTACTAGTTTAATAAAAGTAGTTTGTGAAAATGACTGTTTACTTCAAGGCTTGTAACAGCACATTACGCAGCTAATGACCGCATTGGAGTTACGGATTAATCACTGCACATAAGATTTTACAATGAATATAACATAATTAAATATGAACTTCCGAAACAGACCACCAAATTCAAGCAACTGTACGGTACAAAGGTTTTCTGTGAAACCAGAAGATCAGAAGTTGACAATTTACGACTTTTAATTTTTTGGTTTTACTTCCGATGCCATGAACGACAACATAAGGTAAAGGTTAGAACCGTCTGCAAACAAAATACTGCTGTTGTGGGGAAAGATGTTTGTTCAGCAATATAAGGACATTTTGGCAACCAATCTGACGTTACATGCTGCAAATATAAAATCTGCTTGCTGGATTTTATAAGGGCAAACTGTGATGGACAGGTAGGGAATTAAGGTCATGGTTTTATTTAAGGCATCTCTCCGGACTAAAAATGGAGGGTTAGCAGGGAACCTAGGAGTAGAAACAGCAGGATTATTTTTTCTGTTTTTCATAGTCAGCCAGTTTGGGTGCGTGCGTGCGCGTGCGGCCTCCGGCGCTCTGGGCAGGGTGACGTCACTCTGCATCTATATGCCCTAATTGCTAAAGCGCTTCAGTCTATAAAACGCTATTAAGGTGGGACATGGCCAGTCCGTACTGAAGCTGACATCGCGCATTTAGGTTCGTGTGGCAGGAGTGGTCCTTTAGCGGAGGATTTTTTTTTCCTCTTCCATTAATAATTTCCCATTTTCTCCGTTCTGTTAAACACCTGCACCGGGTAACATTTGGGATATTTATTTATTTTGCGCGTCTGTTTTACTGGCGTGGCGAACGACTGGTTTGTTTTAAGCTTTACTGGTTATTTTTGCAGGAATATTCGTTTGTTTGCTGGCGTGTAAGATCTGGTTGTGCCGCTCCTATGTCTTAAATCATAGACTACGGGGATGAACTTCCGCTGCAAGTTCGTCTGGATGACATGCAAGTTTGCTGAAATCAGTTTTGCTCCCTCGTGGTAAATGTGTGTTTGGGATTTTTTAAAGTGGTTTGCGGTGTGTATTAATCGTGTTGCCCGGTTTTCTGAAGGCTTTTTTTGAGTAGTTATTTACGACGGGAGCAAAACAAGCACAATGGTGTGGTCCCGTCGTTGCTTTAGCGTCCACGCTGCTACTGGCCATAAGGGATTGTAATTTTTGTTTTATTATGCTAATACATTATTTGTGCACCTTTAAGCGTTTAGACTTGTGAATGTTGCTTATGCTTGTGTACCGTCAAGCGTGCGTAAATGTAGTTTAGTCCGCCCTTTCAGGTGAATTTGCTGCAGTACTGGTGTTTTCTCTTGATTGCTGTATATTTCAAGTTTACACGTTGGTGATTGCTCGTCACTTAAAAAAAAAAAAAATCTTTTTTGTTGAGCTACTTTTTCTCGTGTGGGCGAATGTATACTGGTACCACATTCAGCCAAATGCTGCATGTCATTCCTATTGGATCTAACCCATTAGTTCCCGCCCCCACCCTGACTGAGCTATATGTCAAACATTTTTTTTTTTCCTCCTGCTTTCCATCTTAGGCAAGATGGTGCACCAGTCGTCTTCCTCCATCCTCGATGCGTCTTCCCCCTCCGAATGCTCTGAGGAGGTGCTCGAGACCCCGGGCAGCCCCAGGCCAGACCCTCCCGATGCCTTGACCTCTTTGCAGCTGGATCTGCCTGCTTCTACCACTACTTACCAAGGCTATGAGACGTATATTGAAAACGGCCTTATCTGCCTGAAGCACAAGATCCGCAATATTGAGAAAAAGAAGGTAAAGCTGGTCAGTTTTAGCTAGCAGCTTTTGATCTTTTCAGCAATACATAGACCTACTTGTACAGCATGTTTTTTTTGCTTGTATTCAAAATGTCTCTGCTTAGCCTGGGGTCACTGGGCATTGCACGCTAAGCTTGTGACGGTATTTATATATGTTTTCAGTTAAAACTGGAAAATTACAAGAAACGAATAATGAACGGGGAATCCCTCAATCCAGACCAACTGGTGGGTAACTTCCAGATTAAAGCCAGGAGCCAAGTGCCAAAACGAAATTCTGCGTGTTTAGCTGAAATGTCCTGCTATCGTGAATCTGTGCAGATCGCGCGCTCTCTGCTTTCCAGGACGCCGTGGAGACGTATGAAGAAGTTGTCCATAACCTGAAGTTTGCCAAAGAACTACAGAAGACGATAGGTGCCCTCAGCCAAGATGTAAGAGCCCTTTAACTTTTGGGGGTTGAATTTTATGCAGTGCATGTTATCTGTATTCACAGACAAGATTCGGAGTAAGCTGCATGTGTAAGGATGAGTTCATAAATTGACAACTGCAAGGATGTGCTCAAGTTCAGTTGCTTCTAATGCATTTTACAAATGGAATGTACTATATAATTAGCTTGGGGGATTTGCATTTTTAAATGTGAAGAGGGCGACTAGTAGAATAGCTCTACAAACATGTATTCTAAACTTGTAAGGTGTCCCGTTTCCCCCCCGCCCCCCGAATTCTGTCAAAATAAAACACTGCATGGTTCCTGTGCTGAGTAAGGATAGTGTTTGTACAACCATAAGATCTATTTGAATGAAAGGATGCCAATCTGCTGAATCGCGTATGACTGTACTCCTTACCGAGTCCAGTAATCAGTGTAGCCACACATGCCTCGCTACTAGGCTAAGAATTTTAATTTCCGGTTTTCCATTGAAGGATTGCAGGTTTTTAGTTGAAAAGTCCTTCCTGAAGTGGTTCACTTCACATTTTAAACTACAAGTGCTACATCGATTGGTTTATTAAGTGAAGTGCTCGTATAAATTGTCCTTATGAAATCATTAATGTTTCCCAATCTGGGCTTTGGGGACCTATAGACAATCTGTTTTTGCTCCCTCCTGGGGACTGTCTCCGAGGGAGCTGGGAGGGAGCAAAAATGTGTTCTCTGTGGGTCCCTGAGGACCGGGTTGGGGAAACACTGCCTAGGTGTCAATCATGTGTTGCTGCAGCTGCTGAAGGCCCAGAAGAAGGCAGTAAGGCGAGAGCAGACGAGTCAGATGGAGGCTGAGAAGCAGCGGCTGTGCACGGTGCTGCAGGTTCACTACATCCTCCAGAACCTCCAGAAGGAGCACACGAGGAAAGACTTCCGCAGTGGTCTGAATGGGGCCCCCTTCCTGTCTGCACGCGAGCTGGAGCATTTGCTAGAACTGTCCACCTTGCTAGGCTGCCGCAGGGATGAGAGCGTGAGGTAAGACTCATCTCAGGAGTGGGTGAAGTTCTGTTGAGCTATTATTTATTTATTTTTTAAAAAAAAAAATTATTTTTTTTTTAGCCGCTCGTGCTGTGGTGCAAACAGCCACTTCTATGTGGGAGTTCCTTTTCAGTCGTGTTCTGTCGTTCGGTCAAATCATATGTGTAGGTATGATCGGTGTATATTTGAGGATTCTCAGGCTTCCAAGGAATCGTCTTGGGTGACCTGACTGCTCAGGGCCTCACCGACCTGCTTTTTGTTCCAGTCTGCAAGACCAAATGGAGCAGGTGTCCATTGTTTACTGGGATTTGCTAGAAGGAGGAGAGAAGCCAGTTGCTGGAACTACCTGTAAGCACCGCATGTTTGAAATATCTTTGCGCCCCTTCGTACTGTTTTGAGGAGTGCTAATTTTTGGTGTAGGAATTTTAGGCTTCACCTTAACGACCCATTTGAAAACAGTGGTGGTTTGTGCCTTGTTTCTGGAAGGTCAAGAACCATTTTGATGTCATTTCTTGGGCAACTTTGGAACTGGAAGCCAACAAAAACATTCTGTTTCCCTCGTAGACAAGCACCTGAAAGAGAATCTAGCAAGACTGATGGACTGTGAATATTTTGATCACATCCCAGTTCCACACAGTGAGAATCTGGAAGAGGACTTTCTAGAGAGTAAAAATACGAAGATGACCATAAAACCACAAAGAATCATGTCAGGTATTGCATCAGTTGAAAATCTGTATATGGACAATGATGCCATTTTGATTCCCACTAAATATTGACTACTATGGCTTTGTAGATCTGTCAACGTTGATGGCTAGAAATGAGGCTACATCCAAAGAGGTATAACTTGGGATAACATGCCATCTCATCCAGATATGGCATGACGTGTGTAATGGTTTGATTCTTTGTGAAATCCACAGATGTGAGGGAAAACTTACTGCTTGCTTCTCTACAATTTAGTTTAACAGGTGCTACTTGGTTGATGGAGACTTCAGTGGTCAGATCCAGCCAAATAAACGTCCAGCACCGGCGAAGAGCTGGAAGGCTGATTTTCTGGCTCTAAAACAGCAGGAGCCTCCGGACTCGTGGGATATGGAGTTTGAGGATGTCCCAACACCTCAACCGACTGCGCCCCAGAAACCCTGGAGAGGGGAGATAGGGTTTGTCCCAAAAGCACAGGCTGCCATGAAGAGTTCCACCCAAGTGCTCAAAGAGGCAAAGCTTCATTTCTGAACCCTATTTTTTTAAGACCCATGCTGACAGGAAAGTTCCAATTTGTACTTTTTTTGCTTGTCACTGGCACTGTACCCTTGAGGCTCTGCTAGTTGTACCCTAACTGTAGGCAATTGGACCTTTTTAATGTTCCATTGGGGGTATGTCAATGTTTGTACCTTGGATGTCCCTCAGAGTCCCTTTCTGTACCTTTTTTTAAATTGGACTAAAAGGTACATTAACCTACACCTAGGGTACAATTCTCAGACCCTTGAGGGTTCAGCCCCAGTGACAATTGGTACTTTTGTTCCCACAATGCACTCCATTCTAAATTTCTCCAAATGGAACTAATAGTTGCCTTTTCATGTAGTATTTGGTAATATTCTGAAAATATGGTGCTGGATATGCCAAACATGAAGGGTTTGAAATGGATTCTTTTTATTTTATTTTTTTCCCCTTCACTTATCTGGTGCCTTCTCTTCTGCCTGTGTCTCTTGCAAAATTCTGCAAACTTCAGAGGAAAGTGAAGAAATTGAAAGGACAGCCAGGCAAAAAATTGGTTAGTAGGCTACATCTTCTTGGTCCATGATGGACAACGGAGCCCGGATGCCAAATTGACTTTGGGTCTGTGTGCATTTTTTTTAGACTGTGAAGGTGGAAATGCCAGTTGAGGTGTTCAGTTCTTCCTCCCTGCCCAATGACCCTGTTCAAAGAGAGCAGGAACTGCAGGAACTGATGGAGCAGATCAAAGGCTCATTCAGCTTCATGCAGGTACAATGTAGGGGCGATCGAGTTTGTCCAGACAAGTTAGTGCCACTAGTGGTCACTTCTGTGAAAAGCAATGAATTTCATTTCAGCTTTGGCCATGTGACTCATCTTGCATTTTGTAAAATGGTTTTACTAGGATTCTGTGCTGGACAGTGACGGCTCCGTGAGCAGACACTCGTGGGTATCGTCACCAGAAAATGGACCCTCTTCACCAATTGATCTCAGTAAGATGCTGCTTTTCGTTGTACTACTGCCAGAAGTCTTGGTTTCTCATTAAATGTGATGGAAGTAACTCCTGGGTTACTGAGGAGACTCCTACACATGATACCATGTATATTTTCTGTCTTCCCAACAGCAGAGAGTGAAGTGGAACGTCGAGCGAGTCGCCTTCCCAAAGTATTACATGTAAGCAATACAACCTTTTTTTTATTTTAGTCCTCCAAGACAACTAGGCATAAGTTGACTTTTATGCTACTTTTGGCTTTGCAGTCTACTCCTTTGCCTCCCAAGAGCCATCCAATCAATGCCAAAACAGATCTGACCAATGGGGATCAGTCTCTGGATAACAATGACCTGGACCTTACTGCAGACCAAGGAATACATGTATGACTTTTTGTGTGCGTGTGTTTGACTGGGATCTGTGTGGGTACTTGTTAGATGGCAGTTTTATGCTTTTCTTTATCTTTAACCCTAGTCACCTGGCGAACTTGTTGGTAGCATTCTTGGGGTTCAAGTTGCAGTAACTGTAGGTTATTCGGGCACAACTAATTAATGCAATGATCCTGTCCCTTTGGATATCTGCATAGCTATTTTATGAGATGGTTATGGCCTGTATACATAATCAATCCTACTATCTCTGCAGGAGAACGTTTCAGACAGCTCCATGGATGGGTTTGCGACGCAACCATTGTTTCATAGGGAATCGGCAGTGTCAATCTCCCTGGCTGAGAATTCTGCAGAGCAGGTGATGCAGTTAATATCGTGTTGAAACATTAGTTTTATGAAATTTAACTTGTTTTACATGCATAATTAACCTGAAAGTTCAGGTGAAACGATGAAATGGTCAATTGCTATAGTGACTTGCTTGCCAGACCTTAAGTCTCCAACCTAATGACCTAATTGGAGTGACACAACCTGAAAGTCTCATGACTCAAATCCCCTACCTTGAATTTCGCTGAAGGACTCCAGTATATCTTACGGTTATGAAGTTCTGCAGCCAAGCTGATCTCTAAAATCATAGTACTCCCATGGAGTTGTCCATTGTGGTATTGTACTGCATTCCCAATGCAAGTTTGTATTCAGGGGAACAAACCCTACTTTAGAGGATGGGTGGTTTCTAAATTCCATGCCGCAGTCTGACCCTGGAAACACGGTAGCATTTGAATGGTACAGTGCTCTCCTGATCTGAGGAAATACTGCATGCCTTGGCCCTACTGTTGTGTCCAGGTTGGTGTGCACAAACACAGGGTTCTTTATGCACCCCTCCCCCCCAAATGTCAGATTGGTGAAACTTTGGAGTGTGTAGTTATTTGAAGCCGTAGTGCTAAAACACTAAGCCTGTTTGATGTTCTCTCTCCCCCCCCCCCCTTGTATTGAAAGGTGGTTAATGATGCATCAATGCCCCCCAAAAGCGATTTCGACCAGAAATCGGATGAAAGCGTCTTCTCCGACTCGTACAATCTGAACTACACAACTGCAAGCACACAGACCCCACCTGACCTCGACTTTGATTTGGAACCTCTGCAACCAGGTACTGCTTGAATATCTGCAGAGTGTCTCCCTGTGGAACAGTCTGGTTCATCAGTAGGTTGTAGGTTCTCTGGAGTCCAGTGAGCCATTGCTCTTTTCCTTTTGGGACAGTGACCTCATACCAGTCCGAGACCCCGATCACCAATGGCTGTCAGATGCCTATGCCGCCTGGCCAGCCAGTTGGTGCCCTCTCATACCATGCCCAGCCTTATTACCCCAGAGGCTCTGTCAGAGGTATGGCACGTGGTGGCAGGTCCCTGGCTCACTCCTTCCGCTCACCGGGTGGGTATCAAAGTCTTCTGGGCTTGGTAGGCACTGGGGTGTTCTTTCTCTCTTGACTTGGCAGGTCTAGTGGTACCAGCCTCCTTGGTAACATGGATGCATGCAGTGTTTAGCCTGCTACATGGATCCAGAAAGAAGCTCCTTATATTCAGATTGGATGCAAGGCTATTCCGAAACCATGCATGTGATGTGCGCTATAGTGTTACATGGATTTCCCCACTCTGAAAAATGATCTAATGTGGCTTGTGAGGAATTTGCCCTCCGTCTTTCCTCTACAGGTGGTTTTGAAGGCTTCAGGGCTGGAATTCGATCCCCTAGGGGTAGCTGCCCCCCCAGGCCCCATGTCGCACGCGAGTGTGCCCCAGTTCTGTACAGAGTTCAGGTAATTGTAGATAAAGTAGCGACTTGATTGACTTGACGCACACGTGATTGTTTTGCATTAATTTCTGGTTAGGAACCTGGATACCAAATGAACTACAACCATGCTGCTAGTGGGAAAAGAAGCAAACCTAGAGGTAAGTGTGATAGACCACTTCTCTGGCTTTGTTTCATGTGTGAAACATGGTGATCTGTAGGACTACTGATGTGAAACGTCAATAATACAATTATGTAGTACAAGATCTAGGACTTTTGCATAGAATGAGGTAAGCAGACAAGCTAATTGCGAATAGGGAAGGTTGTATGCTCGAGTAAAGGGTTTTTTAGCTTGATTTTTGAAATCTCACATCAACTGACCTGGCAGCAGGGGAGGAGTTCCACATTGGGGGGGGGGGGGGTCGCGAGGTCATAGCTGTGGAGTTTGGAAGGTGGTTGAGGAGAGACAGTAGAGGAGGATCTGGACTGTGGAGAGGCTGGTAAGGAGGGAAGAAGCAATTCAGAAAGCTATGGGACTTTAAAATACTTCTGACATTCAGAGCTCTTAAAGTGGATACATCCTCTTATAGGGAGCCAGTGAATGCACGAAAGTATGAGAGTGATGTGCTGGTAGGAGTGGGTGAGGGGCGCAAAGCAGAGTTCTGGAGTTTATGGAGAGATTTAGCAGTGATTCCAGTGAGTAGTTAGTTGCAGGAGTCAAGACAGCTGGAGATGTATAGCCGTGAATGAGGGACTCTGCAGCAGAGTTGGAAAGGCAGGGCCTAAGCTGGACCATGTTGCAATGATGAGAGAGAGCTGTTTTTATTGTGTGTGTGTGTGTGTGTGTGTGTGTGTGTGTGTGTGTGTGTGTGTGTGTGTGTGTGTGTGTGTGTGTGTGTGTGTGTGTGTGTGTGTGTGTGTGTGTGTGTGTGTGCATCAGAGGAGAAGTTGTGCAGGTTTTGATGTGTGTTTAAATTCTGGGGTTTCCCAGCCACTTGGAAGAATCAATCACAAGTAAACAGCCCGGAGAGAGATGACACCTTCGCTAGTGCAGACTCTGGGTACAGTGACTCTCGTTGCGCAACGCCCATCGACGTGCCCTTCACCACCCAAAGCCCGGCACTTGTGCCCATCTACCCGATGCGCGTTGCCTTCTCTGCCGCCTGCACCGCCAACTTTGTTCCCAGTTCGTTGGACCAACCGATCATTTTTGACGTGCTGCATTGCAATCTGGGAGAGGCGTTCGACATGCACGTGGGCCGCTTCTCCTGCCCTGTCAACGGCACCTACGTCTTCATATTCCACATCCTCAAGCTGGCCATAGATGTGCCGCTCTACGTGAACCTGATGAAGAACGACGAGGTGATGGTGTCTGCTTATGCCAACGACTGTGCGCCCGACCACGAGATGGCCAGCAATCAAGCGGTGCTGCAGCTCTTCCAGGGCGACCAGGTGTGGCTGCAGTTGCACCGTGGAGCCATCTACAGCAGCAGCTGGAAGTACAGCACGTTCTCTGGCTTTCTCCTGTACCAAGACTGATGCATGCCCTTTGCTGGACAGCGAGCACTTTTGCACCTAACTGGATGGCTTTCTGCTGTGTGATGAAATGCGTGTCCAGTTTAACAATCCCTGCCCTCCCTCCTGCCACTCTAATGCTCAGGTTTAATTTTGATGAAGCGTTTGGCCATTTCTTTGCCATTTTGCCTTAACTGCTGTGGCAGAGCCATGAGTGAAATGCCGATTTTTGTTTTGCTAATGACATCCTACTTCAACATTTAATCACGTGAACTAATAACCCATTGACTTGTTGGATTCACCCGTTTTTTTTTTTTTTAAGCGAGATTTGACCTAACTATTGGTTTATGCACTTCATAATGTATTACAGAATGCACAGTTTATGTTCCACATAGGATGTGATTATGGCCAGTCAGGCATTTTGGTGCATTTTTTTAAGGGTTCTCCCAAAGCTTTAGCACAAAGGTGCCTTTGTTTGCACGACTGAATGGGCGGTGAGGATGTAGCTGAAATTGCTTGACGAAAGCTCAGCACTTTGCACAAGCTTCAGTGTGGCCTTGCTGTTTTCATGGTAGAAGCTACTGCTGTGATCTGTGTAGGCAGGTATACAACACAATTACCCAAAGTTGTGTATTGAGCATTTCTGTGGAGGAGTTCAGTGCCTAAATAAATGAAACTGCGCAGCTTGTCTGAATTTTTCATCCTTTATCGGCTGTGGGATGGATGGAAGGATTCTGGTTTTTGGGGTGATTAAGATTGCTATGCTTGGGTTTCACGGTAATATTTACCTGCAGATGTTTCTCACTATCTCTTCCACGTCATCTGTGTCCATGCATGAACCAGAGATGCACCGATTTGTTGGCCAACTATTGGTATCTGCTGGTACATCAGCAATTGCCCGAATTTTTATTTAATTAAGAGCCGATAATTCCCTTCAAAAATGGTGACACCCCCCATATTGCTTTGCACACCAGTGTAAATGTGGAATTATAACTGCAGAAATGATTAGAAATGTATTCTGCTGAAATCAGTGCTCTGCACCTGAATGCAAATTTGATTCCTCACTTTAAGGCGAAACAGTGGTGAGTATGAAAAGTTTTTGAGAAACAAATCTGTTCCAATATAGAAGGCTGTAGTGCTGCCAAACAGCACGAGTCTGTCAGTAATGCAGGCATTTCATAGCAAAAGAGAATTCAGAGGGTAAAATCCAAATTATGACATGGGGGGGGGAAATCAGTTGGTGTTTGCGTACAGAAAAAAATGCATTCCAATTTTTTTTTTTTTTTTTTTTGGGTGGAGTGTACCTTTAAACTTACGCAGAACCTCCCTGATAATCACTGTCAATTTAATACAAAATCATCTCTGTATCTGCCAGTGCATCCCTAACGAAAATGAATTGGTAATATATATTACTGCAGTCTCTCACACACAAAAACTTGGCAACTCTGAGCCTGAGAAGTGCCATATCCACAGAGAAATACTAATTGGATTTATATATAGTTTCTCTCTTCCCCTCAATATATTGAACTTCCGCAAATGTCAATTTGTACGCTCACCTGTGGGAGGGGTGAGGCTGTCAGGTTCCCTGATGATGTCCTGAGATGTGACTCTATTTTGAACTATAGATGGAGTCCAGTGAAAGAGTCCAGTGTAAGGTCTCTCTAGGCCCCTGTTATGTG
Source organism: Brienomyrus brachyistius (assembly GCF_023856365.1). Taxonomy (NCBI): domain Eukaryota; kingdom Metazoa; phylum Chordata; class Actinopteri; order Osteoglossiformes; family Mormyridae; genus Brienomyrus; species Brienomyrus brachyistius. Next base: position 22,270,757 of record NC_064535.1, read on the forward strand.
GGTGACAGAGGGAAACCTCAGCTCACTTAGGTAAGCACTCCTGTACCACTGTTCGTTTCAGAATGTTTCCTTCAAAGCTTGACTTTCAGGGCAAATGAACATCGGTCTTCCAGTCGCGATGCCTTCCAGTTTCACAACCTGTTTTGGTGTAATCTGCATACCCAGATCTTAATTGCTTAGACAACTCCTTCAGGCCAAACTGACTTAAAATTCCCCCCCCCCACAACACAGGACTTGGACTAAATTCATTCTTTGCACTTCTCTTATATCAAGGCCGTAAAATGGCACGTGGGATACCATGGATTTTATTTTTTAAGTTTTGGCCCAATCAGCCTGTAGCTCTCTGTAAACGTTTATACTGACAGGATTAACATGTGAATGTTGAATGACTTAAAACCTAATGTCCTTAACCTAAGATGATTTCGCTAAGTTTATGTCATTCATTGTAACCATGGTGGCCCGATAGGGCAGGGAGTGTAGATCCCACCCGTGCCATGTGTGTAAATAACATTTATCTTAAATAGTCCATTATGTTACTCTTAAGGCTTAAATATACATGTCGAGAATTGCATATTTGATTTATTGCACCATTGCATAAAACTATGAACTGACCGTAGCAGAACTTGCATCTAAAATAGGAACACAAATTTACCTAGAAATACTTCTGATCAAAATTAAATTTTAGAAGATCTGTCAGACATAATCAAGCAGCCATCATAATGTAAGTGGAAGACGTATAGGGTAACGGTTTATACAGTTTTGATGAGAGGACAAATTTCAAGGAACGTGTCGCTTAAGATAACGTACAATTACAAGTTTTCCACAATTTTACCCATAACCAATGGGAGAAATTTCAGTGATCTAGACGTGTTATGATTTTCAGAGACATTTTTGCTCTAAACACATTAAGTTTAAGCGGCATATTATCAATAAGACGTTGTAGCTTTCATTTTAGACGTACGTATCATGCACCATTACATAAGTATTATGTGCATATTAAGTAGTTGTGATGTGACTTTAGAAAGGATTTGATGATTCATAAAGGTGTTTTACGTGGTGTGTGTGGAGGCAGGTCTCATAGAGGAGTTCTGGACAAATGCTTCGATTCCAGCGGCTCAGGGTATACCAGGAAACCAGAGAAGGTGGTGTAGCGGCCTTGGTTGCTATAGACAGCAAAGCGTTTGTGTTGGTGGCTGTACAGCCACACGGTGTCTCCCTCCCGCAGTGACAAAAGCAGACTCTGACTCTGCATTTCCCGCCGCTTCGACTTGCCGTTGTCAAACACCATAGCCTGCACCTCTCCAGCCCCCGTCATCAGCTTCACAGACAAGGCCCTTTCCGGGTGCTTGCCCACAGTGAAGGCAAAGTAATAGACTCCGGGGAACCGGCAAGTAAAGCGGCCAGATGACTTGTTAAAATGACCCCCGATGTTGACGTACTCAACGTCAAAAGTCATGGCCTGCTTCATCTCCTGCGCTGAACTCTTCCCCAGAACAGAGGTAGTCTTGCCCACTGAAAACGCCGATCGGGGCTCCTCCCTGTTTTTTGCTTGGGCCTTCCTGGGACTGCCCAGAAGAGGGAAGCCAGGATAGAAGAACCCTGGCAGAGCCAAGTGATTGTCAAGGTAGTCTGAGGAAGAGTCTGGGTATATTAGGTATCCGTTGAAGGTGACGTACGGCCCCGTATTGCTGTATAGGGCATATTTAGGGCTGTTGTGACAAAGGAGCCACACTGTTTCCTGGGCCTTCAGTCTGATCACGGCGCTCTGGCTTTGTACTTTCCGATCTTTGTTTTGGTGGTCGTTGTAGACCAAAGCCTGGACTTCCTGCCTGTTCTTCACCAGCATGACGGACAGAGGCTTCTTCGGAAACTTACCCACCGTATAAGAGAAGTAGTAAGTGCCGGATATGCGACACCTGAACACTCCGGTGTCGGGATTTAGGTCATCGCCGACGTTAAGGAGAAGGCGGTCGAAGGTCACGGCCGCCTGGGAACCTCCGTGGAAGCTGCTGGTTCGGGCGGCGGAGAAGGCCGACTGGATGCCCACCGTCTCGGGGGAGAAATGGAGTGAGGAGACACACCCGAGCTGAGTGAGCATGCCCAGCAGGCTGGCAAGAGTCCAGGATGCCATCTGAGGTGAAGAAGGGAACAGATGCCAATGAAGATGTTTACTCCTCCACATGAAAAAATGTTGAAATCCCCAATTTCTATAAGAAATGTATTTTTCAGAAAGAAATGATAGGAATGCCTAGAAGGTAAATTATAACACCTATCAGGATTTATGCATGTATTGCATGATATTGCATTATATATGTAAATTGTCACGTTATAAACAGACGGCCATTTTAATACATTTCTTATGAAGATTTAAAAGTGCATAGAACATTACCTCTAAACAAGGATTACCCAAATTGCAATAAGATATCAAAAACGTCAAACATCTGTCTGAAGTACATTGGGGTGCAGCACAGTATATGTGTTTGATCTGGGCCACGGCATGAAAGCTAAATTCACAGTCACATTCTACAACATTTTCAGAGCACTCCAAGCTGCACTGTTGTGAAATGCACCCCTTATAAAATAAAATTTTGTTACAGAAACACGAGTGACACACTGCTTTGTATCTTCCATTTTATTAGCTATTTCGGAGAATATTTTAGATCACATATTAGAACAAAGTTAAGAGTGGCAGACCAGAAGTTTGGGTGTTTGAGTTGTGGTCTTCGCTGTGTATGTTCTGCACACTCAGGCAGATGCGTGTTATTCAATGACAAGCCAGTAGAAAAGAGTGTGAAAGAAGTCTGGTTTTGTGCTGTCAGGACTGATTCTGCCCCTCAAAATCACACACGCAGTGGAAGCTTATGGCCGGTAATTCTGCTGTTATTGCCTGTTCTTTGCGCGCACTGAGACGGCCTCATCTGTCCCTGCCCTCAATAACAAAGGCGCACATTCTTGTTTTAGTTGAAGGGACCAGACAGAGCAACGCGGAGGGAGGAAGAACTTATTCATGAGACACTATTCTTTACTACTGTGCTAAACTGTTACAAATGCATATGGAATAGGCTACAGGTAATATTGTGGGAGTTACAGTGTATCGTTCCCCCACCCCAGAAAAGCTAAGACAACACTGTCTGACAGATGATATCAGATCTATTATGGTGTCCTGCTGTGGTCAAAGTGCCCCTGTCCTTGGTATCTAGCAGACATCTCTCTTTCCCTAACACCATATTTTTTACCACGTTGGACTGAGAATGAGAGTAAACCTAGACATCCCCAGAACCCGAGGGTCCAGAGCCCAAGACAGGCCCTTAAAGACCGAACATATGAAAATTCACTAGTTTTTTTTTTTTAATAATATATTTGTTTTATGTTTGTGCAATTTATCAGATGTGAAATTTGAGTTCCCTAATACATGGATACAGTTGTTGGACAAAAACAAACAGAGGTGGAGATTCCAGGTCCAGAAAGTAAAGATCCGGATCAAGATTTTGTTTCAACCAACCAGTTGAGTACTCTGTGACTGTAGCTCTTTACGCTCAACTGGTTGGTTGAAACAAAATCTTGGTCTGGATTTTCACTTTCTGGACCTGGAATCTCTACCTCTGAAAACAAAGACGGGTATAATAAATACTCAAACTTGTGTTACAGACAATGAAGTTCTTGCCATACGAGCTATATGATGATCACATCACACTGATCATTCATTACGTATCATGGTGACAGAATAGAAGAGATAAGACTCATTCAGGCTATGCACCAGATTACTCAGAGAATCAGAGACTGGAAGAATGTGGTAGACTTAACATTTGGGACATCAAATGCATCTCTAAGACACAGCCAGTTGTCAGTGTGCATTCAACAAGACACTTGTGTGGCATACTGCATTAGAAACCCACATTTTGTATAAGAAAAGTAATATTTACCAGTGTCAAACATATTAAGTACCAGGGCTGTGATTATATGAAAACTTATTGCAAATAAAAGCAATACATACATCATAAAATAGAATGAGTTTTTTTAATCGGGTTCTGTAAGAATTATAAGTAAAAAATAATGTTAATGTGGGACCAGAGCAAATTCGTCTCCTCAGTTGCTGAATCACAGTGTGAAATGAAACTGCATACAATTAAATGACTTTTACAGAGGTTCTCCAACAAGGCTGGTTTCAGGGATACTTCAGGAGCCTCTCTCAGTGTAATGAGGAAGGAGGGAAATGGGCAGCTTACCTGTAGGTGCCAGCAAACGTCACCGTGATCAGTTGTGCTGTGAAAGCTGCAAGTTTCAATTCTCAGCCCTCGTTAGACTTCTGGGTCTGAAAGGCACAGATGACAGGAGCGGATCGGGACGAGGGGTGGAGCAGTCCATCGCCAAGGCCTACTTAACCCATTACTGCTCTCACCAAAAGACCGGGCAGGCCTGAGGTGTATTTTGGGAGCGGTAGGTCACAAGTGTAGCTGTTTAGACAAGCAGCAAAAAGCAGACACAGTCCCTTGTGCACACACTTTGTTATAGGCAGTATCCAATTTTGATTTGGTTGTTCAGATGTATGATATGATTGCCCAAGCAACCATTTATCATTGCTATTATTGTGTGTGATGATAGTGTAAAACAGACATACAATATATTATAGCCACTAAGCAGACATTCACTGACCTTATTGGTAATTTCACAGTTAAGTTTGTTGTTTTATAATGTATTATTTTGAGCAATTTGCTTTTAAAGTTTATTCCTCTTCTTTATTTCATCAAATCATCTTCCAACCACTTACCCAGCACAATGTCTCGATGGGTAGGGGCTTAGATGTCTTAAGTAGTAGAAGCCACAATGCAGAGGATCACCCTCGATGGGTGGATTTTATTAGTCAAGTATCAGCAACAGCACAACTGTCTGAAATCAATAATATAATTCCAAAACTTCGATTTACCTCTAATTCACTAGCGCTAAAACTACATTTCCCGGTGCGCATAGCGCCGCCAGCACCGGAAGCCGGGTACTTGCGTGCAGTCGGTTCTGACGAAAGGAGGAGCGCTGGAAGAGTCACAACCTGAACCGCATTAAGACAAGATGGCAGGACTGCCCCGCAGGATCATTAAGGTAATTCGTTCTTCCGTTCCCCCTCCCATGCCAAAATCATAGTCACTGTGGTCGAGTTTTCACTTAGTTTCCAAATAGAAAAAAAGGAAGGGAAAGGGCGCCGCGACCCCGTAGTAAATCTGCTTTGCTCGCGGTGATCGGCCAGCTTCTGAGACTTGTTACTTCCGTTCATTCTCCGCTACAAACCAGGATACTGTTCGGTTAGGAAGAGCTGCACCCTCCCAAAAAACGAAACATGGCGGATTAGTGCATCGGCGGCGCGTTAAGGTGGTTTAGCAGGGTAGCCGGACGTGTGACGGCTGTGCTTGGAGGGACGCAGCAATGCTCCCGGGCGTGCTGGCATGGGGGGGGCATCATCCCGCTCCGCGTCGGTTAGTCCCGGGTATAGTAAATGCCTGCGATCATCCTATTGCGAGCTGCCCCCCTCGCCATGGACAAGGCTGGTCCTCCTTTTTCCCCAGGTGGTTAAAGCCCAGCTTGTGTTGGACATGAACGCCGGGGATCCGGGGTGTTGCGGGGAGGGAATGGGTGGCGCAGGTATTTTCATAACCGAGGCCTCCATGGGCGGGTTCGCTGCCGCAAGGCCGTTTAAATGAATGGGAGGCTGTTGGGGAGGGGGGATTGCGGATTGGGGAGGGGGTTTGCACAGCGACACTGCATTTACTTTTTTGCCTAATTCGGCGCATGTACAACACGCATCGCCGCGGAAATGTACATGCATGGGCGCTCTTTGTCAGACGGTGGTTCATTTACATTGCTAACCTGCATGCACTAATGTTCCCGTGGAAACTTTTATTTTTTTCTGGATTTAATTAATAAATCTGGTAAGGCTTCACTTTATTTTGTAGCCCGACGCTGTCATTTCTCGCCCACGCCTTGCCGTAAGGCAGTACTGTTTCCCCTGCATGTTAAACAGCTGATTGTCAGCGTCCTGATCAATGGGAATGAGGGAAAAAAACAGTCGCCTCAATGGTGAACAGGGTGATATTTCTAAGTGGTTGGATTTGCAGACGTAAGACCGAGGTTTTTCCTTCGGTGCCATGGAGGCTTGGCCCTCTTGCGTTTCACTGGTGTCTAAATCGGCCCCGTTTGAGAAGCACTCGTGCATTTTTGCTCCCCAGTCTTCATGAAGCCGTAAAATTGCTGCCACATCCACATGCTGTTGGACTGGTTATTGCTATACAGGCCCCTGAGGTTTGCACCGTTGTTTACAAATCAAAAAGGGGAAATGATTCTGAACACAGGAAATGTGTGATTATTATGAGATGGCATTTACCTCTAATAAAGTGTTTTTTTTCTCCCCCTGCAGGTGGAAATTGTATATATGTAGTGTCTAGCAGAAGGGGAACGGAATGAGTGAGGTGTACTTTGTGAATCAGTCCATGGTTGAGGTATCTGCGTTAGGGTCAAACTCAAAGTTTAAATGAAGAACGCCAGTGTAATGTAACATGGTAACTGTGGGTGTGACATTTGGAGATAAGACTCGACTGTTGTCTATTTGTGGGACCCGTGTGGTTGACGGATCTTCATATTAAGTTTCGCTTCTAGTTTATGCTGTGAGCCATGAGGAATAAGTTCCCAAGGCAGGAAGTATTGTATGAAATGAGAACATTACAGGCGGTTGAGACCACCTTCTTATCCACATGCATAACTGCAGACTGAGTTCAGGAGTCAGGTGTGACAGTGTGAAGGCCAAGGAATGTAGATCCAATCTGGTGACTCTACTGCCTCCTATGGCACTGGCAGAGTACTGCTAGTTTAGCCTTGCAAAATTCTTGTACTTGTTAGAATTCTTCCCCCATTCCGCCAGACTCCTTAACAAGCGACAGGAGTATGGTTAATGGACATCATACTACCATACTATACCGTACTACCATACTACCTCATACTGCAATTTTTGCACATTAAGCTCTTTTACACATTACACTTCAAAGTATGTATTTTCTGTTTTCCTCTTATATTGTACCTCGGCGTTTTGTGTGGACAGCAAAGTAAGAATTTCATTGAACAGAGAAATGTACTTTTCTACTGTACATATGACAATAAACGCTTTGAGTCTAGAACTTTATTCATCTCAGAGGGACAATCTTGAAATGTGCTGATATTTTGAATGTTATGGGTAGGACATTCAAGAGACTTGGATACTTGGAAGATTACTAGTCTGTGTTTCTATGTTATTTGATCAATCCTGAATACCCGTATTTGCTGTAGTTTCAGGGAGTGCTGATGTAGCAGAAACGGTTCCAGCTTCACTGACGTTCTGTAAGGCTTCTGCGGAAGTCTGAATTTCGCATTCACTCAGTATTGAAGCAGTTAACGATGGTTGTTTACTGTTGCTGCTCAATTTAAGAGCGAGACGTTTCCCATATGCTGACCTGCAGGTTAGTGGGTAGTCGGTGGCGTGTGAGAACTTTACTGTACCGTCAAATTATTTGGCCATCACAGCATCTACTTTTTCGCTGTGCAGTGTACAGAATGACCACCTGCTTACGGCTCTGCGAAACTGCAGGTTTGTCCGCAGTGTCGTGAATTATATGTGGGCTTGTCAACACCGTCTACGCACCTGCTGCTATTTCCGTGTAAAATGTACATTTGCCCAATGGAAAACTACAAGACCAAATCTTATCGTTGTGTTATCAAACAATGTGCTCTTTGCTAAGTATGAGCTGCTTTTCTCCAACACGAGTCCCACCACATTAGTTGGAGGGGTCAGAGCCGCCGACCTCCAAGCGGCTTCATTTCAAATGCTTTGGTACTCGGTTGGGTGACTGGTTTGTTAGGTAACCTGTTTTGTGTGGGTTCCGTGGTAGTTCAGCAATTTCAGAAAGGTGGTTCTTCGACCAGCTTTTGGCACATAGGGCCAGATGTGTATATCAATTCTAATTAGGAAAAGGTTGAGTTATAGACACTTTTTTTTCTTGCTCCTATTGTGTAATATTGGAAACTATACATTTTCTGGAAACAAAATGCATTTTGGTTATATTTCACAATGTCTTTGTTGTACACTTTTATTTGGTAATTTTATTACTTAAAAGAAAATAGTGCAACTTATATGCCGTATGGTTTACAGTTTGTGCAACAGTATGTACTGTGATCTGAATGCATTGTTAATGTGTGTGTGTACTTTCATTGATAACCAGTTGCGAGGGAATTCAGTCAGGAACATACTGTGTCTGGCTTGGTTTTCTAAGTGGGGGTGGTGCTATGAAAATTTCTATAGCTATTAATATTATATATATATTAATATAACATCGGCTAGTTTGTCGGCAGCGCGGTTACATGGCTGTTTTGACTAGTATTCTCCTTCCGGTGAGGTTCACAGAAATGTCAGGAATTGTTCATGACTCAGCTTTGAGAATGTTGGGATACCGGGTTCTCTTGGCTGACCAAAAACTAGTCATTTTTTAAATATTTTACAGGCTTTGGGAGAAGCTTGAAATGTATTTAACAGACCCAACTGGTTGCAGGATATGGGCAGGATATGAGACCTGAATATTCTAAGGAGTTCAGATGTTACTGTAGAAGCAGCCTGACATTGAGGTAGTGCCGATGCTTATGTGACACAAGTCTACAGTTTTTCTTCTGATACGAAATGTTTAATTTGAAATTGGGCAACGCACAAGTTAGTTGTCTTGGTATTTTCCCTATGAATATGCTATGAAGAATACCTGCTTTGGGAGGTTATCTGCTAAGCTAGAACTGAGCCCCACCAATAAATAGCCAGAGGTGGAGATTTCAGGTCCAGGGAGTACAAATCCAGTCCAGGATTTCTTTCCAACCAACCAGTTGAGTCCTCTGTGACTCTATAGTCAACTGATTGGTTGAAAAAAATCTTGGTCTGGATTTGTACTCCCTGGACCGGAAATCTCTTCAGCTTTAACTGGCAATGCTTCTTGGGGGTGGTTCCTGGATTGAGGCAGTAGATATGTCTAGAGAGGGATGCTAGATACTAAAATGGGTTGTGATTTACTTTGGGGCAACTCAAAACATAGACATTAGACTGCATTCTAACAGTGTGAACAGCTAGTGTTAAATTATGGAGTAGGGTTTTGAATGAATGACCGCATTTTTAATTCCTTTATTTGATTGACTGGGGGTGATACCTGGATGAAAGGGTGGATCTGGAGAAACTCAAATCTCAAGGCTTGTCATCTCTGACTGAGGTGGGAGTTTGCACAGGTAAGACGATGCCTTGGCGAAGAAGCTGGAGGTTTAAATCTGAGCCACTTCTGTTGTGATGTAGTCAAGCTGCCTCGATGTGTGGTGTTGGGTCATGGCTGGCAATGATGAGTAGAGCTCTGGCTGTTGACTGGCCCGTATCTCATATAAAATGGAAGCGGGGGCAATGTTGGAATCGTGTGTGTGTGTGTGTGTGTGTGGCAGCAGTGCGTCCTGAGATTGCTGCATGAAAAGCTGTCTCACAGCCCCTGCAAAAGTACAATGTGTACAAGGACGGAAACCCGTGAACATCTTTTGAATCGGGGGGGTTCAGCACTAATGGAAAATGCATGGCTGACAGAATCGGGACCGCGAACTCCGGGGTGCTCCTCTGGATCCGTTTATTTGTCATCTTAGCCTGTGGTGCTGAGTAGCGCAGAACTGGGGCTTCTCTGTTTAGTAACTGGCGTGTCCATGACCTGGGCTGGTCTTTGTGACAGTGTCTTGTAGTGGCCGCGATAGTTACCCGAGGATGTTACGGCAGGGTGAGATACAGTATGACGGAAACCAGCGCGTTTTAGCTGTTTGGAAGTAGCAAGACATGGATGATAATTTGACAAGTATTGCAAGAATGCTTGTTGACAGTTGGCAGGCATGATGGCATCGTGGTGATTTACGACCAGCTAGGACGTGTTGCGTAAGTCTCCGTCAGGTTTTGCTGTCCCTGGTTACCTCCCTCTGCTCATTAAGACAGCGAGGCTGCCTATTTGTCGCTGCTGGTGCATTGGATTTGCCGGGATGTCGTATGCGAGTCATTCCGCAAAGAAGGGCCGCATGTGCATAATTAAGACGGCGTGGGTTCAGTAACTCCCTCTGAGTCATTTGCATTCATTTAAATGAACGATTCCCCATTAGCACTGTATGGGTGTAGTGTGTCGCCAAGTGTCCGTCTCTCTCGTCATTTTGATGCTTGACAGGTTTGTGATTCGTAATGGACTTGAGATCCGTTAAATGTAGTCCAGTAACATTCTGGTCCATGGCTTGCATCGTGTGCAGGTTTTCAGCCTACGCAAACACTTAAGTCTGCAGTTGAATGAATTATTAATAATAAGGTAGCTGTCTCTCTCTACCGAGCTTGGTGGTGGTTTTTAACGAGCTGGAAGAGCAAGCGTGTGCCTGGATAGACCCACGGGGACGAGCTGCTTACCAAGATAATCGCGACTGTGGGACCGTTTGTAATTAACCAGATGTGGGCCTGATGGCTTCACAGTATATATTGATGGCATATGATGGTGTTAGACCTCGTGTAGATGTTCGGTTGGTAGTTCTAAGGAAGTTAATGCATGTAAACTTCATTGCTAGTATTAGCTCTATGTTTTTGGTATCCGTCGGTTGTAACATGTGGATCTTGCAGGAGACACAGCGCTTGCTTGCTGAGCCTGTACCCGGGATCAAGGCGGAGCCGGACGAGGGAAATGCCCGCTACTTCCACGTGGTCATCGCAGGGCCCCAGGACTCGCCCTTTGAAGGCGGGACTTTTAAACTTGAACTCTTTCTGCCCGAGGAGTATCCGATGGCAGCCCCGAAAGTACGCTTCATGACCAAAATCTACCACCCCAACGTAGACAAGCTGGGCCGGATATGCTTGGACATCCTGAAAGGTGAGGCCCGTCAGCGCTGATGAGCCTCTCGGAGTTTGTCTGGGATGAAAACCAGTGGGTCTCTCGCCTCTTTCCAAAATTGAGTGCGAACTTGTGATCTTTTCATAATGCCGCTAAACAACCCTTTTATTTCTGCAGATGCTGGCTGGGTTTAACTGCTGTCTTGTATGCACTGTGCTCCCTGACGCATGTCATGTCTGTCTCTGGGAGTGATGCGGGTTACGCTGGGGGAAAGTTGGCGGGTTTGGCTTCTTAGGAGTTTAGTGGGACCAGGAGAGGCTGTAGGTATAAGTGGGTGAATGACCAGAGCTTATATACCTTTCGGGCAAATAGTCTGTTCCAAGTAGTAGGTGTCATAACATCAAGTAAGGAGTTTGACGCTGTATTGATGAATATTCTTCCATTGGAGAGGCAGATCTTACACAAGTAGCGTACTTTGGGTACCAGCAGGGTTGTAAGTACATTCCTGAGAGCTACCCATCTTCTGAGGACGTAACTTTAGACGCCGCTCTCTGGCATTTCAAAGCTTGGTAATGGGAAATATGGTCCGGGGTTGTGGCTGTGTCCTTGTTCCGCCCAGGCAAATATGCCGCTACGAGCTTGAATGGCTTCAGGCGGTTGAAATGTCGATAGTCTTCTAGGCTAACTTATAATCCTAGAGAGGAAAGGGGGGACAGAATAGGACCAGGTCATTTTGTGCGGAGTGATGTATGTAGCCCAAACATTCCCAGCAGCTGATAATGGAGTGTGTGTCTGAGAGGCCTGAACCGTTCATTTCAGGCTAACTTGGTCACCGTGATACCTTCTCTCATGTTGCAGGGAGACTGCAAAGGTGTGTGACGCACGTGTTTAACCGGTACCCACTAGTGAGCGTGATCAGTGTGTCGGTTGCACCTGACCGTCTCACAAGCCGACCTTTTTTATCGCTTTGTGCCGCAGACAAGTGGTCCCCAGCTCTGCAGATCCGCACAGTGCTGCTATCCATCCAGGCATTACTAAGCGCCCCCAACCCAGATGATCCGCTAGCTAACGACGTCGCCGAGCAATGGAAAAGCAATGAGGCCCAAGCTATAGAGACAGGTGAGCGTCCGTGGCGGTAGGAGGGTGTATCTAAATCCCGCCGGGCGAGGGGCAGTGGACTAGTGGGCGGCACTAGTTTGTGCATATGATAGATGTTTTATGTTGGTTTGCCTACCCATAATGAGGAGTGCCGTATGCAAATGTAATGTGGTCTAACAGCCTATCAGATTATGAAGTGTCCAAATGTGTGACTGCATAGGTGTTGGGCGGTGGGCAGTGGTGGTCATTGTGAACAATTCTTGGGTTTCTTGTGCCATTCGTTGTGAGCCGTTCCGGATGGGATGACTGATCCCCAAACGTGTCCTTTGTGTTCCACAGCACGCACATGGACCAGGCTGTACGCAGGAAACAACATCGAAGTGTAGGAGTGGAAGTGGAGCACAACTTCCTGTTCTGCCAAGCCTCCGCTCTGCCCCCCTCCCCCTCCCCACCACCATTTTCGTTTTGCATTTAAAGGACACGGTCTGGCAAGACAAACATGAGATTAGAGACTTGAGGATGTTCGAAATGCACATTAGCAGATGTATCCTTGTCCTGATTCACCATTCATAAGCAGGGGCTGTGTGTGAGTGTGTGTGTGTGTGTTGGGGTGGGGGGTGGTTGGCGGAACAGTACTTTTTACCTATTTTTCTTTTAAATGTTACTTTTTGTTGCTGTGACGCTCCTGGTGTAAAGCGCAGCTAAGATGCTCCATGATGATCGTGCCCCCCCCTCCATAACTGTAGGCGCTTTAGAAAGAACAAAGTCCCACTGAAGAGTTGGGTTTTTTTTTTCTTCCCATCACCCACCCCACCCCCCCCGCACCCCCCCCACGAGGGCAAACGGTGTAGTGATGAACCGACGTGTAAAGAAATGAATGAAATAAAACAGCCACCACAACGACATGTACTGTTTTGACAGCTGTCAGTGTAGACTAATGTAGGCTTGTGACTTTGTATGGCTTGTCTGGGAGAAAGAAAGTATGTAAAGTTTTAGTAAAATTTGTTATTGTATTTGGTCTGCATTTGATCTGTCATTGACACTGTATAGAATTCCTAGTATTTCCCCCCCCATCCCAACCTTTAATTTTCGTAGGTGTAACTGGCACTGGTAAATTGGTGTTATGGTGGGATTTGGGGTTATGTTATAAGTGAGTCTTGTGGAAGACATACAAAGGTGATTGTAATTAGAGGAATGTAGCTATGGCCAGGGCAGGACCCCCGCCCCCATACCGCGTGGAAACCTTTTGAAGGAGATGTACCTTCATACCTAAGTGAATGGCCATGCTGGGTAGGTGGGATTTGTACTGCAGACAATAGACTTCTGCAACTTCTCATATACAGTCATACACTGGGCTGCTGTATAATGAAATAAATTGCTGCATCGAAAATGGATTTAAAGCAAATGTGAGAACAGCACAGGAAAAACTGCAAATCAGGCAGCTCTCAACCTGTGTAAAGGAGACGTGCGCAAAAACCATCCAAAAAGCATAGAGGCTTCCATAAGTGCTAACAAAGCCAACATCTGCCTGTGCGCAAACTGACACTCTTCCCCCCGCCCCCTCCTCCAATTTATTGTGCTGTAGCATATTTATTTTCGCTTTTATGTGTTTTTCTGTAAGATGCCTTCAATGGAAAGTGAAGGAAGGTCCAACATAATTTCTGATGGAATGTAGCCCTCAGTGAAAATGAGTTGGGGAGCCCTGCTGTAAACTACCGCATGATCATTGACTGTATGCCCTGCCCTCCACTCACCTAGCTGCACATCAGATGAAATATTCACCAATAAGTGCTTGCTGGTCTGTTTATAAGCACAATGCAAAGCACAATGTTCCTTCAATCTGATTCAGAACCACAAAAAAAGCCGTACGAGTCCGTGGGAACCCTTCCACGATGGAAGTAGTTCTCACTGCCTAATCTGCTGCTATCACACTCGTCCCTTCTACCTTCCTGTTTCTAATTTCATGTACATATTGAATAAAACATGGCGCAGTACCTCCAGCGAGCATGTCACTGCCACACTGGCTGTTTCCTTCCAGGAGCAGTAACCTGACAGTCCCACAGCGTTGGCAGCAGCTGCCACCGTCCCCCAACTGCCCAGTACAAGAACTCATCCTACCATTATAATTCCACAAACCAGCAATCGGTTACCTGAATAATACAACATATATTTTATGGAGAAAGGTTCATTTTGGGGGGGGCACAGTGGTTAGCACTGCTGCCTCACACCTCTGGGACCAGGGGTCTCACCATAGTTCGATGTGTGGAGTTTACACATACTTGCTGTGTCATCGTGGGTATTCTGCCCCCCCCCCCCAGCCCAAAAACATGCTGTGGGTAATCAGTGTGACCAAACGTGCATGTGTGAGTGACTGGTGTGAGTGTGCCCTGCAAAGGGCTCGTATCCCATCCTGGGTTGTTCCCTGCCTTGCACCAATAGCCTTCAGCCCCCTGTCACACTGAGTAGGACAAGCAGACACAGAAAATGAATGAATTAATTTCATTCATAAATGTTAGTTTCGGCTTGAGACACTTGAGCCAAGGCATCGTGCTTTAGTGTACCTGCACTTGCAGTTTCCTACCACAAGATGGCATGGGTCGCTTTAACAGCAGGAAAATGTCAGCGTACTGTTACTTTTCTAGCATGCACCTAAACCAGCGTTCCTGGTCCTGGAGCGCCAGCCTGCAACAGTCTGCCGATTTCCCTGCTCAAACACTCCTTATTCAGCTCACCAGCTAATTTAGTGGGTGTATGTCAGCAGGGAAATCAGCAAGCTGTGTGGCAGACTGACCCTCCAGGACGTGAACTGGGGAACCACTGTCAGAGTAGCATAGCACTGCGGTCAGTTTCTGCATTACTACACATCTAATTCAATTCCATATCAAGTACTGAAGCTTGCAAAAAACATAATTTTTCTGGTAACAAAAATACAAACATCCCCCATAATTAAATAACTATTTACAGATGCCTGCAGTAATATACTCTGTTCTAATACAGCCATGCCCTGCTAACTGGCTGCATACAAGTTATTTTGTTTGTGACAATGACAGGCTCTAAAAATTACCTTCAAATGAATCCACAAAAAATAATGTTCTCACTCCGCAGCCCTAATTACACTTAGGGTGCTTCACCCAAGCACTGCAAGCCCCCTGATTAATAATCCGTTTCCCGTCTTGTGCCAAAACAGTCTCTGGATAAATCTACAATTAAAATCGACTTCTGTGACGACCCCTACAGCCACGCATGCAGAGTGGGGGCTGGATCCTCATTTTCGCTGTAGTGGAAAGATCTATTTCATGTGCTCCTCCTCTTCCACTCAGCTAAGGAGACTTTACTAAAGTAAATTCGAATTGCGCCAGGCTGAGCTACTGATCGACACGCCACTTGATGCCATCAGTCTGTGCTGATTGGCTCACACGGTGCACGGACACATTTACCCGCTGATTGTTCCCTGTCCCTGTTGGCTCGATCACCTGACTAGGACTCCTCAGTCCCCTATTGGCATTTTCCATTTTAAACTCCGCCCACATGTGGACTTGTCATCTCTCATCTTTACAGACACGTCGACACATTCAGCTCCCTTTTCTGAAAGGGTCAGAGGCTTCCCAGATATCGACGTCTTGCTTTCTCCGCACCCCTCTGTATAAATGACCATCCACACAGTGACAAATCACATCCTCAAATATATGCGCCTTCCACAGCTTTACAGATGAATGCACTCATTGATTCCAAACTGCTGCCATAGTTAAAATCTGGTTTCTTACACCTGCCTGGAGTCCTTGTGAGCAGCTGTGTGTGTGTGTATGTGTGTGTGTGTATGAGGGGTGGAATTAAACAATCTCTGAATGACTCAGAGGGCCCAGCTCCGGACATGTGGGCCTGGAAGACGCCAGCAGTCTGCGAGGGTCCAGCATTTTCTGCCTCATCCTCAGATATAAGTCATACTAACTTTCCAGCTGTGACCAATCCAGGCAGATAAAGCGCAAAGAGGATTTTTGTGCTGGTAATTCCCATGGTATCTAAATATGAACCCGATCTTTGCTAGAATATATCTACAAAGACAGAAATGTCTGTCTTACCACAAAATATCTGTCATATTTCCATTTGATGTTACACACTATTTATTATACTATGTGACATGGTAGCTACAATGAGAATTTTAAAATACCTTCCTTAAAGTAAACAGCTAAAAATGCAGTGTGTATTATATTTCTGAACAATATGCTGATACTGAAACAACTCCGCACCGCGCTCGAGTAACTTAGCAGCTATTGTTCACAAACGAGGCAACATGCCATTGTTGCATATGATGTTAATCTAATCAGCGCGCACCCTTGTTGAAAATGGTGCTAGGAATGTTAAAATTGTCATCGTAAAATTGTAAAATATATAAACGCGAGCGGGCCGCGTTGCTTTTGGGATAACCCCTGACTCTCTTTGTGCTATTTTTAGAAAGAAAAAAAAATGTATGTAAATTTAGGAGACTTCAACTTAAAGCTATCATCTGGTTCTGGGGGGTGGAATGCTTTGGAAACAGAGCCGATGCGGTAGGAACCAATAAAATAATAAATCAAACGCATATGTGTTCAGGATATCAGTGACTGACTTCTGACCTTGACAATCAAAGCCTGACACCACTGAACTGTCGCTTTATATTAATAGCAAAGCACACACCTGCACTGCACACTTACCACATCTCTGCATTGCACACTTACCACATCACTGCACTGCTTCCTTCCTGTAAATCCACAAACAGCATATTTTTGTTTTCTGCAGCATTGGAAATGGGGCCAGCAAGTGTGACTCAATCGCTGAAACAATCGCTTGCGGTTTCAAACTTGGCATTCGGTCTCTCTGCACACTGCAAACATCCAACATCGCCTCTGTTTTAACTAACCGTTTCCTGTGTCCACATTGCCCAACCTTCACCTCTCTCCCTGTTCTCGGCACAAACTCTTGCTATGTGACACAGGCTTATAATGGAGGCAGACCACCTGGACCTGAGGTTGGTCTACGTAGACCGACTTGGCCCGTAAGCGCACATATTCGCTCGCTGCTCGGATCGGAAACATCCCACGGCGTACCGCGCATTTGTAAACGCAGGGTTAAAATTCGGGTGAGAGGTTATGTTTAGGGATAGGAGGGAGGGACAAGCACAGCTCTGAAATTAAACATGCCTACTGTTCAGAGATGAAAGCCCTCTGACCGGCCTGGTTGCTGAGAGAACGTCACACGTTGCGGGAAGTAAAAATGCAAACTGAACAGATTTATGGAAAGTCAAATAAACATATATATGCAAGCGTTTTACAAAGTGTTTAACTTATACAGCCTTTCAATACAGGAACAGAAGCTAACAGTTCACATTCGATAGAAACTCAAATAATTCAGGATGGTTCCAATAAAGAAAGAGTACAGGCAAAGAGGATATTAATAAACTAACTTAATGTCAGGCAGGGAGCAAATTTTAATCGAGACTTTATTCAAATGAAATTTGATATATTAAAATATGCAAACCTCAGGTAGAATTAAATACCTCATAAATGGCTTAAATGATGCAGTTATGGTGTATAAATAGCATAGATGGATTTCTATACTGCTCCCAAGGCTCCGGAAGACTCCGCCACATAAAGCCATATGACTCTGTACGGCCAGCTTTGAGGCACCGACGTGACTCACGGAGCCTTGCATTTGTTAGCTGTCATAGGTCCCGAAACACCCCTGTTAAACAGCTCTGAGCGGTTTAAAGGGAAGATAAGAAGGCACAGTGAAGGACACGCTGCACCTGTGAGCCATGCCCTACCCCCTCCCCCCAAAATCCCCCCCCCCCCCCCCCCCCCCCCGCCCTGCAGGGCCGCTGCGCAAAGCAGTGCCCTTCAGTCTTCAGTTCGAAGCTGACGTCCTGCACACAGCGCATTCTTCCGTCACAAACAAGCCGTGACGACACTTCAGGCCGATGCTCTCAAAATATTCCCAACAGCAGTTAAACAAGAGATTGGGGGGGGGGGGGGGGGGCAGGTGGGAAACCTGCAGCTCATTGGATGATAAGAAACATACAAGAACTGGGATATCGCTCTGGGTACACCAACCCCCCAGCAGAGCAGCAGCCTCCAATGAACTCACCCTAAAGACTGTCCTTGGAACCATGTGATGGGTTCGACCCCCTACCTTCAGCTGCTGCTGAGTATTGCAAGCAAACAGTTACAGGCCCGCGGGGTCAAAGGAGGTAAGTAAGGATTGTACAAGCAGCAAGGAGTATGAGCCTAAGAGCAGCCTCTGATTGGACTGTTAAGCTTAAAAAAAAAAAATCACAACCAGAAAATACACTCACTACCTTGACTTACATGCTTACGCACGTCGGCAACCGCTTACGACACCGTGACACGGCGGAGCTTAATGCACTGAACAAGGGACACCAATGCAACCCATCCATCCATCCATCCATCCATTCATCCATTTTCCAAACCGCTTATCCTACTGGGTCGCGGGGGGTCCGGAGCCTATCCCGGAAGCAATGGGCACGAGGCAGGGAACAACCCAGGATGGGGGGCCAGCCCATCGCAGGGCACACTCACACACCATTCACTCACACATGCACACATATGGGCAATTTAGTAACTCCAATTAGCCTCAGCATGTTTTTGGACTGTGGGGGGGAAACCAGAGTACCCGGAGGAAACCCCACAACGACATGGGGAGAACATGCAAACTCCACACACATGTAACCCAAGCGGAAACTCGAACCCGGGTCCCAGAGGTGTGAGGCAACAGTGCTAACCACTGCACCACCATGCCGCCCAACCAATACAACCACTTGGTCAAATTAAGCAGGAATCCCTTTGCATGCAATGCAGGAAATTCATCCCTCTTCAACGGTATGTATTGCTCTGTTTTACAGAGAACTAGGCAAAGAGGTTATTCATAACTTTATGACAGGAAAGGACCACATTTTAATCATTATAGAGACTTTTTCAAAATGACATTTGATATATTGAAACATGCAAACTGTCAAAAAGTCCCCTTGCTACATCAGGCACCATAAAACATCGCGATCTGGCTTTGGATAGATGTGTACAGTGTGTACAGTGTGTGCAGTGTGTACAGTGTGTACAGTGTGTACCGTGTGTACCGTGTGTACAGCACAACTGTTCGCAAGAAACCTCTTAGGTGAAATGGAACCTGGTCTTCTCAGGCTTGTTGCTTCTATTTAGTTTCCATCTAGTGTAAAAGACCCATTGCTCAGTGCTCTGTGGCATTCTGTTGGCAAAAAGCAGTATCACCTAAAAAGAGATTTATTGGTAGACTTTGCCCAGACAGTTAAGGCTTGCATCACATAATTTGGACCCCTGGGGGTGATTCGCACCAGTATTTGTAGTAAATATGGAAGATAAATTACCTATTGTCAGTTTTTAAGTAATACACATTAGCAAACAAATGATAAAAAAGCACAATGTTGCGATATCTTAATGTATCTTCGTGAAAAGCCATTCGCTCTAAGTACGGGTCCCGATAGCCGCACGGAGCATACAGTTCTGTGGGGTCACGCACTGGACACTTCAGTTCTCCTTGGAGTGCATAATATATATCTGGACACCTGCACAATCACACATACTGCCGCCCTTTATAGAGATCGGCGCTTCTATCTCTAGGCGCCAGTCACTCACCACACGCTTCACTTCCGAAGCCTTTTCGGATACTTCGGGTCGTCCATGCAGCCATTTACGCTTATCCGGTTCAGGGTCAGGATGGAGCCTGGAGCGTATCCCAGCATGCACAGCGGATGGCGGTCCATTCCGGGACACCTACTCGCAAACACACATTAAGGGCAATTTAGGGCAAGGGGAGAAAACTGGGGTATGTGAAGGAAACCCATATTCGCACAGCAAGAACTTCATGCGCTCCATGGGCAGCAGAGCAAATGATACGGAGCGGAAGCAGGGGATTTGAAACTCCAAAATATACATATTTATGTGTATGTAAATCACTCGATAAACGGTACGTACCTCTGTGAAATTGCTCACCCACCAATTTACCAGCACCTTATTGTGTGTGTATATATATATACACACACACACACACACACATATATATATATATATATATATATATATATATATATATATATATATATATATATATATATATATATATATATATATATATCCATCCATTTTCCAATCCTACTGGTTAGCGGGGGGTCCGGAGCAATGGGCACGAGGCAGGGAACAACCACATATATAAACTTTTTATGTGTGTACATATATAGTGCCTGTACATATTTTATTCTCCGAATCTATTTTATGCCTTTAATTGTAAGTATACTGTGAATCTGCTGAATTCGCGTTCCAAACTAAATCTCATTGTACTTACAATGTCAATAAAGCATCTTTATCTTTAAAACAGATCAATACGGGCGAAGATTGAAATTCTTGGCTACCTTTGTCAAAATGTCACTTTGCTCCTCGGCTGGGGTGGGGGGGGGGGGGGGGGGGGGGGGGGGGGGGGGGGGGGGGGGGGGGGGGGGGGGGGGGGGGGCGGAGGATGCACGGTTAACCGAGCATAAGTACCCGCGGTTAATTTTGTGCTAGCAGCCCACTAAAACATCCCCCCCAAATCAGCCAGGATATCCATGGCCCTCTGACGCTTCTGTGCACAAAAAGTAAAATAAAATCACTACTTACTAAAGAAAACGCATTTACGGTGCTTCCTGCTCTTTACACTGCTACTTAAACTCAGACACACTAGTTATAAAACTGCCACGTCAAATGCAGCAGTCCTGAAGCATTCCACAACAAAACATACATCTATTCATCCTCCAAGAGATTAAGATCGCAGTTATCGGAGCTTGCGAGCATTTTTGGGTACAAGCTGCTGAAAGATGTCAGCCGCAGTCAAATTTCATCATTCCCGCATTATTATTAATTTGTCTTTTGTGTATCTTTCTACTGCGGGTGTTATTAATTGTCCGCTGTTATACGTATCGCTTTTTATTTATTGTGTAGGCAGAAGGCAGCGCACAAGGGGAAAATTAATTGTACTGTATACGTCAATAAAACTTTTTGACTTTTTCAATAAAACCAAATCAAAATCCCAATTGTCTTTTCAAAAGTGCTACTGAAGAAAAGTTTTGGAATACCAAATATAAATGCACCTGTCTCAAGCACTAATTAAACAAATACTGAAGATCATTCATCGAGTCACTAGAGTACAGAATGATGTTATCAACTTTCATCATCGCGATTTCTTTATGAATCCTCCCCCGCGCCAATCGATTGTACGTACGACTGAGCTGGGGTGATCGATGCAAGGAAAATGGCATCACTGCAACAGATCTATTCTTCATTTGCTTCATCATGTCAGGATCATACGTCATCTGCATCCGGGTCGTGTATATCAAATCAAGGAATGTGCTTCGACATTAACAAATGATCCCCTTACCCTTTGTTGCACGACCCGCCTGCCCCACCTCGTTGCCCACGCAGCGTGTATGTAGCCTACCTTGGAGCGTCCGTATTTTACCTGCATCACTTAGGAAAAAGCTCTCAAATTCTGCTGATGCGGCATCGCCGAGAAATGGACGCTTAATGTATTCAGCACTTTGAATCACACCATTATGATGCTTCGCGTGAGGCATACAGTGCAAATCCTCCCGCAGCCAAGCCAGGCCAGCGGATTCGCTGTTTTAGACCATCTCTGTTCTGCCTACTCCTGGGGGGGGGTTTTTTTCTTCCAAGCACGATCACATATTGCCGGACAGAATATAAGAATAGTTGCAGGTTAGCCCCCATTAAAACTCTCGCCCACGTCAGAGACGGATAACATGCGAATTAATACTCTAGACAAGTTTGCACCAGGCAGGGGAAAGTAATTAAGCCATCGGCGTGTAGAAACTAAGCAAAGTGCAGCAGTGATACCGGAAAACTGGGAGCACGTTAATGAATAGGTATAATTCGGGTTGTATTTAGTGTGAATTCTGTCTAAGGGCAGTGAGGACAAACTTTAAAGCAGTATCTGACACTGGCAGGTTTTCCTCATGTTCAGAAATAAGCGTTTTCAAATGCATTCATTATTAATTTTTTTTACTGCTGCCTATTGAGCCGCTTACGTTGTGCTGGAGTAGTTAGCTACAGAAAAAAGAGGGAGGAGATTGCTGAGCTGGCAGGCGTCTTCTTCATCCGACAGCTTCTTTTTCCTTCCTGACGGTGTGACAAGAGCAATAGGAGCCGCTGCGGATAGACGCGATGCAGAAGAAGAGGTGGCGCTCGGTGGCATAGCAAGACATAGGCGGTTAGATCGCCGTAGCTGACAGGCGAGGCAGGAGGGGGGTCTAGCGAGAGGAGCCGCACTCCGGGCTGCGCGAAATTCCGCATCCCCTGCAGCACTGACGATCCAGCCCCACCAGGATGACAGTGGCAGCTGTGGAAAACTTGGACGAGTCCTCGGGTCTGCCCGAACATCCGCAGGAGACGTTCGCCCAGGACCACAATGAGTACGAATGCTGCGAAAGGGTGGTCATCAACATCTCGGGCTTGCGGTTCGAGACTGAGCTCAAGACACTCGTCCAGTTCCCCGAGACTCTGCTGGGGAACCCCAAGAAAAGGATGCGCTACTTCGATCCCCTACGAAACGAGTACTTCTTCGACAGGAACCGCACCTGTTTCGACGCGATCTTGTATTATTACCAGTCGGGCGGCAAGTTGAGGAGACCGGTCCATATTCCGCTGGACATGTTTGCGGACGAGATCAAGTTTTACGAACTTGGCTACGACGCCATGGAGAAATTCCGAGAGGAAGAGGGATACGAAAGGGAGAAAGAGCGCCCCTTGCCCGAAAGGGAATTTCAGCGCCAGCTCTGGCTCCTCTTCGAGCATCCTGAGAGCTCCAGCAGCGCCCGGGGAGTCGCTATAATATCCGTGTCGATCATTCTCATCTCCATCATCATATTCTGTTTAGAGACTTTGCCCGACTTGAAGACTGATCCCGCGGACTACTTCCGAATCGTGGGCAACGTCACTTTGTATTACAAGCCAAATATACTGCTCAACCCATTCTTCATTGTGGAGACACTCTGCATCATTTGGTTCACTTTCGAACTGGTAGTGCGATTTTCCGCCTGCCCCAGCAAGCCGGCTTTCTTCCAGGATATAATGAACGTCATAGATATCGTGTCCATCATTCCCTATTTCATAACCCTGTGTACCGAGTTGTCGGAAGACCATGGAGAAGTGGAAGAACTGAAGGATGATCAGGGGGGGTCCCTGGCCATCCTCAGAGTGATTCGTCTGGTTAGGGTGTTCCGCATCTTTAAGCTGTCCAGACACTCCAAGGGTCTCCAGATTTTAGGACAGACCCTCAAGGCCAGCATGCGCGAACTGGGCCTGCTCATCTTCTTCCTCTTCATCGGTGTCGTCCTCTTCTCCAGTGCCGTCTACTTCGCAGAGGCGGAGGATAAGGAATCCCACTTCGCCAGCATTCCCGACGGCTTCTGGTGGGCGGTGGTATCCATGACCACTGTGGGTTATGGGGACATGTGCCCAGTGACCGTTGGGGGCAAGGTAGTGGGCTCCCTGTGCGCCATTGCTGGAGTACTAACGATCTCGCTGCCGGTGCCCGTGATCGTCTCCAACTTCAATTACTTCTACCACAAGGAGACCGAAGGGGAAGAAGAAGCGAAGCTCCTCAACATCAGCACCCAGAACATCTCGTCGGACGGCGACTCCAGTCGCCGCGGCTCGTCCGTCCTCAGCAAGTCCGAATACATGGAGATCAACGAGGACATGAACAACAGCTTCGACAACTTCAGGGATATGAACCTGAGAACTGGAAACTGCACCGCGGACAAAAACGTCAATCGGAACAAGATTTTAACCGACGTCTAAAACTTACATACAGCTATATAGAATATTCCAGATCACCCAGCGTAATCAATCTAATATGAACGGGCAGTGCAAGTATTAGGCTAAAAAACGAAAAGTCATTACATTTAAAAGACATGACATTTATATTAAAATGCGACTAAAATACAGAGATAATATATTTGATCTACACCATATGCAGGACGGAAGTCTGTTGTCAGACATGATGCGATCACTAAAATATGAAAATAAAGCAGTCACAGCATCCTATTGATCCGAGTTGTGGACTTAAAGGAGATGCTTTACTTAAGAGTGAAAAAAGCGCGTCTCTTCTAACTAAGGGAAGGTGCATGACGTAATGAGATCGGGAACGCTAGGCCCACCGAATTAATACTGCAACTTCGCCGGGTGGGAACTTTGCCATATCCGTCGGCAGTTTTAGCTGAACTGTGACAGACAGTTCGGTCAAGTGAACTGTTACTCTCTACGTTGCAGCATTAGAAAGATAGATGTTTCCTCATATAACTAGAAGCTGTTTTTAAACTGAAATGTCGCAAGCTATTATTTAAATGGTTGATGAATTCCTTTAAAAAAGTATTATTTAGAAAAGTGCTGAATGTCAGATCCCGAGTTTTGAATGCCATAGCATGTATAAATACTGAACAATTTGTGGTCTAATCAACTAAGAGCAATGTATCCTGCTATATTTGATGCATGACGTCAGTATTAGACGTTCGTGGTAACTGGGCAAATCGGAGCGACGTAATGGTTTTCCCAGTCGTGAAATAAGCATCTTTCTAAACTCATTTTATATTAACTATGCACCGACGCAGCATAAGAGCTAACGTGGTTGTAGAAGCTTTTTGACAGACATACTCAGTAGAACCATCCGCTTCTAGTCTGAACACCGTCAGCTCCCCGACGTTCACAAACCGTAATATAAAAATATACAGGCAACGCGTTCATCATATAACTATTTCAGCCTTTAACCCATTCTAAAAGTAGGTATTGCGCAATGGACACTCGTGAAAATATTTTTTAAATCCAAATTAATAGTATAGTGCCTTTAAATTCAACACACTAGACCCTTTTAAAAGTTTCCCTTGCTGACTAAATTCAGAGAAAAGCAGACAATCTTTATTAGTAAAATAACATACAAATTACCTATACACAATTCAGATTTAATGTACGTCTTCAAGTTCCACTCAACACTTTGCTCTTGACTGCTGCTCTACGAATGTTCGTCTCTCACGCATGTCTCTGAGAGTCATGGCAGGTTATCTAAACCACGGATCTCTGTTGGACCACTTCGTTCTGAGCCCGAGATACTTGGTCTCTGGATCCATGGTGCCAGTATCTGTGATGATCTATTAAACAAGACCGACAAGAAATTGCCTCACGTACCTGAAGCGGTTCAGATGTGCATCAGTGATGCAAACTAACTTTTGACAATGGATTGCATATTATTTTTTTTACTAGGTGCATATGAACTAGGTGTATTTATTTCAATTAATATGGGAGTGGCTTGAAAATCTATGTATAAATATATAAAAAGCACTGAGCCTGTTGCTCTGCATGCGAGCAAATTATTGGCGATGAAACTCTGCTGTGACATTTATTTAGCTTAATTTTCACCTAGCAAGGAGCACGAGCTGTGGTGAAGTGAGCTAATCTATAGTCACGTCTGCGTGCGGGTGCACAGTTTTGAGGATGTGCTTCGGTAGCAGTGAGGAAGACCCGCCACACGCCGAAAGACTGTTGTAACAAAAAAACAAAAAAAAAAAGAATGAATGAATGGATGAAAAAGGACTGCTTTCTATAACTAAACACACGCCTCTCTACAAAAAAATGTATCACTGGAGATCCAGCCACCTGTACCCTGCTTGTCCAGGATAAGGATTGAAAGGGATTTGAAATAATACGTCGAAAGAGATATGAGCGTCAATTTTGGCAGTGATGCGGTAATTATGAGGCTGCGCCTGGGTTTGCCGTGTTATGAAGCCGCTGCGCATCCGGGGAAGATTAAAAAAAGGCATGCAGAGAGAATTAATAAAAATAAGTCATCAATTCAGCTTTAATATTGCTAAAGGAGTGAGAGGAACAATGCTGCTCTGCTTGAAATCGGAGATCCGCGCAGAAATGCGTGGTAATTATATGCACATATATTTCTCTAAGGTTAGGCGTGGTGGTCAAGCAGCTGAACACCTCTTTTTTTTTACTCAGCTGTGTACCATGAACCAAAGACAAGTTCTAAATGAAAATGCAGATATCTATTTAACACTGACTACTGTTCCTAAAAGTACCGCACATCTTATTTCAGCCGTTAAGCCGTTTACCGCAATACGAAAACTGTAGTGAGAAGTTCTAAGGCAATGCATCATTATATGTAATTATTTAAATGTAAATTAATAACAGGAGACACCTACAGCAATGTAATCAGTACGCCAGACTGAGAACTTTAAAAAGGAGTTTGTAACCAATGTCACTGAAAGTTATCGAACTTTAAAAATCTTAATCGCCATTTTGATGGGTCATCCGACTGCAAGTTGGGACCACACTGTTGTACATTTAAAAAAATCAAGGCACACATTAAGGGGTGTAAGGTGCGGCAGGGGACGACACTAGGAAACAAAATAGGGCAGCAATGCTAGTTAATGAAATCATGTTTCTACGACAATAAATGTGAAGTACAATTAAACAGAGCTGCCGTTACACAAATGTTGAATTTAATGGTTATTTTAACTTTACGGAGAGAACTTGACCTTGAGTAATTTTGGTACCTATAGCTGTCTGGCTCTTCTGGCCGCACTTCGTGTTGTAACTGGAAATACTTACTGTTTCTTTTTCCATTTTTTTTCTAGTTGCTAGTCTATGAGGGATAAGGTACATGAAAATACAGTCTGATCTGTGACCAATGACCTATGCAAGGGTAATTGTTTCGTTCTCTGTATGATTTTGCCATGTATAGCACCCAGTTCAATAAATTTTCTAAAGATCTATGTGGTTATGTCTGCATAGGGGGGATGGGGGGGGATTTACCTCATACACCTTGACCTTATTGAAGTGCAAACACCGGGATGCTCAGATAACAGGCAGCATCGCATTATCGCTGCACGCCCAGCTCCGTACTGCAGCTCCGCATGCGCCGGGGCAGCCGTGCAGTCAATGAGAATGTCATTAGTGCTGGGGCTTCCTCTTTGGGTTCTGTGTCATGCTTTCATGAGCCAGAGCTGGAGTTCCACATCCCCAGACATGTTGAGGCTATCTGACCCCCCCTACCCACCCACAAAAGTGCCACATCTGCATCACTGCCAACTAATGCGACAGCTAGAACAGATGTTGCATCCTGACAGGAATCCGCCACTGACGCAGCAATGAAATTAAGAAAATTTGTTCATAAGTGTTTAACTCTCTTCCTCATCTACATTTAGTCACAATACCTCATTTTAACAAGTTATTACGGGCCACACTGTAGGGGGCGCTGTCTAAAAAAAGAACTGTCATCCCCTGTTTTTGTCAGAAATGTTTCCACTGAAGATAATTTATAAAGTGATGAAATATGACCTCATAGAACAACCAAAGCAATCAAATTAGCCAGCACTGACCGAGGCAGCGGCCAGGAATACATTACCTTTGGTGTTTCTGCACGCAGCAAGTACAGACACCCGGCAGCTTAAATATACACGCACGATGTGACTCTTTATTCTAAAGGCTGCCAGAAAATCATGCAATATCACACCCCCCAAAAAAATAACATTCATGCAAACATTTCCATTTTCAAAACGACAAAACATTTGCGGCAAAATAACCGATTCGACCGTGGAGGTTAAATATCACTCCACCTCTAGTTCCTGTAACATTTGGCCAGGCGACAAGCGGAATATCACCTAACGTATCTGCAACCAAAACCACACTGGATGGAATCTGTAGTAGAGTAAGCGGGAAATGTATAGTAGTATCCAGTTCACAAGCAGGGACAGTGGACAGTGAGCCAGACCACTGTTTCTGCTCTTTTGCTGCTCATCCTGGAGAAACCAGGCCCAGCTTGTCTTACATCAGAAGGACCAGGAAATGAAGCAGACAGGCATGTGGCTAGTGTTGCTGACTCGGGGATAAAAGTTGCCAAGAATTTACAGACATCTAAACAGCTACTAGCATTGGCTAAAGGTGGATAATAGATACACTAATTTCTTCCTAATACAAAAACCAACAGTTTCCAGAAGAGGGTTCAGAATACTCGTGAAAGCCAAGCATGTGTAGGTGGCAGGGATGATTGTGGTGTCAGTACTTTCATCTGTAGTATGTAACATCGAACATGCCCCCTCACACGCCACGGGGATGGGGGAGAATGTCCTTTGAGAGGGAGAGACAGGTAAGTGGGTGTGTTCATGCTGATTCACTTTGCCTGTCCCTTGTTAGAATCTGCCACTATAAAATATGTTCCATTCTCACCCCCAGGAAACCCTGGCAGAACCTCTGCTGAATCCCATTACTGCATACTATTCCCTGAAGAGCATGCTCAAATTTGTTTTCTTCTGGAAGGAAAAGAAAAATCCACAAATTGTTCTGACCCTGTCCCAGAAACGCTGAAAATCCCACCCCCTTCCAAATCCTTTCTGTTCTATGACCTACCTGTGCTGAGCGATTCCCACACATTTTTCAACATGATGTCACATTCACATCCGATGTCATATCATATGACATCATGCACACAAGGCAGGCACGGTGACATCACGGATTCATCACATAATGCATTATGATGTCATAATTAGAATTATGAATGGCACATAATTGTGCCGCAATACGCCATGCAGCAAGGCATTTAAAACAGCTGGAACGCCTCCAGCATAAGCTGATTGTCAATCGCAGTCTGTCCATGCAATGCAGCGCCCCTCAAACCAGCACTGGTGGCCTGTCGGCTCTCGCTTATGCTATCCGGTTTCCTCAGCATTACACTGATCTGTGAAACATTCACGCTGCCTCTGACGACAGCACCCACCGCGCACTGCACCCTATGATACCCGATAGCTCTGTGACTTTGCACAACAGCACCTGCATCCTTCCAGCCCTTGTTACCAGCGGCCTTGGGACCACTTTACAGGGCGATCCACATAGCCTGCACTCCACACCTCTCAGCCCGCATACTCATCTTGGGTTAATGTTACACGGCTTGCAGCCAAAGAAAAATGCAGTTGAGATGATCAGAAGCCAGAGTCATGCCTATGAAATTCACCACAAGCTGAACATTGACCTTGGCCATTGCATGACTCAGCCTGGTAACCTGAAACCGGAAACCGTATTTTATGACAAAGGTGTGACTGACCTTGTCTGTGCGCCATGTCTAAGCCCCTGGTCACGTTCATTACACTGACATTAGGTTTTAAAAGGAAATATGACGGTCATGCATGCAGAGGAACAACAGAAACCAAAGAGATGCATTGTTTCAGCATCTGACGCCACATTCTGGTACATCATTCCTATGTGGTAAACATATCCCTTAAGAATAAACATTCTCAGTCATGACTAATTTCTAATTAAAGCGAGTGCTTCATCATCTGAGATAGAACTACTTTCTCTCACACCTCTGACTGGTAGGGGTCTATAACTGGCCCATCTCAAGATAATTAGTGATATGCACAGCGTCAAAATAAAGGATGCAGCCCTGGCACAGGTTTGTACCCCAAGGTACAAACGACATCAATGTACCCTCAATGGTATAAAAATGTTCCTCAGACTCCATTTCTGTACCTTAAACCTACAGCTAGGGTACATTTGGCAGACCCTTGAGGGTAAATCCCCAGTGACAAGTAGTTGTACCCTCACAGGTACAAATTGGTACTTTTTACTGACAGTGCAGTGAGTAACGGGATAAACACAGGCGACTATTGGCTAATATTCTTGAAATGATCCCAGACCAAACAGTTTAATGTTTTGCCTCCTATAGCTTCAGGGACGTGTTGTTATTCACAGATTTCTTGTTAAAGTACGGATCCCACCGCCCTGCAATGGCATCAGGACATGGGAGCCCCCCACGGCCCAGATGCCGAGCTCCGCTGCGCTCGTTAGGGCTCCACCTGCTGTCCGGACCCGGTCCGCGCGTCACTCGCGCGCATCCCACAGTATGCGCTCTGCCGCGTGCCCTTGGTAGGGCAGCCTTACTCATGCATCTCTAGCTGCCTCTGAAACCACAAGTACAGTACAAAGTCAAGGGAGAGAAGCTGGAGCTTGCAGGTGCAGCTAGGATTGCAGCATTTCTCTGCTGCACTGCTACAGCGTGCACATCTGACCGCAAAGCCCTGACTGGGCCTCCCTCTCTGTATATAAAATATTTATCACAATTAATGTGTCATACAATATTCATTCCTCTTAGCATACCGAAAAATAATTCATTTTGCATGCATCTCATTAGTATTGCCTTCATAGGTCCAGTTTCTAGTAATATGACATTTTTGGTTTGTTTTCTTCCTGCCTTAATGCTTTACGGTTTTTATTAAATCATTTCGACCTCTGTGTGATTTTTTCCCCCACCAAAGCAATAATCGCTACTTTTGGCCAAGAATATTCCGGTTATAAAACTGTCCATAAACACATAAAATTTATTCGGTCACTAAAGTGCTGCAGTCATTTTCCAATAGCTGACGTCGACGTGGGACTTAACATCTCCTCGCAGACTGTATGTAACACAGTATGACGCTGTGTTTACGAAAATCACGTAAAATGAATGGACACCTACCATACAAAACAAGCACTGCGGAAACTGTTAAATTATAACCCACCAATTCAGTTGTATAAGCAGTCGCTTAATTAAATTAAACCAAGATCACGTACCCGCCGACCCAGGAACTGTCAAAGCCGGCTAAATTCAAGTTCACAGTAAACAGGAATTTATTTTTCGCAAGAAAATGATACAAATAATTCTCTAATTATTTAAATGTTAATGAACTAGAGTGATTGTATATTGTATATATTGCATTTTTAGCTTCCGCGAAAGTTTATTACGCTGATCAACACAGATCAAAACACGCCGACCTGCATTTTCCCCCCTGAATACAACATTACTGCAGATTAATCAGTTCTTAGGACAAAACCAACGGACGTGCCACTTTTTTGCCGCAAATCAGTAGGTTGTTGTCTTATTCTATGATACTGTAGGTCAATATTCTCAGTTACCCTTTCAGTCCCCTTTTGCGTTTCAGTTCTTACGTCGCCTTCCGGGTAAAAATAATAAAAGAAGTAAACTGCTACTCTAAACATAACGTAAGAAAACTAAAATAAGCCACTTGGTAGCGCAGAGAAACGTATTCTGTAGAAAATGTGGTTAGCAAATCATTTAACAACTTCAAGTTTTTAAAGTGGTGTCCACGTGTTTAAAGCCTATAACTCAGGCGTTTGTTTTAAGTTTTACAAATAGAGTAGGGAGTCTGTTAGCTGTCTTCCGTTTCCTGTAAACCACAAAATTAAAATGAATAATAGGGAATTGGGACAAGAGCTGCAAGGAGCGAAATATAAAATGAAATGTATGAGTGTTTAAATTCAAGCAAGGCCCTAGGTGTGGTTTTATCATTGGTAGGCCCCCTAAATACACTGGGTACTCCCACATTACTGGTAGAGACGTATCCCCTCCCTCTACGCTCATACTCGAACCTCATACTTTTAAGGGTCTTATTGTGAAAATCATTTGTTAATTATTTTTACATTTTTTAAATGATGGAACACTGCATATATAACAATGATCTGAGACAGTGGAGCATGTGAACTGATACCCAACGTTCTGCCCTTCTGTCTGACAATATTGACCTTTCCAGTGTTTCTGCTCAAACCAATGAAAAGATGACGAGGTCAAATTCCTGTTTTTCTTTGGCATTAATGGCCTTTCCAGGATTCAGGTCACTGTCTCCATGAGCTCGATTCTCACATTGCCCATCCTAGGCTTTCCAAGGAAATTATGCCGTTCGAACCCAACCCCCTTTTTAACACAGAGTTCATCACAGTATGAAACATACAAACAGGAATTTCTCTTCATGATGGTATAAATAAATATACACATATAAGCACACAGGATGGTATTTTGAAATGTCTCCCAGATTAACGATGTTGCTAATTTCGGCACTTCATCATAGTGAGGGACCCAAGGTGCATTTCCCTCCCCCGACACCAGGGCTGCTCTATGGGAGACGTGGGTCCCACAAACGTGAGTTGTAGCCTGCTTTGTGCCTTGGAGCAGCTCCTCTTTTATCCCTGGCTGTTGGGGATGGAGGACTGTGTGCCAAGCAAAGGCAATTTAGATGACTGCACCACTCAGCAAGTCAAGAGAAGCTCCATCCATCTTCCAAACCATCTATCCTGAAAAGGGCCACCAGCCCCAAACAACACAAACCATCGACTGGAGGCCAGTCTGCCAAAACCTTCGCTTCTAAACATTACACTCCCCTGCCAGCTCATTTAAATCCGGTCTTAAAACATTACTGTTTGCTGCAGCTTTTCAGTAAATTAAATCAGTTCAGCCATGCACTGTTGCTACAATGTAACGTCTTTTCAGTTAATGATTTATTCGTGTGTTTGGCTTTTAGGTACTTTTGTCTTTTAAATGTGATTTTAGTATCTTTTACTTAAATGTATTCTTCTGCCTTTGTAAAGCACTTTGAATCGCCTTGTGTCAGTTGTGTTATATAAATAAACTTGCCTTGCTTTGCCTAACAGGTTCCATAACCCCTAACTTTATAAATAAAGAGCTACATAGGCAGTTTAAAATTCTCTATGAAGAGGAAATATTCATTTTTACGTTTCAGCGTATAAACACAAGCTTTTTAATAGTGTGGGGAGAGAGGCTGGTGAACATGGCATAGCTAATTGGGAAAGTGTGCATTAATGTTTGTTCACTAGTGAGCCGCACCACTGCGATCTGGCTGATGAGCAAGACGGTATGCAAGATACTTTAAGTTGTGACCTAGAGTCGGCCTCAAAGTCAGCAGACTTTTCAAAAAATCAAATGGATTGCATGTTTGCAGTATTTTTTGGTCCAAAGATATTCTTTATG
Organism: Brienomyrus brachyistius; assembly: GCF_023856365.1. NCBI lineage: Eukaryota > Metazoa > Chordata > Actinopteri > Osteoglossiformes > Mormyridae > Brienomyrus > Brienomyrus brachyistius. Next base: position 22,303,618 of record NC_064535.1, read on the forward strand.
GAGACTCTATTCTCAGTAGTTTTCAATCCAGCCTTCCATTAAGAAAAAACATTGTCCACTAACACGGTACACGTTCAAGATGGGAAAGGAACCAAGATGGCAAAGGAAACAAGATGGGAAAGGAAACAGGATGGGAAAGGAACCAGGATGGGAAAGGAAACAGGATGGGAAAGGAACCAGGATGGGAAAGGAAACAGGATGGGAAAGGAAACAGGATGGGAAAGGAACGAAGATGGGAAAGGAACCAGGATGGGAAAGGAAACAAGATGGGAAAGGAAACAAGATGGGAAAGGAAACAGGATGGGAAAGGAACCAAGATGGGAAAGGAACCAAGATGGGAAAGGAAACAAGATGGGAAAGGAACCAGGATGGGAAAGGAAACAGGATGGGAAAGGAAACAAGATGGGAAAGGAAACAAGATGGGAAAGGAACCAGGATGGGAAAGGAACCACGATGGGAAAGGAACCACGATGGGAAAGGAAACAAGATGGGAAAGGAACCAAGATGGGAAAGGAACCAGGATGGGAAAGGAACCAGGATGGGAAAGGAACCAAGATGGAAAAGGAAACAGGATGGGAAAGGAAACAGGATGGGAAAGGAACCAAGATGGGAAAGGAACCAAGATGGGAAATGAACCAGGATGGGAAAGGAACCAGGATGGGAAAGGAACCAAGATGGGAAAGGAACCAGGATGGGAAAGGAAACAAGATGGGAAAGGAACCAGGATGGGAAAGGAAACAGGATGGGAAAGGAACCAGGATGGGAAAGGAAACAAGATGGGAAAGGAACCAAGATGTGAAAGGAACCAGGATGGGAAAGGAACCAGGATGGGAAAGGAACCAGGATGGGAAAGGAAACAGGATGGGAAAGGAACCAGGATGGGAAAGGAAACAAGATGGGAAATGAACCAGGATGGGAAAGGAACCAGGATGGGAAAGGAACCAGGATGGGAAAGGAAACAAGATGGGAAAGGAACCAAGATGGGAAAGGAACCAGGATGGGAAAGGAACCAGGATGGGAAAGGAAACAAGATGGGAAAGGAACCAGGATGGGAAAGGAACCAGGATGGGAAAGGAACCAAGATGGGAAAGGAACCAGGATGGGAAAGGAACCAGGATGGGAAAGGAAACAAGAAGGGAAAGGAACCAGGATGGGAAAGGAAACAAGATGGGAAAGGAACCAAGATGGGAAAGGAACCAGGATGGGAAAGAAACCAGGATGGGAAAGGAACCAGAATGGGAAAGGAACCATGATGGGAAAGGAACCAAGATGTTCATGCTGTGAAATGTTTATTATAAAATACATGAATTATTAATTAGCTCGGACTTACTACCACAAAAAGAGCAAGCGAGGATACTGATGGGGGTGGTGTTTGGCTCAGAGGGTTCGGGCGCTGTCCCTGTGCTTGGATGGTTGTTTGTTCAAATCCCAGGGTTGGCAGAATGGTTTCACTGTCAGGTCCGTAAGCGAGGCTCATAACCCCCAGTTCCTCCAGGGACTGACTGACCCTCCTTTCTCAGGAACGAATGTCACTTTGGATAAAAGCTTCTGCTGCAAAAATGAATGTGAACGATCCATAAAGACACAGAATGATGGAAAACGTTAAATATCTATCGTAGAACATTACTGAAATTCATTAAAATAATTACAGTTTTGCAGACAAGCCAGGCAAAGGAAAGTGAATATCTTTAAAATCAACATGATGTATGCAAGGAAGAGAAAGAATGAATTTCATTAATTAAACAACTTTAAAATTCAAGCATTGACCAAGGACCCAGCTCAGATGCCAATGTGGGCAAAATCAATGTCATTCTGAATGTTAATTTACAAGAATAAAAAAAAAACAAAACAAAGACAAAACAAAGATTAGTCACGATGGCTCTTTTTCATTATATGCTGGCTTGTTCATACCCGGAGTAACCGGGAGGAATCAGCCAATCAGAGAACTCCAAACGGATCCTGAGGTCAGCAGTATTCAGAGGTTATTTGCGTATGTTACGCACACTGCAGAATGGTGTCTGTCTTTCCGCTTACTGCGAGAACATGCTTTGCATCTCCTTGCAGCGCTTCACACATCATGTGCCTGACGTTTCGGCCCGCGCGTCATCTGCAAAGTCTCACGCTTGCACTGGCGTAGCGTTTCAGCCCTTTTTTTTGCGCGAAAGCACCTTTGTCAGCGATACTCCAACATGTTTTCAGCATCGCTGATGGGGCAGAAGGCAAGGACAGAATATTGGTGTTTATAGTTTCATGGCTGACACAGACCGCAGTCGTGCAGAATCTCTATTTTTGGACGTCAGAACATACCACCCTTTCAGGTACCGATTATAGAAAACATCCCTTCTTAAGAAAGAAAAGCCAACAGCAACACGTTTAAAGGTGTTTTATAAGTAGCTGTGCATAATGAAAAATCTGTATGAACATCCAAAAACATCTACAAGCGGTCTAGAATAGCCAATTTCTCACAATAATAGCCTTGGGAGCCAATTGCGCTTCTCTAGTCTAACGTTTTCGAACGATCAATTCGTAAAAATATTTATTTTATGCAGTTTAAAATGTAAAAATGACCATTTGCTCATAGACGTGTTCAAATTACTGGAAAAACTTTTCTTTGGCAACTTTCCTCCCTTTTCTCATGATAGATAGACAGACAGACAGATACATGAATCTTAAGTCTATCTGGAAAGTAGTTCTGCAGCACATCTACATCTAGAGCCACCTCTCCTGATGGAACGAGTCCAGGAGCTCCTGCTTCTTCAGATCTTCATCCAGCCTATCGATGCGTGCCGCACACTGCACAGCTCCAACACGGATCAATGACAACGTCTAATCAAAGTATTAGAAGCCTGCATTACCTCTATTCACAATTTATGGAGGCTGGCCGTGTTCCAGTCACGTGCCCTCAGTGGCAATGTCTAATTACACCTGCTTTCAGTTGGTGGTGTTGAAACGGAGCACAGCTCCAGGAATCTAGGCGGATTCATACAGAGCAAACATCTGACTGGAAGCGGTGGGGTGCCAGGTGGGCGGTGTGTGGCTCAGCGGGTCGGACCTCCGTACTTATAACCGCAAAGTCACCGGTCTGAATGCTGTCCTCTGCAGAACAGTCTCTGGGCCCCTGAGTAAGGCCCTTAACCCCCCGAAAAATGCCCCAGAGGTAGCAGATAAATGAGTAACCCTGCACCGTGACCCAAAGTAAGACTTCTGGGGTTAAACATGCCAAACCAACGTTGGCACAGAAACAAAGATCTGCTTCGCATTCCTTTTTGAGTTAAAATGCCTGAAACGCGGTTGTTGGATTCGGGACTTGTGTGCATCCTTAACCCCGTACGCATGTTTTCCAGTCCCAACACAGTACGACTATGGCGCGAATGGGTGGGAAGTCTTGCTATGGCTCGTACCTTAGCTGGGTGACTCTGGCCAAAATCACGGGTCTTCAGTCAGACCTTCGCACAGCTGCCTACTTTGGTCAGCTGGCTGGAGTGAGATTTCCAATTTGAGACAAGTCAGCACATGCAATTACATGTGTGTAACAGTGTTACAATCCTGTAAATATTCTTTAGGGTTTGCAAACTATCCCAACGCTTTTGATGTAACCAATTTTAGGTTTATAACGTAATAATTTAGCTTCGTCATAAGATTGTTTGCGTGAGCATCTTTGTGCAGGAAAACAGTTCTGGGGTTAGTCCAGGGTCAACAACTGAAGAAAAGCTTTTTAAAAGATACAATCCAGTCGACTTTCAGCCATGAAAATTCAGGAGCCAAAAGCTACATTTTCTTACTACTAATTTTTCCATTTTCTACACATACAGCCAACATTTCGGCAGAGTAGTCCGAGAGATATTAACTCGTCATCGCAGCTTCTTCGGAAACATTGGGAGAGCAACACTTTAACTACCAATATTCAATTAGCCTCGTGTTATTTCAAAGTCAACTCAAGTATAAAAATAACCAACAGATCATCTAATAAACCAAACAGAGCACTAGAGGGGAATTTCTTGGGACATTTAAGGAATTCTAGGGTTGTCTCCGATTAATTCAAAATGTTAGAATGCTTAACTCACTCGAGCCTTCAAATTAATCTCATTTTAAAAACTTTAATATTTAAAAATAATCAAAATACCTAGTAACCAAAAATACGTTATCCAATCCTAAATGATTATCCGCTACACAATTATCCATCCATCCATTTTCCAAACAGCTTATCCTTCTGGGTCTTGAGGATTTTCTGGTCCGATTAAACGTTTCTTTCTCTATGACATTCCGCTGCCTCAAATTTCCACAAAAAATGAATTGACAGTCGGCAGGCCGCATCATGAAGAACCTATTTATCTGTGTGGTTAATATTGTTACACCCATATTATTGGGCATGCAACATTACACAGCTTTTCATTTTTGATTGCTATGATAGCTTTGAAGCAATCTAATGGCTTTAAAATAATATAAATAATTAATAATGAAGATATGGATTTATGATGCATGACATACTGAGAACTTAATTAATGGCAGTGGTATAGCGTTTTGGTATATTCATTCGGCTAGCTTAAACTTTCCACTCAAAATATAATGTTGAATGATATAAATCACAGCATATTGCAAGAGACTTTAGCTGGTGAAAGCTGATCGTGTTGGTGCTGTAAACTGGCGATTCTATTACAATATTACAACACAATAAATCACACAGAAAGTTCCTCTGTGTTTATTTACATCAAATTTGGTTTCCCCCTCCAGAGTCCGTTACAATCCCATGTCCTGTTCTGCAGTCATTCCTCCTAAAGCTTCAGGTTGCCCTTGTATGGTCCCGTTTGGTAACAAAGATATGCTACTTCTTCTTAGTGGCTCTTTTTCCTTCACCCTTCATCGGTGTCCCCTTCCCTCGCAGTTTCTTTAGCCGTCGCATCTCGTCCTTGAAGTCCTCGTGTTCATCTCTAATCATAAACACAGGTGTACAGCGAGGTGCAATGCACACATAAGACACAAATTTCGCAAAATTGTCACTTCTGACCTTCTCAACTATAATAAAAATACATGTATAAAACATAATCTGCACTGTGAATACCATACACCTTGCTATCTGAATACCTGAACAAGCCCAGGAAGCGTAATGTTTTGGTCAGGCCGTAGTAGGTGTTGTGCTCTGGGTACCAGTCATACACCCCCTTCCGCTGCGCCAGAGGCGGCTCTTTAAAGAGATCCACTACCTTCATGGAGCGGCCATCCGTGGGGCGCACAACCTCGCCGAAGATACGCGCACTGAGGCGCGCCATTCGCATACCGTAGTGCGACATAGTTATTACCTGTAATAGCAAACGGCAAAATCGATTAGAGTGGAATTATAACTTGTGCTCCATAAATATTAAAAAACTCCCCGTAGCATCCTGCATACAACTCTGAACGCCGGTTTACATATATAAGAATACGTAGAGAACAAATATAGGTCTACGTATACAAAACATTTTCTTGTAACAATTCTGCAGAATACATTTAGTTACATACATATAAATCAAGAAGTAATCAAAGTCATCAAATAGTAATTTCGTTTTCCCGAAACGCTATGCATGTTACGTACCTTTCTATAAAACGATTGATGTCACTTATGACAAAGCATTTACATTCCAAAAAAAAAAATCTTTTATCTCCTATTTTAATACAATTAGATTTATAGCAGAGTAGGATACGGCATAACCTTCCCATGCACGTTAAACAAGGACCGGTACGTCACTTTTAATAGTCTCGTGTACCAAAATGCTTTGTTCTTTAGTTCCGCTTAGCCAGTATAAGAGTATAACAGCTAAGACCCAGAGTTTTAGCTTCTATATGATGACATTTTTCTTTCTGCTGTGTAATGTGATCGGAACAAATTCGCAGTCTGAACAGAATCGCTTAGTTTCTGACGTTTGTAAATAATTTATTTATTCTGAAATCTACAGTTCTATGGATACAATTAGTTTTTCAATACCCATTAAAGATGCATAGTTATTGTTACATATTTAGGCTATATTTAGTTCGATATCTACTTTATAATACTTATATATAGATACAAAATACTTACGAATATAACTATCGGTTGGAGACAAACGTACCAATTTTAAACCAGTCTACAACTACTTTCTACCACAAGGTGGCGGTCAAGCAACACCAGTGCCAAAAAAGGCTAGTAATCCATCCATCCATCCATTTTCCAAACCGCTTATCCTACTGGGTCGCGGGGGGTCCGGAGCCTATCCCGGAAGCAATGGGCACGAGGCAGGGAACAACCCAGGATGGGGGGGCAGCCCATCGCAGGGCACACTCACACAAGCACACCTACGGGCAACTCCAATTAGCCTCGGCATGTTTTTGGACTGTGGGGGGAAACCGGAGTACCGACGACAAACTCCACACACGTGACCCAGGCGGAGACTCGAACCCGGGTCCCAGAGGTGTGAGGCAACAGTGCTAACCACTGCACCACCCTGCCGCCCCTCATAACGCAACATGTTTTTATATATTTTGTTTGTTTATATTAAAAGAATGTATCAACTAACACACTTACTTTTACTTAACTCTACTACGGACGTAAATTTAATTTAAATTTAAGTCCTTAAAATGATCCAATTCCAAACCTTAAAAATATTTGACACCGAGTCTTGAATACTGGTTTCTGCACTGGCAAAGGAACAGAACAGTCTTTTCCAGAATAATCAATGATGCATTATAATAGTGAAACAGAAATTATTTGGGCTTCTAGATCTAATTGTTGCTTTTGATTTTGGAGGCTGCTAAGGTAACCTATCATGATTTTCATCTGCTCTCTTATTCCGATGAAACGCAAATAAAAAATTCAAACTGAATAACTCTAACCCACACCCACGAAATAAAAGACTGCAATAAAATTAAAAACTGATGAGTGAAAGTGGGTCCTAGACTACAGTTTCCATAAATGAGAAATTAGGCCTATTGTTATCTGATCTTGAAGATATATGAAAGAACACTTTAAACAGTTAAAGGCTGTAAACTTTCTAATAACGGGACACCTAACTTTCAAAATCATAATCTGGCCAATGCTAAAATTTACCCACCTTTGAAATTATGATTCTGCTGTCCATATGTGCTTAAATATATCTTCCATATTTTTCCATTGACACAAACACTTTACTTTTCCTTCCTCCTCCATGCAGGTGAAACGAAATGATCCTGTAAGTCTAAATAAATACCGAGGTTATCTGGATTTTTTGCACATATGTGGGTTTACATCGTGATCCTGATTAGATTAGTGCATTTAAACATGATATATCCCAATATAAAATTGATATGTCCACAAAAAAAAGTTTTTATTGGAATGTTTTTATTTTTATGTAACTTGCTTTCAGCGTTCCTTTCATAGCTACATCCTTAATCATACAGTGGAATCAGAAACAGTGTGAAAATATAATTATAGGCATATTTTAAAAGGCCGGGAAAATTGCACGATGCATTCTTCATTTAGAGTGACAACTACTTACCGGCTTGAAAACAACACTCTCTAGTTATCAGACGTATTTTCATTCTGGGCACTTTATCTGCATATTTCTTGCTTGCGACAAAACTATGGGATCTGGTGAGGAAGCCCAGAACATCCCTTACTGCTCTCCCAAGCCTTTCCTTCACTCAGCACTAAAGCATGCGGATCTGGGGATAAACGTAGAAGCAATTCATGTTGACAGTTCAGCAGCTTATCACATCAAATAAAATAATTTTTGAAAAACAGCATCCTGCCGTTTTTTTTCCACTGGTCTGCCGACGTTTGTGTTGAAATCAAGTAAAAACTACACTATGTTTATATCAGAAAAATATAGTCTATAATTACACATCATGTTTTTACCTTATTTTGCAATACCATGTTTTATTTATTATTCGTTTTTTACAGAAAATTTTCAACACTAAACAAGAAACTAATTTTGAGGCGAGATAAGTTTAACATATTTGTCGCCTAGGGTGTCCAGCAATCAATCTCCTCCGTTTTAAACGCCGAGAATAACAAATGAATGTAGGTAAGCACTTGTGTAACACATGGTACCTTATAAACAGCTCCCTGTTCTTCTCACAACCTGTAATTAAAATTAGAAAGTCCTAATTGTTCATTCCCAACCAAAGCAAATTACATAGCAGATAGTCATTAATTGTATATACCTTTACACACATGGATTATTTGATTTGGTATTCCGTTCAGACTCCAGACATCAGAACATCATGTTCAGCTGTTACTGTGCGTTTATTTGGGGCTCTGTCTTTATCTGGAGAGTTATACATTTCCGTTTGCATTGGAAAGATTCTTTGAAGGAATTGGACCTGAAACCCGTCTTTGCGTGTAGAAACCCAGTACCGTGTCAGTGTGATTGATCGGATTGGAGGGGCGATGAATGGCTGTGGATGAGACAGGGATCTTTCTAGGCGGTCAGGGTCCGTGCATCTGCAGCAGCTCCCCCCCCTCTCTAACATGCACAGTCACAAGACCGGCAATCCGGCGGCGCCGGGATTTACATACTGCCGAGGGCTGACCCCGCTTTGCACGTCTCACCGCATCCACGATGACATTGTTTACTGTCAGCCCCGGATTGTAACACGGGCTGGACGCCGGTGAGGTGCGAGCCATGGCTGCCGCCAAGTCGCTGCTGTCCGCCGGCCTCTTTTTCTCCCTTTGCGCCCTGGCCATGCTGACGGTGGCTATCTACTCCGATCACTGGTACGAAACGGACGCCAGGAAGCACAGGGAGCGATGCCGGACTTTCTCCAGCCGCAGGAACGACCCGGGCTTCATTTACATCTCCAACAGCAGCCTTCCGCTGCGGGCGAGCCGGGCGCGGACGGAGCCGGGGAAGGGGCTGCTAACACGGAATCGCCGGCAGATGTTCGCCCTGAGCGCCGCGGACGAGTGCAGCCGGCGTTTTAACTCAACCAACATGGGACTGTGGAGCAAGTGCCATCGGCAAGGCTTCGACCAGGACATCGATGAGCTCATTCGCAAAGGTAGAGAAGGATCGTCATATTTTCATGTATGGGTTCATTCAAGCTCAATTGTAAATGTTCACTTCCCTTGATTCTGATTGTGCACGTACGAGAAAACGCCTAGATTGTAGGGGGGCGAGTAAATTAAACCGCGATCGATTTCTGAATGCGAGTCTTCAGCTTGACAAATATACAAAATATGATGTTTGTTCAAACATATTAGTATTATAATGCAACTTGATTGCTACTCTTCATACGAAGTCGCCTAGGGTGTCCAGCAATCAATCGTCTCCTCCGTTTTAAACGCAGAGAATAACAAATGAATGTGGGTAAACACTTGTATAACACATGGTACATTATAAACAGCTCCCTGTCCTTCTCACAACCTGTAAGCGCCTTTGAGCTCCTAATAGAAAATCATGCTTGCTTGGTGGTGCAGTTCGTTGTATTCATACATATGCCTATAAACTGCATACATAAACGGTAAAAATGTTTTATAAAACACCAGCGCATCTCCACTGTATTAAAATTTCAGACGTCTGTCATGTAGTTGCCAATTCAACAGAGGCAAGGATTTGATGATCAGCATCTTCCGAAAACGCAATTATCCCCCATAATAGGATGTGAAGGGAGAAAATGGTGAACTCCGGTGATTCGGTTGAATATGTCTGATCCTGCAGCCGGAATGTTCTGTTGACGGCTTTGAAATGGCCTGACGCGCCGCAGCCCGCTGTGACACCCCGACAGCACCAGCCGCAAAGGCTCCCCCCACGGGGTCATTGGACCATGGGGCTCATACGAGTGTAAAATATGAAAACTTTTCCCCGGGGCTGGTTTTGTGAAGGGCATGCAGGGATCACACCAGCTGTCAAAACAGAGGGGCTTCAGCTATACCAGTGTGTGATGGTATAATCGGCTGCTTGATAATAGGTTACCTCTGAGGGCGCTTGATGCTGGTTGAGTTAGCTGTCAGTGTTCTTTTTGTTGGATGTATTATTTTTTTCTTCATGTTTGTTTTTCAACTGCATTGATCCCAGGGGGAAACTCAGCAGTGATAATCAGTTCTATCACCTGACGCTCTTTTTGCATATACATGAATTTGCATATTGGTTATATATGGTTGTGTTAGAAATATTTTTATGGTTAACTAGGTACTAAATCCTCGTATTACATCCTGGTTGCACCCCTGCCTTGTGCCTAGTGCTGCATAGGATAATCAAATACCCACCCAATAACCCTAACCAAGATCAGGGGCTGGACTATGGATGGATGGATTATGCACCAAATAGATTTCAAAAGGATTATTACGTCTTTGCAGTAAGAAAGAGGGGGAGTTGCATTTAAGTTACGACTTTTTCAAAAATTGGTGGATGGATTTAGCGCCTTCAGTTCACATAGTCAATAGTAAGTTTGTGTTCAGCATCAGTCGATAACCTTCTCATATCAAGAGACCTGCATGTCGTCACTGTGCCCCCATCTGCTGCTGCTGCTTGGCAGAAACCAAGCATCATGTGAAAGGAAACTGGAAATGAAAACTCCGCTTCAGATCCATTAAAAAGCTTCTGCAGCTGATTATGTCACGCAGGCCTGTCTGAACATCGCACTAACAAGTCACTATAAGCACAGATTTCCTTCCACAATAAATTATGCAAATGCCCTCATTTGCCTAACAAACAGCTGATATCGAGCTCAGTGTGAGCATATGGATGCAGGGAGGAGTCACAGGGTCAGCTTAGAAAACCATGCATGCCCCGGAGGACAACAGACCCCCCAGGGACACAGGTGTCACTGTACAGACCTTACATCCAGATTGAGTTCCCACAAGACTGCCAGGGGTCAAAGGGCATTGTAGTTATGGGGCAACAATTTTGCAGGAAGTAGAATCTGAAGCTACCTCATTTAGCAAATCCTTCAATATCTATACAGTAGGGAATGGCATTTATTATCATTCTCTTTCCAAATGATGACAGGAAGGGTAGACCACAGGTACAGGAGGCGTCTTGCCTTCATATTGATGGATCTTGTACACTGGACTGGCTGATCTGTTCTGCTCTTGAACCGGACACTTACTCTGAATCGCATAATAGAGACATCAGATTAGTTGAAATTTGATAGTGATTGAAGCCTAGTGTTATGATCAGCCTTGAGTGGTGTCTCTTGGCATACAATAACATTCCAAGTGCCGTCCAATCAGATTATCTGTCTGTTCCTCAGCCCAGCCTATAGACCTCTTATTGGCAGAGTCAAACCAGGCATAATATCACTGGTAGTCTGGCCTGAGGGAGGTATGTCAGACCTTCAGGACTGTTCTTAAAGAAACAGACTATATTTCCACAGTATTATTCAACATAAACTGCCGCATAAATAATGTTGCAGTAAGCAAGGGCAGCTGTATCTTTCCCAGTTGGGAACCATGGATCGGATCCAACTCTTGCCTGGGAAACAGCTGTCAGATCCGGGGACACTTGAGCGTTACCACACAGCCAGGGCAGCCCTGAATAAGGGAAGCAACGACCTGCCAGGACGAGCAGATAGAAAAGCACTTCTACTGTAATACCAACCCCCACTGTAAGTGGCTAGCAAAGGTCCAGAAAGCAGGAATCCAGATTTTGTTTCAACCAACCAGTTGAGTGACTCTGTGACTCTTTATATATAACTGGTTGGTTGAGACAAAATCTTGGTCTGGATTTTTACTTTCTGGACATGGAATTTCCACCTCTGGTGGCTGGGTATTAAGTACATCATTAACTACACTCTTAAGACCACCTGCCCCTCCATAGACAACATTTCACTCCTGAATAGGTGACCAGGTTCTTCAGGAAACACAGAAGCTATCACCAAGTTTGCACCAACCACAAAGGACCAACTGCTGATAACATAGACACTGGATAATACACTATATGGACAAAGGATCAGGACACCAGGCCATTACATCCAGAGGAACGTTTATGATATAATAACCTAAATCCATAGGCATCAATATGGAGCTGGTCCACCTTTGCAGCTATAACAGCTGCCACTCTTTCCTGTACCATCATTCCCCCCTCCCTATGCCAGTTTACATATAGAAAAAAAGTAGCTACACAGAGGATGTCATCTCAGTCGCACCATGCATTGCCCTAGTGCATCTTGTACCATCTGTCGCACCATGCATTGCCCTAGTGCATCTTGTACCATCTTAGTTGCACCATGCATTGCCCTAGTGCATCTTGTACCATCTCAGTCGCACCATGCATTGCCCTAGTGTATCTTGTACCATCTCGGTCGCACCATGCATTGCCCTAGTGCATCTTGTACCATCTGTCGCACCATGCATTGCCCTAGTGCATCTTGTACCATCTGTCGCACCATGCATTGCCCTAGTGCATCTTGTACCATCTCAGTCGCACCATGCATTGCCCTAGTGCATCTTGTACCATCTCGGTCGCACCATGCATTGCCCTAGTGCATCTTGTACCATCTGTCGCACCATGCATTGCCCTAGTGCATCTTGTACCATCTGTCGCACCATGCATTGCCCTAGTGCATCTTCTACCATCTCAGTCGCACCATGCATTGCCCTAGTGCATCTTGTACCATCTCAGTCGCACCATGCATTGCCCTAGTGCATCTTGTACCATCTCGGTCGCACCATGCATTGCCCTAGTGCATCTTGTACCATCTGTCGCACCATGCATTGCCCTAGTGCATCTTGTACCATCTCAGTCGCACCATGCATTGCCCTAGTGCATCTTGTACCATCTCAGTCGCACCATGCATTGCCCTAGTGCATCTTCTACCATCTCAGTCGCACCATGCATTGCCCTAGTGCATCTTGTACCTTCTCGGTCGCACCATGCATTGCCCTAGTGCATCTTGTACCATCTCGGTCGCACCATGCATTCCCCTAGTGCATCTTGTACCATCTCGGTCGCAGCATGCATTGCCCTAGTGCATCTTGTACCATCTCGGTCGCAAGATGCATTGCCCTAGAGCATGTTGTACCATCTCGGTCGCACCATGCATTGCCCTAGTGCATCTTGTACCATCTCGGTCGCACCATGCATTCCCCTAGTGCATCTTGTACCATCTCAGTCGCACCATGCATTGCCCTAGTGCATCTTGTACCATCTCGGTCGCACCATGCATTGCCCTAGTGCATCTTGTACCATCTCGGTCGCACCATGCATTCCCCTAGTGCATCTTGTACCATCTCAATCGCACCATGCATTGCCCTAGTGCATCCTGTACCATCTCGGTCGCACCATGCATTGCCCTAGTGCATCTTGTACCATCTCGGTCGCACCATGCATTGCCCTAGTGCATCTTGTACCATCTCAGTGTCATTCTCTGAATCATTCAGAGAAGGCTGGTATCCAAAGTTCATGACCTGGACCTACATGCAGTGACGTGCAACTGGACCTTGGCCTTGTCCTCTATACTTCTCTAATTGTTAACACTAGAACAGCAATCTAGTCACACACCCCCCCCCCCCACATCAATGAAGTGGCTGTGGAGAGAGCCCCTATATTTAGGTTTCCTAGTATACACATGACTGAGGACCTCCCTCCTGTGAAAATAGGCCCAACAGCAATTATATTTTCAAATGCGTCAGAAATAGAAACACTCCCCCCAACAACTATTAGTGAATTTCTATCACTGTGCCCCCAAAACCATAGTAATCTTTTCCTTATCCGTGTAAAACACCAGCTGCTCTATTACAGTTCACTACAGCCATTAAGATTGGCCATGAAGTCACAGGATCACAACATCTGCAAGACCCGCCACCCTCAGAAGGCCACATTTCCAAAGGGCCCTCCCCCACCATACATATTGCCGTACCCCCTGGAAATTGGTACAAGACATCTTATACCTGTACAGCTAGATTCAGGAACAGATATTTCACCCAGAGCCATTTCTTGTCTTAAAACACTCCACACTTATTCACTTTTAATATTAAATATGTATGCAGAGCCTTTGCCCACTTATTCTGCAATGCCACTGCTCATTGTCTGTGCACATGGACGTCGCGGTGCAGTTAGGGCAGTACTGAAGGGTGCTGGATATTTCACTTACTCTGTCAAGTGCAATATTATTCATAATAAGCCCCTATTTCACCTTAGCATCTGTATAAACTGCTAAACCTACCTTAATATGTAAATATTTTTATTACTGCAGCATCACTGACTCATCACCCATTTGAATCTCATCTCATCCCATCCCATCCCAACAAGGGCTGCACCTTATATTTAGCAAATTTTTATTGTACGTTTACGGTCTTGTGGTTTGGAATTTATTATCTTCATGCGTCTCATTATCATACTATGACAATAAAGGAATCATACACTGCCTGGCCAGAAAAAGGAAGTTTGAATTTATATCAACAAGCGCCTAAAAGCCAATGACTGGATCATTATTACAGCTCAGCGATGTTATTCAGCAGTAAAGTGAAGTCAGCCGAGTACCTGAATCTACTGAATGGCCAGGTTATCCCATCAATGGACTTTTTTTTCGTTCCTAATGGCATGGCTACATTCCTGGTTGATAATACCAAGGCTCGAATTGTCAAAGAGTGGTTCGGAGAGCATGAAGACTCATTTTCACACATGATTTGGCCACCACAAAGTCTTAACTTTAACTACATTGAAAGTCTTTGATATGTGCTGAATTAGACTCTATGGCGACACCTACCATCCACACGAATTCTCAGTGAGAAATCAGCACATGAAAACAATGCATTTACGAACGCGCCCCATAATGAAGGCCAAAGGAGGTCCAACGAAATATTAAAGTGCAGGGCTATTTGTTTTGGGCTAGGCAGTTTGTTTTATGGTGGCAGGATTAACAAGGATTCAGATGGAAAAAAAAACGTCTTGGCACCCATTACAAACCTTCCGGGCTCAATACCTTGACACACGTTGACATGGCACCGAAATGTAGGGCTTTCAGAATCACGCACACAAGCACGAGATGAATCCAGCTGTCAGCTGCCACTCAATCTGCAGACGTTACTGGGAATATTAATCTTGACTGCATCAGTCGTGGGGGTAGGGGGGGGGGGGGTACTGCAAAACTCCCAGAAGCCTTTGCAGAGCTGATTCTGCCCATCCCAGCAATGGGCTGATTTCCCTGTGTATCTGCAGTCGTTTCCTTCTTCCCCATGTACAGACTGGAAAGGTCAAATGACACCCAACCGGCTCAGACATTTACAAGTTTGTCACACTAATAGCACCGCGAGGTGGCTTTCCTTCAGATTGAAGAGGAGCCCGTTTAACGCCCCTGAGGATGCCTCCAAAGGCCAGGGCCAGACAATGCTGCATGCTTCACCTCACCATCATTCACTAGAAATTTCTCTCTGAGCCGTTGCTTGTCCCCGAAGCCACAGAGACAGGAAAGGGCGTTCCTCGCAGCGAAGGCGCGTCACGGGGTTCCTCGCAGCGGCGGTAGCTACGAAAGCACCAGCACTGGCTCTCCGTTCGCAGCACGGCGATAACCACGGCAACGGTATCTCGATGGGGCGAAAGCCCAAGATCAGACGTCACCTATCACTCGCAGTGTGCGCCGGCCAGCGTGAAACACAGCACTCGAGGTGACAGGACGGGATCCGGACTCTCTGTGGCGTCGTTCTCTACAGATAACTGCCGCAATGTGGAAAGAGCAGGTGTAAATTGAGTAGCTAAGGGTTTGAGGAAGGCAGCTAATTTAGTCTCCGGTGGGTTTCTTGTTATTGCTGTAGGCAGCAGAAGCATATGAGTCTTATGTAACGTCAAACTCTCTCCCATAAGTACCAGATGTCCCTCCCAAAAAAAGATTTTCATTCAGTATTTAGCAAATGACTGCATTCTCTGAAGGGGGCCTTCAATCTATCCAGCATCAGTTTGGAGGATAATGAATGCTGGAAAAAAATCCGATGAGCACTTAAATGAATTTAACTGTATAAATAGGTAAAAACAGCTGTATAAATTGATAAAAACAGCTGTATAAATTGATAAAAGCAATTTGTTAATCCATTTGAGCTAACAAAAATGTCCGATCAGATAATTGTATATATCTGATTTTATTTTTGTTTTTACCATAATAATGATTCTGAGGTTTATTAAGTTTCATGATTCACAACACGCCCAGTTAGACATGAGAATCGGTTAAGGTGAACTTGCTCCTTTAGAACCTACCTTAAATGCTCTCGGCCATGATAATCTGTGTGTTGGTGGATCAAGTTCTCTGGGGGCTCTGGGTTGATGCGACGGGTCACATGGGTTTGTTTTCTGGATCTGAAAGAGAAATAAGAGAGAATTAAAAATGATGCAACGTCAATAATCTGCTAATCGGCGACGGGGGGCTGGGGTGCTTGGTGGTAAAATTTGACTAGATTCAATGTTTAAACATTGCTTCCAAAGCAGGCCCGTTTTATTGAGGGAGGGGGGGTCTCCTAATTTTGCTAGGGGACTTTCCTGGATCCATGTTTTTAAATAGTCTCGAAGTATTGTTACTTTGCTGGCCCTCTGTCCAGATCCTTTAGTCCTGTGGGAGGTTCTCTCATCTCCTGTAGCGCTGAAGATGGCTTCCGGCCTCATCTTTGATCCTGTGTCACTCCCTATAGGGCAGGTAATACGATTCACAGGAGAGGACTGAGACGTGTTCTGGCTTGGTGCCCGGTGCAGAACCCAATCAGTTCACTCTATTATTTTTGACACGTTCTTGAACGATAAATCATCTGAGAGACAGAGTGATTGAATTTACATGTGCTGGTAGAGAATGGGAAGAGGTACGCACTGCGTGCTTCTCTGATCCATTCATCTTTGTTAGCTACTGATTTTCAGAGTCTTTCATTTCCTCTACAGTACAGTACAGCGAAGGGGGATTTACTGCACACCTGTGGTTAGTGTCCTCACTGGCAAAACAGCTTCAGTTTTGGTAACACTTTACCTGAATGGGCACGAATAACAGTAGCACACTCTTATTTGTATTAATTAACCAGTAACTAAGTGTTAATTATGCACTGATCCCATGTTCATTCGTCATTAATCACTCATGACGGTTCCTGTATTTCATGCAGGGACTATATTAGTTAATGTTACCAAAGATTCTACAGCAGACATGACAGCCTTTCCAGTCTGATGTTATTAATCAACTTTTTTCTTTTACATTTTTTAACACATTTGTTTTGCCAGTGTTTTTATCTAAAGTTTCATGCAATTGAGAAACAGCAATTGACCTATGTGTGTTAAGGATGGGCGATGTCAGCTTAACTGGAATATGGCGATGTTTGATGTTAACATTATCCTGTTTAACATCGCGATGGACGATGACATCGGGGGGTGGGTCGTACTTTCCCTATTCTGCACTGAAAATAGCAAGTTTAAGTACTGAAGTACGTGATTATTTGGGACTATTTCAGTCATAGTGATGTAGTGACGGCACTGGCCGGATCGATCATTAAAAAAGGAACCACGTCATTCAGCATTTTTTGCACTGCAAAATCTTCACTATACAATTGAATTAATTGAATAATTTTGAATGTAAAATGGAAGTTTTAGCCTATAAAGTGTGCTGCTGTTCTGCTTTTATTCCAAATAACGTGTGACTGGGAACAATTTATACAAACATTTTATCTGTCTTTTATGGCTATTATTACCTAAGCAGAAAAAGTAATTAATTATTTGAAATCTGACCAAGTAGTTAGCCTACTGTGGGGGGGGGGGGGGGGGAATCGCGATGTTGGCTCTACACCATGATATCTGTCAGTCATTGGGGAGGGATGCTGGCATTGTTTGCTGGCCCAACCCTAATATGTGTGCAGCCATCTTCCTGTATGTTGATTAACTATATCTTGGGCCTTCAAGACGCAAGCGCATGTTGGACTATAAAAGAAGCAGCTTCTTCATCTCTTCAGTCATTCTTTGTTTATAGCAGTGGGCTAAATGACCATTATTGGCATGGAAAATTAGTTTTACTTTTAATTGACGGAACTGCTTTAAAAGTGGGAAATTGGCCATCGACCAACAGAAAATGGTACTAGATCATGGACCGGGGACAGACCTGGGTCTGTTCAACAACCTTCTGGTGTCAGGATAGTGCCAGCAGCACGATGGATGTTTCTGAGGTCAAAGACTATAAAACATTACCTTCACACACTCCGCTAACTTCCAGACTCATTTTTCTTTTTCGTCCACAGGTTCTATTGCAAGATGTTCCTACATCAAATACCATTATTCTGCAGCCAACATCCCGAAGAATCTGTCCCACAACATGACAAAGACCATCAGACAGGACGAGTGGCACGCCTTACGTATGATACCTGCGCTTAGCCTGCTCACCTACACACCACGGGTCTTCACACCTGAACATGGAGGGTTTGGCTCAGTCTTGTCTGGTTTAGTAATTAACAAATCAAATCGGGACATACATGTTAAATTGACATTTTACCATATTTAACATATGTTTTGCTTGTTTATTATTACACAAATTACTGTTTAGGCATGACTGATCATACTGTTCGATAGGTTCAACCTATCGGACAGCTCGTACTTACAAATGGCCTACCGTACAGCCTATGATATTAAAGATTCTAGTTAAATATGTAATCAGGAAGCACACACTTTGTGACGCTCTTGCACTTCTTTGGCAATATTTACTTTTTAGTTACTTTTATTATTACTGTATAATTATTACAATTATTATGCACTGTATCAGAATATCAGAAGTGGAGATTTCAGGTCCAGAGAGTATTTATCCAGATCAAGATTTTTGTTTCAACCAACCTGTTGAGTACTCTGTGACTGTGACTCTTCATACTTGACTGGTTGGTTGAAATGAAATCTTGGTCTGGATTTATAATCTCTGGACCTGAAATCTCCAGCTCTGATCATTATTCTTCTGACTTAAAGACAGACAGAGGGAACGAATCTCCTTCGTAGCCTGGGAACTGCCTGTAATAGCAGCCTATTGCTGGAGCTGTGAATATGGATGCCTTGAACGTAATTATTAGCAGGTATGAGTAGGTGAGCGCCTTTGGCGTCCGTGTAGCAGGTGACAGCTCCAGGCACAGTCCCGCTGCGACTCCAGCTCTCCCAGCCTGATCGTGCTGCATTCTGGAGGTCACAGCGAGTAAGTTCTCAGCCCTACAGGAGCATCCTACGTGTTCATCTGACTCTAATTCTAGCTTATTATCACATCTTGCTATTGCTATATCAAGGGGTTTTGTCCTCTATGCTGTGTGCAATGGCAAGGTTCCTCCTTGGAATTATTCTGGTAATGGATCGTGGCATGCAAGACAAATAACACGAGACATAAAATATAGTGGACCTGTTCCACCATATTACCTTCTGTAGGACAAGCAAGCAAAAGCTATAATTAAAAGAGGGAGCACCGTTGTAGGGTACGGACAGACTCGGACGGGGCGCCTAGGCTGTGGAGGAGATAATCAGATCATAAAGTTTGAAATACAGCATGTAAGTGCTTTGAATGGTACGGTTAATTTTAAAAGGCTGGCATTGTTCGGAGAGTGGCAGAGAATAGGAGTGATTACTGATAACCTTCTGGGGTCAGTTCTTCCCTAATTGCCTGAAGTGTTGCATGCGGTCAGCCTGTTAATCATCAGCAACTCTGAATTCCCTGCTGTGTCTGAAAATTAGAAGGAGAGTATAAAAGCAGGAGAAGCAGGTGCAGCAAGCTCCATAGCTCTGGGTCGTGTTTGTCAAGGTCAGAGGTATTTTCAGCTTGTTTTTTTTTTGTTTGTTTTTTTTGAACTACAGCAGATCCACATTATTATCATGAGTAATATTACAACTTTGAGCTGATGAACCTCTCACCTCTGGAAAGCCAAGTGCTATTTGTAATCTGAGATACAGAAACTATAGAGGTATTAAAATGGTCCCTGCTTCTGCTTGATAATACTTCATAATTCCGGAGGGTCAGTTATTCCAGCAAAATGTAATATACTCAGATTTATGCTATACTATACTGGTGGTTTGACTCATTGTAGGTCAACCCTTGAGGGCTGAAGCCCAGCGTGAGCTTAGTGGGTGGTCATATGCGCAGGCTGTAGACCCGTTTGGCCCAGTGCCTGTTCCTTACTGGGAAAGAGTAACTGCTCACACACCTTGCACACAGCACTGTCATAAACAGCCAGTTTAAGTTGAAGTTTAGGGTTAATGTGTTACTATACCAGTTCTAGCACCAATGGATTCTGTATTTAATATGTATTTTTCATAAAAAGTAGGGTCTCTCACAGCAAACCTGTTCATAATAAGATCCGGTTGGCCATATTGCCTGTTAACCCCATTGAATCCTAGCCTATCCTTCATTCACAGTCTAGTGATTTTTCACATCGTCCACCACAACGGGGGCTTTCAACACGCAGAAATTAAACTAAAGACCTCCCACCCAGTGTGAAAACTACTGAAAGGGCCTCCCAATGGGGGAAAAAATACTGAAGTTTCCGGGTCTTCAGTTTTTAATTATTCATGCGATCTCACTTTAGTGGTGGAGTATTCCTAGCATTGGTCTATTTTCATCTGGGGGGGGGGGTGTTTCTGTTTTAAGAAAGGCTGAAAACCCCCGAGCTGTGGGTCTCGCTTCGGTCCTACGATTAGGTGCCTTTATTTCTAACCTCCCAGTTCACCCACAGGCCGGCGAGAAGCTGAGTTTCTGTCCTTCAGTCCTGTGCGGAGCGTGATCTTCTGTCCAGCACTGGAAGACTTACCATAATTTCAGGGTGTTTCAGTGACAGGAATAATGCAGTTTCTGGCAGCGATTCTGTGCCCAATTAAGACCCCAATAGCTCTAAAATCTGCATATAAATCACCCATCATTCTTCTGAGCCAAACAGTCTCTGAAAAGTTCATCTCGCAGACAAAGAGCTGTTAGCTTCGTCCGATCTTCTGGAAAGTCACATCTGCTCTGCTTCCTCACCTGAAGCCCCCCCAGATAGAATACTGGCTCAAAGAACAAATAAACTTACTATGAAATAAGCTGGATCAATCCATTGTGATATACTGGACAAATGCAACAAAAATAATAGCGAGAATAATGAGCAATAATGATGTGTTTCTAATGGCTAACTGCCCATAGTGTACAGTTGTGTGTGACAGTGTGTGTGTGTGTATGTATGTGGTGACTCATGATGACAGCTGGCATCTCAGGCAGGGTGTATCCTAACCTTGTGGCCTCGCTGCCTGGGATAGGCTCCAGGCCCTCCTGTGACCCTGAACTGGTTGGAGGATGGATGGATGGATGGATAGATAATGGACAAATCCTGTAGAGTCACTTTTAATGTTCACCTGGGCTAGACAGCTACATCCTGGAAAAGGGCAATGCATTGTGACTGAAAGTACAATCGAAGACCTCAGATTAAAGGGATTCGCCAGAAAATTAATTACGAGACAGTGACATTGAGCACTTAGTTTTATAAGCTCAGTTTTCTAACTTTGAAAGCAGCAGCTGTCTAAAATCAGACAGTTACAATCATCTGAAATAGGTCAATGGAATTTATTGATATGCAGCATGTTGATCTCTGCCGCTCTAGACCTTAAGGTGTAATCGCTTTCCTCAAAGGTCCCTCGCCTGCCTGACCCCATTAACTTAAATTTAGATTAACTGCACAGACGTTAACGTGAGATGCACCCTGAGAATGCGACGCAGTGAGCGGCGAGGGTGCAAGTCCTGCATGCTAATCTCAGCCAATCAGAAACAACAGTCATAGGTAGCTATGAAAGAGAACTCATTTTATACAACATTTACAATACCGTGAAAATCTTTTATGCAGTTGAAGAGTTGCTGATATCTTAAACCTTTCCTCAGAGGCACCCCCGTCATTGCATTTCTTCATTAAATTTCACCATCAACTTATTCCGTTAAGTTAGTTAAATAATTTGATGTACTGATTAGCCAAACAGGCTATGCTAACCGTCAACAGATAGTGGAGAGACTTTCAAATTAGTTTTGCAATAACTAAGCTAACACACTTTGACAGACATAATATTTTACGTGATCGCCATGGAGATCATGCAAGATAATCGTCTGACTGCCTGAAACCTTTGCTATTCTACAGGATCTGTTCTACAGGAGCAAAAGAAATGCGAAATGAACGAATAGTCAAGGGATTCGGGGCAGGGTTCAGCTAGTGCTAAACAAGGCTGCTTACCTCACACACTAGCACTGCTCCTTCTTCAGCCTGGCTTTGCTCCCACAGACCTGCGGCGGATGACGGCTGGATTCATGGGCATGGCAGGGGCCATCATCCTCTTCGGATGGCTGGTGGGGTTGTTGGGCGGCTGCTGGGATCAGGGTCTCATGCAGTATGTGGCTGGACTGCTCTTCCTCATGGGTGGTGAGTGGGTCTGGAATCGCTGCACATTCTGTCAGCACTGGGCCGAGGGGCCGTCCGCCCTAACCATTCTGCTTTGTCTTTGCTCCAAAGGCACCTTCTGCATAATCTCCCTCTGCACTTGTGTGGCCGGCATCAACTTTGAGTTCTCCCGCTACCCACGCTACCTGTATGGACTGCCCGACGATATCGCCCATGGTTACGGCTGGTCCATGTTCTGTGCCTGGGGGGGGTTGGGGCTGACGCTTATCGCTGGGTTCTTCTGCACCCTGGCCCCCTCTATGCAACCTGTGCCATCCCAATGCTCCAAGACGCGGCCGGAAAACGGCACCGTGTGCTGAGGACCCCGAACCTCTCTGCACGTTCCAGCGTGTGAAAAGAGAGGGGGAGCACCATGTACATTTTGGGCAGCGCAAACGACGTGCAAAAAAAAAAATGTGTGTGTTCAAACACAGGCCTTTGCTAGGTTTTGCCAAAAGACTGAGAGAAACAGGACATTGTGTTACGGCTGCTTCCCAAACGGAACACTTGACAGCATCTGAATAACAAGTGCTGCAGATTAACAAGTCAATCTCTATTGTGAAGGACAGGATTCTGCTTAAGGAAATTTCAAAAGAAAGGAATTAAGAGATGGCGGTTTAGCTCGGAGGCTGCGACATAAGAAGCCTGGCCTGTAATATAGCGGATGGAAAACCCTCTGCTTCCTTAAGGAACCATTCCCAAAAAGCGTGGAAATCTGCACGGGACAGACGATGGGATTATCTGAGTACTATCAGGCTTTTCCGGAGCTGGGGTCCTTAATTCACCTAGGGGGCCCTACTCTCTTCTGGGAAAGTTCTCATGAAAACCATTTTGCTTGTCGTTGAATTTCCCCACACAAACTGGGAGGAAAGGAAAACAAAAATTCACATTTGTGCTTTATTGAGCTTGTGATCACAAATTACTTTTTCAAACCCTTTCGAACGTGTCGTGTCAACAGTTTCCTCTTTCTAGTGCAAATCTGAACGCGGTTTCTTGAGAGCGCTCTGAACGTAACCCATTAAGCATGTCAAACTTCAAGCACTCTTGTCAGGTTTCCCCACATGTAAATAGCTGTAAAATTACACTATAGACAAAAAAATGTGAAGAGGATGTTGGCTATTTCCACCATTAAGGGTACATTTTCCTCGAAGCAATTCAGGGCTCTCAATGGGCTGCAGTCTGACGAAGCATTGTAAAGTTACAGACGGCAGAACATCTCCTGAGGCAATATATACACTATAATTCAGTCCATGTTGTATTCCAGAAAAGGGGGGGGGGTGACCTGACTCAATAAGAACACCTCGACTCTTAGCCATCACCGAGATAGAAGCATATTATGAGCTTAAAAGACAATCTGCTCTGAGACTAGTGGGTCTTAGATGGCTGCAAGAGA
Source organism: Brienomyrus brachyistius (assembly GCF_023856365.1). Lineage (NCBI taxonomy): Eukaryota > Metazoa > Chordata > Actinopteri > Osteoglossiformes > Mormyridae > Brienomyrus > Brienomyrus brachyistius. The sequence continues at coordinate 22,327,305 of NC_064535.1, forward strand.
TGATTCGTGAAATGACCGGATTCCTTCGCTTAAAAGGGAAAGCAAAGTGATAATCAAATCTGGTACTAAAAAGTAAACCAAGGCCCAGTTAGTGACGGACAGTCACTCGGGCCACAGGCTTTTCATTTCCTTGATTTTCCTCAGACTACAGGAACATCAAGCTAAAATAACTTAAAGCTAAATCACCGTATTCAAGCACAGAACCCAGCTTCGTTTGAATGCATGGATGGAGCAGAAATCATCATGCTCTGAACACCATACTTCTCTTGCAGCTGGACTTTGGTCATTGGTACAAAGACAAGGGTAGGAGACATTCTGTAATTATTTAACAATAAATAAAGGATATGACTGCTTTTTACTCCAGCCTTGTCATTGCCCAGGTCTCATGCATGATCTCTGTGCCATTAGCGGCTGCATTAGCAAGACACTTAACAGACAAATGAGGTTGGAAAGGACAGACAAACACCGGTGTCAAGTTTGCATTTATTTAATATTTAGTTTTTCCAGACCTGTGTTGGGGAGGGAGGGCACACATCATTTAGAGCGTCGTTAAACAGGTGTTTAAACGCGTTATCCCATAGCTAACTGTATCGCTTGCTTTGAATTTATTTTCTATTGTCTTTAATACTGAGCAGATGGCAGACTGCAGGCAAGGACCGTTGCGAGAAAGGCGGGGAACGGAGACAGCCCCGCTGGAGCGGCTCTCACACTAATACTCCACAGCAGAATGGCATCCCCTCCAGTCTCCACAAAGGCCCTAGTCTGCTTCTAAAAAACTGCTTCAGCTTGAGGATTTCCTTTTATTTTTTTTAGAGGTAGCCAACCAATCCAACACACAAAAAAACTGGTATATATCCTTTGTATCGCTCCAGCAACATGACTTTTCATTCATGACTGGTCAAATGTACCAACAGGGATTCCCCCTACCCATGATGTCATCAGAGAATCGACGAGTCATCAGGGCTGGTCTCATTCTAAATAACTGTCTTCTTCTGCACTTGACTGAAAGGATTTTCCCCCCTCAGCTCATCAAGTGGGTCTCCTACCATCGCATCTGCACAGCAACAGGGCGGCTACCCAAAATGGCAAAGTCTTCAAAGAGGCCAGTTACCACGGATACCACATAGTGGCACCTTGTTTCCCAAACGAAATTGCACGTTTTGTCTGCATCCCATTACTACAGGGCCCTTCAGGTGTATCAGTGCACAGCCCTCTGATACAGAGGTCTAACTGTGTCACTCTTAGGGGAAACAGCACCCCCTGCTGCAGTGGAGGCTGGCAGAGTTGCCCGCATGCAGAATAGGCCTAGCTGCTCTACGGCCCAAAAAGGCCTCTGGCAGCTTGCCTGTTCATAATTACCTTCACAGGGTAAAAACAGCACAGCATGGAGCACCTTAGCCAAATCCCAAAGGCTGGATACTTCCAGTGTTGTGACGTCTGGGAACGGGGGAGGGGGGGGGTTTCCCTAGTGAGAACAGTTTTTTTTCTCCTTTTCTCAAACTGAATTAGGCTGAAATCAACATTTTCTGTTATTTTCTTTTAATAACCTTCTGCCATCCTTACTACACACCCAGTGTTTCTAGTTAAGGTTTGGATGTTTTGGTGAACGAACCAGTGTGCGCTCACCCTGGGGGGGGGCGCAGAGAGAGAGAGAGCCTGGTATGGCCACAAGCCAAAAGAAAATAAACACAAAACAATGAAAAATACAGAGCAACAGAAACAGGAAAACGTAATATTTGTTATGGTGTTAATAATTTTGTGATGTGCTGATTGTGTGGTTATGCCCCCCCTAGTGGCGGTCCATGGAAGTACTCTGTAGCAGGTCTGTGGCTGTTTGGGCTGGAGGTCTGAATGGTGTCTGGAAACCAGGTGGGGGTGAGTGGAAGGGGCCAGTGGGTGTAGCAGCCCAGCCAGCTCTGTGATTTGGGAACTGTGCACTGAAGGGTATACTGTGGGGGGCCAGTGAGGGCGTTGTGGAGCCGGATGCCTCCATCTCAGTGAGCGTCTGCAGGGACTTCAGCCAGTGAGGTGGGTCATCCTGCAGAGAGTCCAAACTGTGGGCTGCGGATGCTGGGATGCCTGCAGCAGGTGGGTGAGAAGAAAACATTTAGCCTTGAACACTATGCCACAGCGGGGTCATGCTTCCTGTGAAGGATCTCGCATGAGATCCGTCTTTATATTTACTTATTTAGCAGAAGCCTTTGTCCAAAGCGGCACAAATGAGGAACGTATCTGAAGTTAGAGATCAGGGTCAGCCAGGAGGGCCTCGCTCAGGGGCCCAAAGGTGATATGATCACCTGAGAACTTATGACCTTCCCCACTCAGCCAAACACTGCCCAGAGAACAGCAACAAATTTCTTGTATGCTGTAAATATTCAATACAATTACATTTAACCAAATCAGAAATGCAGCCATTTGTATCATGCAGAGGGCTTTGATACACATACCCCTTTACCATTGGCTGTCATGGATACCCACTTAGAACACTCCTTACCGGCGGATAAATTCTGATTGGTTACCTGTAATGATTGCTGGGTCCATCCATCTGACCATTCCGTCCCAGCTAAGACTGTGTGACATGCCCCCTGAGCCAGGTGTGTGACCTGGAGCCCCTGTGTGGTTAATGATGGAGGGGGTCAGGGATGAGGAGGAATTCTGCAGTCCCCCAAAGTTGATATTGATGTTGGGCAGAAGAGCCCGCAGACCATCCTGCCATTCTTTCATATTTAGATTTTCTATAGAATTGCTATTTTCTGTAGAAGAGAGAAAGCAAAAAATATTCGAGAAATGTGAGTATCAAGTGCTAATTTATCAGCGTGCCACAAGACACTTCATGTTTTCCAAGACAAGCGTCCATTACTGATCCATAGTGAGACTGCAAATATAATCAGCCAGATCTTACAACCTCATTACAAGCTTTTCATTTCCATTCCATCACTATTTACAGACAACAGTTGTGCGACAATGTAAACGCCAATAAAATCCACCAATTTATTCATACAATAAAGGTCTCACGTCGCATGTTTCAATGGCAGACCTGTTCAGAGTAATCAAATCCTAACTTTGCATCTATTTCTTTGCTGTTATGCTAAAACACAAAAAAAAAAAAAAAAGTTTTTCGCTTAGCCAGGAAAAAAAACAACAGCTCTTCTCAGTCAGTGACGACAAAGAAAGACTGAAAGGTCCACATGACAACAGGAGACCAAAATGCCTTCCAGGGTTTATTTGCAGTAACCGCTCAGAAGCAGCAAAGACAACTTCAGAGATCAACTGAACGGCCTATCACTCACAGTAGAACAAGACTTACCAGTGACTCCCAGTCATTTACAGAAGGCACTGCAGATTTGATTCCCTCATATGTGCAGAACCAAATTACTGAATATGAATGTAACATCTAATTTAAAGTCAATAAGATACCATTTACAAAATAAATTTTAGTCTAGAGAAGTTTATGATAACTAAAGCAGGAGTTTGCTGGCATCTTGTGGTAACATAGAGAATTGCATTACTACTAAGACCTAAAAAATGTTTTGTTAGTTTGACAGAATTATTATAGCCAACTCTAGTTAAGAACCTTCGGCAAGTGTATGACAGAGAATTTTCCCTGAATCTTCAGGATAAGCCCATCATCCTCCTGAAATCACTGACAGTCCAGCATGTCCCCTCTGCCCCTTGATGGCCCCCTACCTGCAATGGGAACGCCCCCCAGCCCAGTGCTGTGCTGCGCTGGTAAAAAGTCCATGAAGCAGCTGCTGGTGCTGAGGCCGGCCGTGTGGTTTAGCGGGCTCCCGTGCGGCGGGTAGCCGAGCCAAGGGTGACGTGCTGGATGGCCTGGGAAACCGCAGGAGGCCAAGACCGCGCGGTGCTGCAGGTGTGACAGGTGCGGGGGGAGGGGCCCGTGTTGGGGGCGGCGCAGAGTCCCCTGCAGAACCCCAGGAGACAACTGCGACGTGTCCTGAACCGAAAGCTCCTTCTCGATTAAGTCAGCAAGCGCCTTGCGAGTGACGTCGAAGGGGTCAAAGCCAAGGTCGTCCTCCGGCTGCTTGGAGGAGCCGAAGCCAAACGCCGCCTGCCAGTCCGTGGACGATGCCACTGGGATGGTCTCTGCGGGGGGGATGCAGGCAAAACCATTATACCACACTGGAAGGGGGAGCCCAGTGGCCAAACCACACAGCAGACACCCACCTGACGTGAAGAGGCTCTGAGGCTCAGGTGCTGTGGGCCAATCAGAGTGCCCTTGGGTAGGGCCGGAAGGGGGGGCGTGGCCACCTGGGAGAGGGTTGGGGTGCCGGAAGTTGCTGTTGTCCGAGAAAAGTGACTGGGATTCGGCTGCTGCCCCTTCAAAGGGGGATCGGGCAGCAAGGGTGGACATGCTGATGGGGACGACCAGTCCAGGCTTAGTCAGGCCCGGAGGAGGCGAGGGGGACTCAGTACCGTGGTTCTGGAGAAAAGGGGAACGTTAAAACATTTTAACAAAAAAAAAAACTAAAATTAGCAAATTAGCTCACACAAGGAATCTCTTCCTGGACTTCTCACATTCCAGTGTGCAATAGTCATGGGTTGAGAAACACAGTGAGTGCAGCATAAGCAACTCTAACTGCTGGATATGAAAGAGCCACACGATTTGACCTCCAGACACCCAGCAATGCTGACACTTGGCAGCCCCTATGCCAGGTAAGATCTGAGGCCCCTGAAACAACGTAGGCAGGATCTGGGAACACTTTGCCGTCAATCAATTTCTGGACTATGCCAAGTACAACTAAAACTCAGACAACAGTTAAACTCAAAATAATTTGACACTTTTGTACTAAACGACTCTACCACTGTAGAGGTGACAATACAAAAGATTTCTCTCAAACTTAAAAGGTATTTTTCATTTTGTGAAAAGCCAAAATTTCTATGTAGCAAATGTATAACAAAAAAACAAGAAGTGATTATATATACAAATAGAGGATTTTAACCAAAATATTTAGGTTGGCAGGGTACGTTCTCAAACAAAAAATCACAGTTGTACAATTTTTTTTTTATTCCTTGGAACTACCTAACCTACCACATCTATTTTTTTCGTATTTTTTTTTTTTTACTCTTTTCAGTTCAGACTGTACGAGCTGCCTGATTCATGCTACTATGGTAACACATGAATTTACACAGCCTTTAATAAAGCTTTAATCAGTTTTTGCAGAAATAATACACCTTACCAAAATTAAACCGGAAGACGATAATGGAGCACAAGGAGAATGCAACTCTACAGCACAAGCCAACAGAAACTAATGAATGAAACTGTGAGCAATCATGCATCGAAATTCCAAGGCCTGAAATAAAGCTGCAAACAATTTTAGCAGGATGTCGCGGCTTAGCATGTCTGAATGTAATGTGTGCAGTCACATGCACGGAAATGCCCTTTAGGAGCTGAACGTCCAACGCATGGATGGCACTTACTAAGGCTGACAAGCTGAACAAATAGATGAGCCGGGGGGGGGGGGGGGGATTCAGTGTGTCAGTGAGGACAGAGAGAGTGCGTGCAGGTGAGAATGAGAGTGACAGTGAGTCAGCTAATGGGAGTCTCTGCTACTGACCAGTTGATGGCTTCCCAGGTCAGAGTCATGCTGACATTAACACACAAGAAAAATAAGCCCATATGCGTCAGGAGGTCGAAAAGAAAGAGAGACAGTATATCTTACTTGTATACTTTCCCCGTTCCCTATACTAATGGTCTGTGGTGTTTTTTCGCTGGGACTGAAAGGCAAAATGAGAAAGGATTAGCAGGGTTAAAATTTCATGAAAAAAAATGAACAACTGGTGAAAAGCACAGTTCTTCGTCTCAATGGCAGATTAAGTCAGCAGTGATAACATTTCTTACATTAAAGAGAATAATTAACAAAAGGCCTATTTCTGGACAAACAGGAAGTGGCAGTACCACTTTTTGCCCAGGCATACCTGGCAGGTTCGCAGTGTGAATAAGGGGAGGGCATGGCCCCTTGGCTTGGCCCCAGGTCCGAGTCTAGCCCGTTGCCAGTCATGTGCTCTGAGTCGGGGCCGTCCAATAGGGGCGGAGTCTTGTGGTGCTCACCCAGCCCATTGGCTATTTTGCCCGAGCCCTGCAGCCACGGCCACGCCTCTTTGCTGCTACTGTTGGGTCTGGTAAGGTTGACAGGGGTGGTCAGCAGGGGGGCGCCACTACAGCACAACAGAAGGGAATGTTTAATATGTGCTTAAACGTGATTAAGTGATGGCGAAATAATCTAGGCTGCTAAATTTGCACTCAGGAAACAGATAAACTGGTAGTAGTTCTCATGTCCCCATACCTTGATATTTACTTTTGCACCTGCGTTATCACGGGAAAAGTACCTTTGTGCTGAACTGGACTTGCCCTTTGACTTCTCGCCTGCCCCGGCTGAGCTTTGCAGGAAGTTGGGGTTCGATTTGTAGAGCTCTTGCAGAAGCTTCTGTTCGTACTCCTGGTGCTTTCCTGCCTGCACGCATACACATGGAGGCTGAGCACGGGACGAGTCCCAGAGGACGAGTGCAGCAGCGTGTGGCTGACAGCCTGATGCTGGAACCGACCTGCATCTCCTCCTTCGTGAAACTGGCCGCCTCGTCCCCCAGCTCATGGAGGTACATGCAGTCCGCCTTCGGACACTGCATACTCTTCAGGAAGTAACTGCAGTACTTTGTCGTACCTAGAGAGGCCTGGAACGAACACACACACACACACACACACACACACACACACACACACAGACACACAGACACACAGACACACAGACACACAGACACACAGACACAGACGTGTCATGTTAGCTTAAGGGGAAAAGGCATTCGCTTTACCAAGACCGCAAGCGAAAAGCCTACAGGAGGCTGGCAGGAGCTCACACTTACTTTAAGTGTTCTGCCATCCACGACCACATTGTTCACACACTGTATAGCTCTGAGGGCATCTTCAGACCGAAGGTATGTGACGTAAGCACTTGCACTAGGACCCTGGGAGTCACAGCACAGCCATATTCACCTCCACTGACTATTACCAGCATAATTACCTTACATTACAATGCACGCAACTTAACGTAAGAACGTGATTTATGATTTACATCCTAATAAACTAACCCAATAAAACCATATATAGAAAAAAAAAACATTTAGTTATTAGGCAGATCAGGCAGTCTAAAGAAGAATGTCCCAAGAGCCGTTGGTAAAGAGGACAAAGTCTCTACGCTTACCTGGGAACCTGCGTAAGACGTGCTGTTGTTGATTACCACTTTGTGAATTTTTCCGAATTTCCCGAAATATTCTGGCCTCTTTAGAACCTGAAAGTCCAGACAAGGTGCTAAGAATGTTCATTCGCTGACTCTGCGCTATCCGGCTGCTAAGTCGGCGCGAGCGGAACTAGGAAGGCATTCCAGACTCCAAAGCAAATAATGAAAATATCACAACAAGGCTGCTAAGTCCAAAGCTGTCAAAGAACGTACAACTATAAGAGGCGAGAAATTACATGTTGACATAACATCTTGCCTTTGGTGGCATCTGTGGGCAAGGCAGACAAAGAAGAGAGGCCAGGTAATAGTTTAAAAATTAGGTAGTCACACCAACATTCACCGCGACTAGGTCCTGATTTGCCCAAGAATTCTAAACAGGATCAGACTAGCATTAGCATCTTTTAGCGAGTGCAGATCCTCTGCAAGGGCCCCTTACCTCCAGCTCAGCCAGCCTCTGCGACAGCCCCACCACAAACACCAGGTTCTTCTGCACCACGCGCACGCTTCCCAGGTGTTTGCGGCTCTCTGTCATCTTCTGTTTGCGCTCGTTCTGCTTCTGCTTCTTCTCATTCTTTATCCGCTGGATCTCCTCTGGTGAGAGAGGCTTGTAGACCGCCGGGTCCTCTGGGTAGGGCTGCGCAGGAATGAGAGCTCTTAAGGCCTGGCCCTACACCCCCCCCCCCATCTAACATGTCATATTTTAACCTCTTTACACTCGTGGGACATCAGTGACAATCACATGAAGGAGACGGCTTGCTCAGCCCTGCTACATGTGCAATCACAGATGCTTCAGACTACCATCGAGAATTAGAATTTTGCGATTCATTGAATCTATGTGTCACAGTAGAGGAACACACAAGGAGACGTTTTAAGCACCTTAAATATTTATGCTAAAGCAAAGCATAACTCAGAGATAGCACCCCAGGTCATGTGACACTACTGGTCCACGGAGGAGATCAAGGACACGAGTCCCAGTGTTGGCTAGTGAGCGCCATGTACCGATTTTACACCTCTACTCCGCAGACTGGATAGCTCAGTCACTCCAGATCGCACGCTACCTTCCTACAGGCGGGGCAGAGCCCATTCTCATCTGTGCGGATCCGGTGCCAGCAGAACCGGCAGATCTGGTAACCGCAGGTGCAGGGGAAGAAGTTGATGTCATCGATCTCCAGCGGCTCCATGCAGAGAGGGCACTCCATAGCATCGTCTTTCAGCTCAGGGCTGCGGGACATCCTATAACGCGGAGGGCGGGGTACAAGGCACAGGGGCGGGGCTGGGGGAGACAGACAAGCCGTGTCGTTACAAGGGCAAAGACAGATTAAGTGCTTTATTTACCCTGAGAATATGATGTCAGATGAAGTCACAGCCTCCAGCAGTATCATCCATACTGGCATATTAAACAGAGACTGCACTATAATGAACTAACCCGACGTGTTAGCATGGCATGAAAGTACAGGCTCACTGGCATCTGAAGCAGAGGTAAAAAAACCTAGTTATCCACTGCCACACTTAATGACTCTCCACTCTACTCAGGAGAACCTGGAAATTTCAAAGTGGCTCATCAAGATTAACTCATTTCCCAATCAGAGGGGAATGAGCCTGCGGCAGAGTACAGAAGAGTCCAACTATATAAAGCCACGACCATGCAAATATGGTAGAGAAAAACCTGCGTCATGAATGTGTTCCAATTAGGAAAGTTATCTGCAGGCTTCCAGCATAAGTTGCTGATTAAGTTTTGTTGAGAGTTTGCAATTTTGAAGGGGAGACAAAAAATGATGTTAAATACAATAAAACGGCTGTAATGTTACCATGGCTCTATCATTAGCAGAAAATACTGAGGTGAATAAAAGTTGCTTAATGTCCGATCCACCCACATTTCTTCTCTGTCACTAACTAAAAATCATAAGACAAAATGAGTAATGTAATGAAGGTCAGTCACCCAAATAGAGCATCATGCATTTCTGCATTTTGTAAGGCGCACCAGAGGTAAGTTAAGCAGGATTTAAGGGTCATAATAAACTCTTAACACATTAGCTTCCCCTCTGTTATATTTAAGAAAAGCGGTATGTAAACAAGCACTTTAGTAGCTACAAATGATACTTCAGTTATATTAAGATATTGAGATGACTACATTTTCTGAAATACAAACAGATCTACTTTGACACTCTGGTAAACAAACCGCAAAACAGAAACATCTGTCTCACACACACACACACACACACACACACACACACACACACACACACACACACACACACACACACACACACACACACACACACACACAGAGAATGAACTTGGCAAGCAAAGTCCCACTCCCAAATCTTCACATGCATTTAGACTAAATGGTCACAAAAGTTCACTCAAGTTTTCCGAACATCAAGAATCTATGCATTCAGCACGTATCCGGCATCAACTCACATGAAATTTAAATGACTGACGACAGAAGGAAAGATGTCAAAGTACCATCTGTCACACAGCAGCAAACGGCATCAACCGTAACTCCTTAAGGGTGCAACTCTGTGCTACTCCTTAGCTTGTAGGGGACTCTCTACCCTGACAGGAGTTAGCAGGTTCAGTGAGTGTTACCTCACATGATTGATCAGCAGATACAACACACAGAAAAGCTAACAAGCAACTAGGGCAACTGTACTGATTTCAAACAAGTATTTATTGGAATATGAGTAATTAAGTTGCTATTCAATGGCAGTAAAGTTAAGAAAATGAAAGCTGACGAGTTTATCTAAAATATACTGACCACGGTGACAGTTTCGAACAGTTCAGTTCAAAGTCCTTCTGAGCAGACATTTACCGAAGTGGCTCACCAATGAAGTGCCATTGGTGCTCAATGTTTTCACTCCCAATAAGATTAAACTTCGGATTCTTAAGCGGCCAATCAAAGGAATGTTAGTTACGGCACTGTGGTGAAGCCGTTGTCTATTTTTTTTATCATCGTTATTTAATTTTGGGCCTAAACATACTAATTTGCACATTGTCCACTTAACCCAGTTCCCTTCAATCACAGCACACCTTCCAGTCAAAGCCAATGAGGCGCAGTCTTTACGGGGCAACATACCATGAAAGGTTTGCACACCCCTCCTGTTTGCGATGCCAAATATTCTGTGACAGTTTGCTTAATAAACCAGCCTTGCATAGCTTGTAGAATGTTGTGACCTCGTTTACTTAAATAGTTTAAAGTTGCCTCTGATAACAGAATCCCTAAGATTGTCTCACAAGCCCAGTTCATTTTGCGATGAGAGCCTGATTTCCTGTGGGATGAATCTTATGGTTCGATCCACCTTCAGTCTGGTAACGATTGACTTGTGGGCTGTCAGAGCGATACAGAGGAAGACGTCAACATACACTCACCCAGTAATGAGACAAAAATTGGCCTCTATTAGTCTTTAAAACCATTCAGCAGTCCAGCAGCTGAGAAAACGTCGCTTAAACCATGAAAAGGCTTTGGGGACCAGCGGCACAGCACTGGGCTCCTGGCCGCGTCCCCCTGGATGTCTGACTGTACCCGCGTAGCGCCCATGAGGAACAGGAAATTTCTACCCTGTCTAGCAGCAATGTTCTCTGTTTCACAGTTTCAAACTCCAAAAATCTGAATCCTTTTCACACCCTTTAAAAAAAATATTAAAATGTTTATTCACTAACAGCGCTCACCCCTCTAGTAACCCCCACTTTCAGGAGAGACCCGGGGTGAATTCGTCAAGATATTTCGCTGGGCAGTAACTTTCTGGCGCTGTTGGAGGTAATACTTCATACGTAAACAACTATCGGTGATACCCATGTCAGGGACACTAATGCTGAAACAGAAAAATACAGATATTTGTGGAGCACTGCAGCACCAGCAGAACATTTACCAAGAATTGTAAAACTCTACGTTCACTGAAAGGTTCCGGTATGTATTGTGGCATGTAAGGGACATTACTTACTCCATTAGTATACTGTTCACTAAAGGTATGATGTCAAAGACCTGGACGAATGTTAAACATGAAACGGCTACAAAATTAGATATTTTTAAAACACTGAAATTCTGTAAGGCATGAATATTACACATGAGCATATATCCAGGTTATGACAAAATGAGACCGAGCTCCACAAGGGGTAACCTGTGACTGATCCACAGCTGGTGTGCCTACTTGGTGTATGCAAACATTATAAATAGAGCTTTTTAACCTTCACCGACAGAAAATGAAACGAGAACAGAATCAAGGCAAGCTCAACCTGAAGAAATGCTGCAAAACAAATGAACGTATATTCGAAATTGAATTATGAACTGTAAAGCAGCCCTCAATTCAACACACTATTTACAATATACCAGCTAGGAAAATCCCAAGCAGGAAAGAAATATATCAACAATTCCTGCGTGTCTCTCTTAAATTTTACCATCAGATGACAGTTACTGCTACCTCAGCCGTGCAGTGCACTTGCAAGTGCGATTTACATGCCTGACACGTTTATACTATCGGTGGAGCTGCTGACAGGGGCTGCAACGCTAGTCCTCGCAGGCCTTTAGAGCAAAAATCAAGTACAGCATTGCAATCACATTTGCACAAGACTGTCTCTCCTACAGATGCTGACCCAGTAACTACCCCTGTTTGCAGTGCATTAGTCAATGAGGGATATAGCCTAAAGTTTTAAGTGTAGGAAAAAACACAGTTACATACTACTGAAGGCAGGTACGTAAGGCATTCAAAACGAAAGATACGCAACGAATGTACACAGGGACCTCAAAAACATCATGAAAGTTCGTTTCGGCAGTAACAGGGGTAAGGGAGTACTTGGCGTGTATTAGTCTTTAAAACCATTCATCAGTCCAGCAGCTGAGAAAATGTCGCGAAAATGCTTCCAGATCCATCGGCACAGCACCGGGCTCCCGGCCGCGTCCCCTTGGACGTCTGACTGTACCCGAGTAGCGCCCATGAGGAACAGGAAATTACTACCCTGTCTGGCTGCAATGTTCTCTTTTTCACAGTTTCAGAAAACCCCAAAACTTTGAATCCTTTTCATGACCTTTAAAAAAATATATATGTTTATTCACTGACAGCACTCACCCTTCAAGTAATCCCCACTTTCAAGACAGACCCGGGGTTAATTCGCCAAGATATTTCGCTGGGCAGTAACTTTCTGAAGCCGTTGAAGTTAATACTTTGTACGTAAATAACTATCAGTGATACCCCTGTCAGGAACACTAATGTCGTTAATGTCCTGCTGTCGGCAGGCAAATTTCAATACAGCTTGTCGTTGAGCGCTACTGCTGTAAAACAAAGTTACTCTGGTCGATGCCGGTGAAGTGCCAACGACAAGGACGGGATTATAGGGGAGTCTTAACTCTGGATGGCGTTTTTCTCTCAGTGTGTCGTGCGATTAGATATAAAAAAATACAAAAAGGTGCCATGTACGGTGGACTACAAGGCCCCCGGACTGAAGGCGGTAGTTAGCCGGCTAACCCGCTTAACTACAGAGCAGCCGCGGCCTGCACTGCCGGGGCCGAGCCTGGCACTCTGCGCCGACCAAGAGCGACACATTCTCGGCACCGGCAACACGCCGCTCCCCCGCGGCCGTGCAGTGGGAACCAGCTGGAGACGGTGGCCAAGTAATGAGACGGTGGTTCGTGCTCGTGTGCGCAGATGTGGCTGATCGTATTATAATTCGAGGCAGATTCTTGGCGACTTCTGTGGGATACTCACCCTGTCTTTCTATTGCTTGGAGGACTCTTCTCCAAGGGAAATTCACACCAAAATGGGGCGGGGATCGGTTACCTTTCAGAATAGCTCAAGATGTGTAAACAGACACCTCGGCTTCCTTCTTTTTTAAAACTTTACAACTTTATTTGCTTTGTTGCGAAATACCTTGCTTATTCTATCTGTTTCTTTGAGTATCACTAACACCTTCCAGCCACCATCTTACACTGAAACTGGGAGGGAGGGGGCATTCTTAACGTACGGAACGTGCGCAGAGGGTGATAATAAATGTTTCATGGGTAATACAGAGACACCTTAAATAGTTTGTTTGAATCGGAGCAAAAATTATTGGAAACTTCTAATATTAAAATAAAAATGTAGCTACATATAAGTTCTATGAAATTCGTTTTGATTTAGAGACAACTATCTATGTAATTTGAGATGTAAATATAATTGCACACCTACGCTGTATTCGAGCACTACAAATCCCATGATGCAAAAGTACAACGTTTCGGGAACTGTAGTCGGCTTCCTGTATTGTGGGTACTGCCTTTCAGCGTTTTAAACTACGCCTTGTATATATGCCAATAAATATACTTATGTGTGAGTATATGTGTGTTAAATTTTAATCGTTCAGAAAGAGCATTGAGATGATACATTTGTTTTTTTTTTTTTAAGTTACATCGTACAAAAGTTTTACATCCATCCATCCATTTTCCAAACCGCTTATCCTACTGGGTCGCGGGGGGTCCGGAGCCTATCCCGGAAGCAATGGGCGCGAGGCAGGGACAACCCAGGATGGGGGGCCAGCTCATCGCAGGGCACCTTCACACATCATTCACTCACGCATGCACACCTACGGGCAATTTAGGAACTCCAATTAGCCTCAGCATGTTTTTGGACTGTGGTGGACCGGAGTACCCGGAGGAAACCCCACAACGACATGGGGAGAACATGCAAACTCCACACACATGTGACCCAGGCGGAGACTCGAACCCGGGTCCCAGAGGTGTGAGGCAATAACCAGTGCACCACCATGCCGCCCTCCAATTGAAACAGTATTACTTAAATTAACAAGAAATAAGCAATGCTCATATTTATCGAATCCCAGCAAAACCCTTCAAATGACGAAGTAAAAGTCCGAACCTGCAGGCTGGAGTGAGAGTTTCAATTCGAGACAAGTCTGCACATGCAATTATATATATGTAACAGTTTTATTATCTTGGAAATAGTCTGTAGGGTTTCAAAACTACCTCAACGCTCCTGATGTCGCTAATTTCAGGTTTATAATGGAATAATAAGACTTCTGAACGCGTGAGTGTTATGCCAGATGCGTGAGAGGTGGCAAACCTGCCTTCCGTGAGCGTCAGACTCTGACTTTCGGTGGATAGTGATTCAGTATTACTCAGCATTAGGAGCCACCATTCATAATAACTAATTTATTTTCCCCGTCACAGTCCACTGCCGCATAACATTATGAAAGCAGCCCGAAAACCTCCTAATATTTACCCGCAACTGTATTTTCATAATTGCCCAATTCTGCTGGAAAATCGCGAACCTGGCAACCTTAGAATTAAGTCAACAAGAAAAAAAGCAGATATAGATAGGCTGCGAAATTTATTCCCCAAGCAGTTCAAAGATATTGCGTAACAACAATAACAAAATCTATAGGGCTAATGGTAACACTTTACTTCATGGGATACAACTAGTAATAACTCGAAAATTTACTGAATAAGTACGTACAAATTATGAACAATTGCAGTAGCCACTTGAGGTAAAAGATCACGATTCATGAACGAACAAATTGAGATCAGTATTTCACTTGTAATATTCATTGCTTATTCCTTAAATATAATGCACAAAGGTTTACAGCATTCACACATAGTAACAAATATATAGTAACAGCTTGAGACAAAACATATGCGTCATGATTAATTCATCGTGAATTAATATGAGTTCAGTATGTAAGATTTAGTTTGTGTTTAACTAATACATAAGATAGGCTACTACATTATTTATGCCCGGTCAAGTAAAGTACTGGGCTACGGTATACAGGTCACATGACTGGGTTAATTCCACCTTTTAACTATAGGCGAGGTGTCACGTTTATCTTGGGAGCAGCGATTACTTAGGCGTAATTCAATAATTTTTATTGTTTTGGTACAATCAGGGGCGCTGCTAAGGATTTTGGGCCCCATGAAAAGAATCTTGACAGGGCCCCCAACACAGTTTATTGGGGGCTTCTCTGGGCCCCCTCTCAGTCATGGGCCCAGAGAATCGTCATCGTTTACCCCCCCTTTACAGTGCCCCTGGGTACAATTATTTACCCGATATAGTATTAATAGTAAATATTATGCATTAATACATTTTTCAGTGATTAGTGCTCTGTATCGTTTACCGTTTTTCATGTTACGTATGGCAGGTATATCTTCACAGTTTGAAATCCAAGAACTGCTTGATATGTAAATCGCATTTAATACCACGCTTATAGGCCTATTTCATCTGTGATGCACATAACCAAGATGTGTCACGGCAAACTGACTATCGGATCCATTTCTCTGTAATTAATATAGGGCATGATTAAAATTCCGCAAAAGATTTATTTTTCTCTTATTCGTTAGGCAGTGCAATTATAAAACATGGATTTTAACATTAATCACAATTCACATGTGTGTTATATATTCGGATGTTGTGATTATTATTATTATTCCATGCGCTCCAGTCTAGGTTGAACCCCCCAAACCAAACTGACAGCGTTCCTCCTTAATATCCCGTCTTGTGTCTTTTATACTTTATTTGAAAATCTGTAAATTTGCACTGTAACCTGTTTCCAGGACTTTTTTCAGAGGTAACATGATATCCTTTGTATTCCACAGCAATTGTAGATAACATTGTTACAACCATTTCAGTTTAACTTCACGCTAATCTTCTATTGTGTTTGAACTGATTTTCAGGATACACTATATTACTGTATTCATGTAATTTATGATAATTGCTTAAACAGTAATTGATGAATTTATGAATTCTATAAATCTTCATCACTTTCATACTCTTCTGGGTTGTTTTGTGGTCCAAAAGGATGGCCCTGGGGTTTGAGGCTGAGAGATAAACATGTGTTCTGGAGCTTAAGAAGTTCTTCTCGATGATCCTGGAAGTCTTCTCTGAGAGAGGAGTCCTGCTGGGGGGAAGTCCGGGAGATGTAGCCCTGATCTGAGTCACTTAACGGCCTTTTCAAAGCGTACTCTGCTTGCATCCAATCACTTGCAGCCCCTGGCAGGAATTCTTCCTCCTCAGAATAGGAAGTCTGAGAGTTCCTGGGACCTAATGACTGCTGGACGGCTATCTGTGTCCTTAGCATTTCGTCGGAAAGGCTACTGGAAGATGGCGATTGATTTTCATCAGTTTCTTCGGGCAGACTTGCTGGTCTCCCCTGATGCCAAGTATGACTTTGGGGAAACAGCTCTTGAATAGCTGCATCTTGACAGACCATGGGGTGAATTTCTGCTCTATACACCCTCATATCATCATCTACAGCTGGTTGTGCAGCGTATTCCTGGCTGTGATCTAGTTGAGCAGATGGATAAAATGAGTATACTTGGTTTAGTTCTGGGTGAGCAGAATTGACATGCTGAGTGAATATCTTTCCCTCGCTCTCGTTCATGATTGGTGTGAACTGAAAGATCCCCATGCCTTCCTCACTCACTTGTACTGTATTAACTAAGACAGGAGGCCCTTCCTTACAGTCTGGCACACACTGTAAGACGGAGCTATTTTGCGTCTCTACAAGAAGAGGGCACTGCAGGTCTGTATCTAAAGCATCTTCCTCACTATCCACGCACTCCTTCTCAAACCAGTCGGGGTGCTCAAGCTGGTAGGCTTCGAATGCCTCAATGGCGTCCCTCAAGGCTCTTCCCGAGGGACAACTGAAGTATTCATCCTGAGCTATGCCTTCGATGCGATTCACCTTCCCGGGCTCATATTTCTCTTTGTCCAGGATTCGGAAGTAGAGCTCTTCAAAGTGCTTCATTAGCTTGTACTTGACGGTGATGTTGAAGGGTGGGGGAACATCATCCTCTGAAGAAACGTCATCAAAGTAAGCCACTATGTACTTCCCAAATGCAGCTGGGTGCAGCAAGTCTGGTATGATGAGGCTGAAAGCGGGAGTGAGCATGTCCCCGGTGGGAGAGCGCACATCCTCTTTCAACATCACCCTTTGCCTCGTGCACATGGCGTTCCACTTGGCCTGCACTCCCCGGGAGCAGAGGATGAGGATCTTGTCGGAAGACTTCTCCATCTGCTGCTTCTGAGAGTCTAGCCACTGCATGCGGCCCACTGTGCCCAGCTCTGCTGTGTCCAGCATGTCCAGAACCACATCGGTACCACACTTAGCCCTCAGAAAGGCACTCAGCTTGAGCACAATGTCTTTGTACAGGGTGTGGTCCAGAGAGTAGATGACGAGCACTCTCCTGGGGCCATTAGAAGACGTTTTTTGTTTGTCTGGTATATTAGGGGTGATGGTGAGATCTGTGAAAAGTAAGTTTCTATAAATTTACACAAGTCTTAGGTAATTTTTTAAACGTTTCTAGCACTGAGAATTTAACCATGTCATAATGACATTTCTATTGTCAACGACAGCTGAGAAAAAAATGAAATTTTACCTTCCACGAGTACTTCACGTGGGACACCTGAAAATGAGAAGAACGATAGAAAGGCTGACTTACATTCTCCATTATATAAGTGCAAGGAATCAAAATCTAATAATGAACAAAATGAAAAATATATTGTAATTGTTACACTGTTGCTATGTATGCTATGTTTTATTGTATTTATCATATTGTGTCATCTTTTCACATTGTTTTATTTTATAGATTTGTTGCATGATGTTGCCATTTCATTTTATTGCCTGAGAAAGGTGCTATGTAAATAAACGTTGCTTGCTTGCTTTTCTCCAAGCCAAATTGCTATAATTTCACCAAGTATCCACATGAAACCAGGCCACACTATACTACATCACCATCATTAGCTATATGCTATTAGACTATCCATTGTCACTATTCATATCAGAGCTTTTCTGAATCCTAGGACACACATTGTTGTCATGTTTGATACCAACCTTTGCGAGGTTTCCGGACCCAAAAATACATGGCGATGCAACATAAAACCCCCAAGGCCAGGGAAACCCCAACGATGACGGGCCAGATCAAAGGCTTTTTGTTTTCTGATTGAAAATAATGGAAAACAGAGAGTTAAGTTCCATCAAAGTTTTATTCTTAGTCTGACATGGAAAAGTCATGGAAAGTCACTGTGACCACAGTGCAGTCCAAATACAACTCGCTGACTAGCATAACATATTAATTTGACTTGAATTTGGAGTCAAAAACAGGGAACTATAAAGAATTTAGAGTATTTATTTGTCATTTAAACCTTCAGCTAACATTGCGCATAGTGGATTAACTTAAATACTCTCTAATTAATAAAAAAATAAATACTAATTTTCAAATCAGTAAAAACCTGAAAACATCTTCCACAGGCAAACCCACCCCCCAAGTGATTCACAATCACCTTGCAGTCCAACAAGGGAACCAGCCTTCAATTTCAGGTTTTTAATTTTTTATGTATGGTAACAATAACTTGCCAGTAAAAATGCCTGCATTTACATCTGAATACAGTACAATATACTTAATATAACAGCAGATAATTATTTAAAAACTGTTCCCAGTAATGCTGCAACTATACACTATCAATTTAAAAGTTATGCTGTAATCTGTCATGCTATCTATTGCAAAAAATACTGTACGTAACAACATAGAAGATGAGGTGAGTTTTTAACAAGGAAATTTGCGCTGTGTTTCTTTAAATAATCACAGGCACCGTGGACACATGCATGATGGCAACGCCCTAAAGCTCACTGAACTTTGTACCAAAAATGATTCTTACAAAACCGGTAGGACAAAACATAAACTGTTGCTCTGCATAAGGACCACTGCAATGAGGGTTGAAGATGTAGCAAAAGCACACCGCAAGTGAGCCTTTAAATGAATGAATTAGCAGGAAAACTGTAAAGATAACCGCCCTGATTAGTGTATGAGTAAATATTTCATTATGTCCCATGACCAAGCGCTTGTCTTTTTGTGTTTTATATAGGTTTGAGGATCTGCATTTGTTTAAGATAACTAAGAATATAAAGTGTTCAGTACTCTGAGGTAATAATAGAGCATCCAGCTGGCTCTATATGCAAGACTTCTTAATCCCACCTAAAATTACATTTACGGCCAGTTTCACAATTGAAGAAACGGCAGACAGCTTGCAATGACACCAGTTAGTTTTGGTTGTTGACAGCTCATCACAGCCATTTAGTGTTTCTCACCCTGCTCACTGATTCCCCCTTGTGCTGAGTCTGAAGAACATTTTAGGCCGTATAAAACCAGCCTGGTATTCATTATCATTATCCAAATACTGGTCATCCAACCAGTTTCTGTGGAATTTGCGTTTTCCCATAGCGATGAGAGATAGATAACATTACTTCCTGGCCACCTTGAACTAGGAAACTTGTTTGTTAATAGAAGCTACTGTCCCTCCCCCACCCCCAAATAATTGCTGCTAGCTGCACTCACTCCTGGAGAATGTGTCATACAAAAGTCAGCAACATAAAATCTATTCATTCGCGAACAAGTAAATCAATGTTATTTTCCACATTCGTACGAAGACTATAGCATTCTAATACAGATTAAGGCATGTTTCAGATCATATTCAATTTAAAACAAAGTTAACCTTCATAAGACTTTTTAAGGATCCCTAGAAACCCGCTATAACTGACTTTGATCGTCAATGGCTTCAAGACTATTTTATTTTTCTACTTATGCTGTTACCTATGCTGTTGACCTTAATGCATCACTGAGCCACTCAAAGACATCTTAGAATGATTTGTTGTGAAAAACAGAGCTCTCTGACAATGATCAGAGTGAACCAGACACCAGTAAGAGCAACCCAAGAATAGGAGAAAGCCAAAAAAAACCCTCTAATTTTGCTGTATTTATGTAAGAAATTTCTTTAGGATTTGTAGCTAACATCAGCGACGTGTATTTCTTTGACAATTAACTTATTTTAGAAATTATGTATGTATTGCACTCACCAGTACAGATACTAATTTTTTTCTGGTGTCGAACACAGTCATTTCTACACCGATGGAAAAATGGCTGAATCTGAAAGAAAGATGAGAAAGATCAGAAGGTTTTTATTACACCTGCTTGTGTCATGGACTGACTAAGGGGGGCCATGAAGGGAGGGGGGGGCATAAAATCATGTCCACTAGGCAGTTTGCTTTTGAAAAACTGAGATATAACCTTCCGTCTCTTCATTTGCTCCATAAATTGTTGAAGCCTGCTCACCTCACCATGCACTCTTTAGCCTTACAATGCAAGCTGATTTAGCATTTGGCTAATGCCACCGACGACACAACAGTAAATAAACAGTCTAAAATACAGCTGATTGGCAGATATCAAATTGTAACACTCAGCTAGTAGTCAATACCGTTTGCCTTGCCACATTTTTGTTTTTTAAAAATGGATATAATTCAGACTTTTATTTAAAAAGTTTTTTTTGGCTTGTGTTAATTATTTCTAGGTAATATTTTCACAATTGTTCTCCGCTGTACTGCTAATGATGCTTCAAAAGTTAGCTGGTTACACAGTCCATGGCCTGTGTTACTGTAACTGTGTGCAGATGGGTGAATGCAACCTCCCAATTGTTACATAGAAAAGATAAGGCAGACGGGCCAAGCCAGTGATGGGACATCAAAGCCACAATGAAATGGACCCCCCCCCCCCCCCCGACTCACCTCAACAGAAAATTCACAGCATGTCCGAGGCCATTTCCCAAGCTGAAATGTCACATTCATTCGTTTCAAGTCATTCTGCAAGAACCAAGAGGATAAATAAAACATGTCATATATCAGTCGTTACTATGGTTTTGGGATGTGTGTGTGTGTGGGTTTGCATAGATCACATTTCAGTAAAACCTGAAACTTCCTTACTTTTGGGGACACTTCTTCAGGTCCCCATTTGGATAACCTCAATTTAATAAAAATCTGTGAATGCAATCAAAAGCGTAAAAGTGCCAAAAGTCTTGTATTTTGGTTGGCTACTTATGGTTAAGGTTAGGGCTGGGTGGGGGTTAAGGGTCTCGTGACTGGGATTAGGGTTTTTCCCATAGACGGTCCGAATTTAGTTAGGTAGACCAACTTGTGTGTGTGTGTGTGTATATGCTTGTGAGATGACTGTACCTGCGAGACAGTCTCAGAGTTTGTCTGCCCAGAGCACTGAACTGACACCTTGTACTTGACGGATGACTCTTCGCCATTGAAATACACAGCGATAGCATCATTTTCACCAGCGACCCCTGACCTCCTCAGGTCGATGTTTGATTTCCATAAACTCCCTGAAACGCCATAGAACACACAATGTTATTCTTCTTAAAGAGAGTCCCATGGGGGGGGGCGTGGGGTATGAATTCTTAGGGGAATCTATGATATTTAATTGCTTGGATGTTTTCTGTTGTAATTACTGTGCGCCTGTGGAAAGAATCATAATTAACTGTAGTGATTTAAAAACAGTCCCTGAACAGCATACTGAATTATACTGGTTTTAATTACATTCAAAGGAAAAGAAATAACTCCACAGGTAAAGGACAGGTAGGGAATGTAGGAGAGAAACTCTGTCCTGCAACGGGGCAGGAATAGGAGCTGCAGGTTAGCAAATCCAATATAAGGCCCCCATTGTCCCTTATCCTTGGAATGAGAGACACTCACCACTTTCTGAGCATACATACGTCCTTTTCATCATCCTATCTTGACAGCCTGAGCAAACAACACATAATTCATTATCCTAAACTATATTATTATCAGTCAAGACAAAAATTGCTTCAATCAGTGTTTCTCAAACCGGTCCTCAGGGACCCCGGACAGTCCATGTTTTTGCTCCCTCCCAGCTAATGCTAGGGGGCAAAACCGTGGACCATCTGGGGGTCTCTGAGAACTGTGCTGAGAAACACTGTCTTAAATACCGTTTCTTTAATTCAAAAATGCCATCTGTTACTATTGCTACTGTCTAAAATGTAGAATAAAACTTCCGATACTTGCACTACCTTTGACATTTACAGCCCAGAACACTTGCTATTCCAATTACTATTGCATATATTCCAAGTACCTTTACTTATCTGTTTGATTATTCATCTGATTTATTTCACTTGTGCTTCCTGTTTTCTATTTTATTTATTGAATCTTAAACCTATGTTGTTGTGTAATTTATGTTTGGTGCGGGAATTAACGAAGTACATCCATACATACAAAAAACATTCCATATGCATTGAAACATCTTTTGTCATTAAAATCTTCCTGCTTTTTCCAAACAATACTTTCTGAGTTTGCTAGCCTGGTCTTTTTTAATTGTGATAATCTGTCGTTCTCACCTGGAACAACAATATCTTTGGAAGTATTATATATGTCGTGGCCCATATTTGGCTTTGGAAGGTTACTGACAGTAACCAGGTACATCTGGCCGGGGTCCACCACCAGACTGTCCAGTGAAAATGACCACTAGAAAGAGAAACAGACCATAATGAGAAAAATGTTAATACTTAGAACCCTTTATTGCAGATATGCAGAATACAGAGGTGTTGGTTATACAGAGTTCTATAGACTGTAGTGATTGTTAGAATAAAAATCACAGTATAGGTTATTTTATCGAATGCCCTTGTATATATATATGTTTAGGGCTCACAAAAAACAAACCACTATATAATTCTGTTGTTATTATATATTTACTTACATTTTCAGAATAGGCATTCTTCATGGAATTAATTGCATTCAGAAATATGTAGCGGACACAAAAATTCTGGTTGCTTGACATTTTCAGTACATGGACCTCTGTTCCGTTGAGAAATTTGATGCTTCCTAAGGGAGAACAATGCATCCTCATTAGTCAAGCCGCAGGCCCTTATCACTTAAACGCACTGTTAGAAAAGCGTAAGAAAATGAGAAAGCAGTCAAACCCACCCTAACGCCCAAGACTGTATAATGCTCAGAGCTTCTCTGTCTACCTGCAGTCTTGTCTTAATCTTTTTGTTTTTTTTTAAGAGCTTTGAGGTTTTTCTGTCGCCGCATGACAAACTTTATTGTAAACGATAAATTGAAATGCTGGGAATGCCTTCGATAGCTTGATTTTGATAAGGGCCAAGCTGCAAAATGTGGAAAGTTGACTTGGCATTTCAAGCCCTCACTGATGCAGATGCGGAAATGCACATGGAGCTCCACGGTGGTGCACCTACCGTCCGACCTGGCTTTCCATTTCACCATCAGCACTGGCACCTGCTTGCCGTCCTCCTCTCTAACTTCAATCGTCACCTGTAACTGGTCCGGCCCAGTTGGAGTAAAATCATTTGGCTTTAACCAGTCCTTGTCCAAGCAGTTATCTGTACAGTGAGAGAAAGAGTTGATAGATAGAGCACAGACATTTCCCACAGGCTGCCCTGAGCTTTCATAATGCATCACGATACTAGTTTTAATAGCACAGCATCTGACCCACTTAATGCATCAGGAAACTATTTTATCTCAGTTAGCTGTTACAAGCAAGAGTGTAGGAGCTGGAGGAAATCTGTACTCTCCAATACTTATTTTTAATAAATAATATAAATGAATGATATTTAATAAACATACTTTTGTATTTAAATTATGTAACTGTGCCCCCTCCCCTTACAATACTCTGTCCTACTACATTTCCTTTAAAGGTAAAGTAGCAGAACTATCGACAGTAAAGTACCTTAACTGTGTTAGAACAATGTTATTTTAGATCATTTAACAGCATCTACATTCTGTCTCAACCCAACGTAAACAAAATGGGAACTATGGAGGAAAGTATTGACAATGAGGTGAAATACCGCAGGGTCACTTTTTATTACGAAAAATTTGTATTGCTGGTCAGAAGATTAATATCAGGCAAAGAATACAGAACGAAGTCTCTTATTTACAGAGACTCTTTGTATCTCTTTAGCCATTAAATCATCGCCATTATGTAAAATCCCGCCATTTGAGGTGAGCACCAACACAGGGATTCAGAGCTGATGAGCTAATTCTTCAGATGATCCACGTTGCATTAACTGTGCAAATTAAAACACAGGGATTAACTCTCTGGATTCCAGACAAAAATTACAATTAAATGTGTTGCAAAATCAACAAGTACCTGCAGCAGAAGCGGACAGTGGACAACAACTGTTATTCAAGAAGGACAACGGCAAGTGATGACAGAGGACTTAATCACAGCCAAGGGGGAAGCTTTATAAGACAGCCAAAGGGACTGTGGATATTCTCCAGAGAACATGGGGTTCATTGTGTCCTAAAGACTGGAAAGTTCCAGATGACAAGTGATGAGATGTAAGCCTCTCTTCGGCTTCACGAAGCACATGTGAGAGAACATGCAATTAGGAACAGACCTGAACTTCAGCAGTTCTCTATCCTATCCGTTCGGTACACAAAGCTTTCGCGAACAATGTAGACAAGGAACACAGCACAGTGGCAAAAAGGCAGAAGTTCAGAGAAGAAGAGGAACTGAAGAGTTTGCCACTGACAGCTTATCTTCTAAACACCACGCTGGTAGCATCACACCATTGGCAGATATGGTTGCCCCCCGACCAGGTGTTTCGTCAATAGAATGATGCGAGTGAAAATGTTGCTTTGTGTTAAAAAAACAGGCTTCCAAAGAAAGAGATGGCAGCTTACCCGAGACATGAGTAACACCTGAATTTTTCATCTGGCCGGGTCTGTTTGAATCCCATTTGGGTTCAACGGACCAGGGGTGCCATTCGAGATTCTGGGCCCCATTAAAGTGAATATTGGGGTCCCCAACCCAGACCAATCCAATTACCCCCCCCTCCCCAGTACCCCTTCAATGGACTGTACAATTTACTTATTGAATAGGTAGCAGAAGCCAGAAGGGAAAATTACGGTGGCTGAAGTCAAGGTTGGGCAAAGCATTCAATAACCAAAGGGCTGAGGATTTACATGCACACGGGAAGTTAACAGCTGCCATTCTCTATTTCTGCTCCATATTTACATTAACATGCAGCGCAAACGTTTCACCTAATGCTGCCAATCATGTTGTTTTCATCTACTGCAGACGTAGGATAACAAATACAACAACAAGGAGGAATCAGTTGGAGGTCTTACTTATATTAGCTCTGCATCCAAGGCCCTGTAAAAAAAATAAATAAATAAAAAACACTGCTTTGAAAAGGGGCCTCACAAGTTCTTCAAAGAGCAATCACTGCTTCTCCAGAAATTAAATTCGGAATAAAGCCCTTATATAGGTCCAAACATTTTCTTAATCGAATTACCAATGACAGAAGATTATTGTATACAGGTTCACACATTATTCTAATCTACTAAAAATAGCTCCCCATAGAATTAGAAATACAGCAAGCGTAAGTTTAAAGCTTATTTTTATATGTGTTATGATTAAACTTAACATCGTGTTTGTTTTGCGTCGCTCAGGGAGAAAATGAATCATCGCTCGGCGCGGCAGGTAAATTTAATCTAACGATACCGTACACAAATAGGCTTCTTTTTTTAAAAAAAATATTACGAAAAAGACGACGGTCTCTTTGCTGTAATATAAACCTAATCCATTTCTGACCGACACCCAATATTACTGTAACTTAAACACGTTGCTATATCTCAATAATTAGAATCACAGATAAAAACGACGACTTTGACTTTTACCTCCTGCGTGCAGTTCGGAGGCGGCCCACGTAGTATACGAAGACCCGAAAGCAGCACGATTTGTGTCGATAACAAAAATGTAGTGTAAGGAAACTTCATTTTCTCTTATTATGAAAATGACGGCGTTGAGTCGCAGCCCATTGTCTGTTCCCAGAGCGCCTATTAAACCGAAAGCGTCTATAATAATATAGAATTACATCGAACTACTGGCAAAGTAACGCGTTTCTTTGTTATTTTTTGAGTTACATATGATATTAATTGGTAAATAAGTGAATAATTCAGCGGAGTGCGATCAACGTTGTTGTTACACCGCCGGGTGATTTTCCGATTAGGTAACAGCAGTAAACTTCCCTTGAAGAAACTTCCTGGTGAAGTTATGCAAATATTTGCGACATCCGACATTACTGGAAATGACAGTGTTTTGTGACTATACCATTTATTTGGGATAGTAGACTGTCAAAATACAATGAAATATCTCCATTATAAGAGAAAGGCTAATTAAAGCGGTTTATGAATTGAAAACGTGCCCCATTTAGTTTATTAAAATTGCAGAGCATAATGCTGTATTTATCTCTAAAGTAGCAATGCTATTCGTTTTTTTTGAAGACTTGTAAAGTGTGCATTATTTAGTTATGTGTTAAAATTATTTCTAAAACATGAAAATCATAGGTAGGGGTGTTAGAGGGGCACAGATACCCTGCAGAATTCAGGGGGTCCAGCAGTCCCGCAAAATGTGATGAGGGGATACCCCAACCGCTCTTCCGAGTAGCACAATGTACTGGGGGAGGGGGGGAGTACTCCAATCCAGATGGTAAAATCTACTGAGGAGGGGGGCAAAGTGACATTTTGTCAGACAGTCTGAAGGTCAAGAATTTTTAGCCACGACCCTGGCTGTGAAAAAACATCTGAACTTTAATTACAGATCTACACCGTCTGCGTCACAACTTATCAAAATATTACTGCATGCCGTATGATAAAAAGAAGTGGAATTATCAATAAATCGCTCGTGCTGATGTCAATCATTTTAATGCGAAATTGACAACGTATCAATCTTTTAATATCATATGAAGATATGTGCATGAACCACGATGATCCAGGATAGGAAAATGTATCAATGGATAGATTTCGTATGATTCATGACCATCATTATCTTTTTCTGTTTTAACATTAACTGCCATTTCATAATAGATTCATAATAGAAAAGAACAGGTGCAACTATATGAGAATAGAATAGAGAGGAGAGTTTTGTAGTCACATGCACAGAAAACAAGCAGTTTGTATATTGTATATTTACAGCACACCTTCAAATATCAATAATCAAATACTGCAACTGACATTCAGAGTCAAGTAATGTACAGTATTTTTCCCCCCACTGCATATACAGTACATACACATTGGACACCAGAAAATTAATACTTTGTCTCTTTTTTTAACAAAAACATTAAACCTAAAATCCAAGAAGCACAGAAAATACATTCTATACTGATCTTGCCATTACACTTGTCCACAATCTGGCTCACTTATATACAAAGATGGTTGCAATCGATGTTTTGGTTGTTTGGTTGTTGCTCGCGGCTCACTGTGCACTATAGGGTCCATTTTACATGGGTGTACTTCACACACGAGTTAACGTTCCATGCAGGAATGTAAGGTCCGTTCTGGACCATTATTTTGTTCATTTACTTCATTATTATCTCTTATGATCTCCTGAGTTACCCAGAGACCCATCAGGGTGACTTAGGGGCTTGATGCTATGAGACAAATTGGTGTCCTGCAGCCTGGAGAGAGCACCCAGGTGGTCCCGTAAGTCCCCCCTGAGAGGAGAGTCCTGCTGGGGGGAGGTCCTGGAGATGTAGCCCTGATCTGAGCCACTCGGAGACTTATTCCAAGCATAGTCACCTGCTGCCTCCTGTCCATATGGAAATTTTTCCTCCACAGAAGAGGGAACCTGAGAAGTCCTAGACCCTAATAATGACTGCTGAAGAGCCATCAGCTTCTGTCGTACATCTGCTGAGAGGCAACGGGAGACCAGCTCACCTTCGTGGTCCTCCACGTGGAGATGTTCTGTTTCACGTATCTCCTGATCCCAAGTCAGTGCTGGGGGAGCGAGCTCCTGCATGGCTACATTACTACACAATGTGGGATGAATGGAACCTGTATAGAGCCTCTGAATATCTTCTACAGCTGCGTATACAGAGCATAGCGGGCTTTTCTCTACCTGACCAGCCGATTTTACAGAATATACCTGACTTTGCTGTGGCTGAACAGCTGAGGGCATGGGATGCACACTGCTGTCATCCAGTTGAGCGGCTGAGTATGCAGACCATACCTGGTTCCCCGCTGAGTTAGCAACTGGATCAACATGTTGAGAGAATACATTTCCTTTTCCATTCTCTATCAGGGGAGTCAGTTGAAAAATGCTCCCAGACTCCTCATTCACATCAACCGTGTTGAAAAAGACAGGAGGCCCTTCCTTACAGTCTGGCACACACTGTAAGACGGAGCTATTTTGCGTCTCTACAAGAAGAGGGCACTGCAGGTCTGTATCTAAAGCATCTTCCTCACTATCCACGCACTCCATCTCAAACCAGTCGGGGTGCTCAAGCTGGTAGGCTTGGAATGCCTCAATGGCGTCCCTCAAGGCTCTTCCCGAGGGACAACTGAAGTATTCATCCTGAGCTATGCCTTCGATGCGATTCACCTTCCCGGGCTCATATTTCTCTTTGTCCAGGATTCGGAAGTAGAGCTCTTCAAAGTGCTTCATTAGCTTGTACTTGACGGTGATGTTGAAGGGTGAGGGAACATCATCCTCGGAAGAGATGTCGTCAAAGTAAGCCACTATGTACTTCCCAATTGCATCCGGATGCAGCAAATCTGGTATGATGAGGCTGAAAGCGGGAGTGAGCATGTCCCCGTTGGGAGAGCGCACATCCTCTTTCAACATCACCCTTCTCCCACCACACATGGCGTTCCACTTGGCTTGCACTCCCTGTGAGCACAGGATGAGGATCTTGTCGGAAGACTTCTCCATCTGCTGCTTCTGAGAGTCTAGCCACTGCATGCGGCCCACTGTGCCCAGCTCTGCTGTGTCCAGCATGTCCAGAACCACATCGGTACCACACTTAGCCCTCAGAAAGGCACTCAGCTTGAGCACAATGTCTTTGTACAGGGTGTGGTCCAGAGAGTAGATGACAAGCACTTTTCTTTTGTTTTTCACTTCAGAGTACCGGCAGGGCTCTGCTGGAACTGAGGAGTAGTGGCCTGAATCTGGGGAAAGAAAAAGAAATTAAAGTAGATGATAACCATATAATCTTTCTTACTAAAGCTGTTGCTGGGTTTGGAACACATGATGTGGAGATAATCGTGGTTATAACTTTACCTTCTAAGCTGTTTTCCTCCAAGTAGGGAGCTGAAAATGTGAAAAGAACTTCAGTGAGATGAGAGTCTGACTGGCTAGAAGTTTCATCACGCTGTTATCTTTTGTTTTGCTGTTACTTCGCTGCTAACTCAAGAAAAAGTCCCTTTTGACCAAATCATGGACTAGCTGTAAATAAACAGTCAAAAAAAGGGTACAGACCCAGTACAAACAACATTAATGTACCCGCAAAGTACAAAAACATTCCTCAGAGTGCATTTTGGTACTTTAAAAGGTACATTTACCTACAGTTTTGGTACAACTATCAGACCCTTGAGAGTACAGCTTCAGTGACAAGTACTTATAAGGTACAAATTGGTAGTTGTCTGACAGTGTAAAAAAACGGCATCCTTCCTCGTTAAATTGAATTAAAATATATGTTTCAAAAACATTTTTAAAACATATCCATAAAATGACAAAATGATGTTTTACTAACCTTTCTGCCGATTTTTGCGTAGTAAAGCAAGGAGCACGCAAATCAAGGTTAGTCCAAAGATCAGAGTGGTCAGACTATGGCCGAGACTAAATTCAGTGACATCAGGACCTTTTGCAGACAAAATGATACAACATGCAGGTCATTCATTGAGGCTTGATTATCAAAGGTGTTCGCTCCAATATTGCTTCACACTTTGCATTATGGGTAATGTAATGAAAAGTAATATAATCTGGATTAAGAAGACTTGCCAATGCATTTGCCCAGCTGATCTTCCTGGAGAGGCAAAAGAGGCTGAAACTGTGAGAAAGATCAAAAAGGTCAACAGAAGTCATTTAAACACCTTTATAACTGACTCCCTACAAATCATTTCAGAAATAAGTATTTTTTCCAGGACATAATGTAATAATGTAAAGTACTATTTGCTTGAAGGGTCATCCTGGGACGTCATACTCACGCAGTAATTAATATCTTTGGACAGGAAAGACATTGGAATGGGGATGGAGTTCAAGTCAGAAACACATGCAGGCACCAAGTGTATCGCTATGACCTCACAGCAGGGCCCACGCCATGGACCCACAGAGAAGCTCACATTCATGGAAGGCTGGTTTTCCTGCTGAATTCATGGGGAAACAAGACATTTCATAACTCACTTTTTCCTGTCCCAGCAATATCACTGAAAAATATTAGGGCGGGAGGGGGCATGATGATGGTACCTTCCAGACAGTCCGGGACTGATTAACACCCAAGTAGTGGATTGACACCCGGTACTTGTCACAGAACTCCCCAGCACTGAAAGCCACGCTGACCACAGCTGTAAATTGTGGGGAAGCTGATATATCCCAGGTAATGTTGGGGTTCCATAGACTGCCTGAGAATAGTATTCAGAAGCGCACGTTAAACACCAGGACGGGCTGGACGACTGGACACTCAATGGAGACTCAATGCACACTCAATAGAGACTCAATATACACTCAATGCACACTCAATGGAGACTCAATACACACTCAATTGAGACTCAATGGACACTCAATGGAGACTCAATGCACACTCAATGGAGACTCAATGCACACTCAATGGAGACGCAATACACACTCAATGGAGACTCAATGCACACTCAATGGAGACTCAATACACACTCAATGGAGACTCAATGGACACTGAATGGACAACCAATGGACACTCAATGGACACTCAAGCTTACCGCTGTCCACACACACTTTAGTTTCTTGCAATGTGGGATCTCTGCAGCCTGTCAGTTGGAGAAACGCAAAATAGCCCACATGAAGATAACTTTATGGTTGCATTAATCAGATATTGACAGCAAATGGAATGGACATGAATTTCAGTCAGTGTGAAGATACCTATACAAAAGCATAGGGGTCCAGTATTTGTCGTACCTGGGACAGTACATATCCGATTTTCCTCCACATACCCTACATCTGGCTTTGGGAGGTGTGACACAGAGACAGTGTATGTCCGTCCTGGCAGGACTGCCACTCTATCCACTGAGAACGACCACTGAAATCAAGGCAAGGTCATTTGAGCAAAAGTCAGAGATGATCCCAATCAGGACGTTTTTTTTTTTTTTTCTTTAACAGAATCAGAATCTTTATTGTTTGCCAAGTACCAGGCGTACAAGGAATTCCTCTGCAGGTGCAGGTGTCAACACAAAGAGATATACAAGCGATAAATGAAAACAGTATACACAAGCAAAACGCAAGTAGAAATGGTGTGGATACAGCACTGTAACTGTAAAATGCACCTACGCATGTGTACTGGCTGCAGTGGTGGAACTGGGAAGGTTCTTGCACAGAAGGATTATGGCATGGCTTAGGACTGGCAGTGTCTGGTGTCAGTCATATTAGACTTTATATCTGTCTCCACTGTCTTCATCAGCAAGCTTCCGGCCCCGGAACATGCCCAATCTCTTTTTGGAAGGTTGGGTATGTCCATTCACCGGAAGTTTTTGTGTGATTGTCGGTGATCAAATACGGGCACTCGTTAAGTCCCCTCGACGCTTAGGACCAGAAGGGACGCACTTTTAATGTGCCAAAGGGCAATAAGGACAGGTGCTCCCTGCCATTCCCACGCTCCTGCTCGGCAGGAAATGGCGCTGTGCCTGTTATCAGAAGGTTGTCGGTTCAAATCCTATAAGGCAGGCGAACTGATTTTACCGTTGGGCCCTTAACCCCCGATTGCCCCAGGGACTAGCTGACCCAGTTTGTGTAAAATTAATGTATGTTGTTCTGGATAAAAGCGTCTGCCAAATAAGAAGAATGTAAACAGCAGAACTACGTAGGAAGAGCAGGATTTTTGTATTTAATTCCCTGTGGGAATTAAGCCTTTTAATAAGAACTTAAGTTAGAATCTAATGTTCACTATTGGCCACTTACCGACTCTCCATGAGGGTTGACCATCCTTTTTATTTGGTCATGGAAGACATACTGGATGCAAACTCTCTGACCGCTATCTGCCTCTGTGACTTGCACTTCTGCTCCCTTTAAGGCAGTTATACTCCCTTGTGGGGAACAGAAATTGCCACAAAGCTTAGCATTAGTGCAACGTCCTCAACTCTTAGCTACTCACATGACTACTCAGGTAAATCATTTATAGAAGCTGTTTATAGGAAACCACATTAACTTCAGTTACTGGCATTGGTGTAAAAACAAGACAGTGGTACATACTGTAGGTTATACTGCTGGTGTAAGTTCAGGTATGGTGCACAGGGGGGGTTAGTCCACCGGTTACCCACCATCTCTCCTTGCCTTCCACTCCACCATCAGCACCGGCACAAGATGGCCCATCTCATCCCATCTCGCACTGGCCTTGCACAGCCACACTGGTTCAGTGGGGGTAAACCACCTCGGCATCTTCCAGTACTCATCCAAACAGTTACCTAGCAGGTGTGACAACAATTCCGTCAGAGTAACTGATGTCCCTACAAACCTCATTGCTCTATCTATACTCGTCCATACGTCCATTCAACAATATTGATCTGCTGATCAATATTGTTATAAGCCACATTATTCAGGTCTAAAACGTGGGAACATTTTTGTACGACGTAAACTGTTCCACGGGCATCAAAAGGACGGAAACTCCCTATGGTGAAAGACAGGAAGTTGGAAAATGGATGTCTGTATTAAAACTGTCATCATCTACATATCTATATGTATTTGATGTCACTGTGAAAAGAATAACGTAATATATGTAAAATACTTACTTCGAGTTATATTTACGCTGCACCTCAGACCCTGAAAAAAAACGTTTTTTTTTTTTTTGTTGCTGAATAAATTCAAGAAAAACAGCCATGATTCTGTACCCCTCCCCCGCCTCAAGATTACCCTAGAAAACCTACTTACAAAGGGGGGAGGGGGTCCAACAAGACATAATCCAGTTCAACATAACATTACACCTGTTCCCCAATCTGCCTTATCAATACTATCAATAACGGTAACCATTAAATCGAAAGCAAAACAAAACGAGAATGTCTTCCTATTTAGTATGTGAAAGATACTCAATACAATCGGTTTTAATTTAACGACGAAGGATTTTTTAAGAACAGTATAGATTCTTACCTCCTGCGTACAGTTTTGCTGCTCCAGTATGCGAAGATTTGTAGTTACGGTGATTTTGGCAAAAATGATAATACAAAAAAGTAAAATATACATTTTTCTTTCTGGAAACAAAGTCTAGAGAACGCAGTCAACCCGAATCATTACAAGTGCAAAATATGAGGGGCTGTATTATCCAGTTAAGTATAATTACTTTCCAATATGTAGTATAATTTTTAAAGCTTATTATGTAGTTAAAACGGTTACTTTAATAAAGAACAATGTGCCATCGAATACGGATGAGATTTTTTTTCTGATATGCAGAAAAGGGAAGTCAACATGCTTTCGCTGTGGTTTTCTAATGAGGTCAGTTGTGACGAATGCATGATCTTTAGCATTTCTTTAGAGCACAAAAAAACATTTCACCTTTCACTCCTGTCTGGGAGATTAAGCTACCAAACCATTTCAGGCAATCGGTCAGCAAGAGACGCTCCTCGGCTTCTGCTCCGGGTTTAGTGTTTTACATGCTTGCCTTTTTTGCATCATTCTGTCGAGAGATTCAGATTTAGATATCGCCTTGTTTAAGATCACTTCAGCCCCCATAAAATAAGCCTGACGACGCCCATGTTCAATTAAATTACATATTTTTAAACCAGAATTAAAATATAGCTAAATAAATGGCGAAACATAGGCTCCGGACCCCCCGCGACCCAGTAGGATAAGCGGTTTGGAAAATGGATGGATGGATAAATGGCGGAACAATTACCCCACTTTTTTCTTACGTTGTACATGAGGTACATAAAAGTTTAAGTGCCCAGTAGGTGTCGCTATTGCTCAGAACGTGCATAGAGCGATAATTACAGCGCCATGCTGCATGTTGTATTTGGGTGAAGGTACAGTATGTGAATGACTGCATGTTAAGCCATGAAAATATTACAGGGCACTTAAACGTGGTTGGAAAATATAAAATTACATGTTTTACCGTGCAGAACGGCAGAAAAATACCATTTTATAGTCAGCTACATTTTGCAATGTAGTGTCTTACATACACATACAGAAATTATATATGAAAAAAAAATCAAGACATTTAATATATCATGCTTATATAATATTCAAGCAAGGTAGGAGTACTTTGTCGTAATACTTAAGATAATCGCTCAGAGCACGTGGCAGGAAACGGAATACTGTACAGGAGGTGAAGAAAGGAGAATAAAAATGAAATTAATTGGTCTTTCATTGCTCTAAATGTCTATTGGAAGGAAATATAAATCACAAAGGAGTGGACCCCTCTGTCCTTAATACTTCTTAAAAATAGAATTTGACTCAATTATTTCTTAAAACCTTTCCAATGTAGGCTGTTTGAATATTTAA
This sequence comes from Brienomyrus brachyistius, assembly GCF_023856365.1. Lineage (NCBI taxonomy): Eukaryota > Metazoa > Chordata > Actinopteri > Osteoglossiformes > Mormyridae > Brienomyrus > Brienomyrus brachyistius. Next base: position 22,361,793 of record NC_064535.1, read on the forward strand.
AACGTCTTAATTATGGCTCCTGTATTTTACTACCCCACTCTTTTGACCGTTTGCATCATTAGTGCAGTGTCTGGAGCCAGGTTCAGTAGTACTGTACACCCTTATTACCATATTGCTAAAAACCTGTACTTTATAAGTGTTTTAAAAAACATGGTTTATCATTTATAATGGCCAAATATTTCTTTAATCCAGTATAACTACATCTCAGCATTTCAGTGGCCAGTCATTACAATAACCCCATATTTCATCATGTATGTGTCACTGCAGAGTAGAATTTCATTTCATTTTTTAATGCAGTTATGCATTTCAGCCACTGCAAAGACTGTACTTGAGATTTATTCCATTTTACTAAAGCAATCTAAAATTAAAATAAATGTTTCCCCTTTCTGAAACTAATGAATTCCCCAGAAATTGCTGTCCTCTTCGTAGTAGGCTTGAATATAGTCCTCAGCCTAAACGCTGAATTACTCATCCTAGTTCACTGCATCCCAACCAAATGTCCCAAACCCAAAATATTAAAAAAATAAATCAGTACCACCTTCCCCATAACAATGAATATAAATTGTGAATAGTATGTTTATATGAGGGACAACATGAACATATTTCTAACTTAAATATCCGGCGTATTGCAATATTATGAAATGCATAGCCCTCAATGCATACTTTATCCATCCATCATCTACCGCTGAATCCGGGGTCGGGTCGCGGGGGCAGCAGTCTCAGCAGGGAGACCCAGACTTCCCTCTCCCCGGCCACTTCATCCAGCTCCTCTGGGGGGACCCTGAGGCATTCCCAGGCCAGCCGTGAGACATAGTCTCTCCAGCGTGTCCTGGGTCTTCCCCGGGGCCTCCTCCCAGTGGGACATGCCCGGAACACCTCACCAGGGAGGCGTCCAGGAGGCATCCTAATCAGATGCCCGAGCCACTTCATCTGGCTCCTCTCGATGCGGAAGAGCAGCGGCTCTACTCTGAGTCCCTCCCGAATGACTGAGCTCCTCACCCTATCTCTAAGGGAGAGCCCAGCCACCCTGCGGAGGAAACTCATTTCGGCCGCTTGTACCCGCGATCTCGTTCTTTCGGTCACTACCCATAGCTCATGACCATAGGTGAGGGTAGGAACGTAGATCGACTGGTAAATCGAGAGCTTCGCCTTTTGGCTCAGCTCTCTCTTCACCATGACTGACCGATGCAGCGCCCGCATCACTGCTGACGCCGCACCGTTCCGCCTGTCGATCTCCCGCTCCATTGTTCCCCCACTCATGAACAAGACCCCGAGATACTTAAACTCCTCCACTTGGGGAAGGACCACATCCCCAACCCGGAGAGAGCATTCTACCCTTTTCCGGCTGAGAACCATGGTCTCGGATTTGGAGGTGCTGATCCTCATCCCAACCGCTTCACACTCGGCTGCGAACCGTCCCAATGAGAGTTGAAGGTCACGGTCCGATGAGGCCAACAGAACCACCTGCAAAAAGCAGAAACCTAATCCTGAGGCCACCAAACCGGACACCCTCAACGCCCTGGCTGCGCCTAGAAATTCTGTCCATAAAAACTATGAACAGAATCGGTGACAAAGGGCAGCCCTGGCGGAGTCCAACCCTCACTGGAAACGAGTCCTACTTATTGCCGCCCATGCGGACCAGGCTCTGGCACCGGTCATACAGGGACCGAACCGCCCTTAAAAGGAAGCCCGGTACCCCATACTCCCGGAGCACCCCCCACAGGACTCCCCGAGGGACACGGTCGAATGCCTTCTCCAAGTCCACAAAACACATGTAGACTGGTCGGGCAAACGCCCATGAATCCTCCAAAACCCTGCTGAGAGTATAGAGCTGGTCCACTGTTCCACGGCCAGGGCGAAAACCACACTGATCCTCCTGAATCCGAGGTTCAACAATCCGGCGGACCCTTCTCTCCAGGACCCCCGAATAGACCTTACCAGAGAGGCTGAGGAGTGTGATCCCCCTATAGTTGGAGCACACCCTCCGGTCCCCCTTCATAAAGAGGGGGACCACCACCCTGGTCTGCCAGTCCAGAGGCACTGCCCCCGATGTCCACGCAATGCCGCAGATGCGTGTCAACCAGGACAGCCCCGCAACATCCAGAGCCTTGAGGAACTCCGGGCGGATCTCATCCACCCCCGGGGCTCGGCCACCGAGGAGCTTTTTAACCACCTCAGCGACCTCCGCCCCAGAGATAGGCGAGTCCACCCCCAAGTCCCCACACCCTGCTTCCATTACGGAAGGCATGTCGGTGAGATTGAGAAGGTCTTCAAAGTATTCCCTCCACCGATCCAGAACGTCCCGAGTCGAGGTCAGCAGCGCACCATCCCCACCATAAACAGTGTCGATGTTGCACCGCTTCCCCACCCTGAGTCGCCGGATGGTGGACCAGAATTTCCTCGAGGCCGTCCGGAAGTCGTTTTCCATGGCCTCGCCAAACTCCTCCCACACCCGAGTTTTTGCCTCAGCAACCGCCAAAGCCGCATCCCGCTTCGCCTGCCGGTAGCCGTCAGCTGCGTCTGGAGTCCCACAGGCCAAAAAGGCCCGGTAGGACTCCTTCTTCAGCTTGACGGCATCCCTCACCACTGGTGTCCACCAGCGGGTTTGAGGATTGCCACTGCGACAGGCACCGACCACCTTACGGCCGCAGCTCCAGTCAGCCGCCTCCACAATGGAGGCGCAGAACATGGCCCATTCGGACTCAATGTCCCCCGCCTCCCCCGGGATATGGGAGAAGTTCTGCCGGAGGTAGGAGTTGAAACTCCTCCTGACAGGGGGTTCCGCCAGATGTTCCCAGCAGACCCTCACTATATGCTTGGGCCTGCCAGGCCTGGCCGGCTTCCTCCCCCACCAGCGGAGCCAACCCACCACCAGGTAGTGATCAGTTGACAGCTCCGCCCCTCTCTTCACCCGAGTGTCCAAGACATGCGGCCGCAAGTCCGACGACACGACTACAAAGTCGATCATCGAACTGCGGCCTAGGGTGTCCTGGTGCCAAGTGCACATGTGGACACCCTTATGTTTGAACATGGTGTTCATTATGGACAATCCATGACGAGCACAGAAGTCCAACAACAAAGTACCGCTCGGGTTCAGGTCGGGGGGGCCGTTCCTCCCAATCACGCCCCTCCAGGTCTCACTGTCATTGCCCACGTGAGCATTGAAGTCCCCCAGCAGAACAATAGAGTCCCCAGGAGGAGCGCTTTCCAACACCCCTTCCAAGGACTCCAAAAAGGGTGGGTATTCTGAACTGCCGTTTGGCGCATACGCGCAAACAACAGTCAGGACCCGTCCCCCCACCCGAAGGCGAAGGGAGGCTACCCTCTTGTCCACTGCGGTAAACCCCAACGTACAGGCACCCAGCCAGGGGGCAATAAGTATGCCCATCCCCGCTCGGCGCCTCTCCCCGCGGGCAACTCCAGAGTGGAAAAGGGTCCAACCCCCCTCAAGGAGACTGGTTCCAGAGCCCAAGCCGTGCGTCGAGGTGAGTCCGACTATATCTAGCCGGAACTTCGCAACCAGCTCAGGCTCCTTCCCCATCAGAGAGGTGACATTCGATGTCCCTAGAGCTAGCTTCTGCAGCCGAGGATCAGACCGCCAAGGTCCCCGCCTTTGGCTGCCGCCCAGCTTGCATCGCACCCGACCCCTATGGCCCCTCCCATGGGTGGTGAACCCATTGGAGGGGGGACCCACGTGCGTTGTTCGGGCTGTGCCGACCAGGCCCCATGAGTGTAGACCTGGCCACCAGGCGCTCGCCCTCGAGCCCCACCCCCAGGCCTGGCTCCAGGCGGGGACCCCAGTGACCCACGTCTGGGCAAGGGAAATCGTGAGATATTCATCTGCCAGAAAAAATATTAATCTGCCAGAAAACGTTCTCCATTAGAGAACAGATATTTATCACTAAGTGTCCAAATTGGAACAAACTTAAAAAATATAAAAAAGTAAAGTATGCATCGAGGGCGTAACGAATAGGCAAACAAAATAATGGTCACCAAGTCAGAATCAAAAGATACTGTTTTTTATCGGTAGGTGGTGCTGTTTCCTTACTAATCAGCAATTCTAAATACCAGAGAGCCCTAACCAACATGCGCATAATTTTTTTACACTGAACAATAAGATGAATTCCATTTACAAAAATGGCCCAGCGGTGTATACACAATTCTTGGAAATAAAAGATTAATGCGATCATTTGGGTTTAAATGAGAACTGGATTATATTACCCATGAAACAAAGGCGCAATTTTGGTACCTGCATAGGGTAAGAACTGAAACTATATAACAATGTGTTAAACCCCGCTGTCACATATTCCAAAGAGCTGAGGACAGAGACTCGCGAGACGGCAAAGCAGCATCCAGGCTTCGAGATTCTCTTACTGAAAAAGAACATGAGGACGGTCTTATGGGGATTTCATATAAACTAATACATCAATTCTAAATGAAAAAGTTGGGAGAGAGAGGGAGAGCAGACCAAATCAGACTGCTGATGGTAGTCGTTACTTGGCTCTTCGGAAAGGTGGTTATTTATGCGCAAATAGTGTCCCTTCTGCTGCAGTTGAGTAATTAAGCATTTAATAAGTGTTTCTGGGTGAGATATTTATGTAAAAAAAAAAAAAAAAAAAAACAATGTAAAACGTGCACGGGAAAAGAAGTTTTTCCATAAAGTTTTTTTTTCCACTTGCATTTAAACTGGCATCTATATCGCGGCTGCATGCTCACTGCTGTCAAACTGGATTTCCTTTTCATTTCTCAGGCCACCATATGAGGCGCCATAGAGAGCACTGTCATCCCGGATCAATACGGTGTCTTTATGAGCGATTGCCCCTGCGCTGCTGGGCATGCGCGGTGTCTAGCAGGATCGGAAACTAATGAAATGCCAGTCCTGCCATTAGACAATGCTAACCGCTTAAATAAAAAGGGCATCAGTCCCGAGCAAGATGTATGTCCTGAATGGACTGAAAAAATTGTTCACTAGCCTGATTGTTAAAATCGTCAACATCCTCCCTGCCGAAAAACCGACTGCCAGCGCACTTAGTCACTGAGGAAGCAGTTATTTCACTACAAGTGCCTGGACAGACATTTTCTGTCGCTCAGAAAATGAATAGAGGTACTGAAGCCTAATCGCGAGTTTCATGCTAGTGTTCTGATTCCCAGTGGTGATGGATTTCTGGCTTTGATGCCGCCTGATCTCCTTCAGAAAATCCCATTCAAATGTTCCAGTGTTCACGCCAAAAGGTTGGAGAGTTTTCTAAGAGCAAGATGAAACTTACATGATGCAAATTAAGCGTCTCCTTTCACGGAGTATCCGACAGTAATAATCGGAATATTTTGTAGTATTAATGACAGTTCTGTTAAAAGGGTAATTAGCATCGTGTAACATTTTGTGCACTGCAGAAACCTGGTTGTTTCACTCTCTCTCGCTCTCTGTGGCTTAAATAAATGGTAAGTGTTGGAATTCATCAACACTCCTGGTTGGATGAATAAAACCGGGTCTGTAAATTAAATTATTCAATCACTGTTAATACTGGATTCGGCCTCAGGGGAGAGAGATTGGGGTAACCAGACACCTCTTTAATTCGAGTTCATTGTTTCTGCCCAGAGCATCTTGTAAACCGTTAAACAGCAGTGAAGCCAATGCTAGGTTGTCTAACACTGGAATGCTAATCATTTGCACCAATTTTCTGCTTCTACATGCAATACATGCAAACAAACCAGAATTGCTAAAAACAGTTAGCTACATTTTTGCTTACTATAAGAAAACTCATGTTACTTTCCAAAAAAAGCACCTTTCTGTGACTGATGTCAAGCTCTGGTGAAAAACCTGGTGAAAAATCTGGTGAATTCAAATGACTTCTTAGTCAAAGAACGACGCTGAAGAAATACGATTGTGTCACGATTATTGATTATTTTTATTACCTTCCTTGACAATGCTTATCCCATCAGAATATCACAGGTCTCAGAACTGTCCTAACACCATCTAGGGCAGAATAAGCATTAGGACCAGGAATTAAAACTCAGAAAAACATCAGCTGGTACATTTTTAACAAGTTGATAAATCCAAAACATACCATAACATTACTAGCATATACTTTTATTTCTTTTGACCTTTTCATTCCTTTTTATTTGTTATTTTTTTATCGTATTCCTATTCATGTATTCAATTGTTGTTTTATTTTATTTTTTTAATAGATATATTACAATTTTTTTGCTTATTTATTTTATTTTATATTCATTCCTTCTTCTTAGAATTTCATTGACCTGTACGTTAGTTGCATATTTTATTCACCTTCTCTGCCTCTGGTTCTTATTTTAACCCCGAATGCGAATCATTTTGAGCTGCATTTCATGTACAAGTTCTATGTAAATAAAGATTATCATTCACATTATTATTGTGTCGAGAATAAGAAAAAGACAAATGCATAAATGAATGGGTGTGAAAAGGCGGAAACATTTCAGGGTCGGTGTTTGGCCAGTTCTGCATGAAGGGGACAGTTAGCAGCCCTTCCTGCCTGTTATGATTTGGAGGTAAACAGACAGTCCTGAAGACACGTGGCCTCTCATCACCAGCTGACCAATTGGTGAGTCCCTAGGAGCTTCCAGATAAAGGTAGAAAATTATATGCAAACACTGCTGATCCCCCCTGTAAACATTAGGAGAATATGGGAGGGGGTCCACCTGTTTGCATTCTAGACTTCCTCTGCCCACTTAGACAACAAAATTGACTAGAAAAAGAGGAGCGATGCAACTCTCACAGTGGACACAGGAAGGCAACGGGACTTTAAATGCTAATCTGTGCCTAATTAGTGCTTAATCTATGTTTTCTTTGATTTAAACAATTACGTATTTGTTATAAAATATATTGCTTTTCCCCAGTGGACATCGATAGTACAAAGAATACAACAAAATGCCTGTGAAATAAAATCAAGCAATAAAGTTTAATTAAACTTCCCCCAATTATTACACTTAACAACGAAATACTTTTCCATTACATTTTACGTTTTATAGAAAAGACATTATAGTCATTATCTCAATGATTAAGGACGGAGATATCTAATTAACACGGAGCCTTTTCTCTATAAATTGCAATGTAATGAAAAAAATCTAATGAGCTCTTTGTAAAATATTGTTCACCGTAATGTGCAAAAAGGCTCTTTGCCAGCTAGTCCTCTCTCAGGAATTACAGAAAAATAAGTTATGTGAAGCGAATGGGACAATAACATAATCGGAACAATATCCTGTCTAATCAAGGTGTTACGATAAATATAGAATTAGCCAGAGCTACTGGCCTCCTTAAAGATGTATCCGGTTCATACTAATTCCTCAGGAATGTGCCAGTGAGTCATATTTGCCTCTCCTAAGATGGAAAGGGGTCAATATACACTTCAACACCCTTTTGGGAAAAGGGATGATACTTGTCTAATGTTTTTTATTAATATACATGCTTATCAGATTCGTATCTCAAACAGACAGCTTTGGCTGGCAGGCATTTGTATGGTTTATTGAAGGCCGCTTTTACTGTTACATAATTATCCGTATTTAATGACTTTGGAGATGCGAGCGACGCGTGCAGCCTACGAGGCCACACTGCTGGTGAGGGCGTGAAGATGCACTCGCTCGCGCTACTTGACTAATTAAAATGTTGCTTAACTGCTTCGGAGAGGATTAAATCCCGAGTAAATGAAATTAGACGGAGGAGATGAAACAGCTGAATCTCTGAATTAGATCTTGATTTAAAAGTTTCTGTCGGAGAGAGAGTCTGGATGCTGCCCAGTATCGGACATTTTGACATTGAGGCTTTGGCGATATCAGTGCTTAAGAAAGCATTAAGTAGAATTACAGAATAAATACAGTGTGTGTGTGTGTGTGTGTGTGTGTGTATATATATATATATATATATATAAATCAATATCGATTTATGAAAACTAGAGATTTGCCTATTGAACCTGTAAGACTTCTTGTGCCTATCTGCCAAATATTGACCATACAAACCCCAGAATGAAACTGAAACAGACAGAGGAAAGGAAAGAACATGCCCTATGCCGGCATTTGAGCTTCAAACCGATGCGGTCCACTTTCTTTTCTCATTAGCTTTATTGTTAACTTTAAAAGGACTCCGTCAAGACCCTTTAGCTAAATAGGCAGCTGTTCGACCTCTTTGGGAGCACATTGGTTTTCCTGTTTTTGGTCATGAGCTAAATGACATTATTATTTTGTTTTAATTTAACAGACAGGAAGCGGCCGACTAACTTGGATATTGCAGCAAACTGGATTGCGTACTGTATCCCAGCATTGCTAACCGTCTCATACTTGACAGTAAGTTATAAAAACAGAGTTTGATTTCTTTCGTCATTCGATGCTCACCTTTTTAAATCTGCTGTTGGCTGCAGGTACCCGATGAATCGTCTAACTAGGGGTGCGGCGGGGGGGTGGGGGGTTGGTAGGACTATTCCAAGGATCCCTAAAATATCTGGAACATAATATGATTGGTCTAGGCTGGGAGCCCAACACTATATCCTTTCATGGGGCCCAAAATCTCCGGCGACAACCCCCGCCTCCAGCTGTCTATGCAGAACACAATGAAAAGCCAAAATGAATAAAATGAAAACATTTAATTCATGCATTAATTGAAGAAAAAGCACCACCCACAATATAAAAGGGAGAATGGTGCTTTCGTTTCCTGTCCCAGTTCTGTGTCCTGCTACTCCAGTGTCCTCCCACAGTCCACTCACATGCAGTTTACCTGCCCTTAATTGCAACCGTCATTTTCAATTACTTTGTGACAATGTATAGACTATACAGTGTATATTTCATATCTATAGAGAGATTTAAAATGATGTCTATGTGTCTGTGGGTTTGTGTACAGGGTGTATATTATGTGTGTGACCAGGCTCCTGACCAAAAAACATAAAAATATGTAGTTGCTCTCTAACAAAACCATTTCGATCTTATTCCAAAGTATAGATGATGAATAAACCAGAGAAACACTTAGCTATGAAATGGCCGCACAGCTTCCCATCTGTCTTGTCCACTCTATGCTGTGATTTATTATGCGGTTTAAACAGATTGATTTTAAACTGTGCCCCGCTGACTGTCAGGACGGTAACATCGATTCGTTTGCGATCTTGTGATCTCGCTGATTTTTTTTGCTGCATGTCGTACTGTAAGGTGTTTAGATTTCAAGCATCAGGGATGGTATTGCAGTACGTTAAAGGTGTTTTTTTTTTCTTCTTCTAAGGCTGAATCATTGACGATTATCTCACTGTAGACACAGTGCATATGTACTGGGGTACTGGGTTCACAGCATTAAGGGAAACGGCGGAATAGAAGCAGCACCACCCCCTTTAAACGCGCCGCTTTGATGCGGTTTGTTTGTTTACAGCCACGCTGCCGCTCAGCCCCCTTCGTGCTGTGTTAATCTCTGACAGGTTCACTGACACTCGGAATTACAGTGAACAAGACATGGCGATGACGGGTGCAGTGACAGCGGGGTGATCAGCCCACAGCAACCCCCCCCCCCCTTCCTACTACCCCCTTCCCATACACACCTGAGTAGGAAAAAAAAAACACACTGCACAGTCAGGGGGAACTCAAGTGTGAAACAGGCTCTAGCAGTGACAAGTTTCCAAATCCTATCCCCAGAACATTGTTCCAAGGCTTCTGTCACAAAAAAAAACACACACATTGCCTGACGAAAGGATGAATGCTGAATTTGGTAAAAACACTGAATGACGGGGGGGGGGGGGGGGGGGGGGGGGCGAATATTGATTTTATTAAAGAAAAAAAAGAAACAAGTAAAGACAACAAGCAGTGAATGACAGGTGGATCAGCACTGCAGTTGGTTAGAAAGGAACACTGAATGGCAGTTGGTCAGAAAGGAACACTGAATGGCAGTTGGTCAGAAAGGAACACTGAATGGCAGTTGGTCAGAAAGGAACACTGAATGGCAGTTGGTTAGAAAGGAACACTGAATGCAGTTGGTTAGAAAGGAACACTGAATGGCAGTTGGTTAGAAAGGAACACTGAATGCAGTTGGTTAGAAAGGAACACTGAATGGCAGTTGGTTAGAAAGGAACACTGAATGGCAGTTGGTTAGAAAGGAACACTGAATGGCAGTTGGTTAGAAAGGAACACTGAAAGGCAGTTGGTTAAAAAAAACTAACAAATGCTGAATGATGAACAAATAAGACAATAAGTGAACAGCAGAACACTGGCTAGATTATGGAAGCCAGCAGAGATCCATGACCGGCTCTGTCACACAAATGCACTGTGGTGCTTGTACATAATCCACAGGCCTCATCCCAGGCCAGATAGGTAACACCATCTAATCTCACTGTGAGCCAATAATGAGAGTGTCAGTCATGCCCTGGCAGAACAGAAGCAGCAGAGAAGCTAAATTGCTTCGTGTGATAAATTTATTTCTTTCACTATGTAGATGGTAAATCCAAACTGACATTCTTCCCAGGCAATGAGCAGAGGCAGGCAAACCCCGAAAGCGTTCCACGTTTTGATTCCCGATTCCAAATTAATGAGGCCTGTCTTGATCACGAAACTTAGAACTTAGAACATTATCTGAGACTTCTGCTCTTTCCAACATGTGCTGGCAACTCAATTTACTTGTACACATCCATACTTACAACTTTATATGCGTCTCCCGGCTATTTTTGAAGAGCATTAATATAGAAATGTTCTTGCCACCTCTGACAGGGTTTCAACCTAGCTGGTGTACTGGAACCTCACCGAATGTCCGCTGTAATCTGTATAAGGAACCTTCTGGATAAAGTCACGGCACTGAGACAGAACTAAATGATCTGTCCACTGTCCAGGAATTTGTGCCAGTGTAGTTAACATGACAAAAATACAGCAAGCTATTGATGATAATGTTCTGGTTCTGAATAATGTCAGAAATTGCTTTATTAGACTATGTGGTATTATCAAAATCACTGGTCATATCCAAATGTTTTTTTTTATATGGAGGAAGGTGGTTTATGCACACTTGACAGGTTTTTCTCACAGGTGAAGGGAGCAAGAACTCTCAGGTATGGGGTCGCCTCACAGGTGACAGGTTTTACTCATAGATGGTATAGTTTGCTCGTGGGGGGTGTTCTATGACTTACTGTATGGTGGAAATGAGGGTGCAAAACATGCAGTGGAGACAGGTTTTGGCTGTTTGTTGGGAAGGTGGTACAACTAAAATCCAGTGAAGGGTGCCATCTCCACGCTCCCCTATTTACATTTGGGACAGTCCATTTGGTTAAATAATGGTTTGATTACATGATAAATGTAATATGTATAATGCATTGTGTGTCTATGTGTGTGCGTGTACGTGAGCGTTGCTGCGTTTTCTAATTACTACCATTTTGTGGACCAGATTCCCCACAATGCGATAAAAGTCTGTAATAATCTGTATCTTGAAGGGGATCTCAATTCTATAAAAATCTGAGAATGCAATCAAAAAGACTAAAAAGACCAAAAAAAAGTGTTGTATTTGGTTTGGTTACTTATGGTTAGGTTTGGGTTGGGTAGGGTTAGGGTTGTCGTGATTGCGTCCGGGGAAGCGGCGCAGAAAGTCGTGAAGATGGGTAAACGGGGGATTATTTGGGGAAATTACCAAAACACAGGACAGAAACGCAAGCACGAACGTCAATGGCTGGACAGCGGTAAGACAGACTCTGAAGCACAAAATACACAGAATTGACTAACAACAACTAGACACAGCTGAGAACACCGGGATTCCACACGAGGTAACAAGGGGGAATGGCACACGGGAGGATCGGACGAGCAGGTCATGACATGTCGTAGTTAGGGTTAGGGTTATGACCATAGAAATTAATGGAGAGTCCCCACAAACATTTGAATACTTGGACTGTGTGTGTGCATGTATATGTATGTATGTGTGTATGTATGTATGTATCTATCTGTCTGTCTGTCTGTCCATCTGTCTGTCTGTCAAACTGTCCGTCTCTCCATCCGTCTGTCCATCTGTCCGACTGTCTGTCTGTCTCTCCATCCATCCAATTGTCTCTCTGTCCGTCTGGCTGTCTGTCCGTCCGTCCATCTATCTGTCTGTCTGTCTGTCAGTCTGTCAATCCATCTGTCTCTGTCCATCTGTCCATCTGTCTAGCTGTCTGTCCGTCCGTCTATCTGTCTGTCTGCCCATCTGTCTGGCTGTCTGTCCATCTGTCTGTCTAATCCTTGAAGTGTCCTAGTTATGCTATGATTTTGATTATGTCTTTCATTATTTAAAAAAAAAAACTTGAAGGGTTACCTTGTGACATGCAAAATTTAATTTGATATTTTCAACCTGGATTTATTCTCATTATGAAATCCCCTAGACATGCTCTCTCAAAATATTTACTTTTGCAAAACTCTCTAAAGTGACAGCCCTTTCAAGTTCTTCATTACATTTGGTTATCGAGCAGAGACCCAATTATCCCCTCGCCTGATCTCTGCTTAGCATGGAGGTCCATACCGCTGACAAGTGACAGCACTGGGTCAATGAATCTGTGCAACATCATTTCTAAATCTGAGGATCTTATTCGGATGGCAGTTCATGAAAGCTGTATCCACCGCAAAAAGGCAGGTATGGAAGTAAGTGACCAAAAAGACAGATTTTGGTTACCTGATCCAGAGGTTTAAATAGAGGACTTCTATAGGAGATTTGGTTTTAATACCTAGTGATTGGCTAGTGACCTCGGATGCTTTTGGCTTATCACATGCATTTTCACCAGTCGTCCCAAACTATAACCCGAGGCTCATCAACTGTGCCTGCAAACCATAAATGTCTTCTGTGAAAGTTCCAAGAGTCCGTGAGCAGCTACATACATTGACCGGAGCATCTCAGCATGGTCTACCAACCTCTTCTCAGCCAGGACATGCCCCTTTAAAGTTGTCCAGAAGCAGGAAGCTGCCAGCAGAGTCCCGACTCCCTCGTGACTTGACTGGTATCTAAACAATACTTCCATATTCGGTCAAACTCAATTTTGTGCTTTATACAGAGATGATGACATTAGGATTATGTAAATATGCATTTTATTAAAAACAGAAGGGACTGTCTTGAGTGGCTGATATCGGCAGATGAGACCACAGGGTACTTAGTTGGCTTACAAACAACTGGCATTATAAAGAAAATGGCACTGAGGAAATTCGGGATTTTAAAGGTGATCCAGGTTGATGGCAGTAAGACAATAAATTATCCCCAAACACAATACAGATTGAATTCAGATCATACAGGTCATGCCCGGCCTAAGCAATGGTCCTATACCTCATTTCTCACGTGTTTTCCTTAAGGCACCAGTACAACATCCATCTCTCCATTTTCTGAAACCACTTCTCTAGCTCAAAGTCACAGGAGATCCAGAGTGTATTCCGGAGGCTAATGGTGCAAGACAGGGAACAACCCGGGATGGGGCGCCAACCCATCGCAGGGCACCCACATACCATTCACTCATACACTCACACCTATGGCCAATTTGGTAACTCCAATTAACCTCAGCATGGTATTGGACAGTGGGGGAAAACTGGAGGAAACCCCATGAATACACAGGGAGAACATGATACCTTGGTAGAGACTCAAACCCAGGTTCCAGAGGTGTGAGGTGACAGTGATACCCAGTGCGCTACCACGTCGCCTCCAAGTACAACATGTTTTTTACTTTTATTTTGTATAGATTTTTGAGGAGCACTCTAGCGCTATTCTATTGTCCATCTGAATATGGTAACAATGCTGAGCCAGAAGCGAAAATGAAGGAGAACTCTGTGAAAGCTGGTAAGGACAGTTCCATGAGATTTTTCTTTATTGATCTGAGTACAGTTTAAGGCAGATTATGATAGACAAGCAATGCGTATCCTGATCACATTGTCTGCATCTGTTACTAAAAATGGCTGCGTTTTGTCTGTCAGTTTTACTTCTGCAAAATAATAACCTGCCATTTCAACAGGGCCCTGAATCTCATCTCCTTAAACAAATTAAGCGTAATTCTTTTAAATTTACAGTCTAAATGATTTAGGCTGTAAATAATGCACAATATTCAACCAGAGAGTCAGCTTCATTGTTGACAAAATTAGATGGCCAAGATGCTATTACGTCGCGTCTCTCAGCCTGATAATTCCTCATAATGAAGTTTAGTGACTAACCACATATATCACGAATTCAGCTGAAGTGTATCCGTCCATCTTTATTCATATATGTGTCTGTCACCTCCTATTAACCGGAGGCATGAAGCCTTGAAGTCATGTAGTCATTCATCATTTAGACTGTAAATAATACACAATATTCTCCCATATAGTACGACTGGCACTGTGTAATCATGGGAATACCCCCCCCCCACACTCTTAGCAAGGGGCCTAGAGCCCATTGACACCAGTACACTTTCACTGGGGCATGTTACATAAATAATTTCAATCTCGTTGAGCTGCTTATTAGTATATAAAGTGCCTGAAGCGTCCTTGTTTGTATACCGACTTGGATGAATTGTGTAGGAAAAATGGTATGACTGAAGGAATGACTGCATTGGGGTCACTATAAATTGACAGATGTCAGATTCTCCATCTCAGTATGGTGGAGGACCTTTCTGTCATCAGCGTTACCGCAGAGCGTTACCATGGAGGGTAAACTGGAGCAGCCAAGGAAGCGAGCAGCACCACTAAAATTGCTTTGATCCGTTTGAGTTTATGTGGAACAACAACATCGAACAACAGGATTCTGTAATCCCAGTTATACCAATTAAGCAAACACAAAGACCACTAACTGGGACACCAGCCCGGTGTCTTTTGTCTAAAGGGATAGGACAATGGGGGGGCTGTATTTGATTTGCGGGGGCAGGCGCGGGGGCTAATTTAACTTCAAAGGGGCAACTGGGAAAGGGCTGCTTCAGCTTGAATTACAGAAGATGCTCATTAATCGCCTGACTTTGTATGAACAGCTTCCGCGTAAGATGAACTGTGTCGCTAACACTGTCGCACTGTCTCTGCTCGTAATCTGCGATGGTAATCCTCAGTCACTGCCAAACTCGACGCGCACGGAATATTCGCCTGCAGAGAGCACTTCTGCATTTCTAAATGACATAAATTCTATCTTTCCCCACAAGTATGAGCTTTAAAAGAGAAAAAAATAATGGTTAATAATTATTCACTCACCCCCACCCCCATGAGAACACTAGCTTATCAGCATCTGAGTGGAACCACCTGGCCCGCACCTTTAAAATCCCCCCACCTGCCTGGTTCCCGGTGCCCCAGCACTCAGTGTTGTCATGTAATGAGACTTGCTGAGTCCTCTAACCGCATTTCTCATCCAGCTCTGATCCGACCCGCCTGCCTGGTTAAGGTCCTGCCCCGATCCTGTTCCTTTTGGACTTTACCTGCCACCTATTTAGGGCTCTTTGTTTAGGTCTGACCCCTCCCCCCGAGGTTCCGAACCTCCGGTTCCATCTCTGCCTGTCTGGTTCCCAATAAACTCCCCGTGTTCCACACTTGGGTCTTTCTGTTTGTAACAGGATAATAACAATAACAATAACAACAACAGCAGCAATAATAATAATAATAATAAACTATTTCAAACATGTATTTTTTGTTAGTAACAAAAGAAATCAAAAGGGTTAAGGAGAAGTGAACATACACTTATTTAAATTCACAATTTCCATGGCAATTTTCAGAGTTATCCAAAGACTTAGCTAACGATTGAAGTCTGGATTTCAAAAATAATCACCTGTTCTCGTTTCATCGCTAGTGAGCTAGTTAGCAGTTTTTCATTAGTGTTAAAGATGTCTGCTGAAAAGCTGAATATGAGCAAAAAAAAAAAACAAATTTTGATTTGGATAAATCTGCATCCAAATCGAAACTGTCCTATTTCCTAGGGTGGTTCTGTAGTGTGATGTGACTGGGCTCCCTTTCCGGGCCTCGTAGCCTTTCCGCTGGTATCCTGCAAGGGTCGCTGAAGGGTTCCCTCCTTTTCTCCTCTGATCACAGCACCCTTGGGCTCCATTATCTCCTGAGGGTATCTCATATCTTTTTCTCCTTCAGACACATAGTTTCCTCTCATATTACAGCATGTCTTGCTGACAGCTTGCCCTAGATGGCAAACTGTCATTTCCAACTTAGCGTGTCAAAGACTGAGATGTTCCATATTCCATCCAGTCCATCATATTGCCGTGAGCTTAACATCCCACTAAACAGCTCAATTGTAGCAATGTCAACAACTGTCAAAAGCCTCTGTATTTCACCTTCCGCTTTCCCAAGGCAGCAGGAATTCGGTCCATGTTACGTTTTACCCCTCTGACTCACCCTGAAGGCTGGTCATGTGCTTCTCACGGTCCTCCTCCATTGGCTGCCATTTGGAGCACATGTTACACACGAGTTCTTGGTTTTGCTGAACCAGGCACCGCCATATCTACAAGAGCTCATCTAACCTTTCGACCTCTTCCTGGTTTGATTCTTGTCTAACAGTTCTGAAAGGTCGAAGGAAACCTGTTCTTTTTCTACATTTGACCTTACATGGTGGAAACGGCTTCCTCTCAGTTTCTGTGGAATCCCTCCTCATTTTCAAAGAAATAAAGCAGAACTTGGAACCAAATCTCTGAAGGCTGGCGTTCAGTCCTTGAACCTCTGACTACTATCGTGACTTTTACTCTATTACTATTACTGGATTTTACTCTATTACTGTTACTAGATTCAGGTGACAGCAGACATTGTCAAATTAGCATTCAGTCCACAACACAAATTAAACTCCTCTCTTACAACTGATCCATGGAGATCAGAGTGTGTAAATCAGTTTTGTGAATAAAAGATTCAGTTGCAGCTCAAATGAACTGCATATCATTGTTTTTATAAGATGTCTGAGATTTGCATCTGGATTTGCAGAGAGAAATAAACATTTACTGTGACGTCATTGTCATATTCATCCATCAGTATATAGTACACATATATACACACACATACACACACATACATAATCATGAACATTACATTTATTATTCCCATAGGCTCTTGACATATTTGTGTGTAAATCAGGCTGCCATCTATGCAGGTTTGGAAAACAAGGATTCCAATGGGAAATATCATTGACAACGGTTGTCCTTTTAGCTGAAGAAAAATATATTATGCATAAAAGTCACAACAACACACACAAGTTAAGCAACTCTCTTCTGTAGATTTTTTGCTTACCTTGTTTCCAAACGATACCTTTCAACATTTAGGCGCTTCACCCCTTACATGCTGAAACAGGGATGTAACAATGTTATCTTTTTCACCCACTTTAATCCAAGGTTACAATGACAAATTTCTTTAACAGTAAATCTGCAATTTTAAGGTCTTGGACAAAAGCTACTAAATGAATAAGCTACCACTGCTGAGGGTGATTCTTTCCCAAAAATATTTTCTTTATTTTTTAATCTGTGCTCGAAACTCTCAATTATGAAAGAGCAAAGGTAAGATATAAATAAAATACCGAAACCCAAATAACTTCATTTGTGAAGCCTGACAAACTAGAAACAGCACATGTGAGCGGTGAGATGGAGCTTGAGAGACCGTGGGTGTAGCTGCAGTTTATGCGGATTCTCCGCCTGTCTTTATAAACACGCGTTCAGTCAGCATCAGTCATCTGTCCCTCACTTTCTGCTCATTAAAACAAAATCACCATTTGGCCCAGGGAAAAAGAGAATCAGGATGACACGAGTGGAAAAGGGCCGTCAAAACAAACCCGCACGGGCATGCTGGCGGTTTTTACAGATAATTAAAACTCCTGAGATCCCAATTACGAAAACCCTTGGATGACAAGGTTTATTCATGTCAACAAGTCCTTCTGTGCTCGGCTGGGCACAGAACAGCATGTGAGACAAACGTCAGGTGCTTTCCGTTGGTATTCAAAGAGCCTTAATATTTATTTGTATTCTGCCTAAATTTATAATTAACACTGAGGAAACCAACTGGAAGACAAACATAGACATCGGCTTTTCCAGTGGACTGACAAAGATACCCTTTGCCATGTCTACAGTGTTCCTTTCCCCCCCCCGTCCTTTCCGCACATTGTGATTGGTTTATATTCCTTGGGATTCACGTCTTTATTTCAAAGCAAATGTCCTATTTTTGAGTGGATGCTCTGGGCCTAATCGGGCTGCTCTTGTCATTGAACGTATTTTTAGCGTCGTGCTGCTCTGGATCTGTCTGCCATTCTTGTGATACTCTCTGCCCCCCACGCGAGCACGAGGCGCGTCAGCACTGTGGTGAATTCTCACCTTTCCTGCCAAGCAGATCAGCGCCTTTAAAGATTATTACACCCAGTAATCACTATAATTGTGGTACCATATATTAAAATACATGTGTTTCATCTTTTGCCTAGTGCATAGTTAGTGCATAGTTGGTGCTTAGTTGGTGCAAGGTCTATAGTGGGTGTGTGGTCGATGCAGAGCAGGTGCAGAGTTGCTGTGTAATTGGTGCACGGTTGTGCATAGTTGTTGCCTGGTTGATGTACAGTTGGTGCGTAGTTGATGTGTGGTGGGAGCGTGGTTGGTCTATGGTTGTCTCTTGCCAGGAAACCACAGGACGGATCAATCCAAGCTGCCAAAGCAGGTTGTTGATGTCCCATAGGGGTACTTTATTCATTATCTCCTAAGCTTTTGTGGTAATATGTTATTAACCTGTATTTTTTCTGCCTTTCCCGCAGATCCAGCCAAACCACAAGTGAATTATGGTCCAGCTGTTTTATGTTGTACTGTTGCATTTTCCCTGTTGAAAGCCAGAGGTGAATCACTGATTATCCAACAAGCATAATGCAAAAGATTTTCTAACCTCAAAACCTCAGTTAGAGGTTATTACAAACAATCAATTTTAAAAAAAGAAGAAGCTGATCATAACTTTTCAGGAAGACCTTTAAATGTACGACGTACATATTTTTCCACAGCCAGTTTATTGTTATTTGGAAAATATGTGCTAAAGTATGAGTCTATCTGTAGAAAATCTCTTCCTAACATGGGTAAAACGCTATGATGTTGGTCTCCACCTCCTCTCTGTCACCTTAATAAAGATTTCAGTTTCTGTAGTAAGTAGTATACATGACAGGAAAGGTTTGGAAGATGTTTTGAGATAAACAGGTAGAGAGTTTGGCCTTTTTGCTGCATGTTAAACGCATATTAACCAGGCCAGCTCTGCTTCCAGCTATGAGGACAAAATTTAGTAAAGACGAGAGGCAAGGGATGGCCGTCTCTCTCCCTCCACTTTGTCCACCTTCACAAGCCGGGCCCCCACCCAAAAGCTTGCGTGGGGGGGCTCTGAGGCCAAGTCCACGCCATGATAACACAGATACCTCATTGTCTACCCCTAATTAACACCCAGGAAATGGAAGCAGCGAGAGGAAGTCAGACGTTGGCGATGAGACCCACATTACTCTGAGGGATATTAAGCCGTCAGATTTACTTTCATCTCCATTGCATTGTGGAAATCGTGCATAATTAATAGAACGGGCTTATTAGGAAAAAATGATTAGGCAAATTACACAGGTGTCAGATGCATTTTTTATGATAAATGTGCTGCAGCTATAGTACGCCTCCATCTGCTGTTCTAGTGCATGGCAAGGCCATCGGGGGGGGGGGGGGGGGGGGGCACATTACAAGAGTGGCAAACAAAAGTAGGTTCAAAGGGAAGGAGATGCAACTGGGTCACGTCGACTGGCTCCCTGATCAGCAGAGGATTTGACTGGCAGCAACCTTGACTGACAGCTACTTAAGCAGCCATATGCAATTTACACCTCACTCAACCTGAGTCTGAAATGATAATTACAACTGGAATGACAATTATAATATTACATTTTCAATGCATAATGTTACACTTCTAAGTAACGAGATTCACTGGTATTTCTTTTGGTCAAAGTCATGTTGTGAGCTGACTGTATAAATTTGTTTTCTACTTTTGCCTGAACTAGACTCCGCGAATGACATCACAGCACCATTAATTAGACTCCGCATGTAACTGAATGAGAAGATCATCTCAGATCACTTGCACATGTGCATCTGTGTCACCACAACCTGCTTTTTTTCTCAGGATAACGGTATTTAATCTGGGGTTTTGCTGCTGGTCGATCATTCGCTTAGGCATAGTAGGGTCTTAGTCATGGGATTCCATAAACAATAAAGAGAACCAAGGTACCAGGACCGAACAGGAAGAGGGAGAGAATTCTTTCTTCCTTCGCTGCAGATATTCCTTTGCTTCTCCTTCGACTCATCAGCTTAGCAGAGGAACGGTGGTCCCTTTCCAGGTTGCATAACCGTGGCTAAAAAATGAACCACCGCGGGGGCAGGGAGGGGGGTAGGTGGGATGGAGTTCTCCCGTGGAAGTGAGGGCCAGAAGGCAGGCTGTGAGCATGGGCTGAGGGCATCGTTAGCACCGATGCCAGTCGGTAGCTCATTCATGTTTCATCGTGGAGATGCTGGCTCCTAAAGCGGAGCTTCATTAATCAGCCTCCCGCGCGTGACAAGCATGTCGGAAAAACGACACTAATTAAGGCGCTTTAGGCAATTCCCAGTCATCAACAAGAAATTATGCAAAGAAATTTACATTTCTAATAATACTCTTAGTAGTGCAAAATAGCTAGTGTTTGTTTTTAAATGGCTTTTTTAATGTACTGATAAATCATCAGTACACTTGCTTGATGCAAAGACACGACAGCTTTTTGCCTTGAATTTATGATCTAATTTGTGCAACTAAACCAGTTGCACTTTGCTTCTCCAAACTATTTCGTTCTAGTTCTGCGGTGGTTGCTAATAGTTTTCTCCTGCCAAGAGAAGCAGTTCTTTCCTCCAGGTGCTAAGCCTTCAGTGGGACTATAGTGAACATCCCTCAGACTCTGGACTTTCGGGCTGGTGGTAAACCCAGCCTTGGGATCTCCAGGCTGCCCTTCTGGTGAACACTGTCAGCAGGCAGCAGAAGAGGTGGATGAAAGGGTGAGTCTTCCTTGTTCATCGAGCTTCGTGACATTTCACCCGCCCCACCCTTGTTCACTGTGAGAATTCTCTCAATCTGAATGGGCAATTAGGGCAAGATGAGGATTGAAGTGTGGAAACATAGGTTTTTCAAGGATGTATGTTCCCTTCATGGAGAGTGGGGCAGCGGTGGTGTCAACAAAGGAGAGGGGAGGGGGGGAACTTAAGAGTTCAGGAGTTCCTAAGGCTAGATGGAGAAAATGGGAGGGATAGGTAATGATGAGCAGAAAACCGGCGGGAAAATGAGCAGATGAACAGACAAGACTCACTGAGTGCAGTTGGCTGCCATTTCACTGCATGATGAATGATGCTTTTCATGTCGAACATGTGCCTCCTTTGGTTAAATTCATGGTGCTTCCAGTGGTAAATAAGAAGCGGGGGAGAGCAGACACTGGCTAGTGCTGTGGACAGGTGACTGGATTTAATTGTGCTTCTACGTGTCAAAAGATACTGTCTGAGATTTGAAAGAATTATGTTGCAGATCTACCAGGAACTGTACTGACAGGCAGAGTGTGCCACAGCAAGGAGAATGCGGAGACCTCTGATTTCTCAACTTATTTGTCTGTGGTAAATATTTCTCTGGTACACACTAGCCCAAAAATGGTGAAAACCGAAAGTTACAAGCATCTGGGTGGTGAGAATGGCAATTGTGTAACCTAAAGTGACAATAAAAGGAGTTTAAAGCTCTAATTTGGTGTAAAAAAAGCAGACATTTCAGTCTGAAACATGGTTCAGGCTCCTAGTTTTATGGCGCTTCTTCAGATCGAGGAGAGTCAGCCGAGGTGGTTTCAAGCATCATTGTTGCCACCAGGGAGCAATTACAGGGATATGCCACTGGGGAAGGCCCAGGAAGCACCAGAGGGGTGATACCTCTCAGCTGGCTTGAGAACATCTGGGCGACTTCAAGAAGATCTTAGAATCTGTGGAAAGAGAGGTCAGATCTTACCTGCTCTGCAGTGCATCCACTGGTGAGAAGATGGGATGAGGTACATTTTACTGAATAAGCAGCAGATCGTAAGCCCTGCCTTTTAATTACTTGATTTATGGACCTAATTTAAGAACAAGAACATTGCTTAAAATTAATTTAGGCAACAAAACACCCGGTAACGCTTTACAAATACACAACAAATGCTTAGCAATAACTCAGTTACTACTGAAGTGCAAATCATGAACAAATATAGTTGATACTTGAGATGAAAGATGCTTCGCGATTCATTAATGGTGACCAAACACGAGATCATTATTTCATTTGTGTTATTCATTACTTGTTCCTTCAGTAGTTCATAGAGGTTTCCCTGATTAACTGACATAGTAACAAATATAGTTACTGCTCGACATAAAAGAAACATCACGATTCATTAATGACAAACGGACATGCAATAGTTATATACCTAAGACTTAGTTTTTAGTTAATAAGTAAGTAAGAGTATAATATAATTTACTTTTCCTGGTATTTACTACTTTGCTGATCAGTCGCATTGGTACACAGTGTTTTGTCAAGTTCAGTATGACTTGACCTTTAAAACTATTTGTATTTTAAGCTACTAGGTCTTTGTATCAGGAACCATTTGGCATTTGCTGATGTGTAGGACGTAAGGATGTAAGGAGGCTCCCTTCTGCTCGGTAAGACTTACGTGGCTCATGCCGAAATGCCCAGAGCCTTCAGATATTTTAAGTGCTTTGACCCAGAGAAGCTGGAGGTCAACGGCGTCCTTTTGCTTCCTCTTTGACATTTTGAAAGAATATAGCTTGTACACGCTACCCTTTGTAGCAAACAGGCCCAAAAAGGGCAGAAGGCCACCGCTGGCTTCACTCCTTTTCTCTGTGTTTGTACAACAGGCCCAGCTGGGGGCTGGGGTCTGCCATCACCTGAAAGGAAAGGTCAGCGTGAAGGTTGATGCAAAGGTCAGAGGGTGTGAAAGGTCAGCATGGTCGTGCTGGGAGGGAGGGCACCATGATTTGTGTTGTGGGATGAGCCAAGAGGTTTTCCGGATTAACCTTGCGTGTGCCGTTACTGGATACTGAATAAATAAATATCGCATTTTTTTGTCTGTCTGACAAAGAAAAATAGTAATAAGGAACTATGAAAACTAAATTAGCGAGACCTATTGGATTAACGTTTGCTAAAACCTGGAGAGTAAATCAGATATGCTAGAGATGTTACCTGGTACCAGGTAACATCTCTTATGTTGCCAGTACCTGGGATCATGGATTCGTTCTGTAACTGGTAATACCGTTAGGATGTTAAGAAGCTGCTGGCTGCTGGGATCATTAAAGTCTAGCACAGGGCCTCAGCTGAAGAAACACTTCCAGCCTGCCCCCCCCACCCTTGCCCAAATCAAGTGGACCCGTGAAGGCCTTCATTATTATTTTTCTCCTGATCGATGGTTTTTGACCACCACTGCTCTTCTGGGGAGCCTGTCACTGGCAGTTGGAGATTGACCACTGGGTATCATTAGGGAATAGATGGGTGAAGGGGGGGGGGGGTCTTTTTTAGCTGCAGGGACTCAGCTGACCTTTCCCTCAAAAAGCAGTCAGGGCCAAGAGAGATTTAATTAAATGGAGACTTTGGAATGAGAGCAGATGACACTGGAGGCGCCGGTGGACGAGGAGGAGGTGGGGAGGAGCGAGGAGGCGCTCGACATGGGCTCCCAAACCTAATTGATAGATCATCAGTTTGTGCCGTCGATTAGAAGGGTCTTCAAACTACTGTATAAGGACAGAGTCCACTCTGACCCGCACAATTAGTACCGACGGACCACTTAGAGAGGCATGGACTCTCCAACTTGCACCAATAACAAGCAGGTCATTCGGTGGATAGGCAAGGTAGGCGATTGCCTGGGGCCCCCAGCTGTGAGGGGGCCCCCGAGGACGGCCAATTACATAGCACATCTCAACGACAAATCCGCTTTATTTGTGTATTCTATTTTTCACAAAAGTAAAAATAAAGGACCTTGTCCTTATTAATTTCTATTTGCTGATATTATTTGCTGAGACTTCATGCTAAAATCATGGTAATACATTTGGCCATGTTGTGGGAAGGTGACTTGCAAAGCCCCGCGGAGTTTTTTTGCCTAGGGCCCCCGGAGTCCCGAGGATCGCCTCTGAGGTCACTGTAACCGCGCTGTCATTGCTTATTACTTCCGGCGTACAGCGGGAGAGCAGCCAAAGACACAGAAGGTAGGCTTCAGTGTGGCAAGTCTGAAAAGGCGTAACAAGCTGCAGCTGAACAGGCATGCGAAAGAATAGAAATGACTCAAAGAAAGCTCCCTGCGATCTGTGTACTTTTTGTATTTGAGTTGAGTCTATTTGACTTCTGTCCCTTTTGTGATCATAGAGGGTGGATTTCACAGACCTGAAATGAGACTCCTGGTTAAACACTTACGCTGATTTTATTTTCACCTCTTTGCGACATAGGGAAAAGACTCAGGAGTTGCGTAAGACCTGACGTCCCTTAGGTTATTGGGGTGGGCTTATTGTATTTGAGAGAAATTTAATTAGGATATTCCCTTCAGAAACAGGGATGAGTCAGAGTCTCTTTTAAAGTGCTTCTAAAGTATGAATTTGGACACAAAAGACGAGTTTTAAAATGATCTTGTTGAGTGATTAACAGGCGAGGTGCTTGTTTTGTGTACTGAATGAGAAAACGGCGGAGCGGATTCCCCGAAGAACACTAAGAGAAGATAAGGAATAAAAAGACCTTAAAATACTCACCATTAATATTGATTGATAAAATGAAAGATTTATATTGATTTCATACCTCCTGATAAGTCTCAGTAGCCAAGGTAAATGGTCATGCTTTACGAGGAAAGCTAAGTAGGAAGACAGGAAACCTTATTTCTTGTTCAGATCGATTTCTCTCAAATGCCATTTGATTTGGTGAATTAGAAGTGTAGAGGCTGACTCTTTGATGGGGCATCATGGGCAATGGGCAGCTCTGCTCCACCAGCCTCCACCCGGCTGAAAACAATTCATTTCTGGTCTGTAGACAGTGGTGCTCCCTGGTGATAGATCCCCGGCAATGTTTTGTGGCCGTAATGAATAACTGACAGAAAATTAGGTTCATGGCATGACTGGTGAGGTATAAAAATGAGTGCAAAAACTGGGAGTTCTGGGAGGAGATGGGATAATCCATGTTTTTCTGAATATGTTAGGTTGACTCCATCTAGAATACGGCGGGTGCAGCACAAAGCAAACATCATTTGCTCTTACGCTGGCAAAGTCATTGCCAAGTTTAATTAATTGCATCACATCGTGATTGAGTTTTGTATTCCTTTGTAAGCAGCTAATGTAAAGAAATTCATTTTTCAGAAGGGTATAGCGAAGATTTTAGGAATTAAACGTGTGTCTTGATGATGCATATTGATTGTTTTTTTTTAATTGGTGGGAAATTGCATGATTACATGTGACTGATCATATTACTGAGTAACAAATACGGAATTAAGAGCTCATTTCTGTATGTTAACTAATATACAAACAATCAGAGATATTTTATTAAGATCCAGTGTGCACCTTTCACACAATAAATACAGTAATTATTACATGCACACATACACATACATAAACACACGATAACATGGTGACAGACCTGAATATGTCTCCTGTCTATATATGACAGTCCAGAAAACCACTTGTCAGTCCTAGCTATTATAAGCTAAGTGTCACATCTGCAACACACATTGTACAATATGTTCCTGAAGTATAGTAGGAGTATTAAGGTACCTCTGTAATACTTCCATTAAATATGAGACTTCCACATATATATCATATTTCAATGCTCTCGGTATTCAGCTGCTTCTGTGGTGTGAAGCATGTGCAGGAGTTCTGAACAGGGAATTAATTAATGACTTAGCAGTGACGATATTTAATCTTGGCATTATTGACAGAGCTAAACTGAGATGAATTAATGGAGCACTACAGTAGAGTGCTGAGTAATATTTAGACTTTAACTGGTCTCTGATTCATTGCTTTCTGACATTCCCTAAATAGCTTCCATGATCACTCTCTCTCTCACTCAGTGCTAAATCCAGAACCACAGAAAATCAGTAACATAACTGGCAACTATATCGTCACATCTTTTATTAGATGACTTAATGTACCAGTGTCATTTTCAGCCCTTGTGTTAAGATGGATACCGCACAAGCAAGCTGTTCGGCAGGAAGTTTGTGTTTTAGCTTCTAAAATTGGCTTCTTTTTTTTTTTGCTTAAAATTTTTAAAGCTACACTCCAGCCATTTTCGGCACTGCTATACATTATTGATAAATCTTGTCGTGTCGTCCATGAATATTCAGTGTCTTGGGACTGTCACTCAGAGTCTCAGGCTTGCTTAGAGACCCCAAAAACAGTATCCCAAAAAAAATAAACTTCACACAGCAGAATGTGCTGAAGGACTTGTATTTTCACCCAATAAATGGATAAAAAACTTCAGGATACATTTCTCTTGGGCTATGGTATTTTCATAAGCTATTATGTAGAGCATTAACAGAGAAATATCAAGCTAGATTTTGATCGGGCTGGGCTGTTAATCACTGATTATCTCTCCTCGGATGCACACGGCCGCCCACGGCTCAACGGGGAGCGAGGGGCTGGACTCCCACAATTTCCACCACCTGCGTTAGCACCTCTCAGCCAGTGCCATGCAGGGTGACGACGGACCCCGAATGGAGGAGCTGACCCTCGATCCCGGAAACCAGTAACTCAAAAGGCTTCTGATGGACCTGAAGCCATGGGCTTTGGGCAGCTCAGGAGTAAATCCTGGCCGATTCCCTCTCTAGCTTAGGTGAAAAGAGACCAATTTATTCTGCCCTGGGGGGCTCTTGGTCTCAAAGGGGGAATGACACAGTGCAGGTATCACTCATGGGAGAAAGACATTGGCTACGATGTTCCCCAGTATCCCTGATATAGTAGACTTGTTATTAACACTGAAAAAAATGTTAAATATTCTTTCACTTGTCAGTCCAAGCTGTTCTAAGCTAAATGTCACAGATGTAGAAAAAAAAAAAAAAACAAACAAAACTATGCAATTTCTTCATCTTCTTCACAGAAGAGATAAATGATTTGGGGAAGCTTTTATCGTAGATGTCAGCCTGCTGAAGTAAGTGTTTATACTTAAGCAAACTTCCGAAGGTGCATTATTTTGTGAGGTCAAAAACACTCACGCGAAAGCGAGGGGCCCCTCGAAGGCCTGCGAGACAGATTCCCCGTTGTCAGGTGCAAAATTTAATCTTGGCTGAAACAAATTGTTCGGCAAAGGGAATTTATTTTTTGAAAAGCCGAGCAAGTCGGTCTGGCGTCGACATTTTTTCTGTTATTTTGCACCGTCTACAGAATTTGGATAATATTGTTGCTTTTTTAAAAAAAAATTAAAAATTTAAAATAAACAAATGCTAATGCATTTGAAAACACACACAGGGCCTCGTAGATAATTGTTCCAAAATACTCATTGAAAGGTTAGTTGACTGCTGATGATTCTGTGACAGCAAAGGCTGAAATGAATGTGGCCGGTGTGTGTATCTTCTGCGTTTTGAAGCGCCCTGTACTGTTAAATTATCTACAAGAATCATTTTGACAGGAGGTGCTGGTTTGAGTTCAGAAGCCTCGGTCGCGTCTGTGACGTCCCTCAGGTTTATCACTGTCTCCTGCTCTGCCGCTGATTTATTTACCCGCAGGTGATGCAGTTTCCACAGGCATTCAACCGCCACCCCCCCCCCCCCCCCAGCCACGCACAGGCTTAGAAACCTCGCTTATATGTATTAGCCTCCCAATTTCACCCTGATGGCGACTCAATTATCCCGGCTCACTCTAAAAAAGCCATCCAGGGGTAATTGGTGTGGAAGGGGGGGGTGGGGGAGTTACCCAGAATTCAATGCCTGTCGGCACTTAGGAGCAAACCCAAGTCAAGCAGAAGGAAAAAGAATTCTGCCGTTATTTGATTCTAATCTCACCACTTTGCAAGCATTTTTATTGCCTTCATCAGGCTGCTGGCTCGCTGCCCTGCCAGTAACCTATTATCAAAGCAGAAACTACCTTTTTCAAAATGCCAGTGTGGGTTGGAAATTGAAGTACGGTAACAGCTGTTCTGCTCTTTCTGAATCGCAATAATCTGACCATTATTGGTTTCTTACAGGGCTGTTATGGGCTGTATTATTGTGTATTGCTATTCTGCTGGAAAAGCTAAGCTCAATTATCAGGATGAAAACATAGCTCAGACAATGGGTGCCGTATCCTGCCCCCGTCTGATTGGTTTACGCTGTATGTTTAGTGGATGATAAGTGAAGTTGACTTGGGGTCTGATAATATTAAGCAATGGTAATTGTGAACAGTGCTGGTTTAAGACCCACAGGGACAGACAGGTTAGATATGGAAATAGGTTGTGCTTGATGTGCAATATCAATTCTCAGTTCCTACAGGACATTAATAGCTTATCAGGTCGAATAATTAAAACACAATCTTTATGAGTTATGACTGTCTTAAGTCGGGTCTTAATTTGGCCGTTGACTGTTAATTTGTTTGTAACGCCTTATTGTTAATAAGTTACCAAAGGCTGGTTAAATCATTCAAACACGTTCCACTGCAGAGTATGTTGGTCAGCTAATAGCAGCAATGCCTAAAACAGATCAACCAGCAAAAATGTCGATATAACTGCAGTCACAAATCCGGCTTCCCAAGGTTTACAAATTTGCACCACTCTTTGCATCGCTGTGGAAGGCATTAGTCAGGAAGGCGTTTATTATTATTATTTAAAAAACAAAAAAAGACTTTAGCTAGCTGACATTGTTCAGTGTTCATGAAATTTCAGGCGTTCTTTTAAGGCGAGATGAACCCATGTTAAACACGTATATCATGTGATTTATTAGTTTATTTCGATAAATATGTTAACTTCCAGCTACAGTAGCTGCCAATACTTACAATGTTAGCTCGCTTGCTTAATCCTGACAAAATTCTTAAAATATCCCACTTAATTAGGTTTCTGTTAGTAGCTACAGTGTTACTGTTAGCTGCAATGAATTAGCAGTGAAGGCTCCCCTAATTAGATTAGATTAGATTATACATTATAGACTTTATTGATGCCAGGGGGAAATTCTTGATATGCTAACCCTGCAGTTATATATATATATATATATATATATATATATCCATCCATCCATTTTCCAAACCGCTTATCCTATTGGGTCGCGGGGGGTCCGGAGCCTATCCCGGAATCAATGGGCACGAGGCAGGGAACAACCCAGGATGGGGGGCCAGCCCATCGCAGGATATATATATATATATATATATATATATATACTTATTCGGTTAGATGCAAGAAAGTTTTCTACTAAATAAAGTGCCATCTTAACAGGAAAGTCAGGAGCAGAGAACCGGGGACCAGCTCTGCATCTACATAACATCCCCAGAACAAATGAATGTGCCACTGCTGACCTGTGGAAAACCACGAGGCGTAATGTTTGTAAAGATGCGTTACTGCTTGACACGGAGCAGGAAAGCAATCCTGGAGCGTGTAACGGATACGGCCCCTGATGAAATCCATCTGCGCCCGATCGGCGCCAGGCCTTCCCTCCCGCATCAGCGAGAGGATGGAAGGCCGCAAGCTGTGAGGAGAGAGGAGGCACTTCACCTCACACGCCTGACAAAACTCCAATCCAAGCAGCGCCCGAGCCGGGTCGCCCCGGATCTCCCCGAAAGAACGCGGCCGATTTTAAGCTCCTTCAACCGTGACAATTTTATAATAACCGGGCTCGCGACTGTCAGGCTGCCGGGCCACGGCGGCGTCCGTCAGATGGATTGTCGCGAAGATGGACCCAGGGCCAGCCCGGATACTTCACGTCACCCGAAGTGCGTCGCCCGTCCCGCGAAGACATCGCTGGGTCCTGTGGGTGTCGATCTCACCGCTCCTCCTTTTAGACGTGTTCAGCTATCTGAGCCAGCCGGTGTCGTTTGTGCTTCGGGGAAGACGCTGTGGGGGCGAGTCTGACCCCTTTTGGCATTTCTGCTGACAGTGTGCCGAACGGCTCTGCCACATTCGCCGAAGATGAGGCTGATTTTTGCCGAGTGTGACCACGGTGGAAGATAATGTCATTAAAACTGGCTTCATTATTTTTAATCTCAGGTTTATAAAATATACTTTGTTAAATGATAAACTTTCTTTTTTTTTTTTACCAGTGGCCTATAGCGACGCTAAGCCTTAGCATTTTCAGTGTACGGTGTAAAAATATTTAAAGTTTCTTTCCCAGCATACAAATTCTTCAAATTGTAAATGTCTTCTATAACTAGTTGCTTATACCAGTAATCATTGGATTCTTTGAAATATAAGGATATGAAATATAGTGGGATATAAAAATCATTAATTTTATTCCTGCGGATAAATTGGCCGTAAAATCTAAAGCAATTTAACACTTCAGGATTCCTGTGTCCCAGAGGAATTAGGATAAAATATCCCAAAACAAGGAACAACACTGAGAGAGCAGGGAGCTTAATTGGGCAATTACTTCGGCATCAAGAATTGCATTAACTGATCCTACTCCCCATAAAAAGTATTTGCATTGATGTCCAGCATTTATTCAGTCCTACCGCCCCCCCTCAATGCAAGCCGCCCACACACTCAGAGCATCCTGTCGGAAACAAGGGGCCCATCGTCAGTGTCAAACGCTTGACGTTAAGCTAACGGCAGGGCAAGAATCTTCACACCGATACTGCTCTGTATTTTTGAATAATTGATTAACCCCTTTAATTGAATAGCCACATATTGGGCTAACTTAATTAAATGATGATCTAACCTGGCAAACTAGGTGGGGAAATATTTTCTCGGTTGCAGTTAATTCCGAAGAGGGTGGGGGGCAGGTAGGAAGGGAATGGTGAGGGAATTCGCCGACCGCTGTGCACAACAGGAAGAGCTTCAGCAACACGCCAGCCGCGAGGAAGCATTTTTCTGTTTCCTTTCCTCACAAACTAGCGACTCTGCTATTCGCCATCCTTTCAGAACGGCACAGAGCCGCAGGATTCGGCCCATAACACCTTAACCTTTCCGTATTGTGACGGGAGCTGGCAGGTGGCCCAGAAACAATGATTCACCCGTTTCGTAAGACTTCGACGCTGATCGAATTCAGCTCCGAGCAACAATAGGCCTCTCCGCACCTCAAACACTTGAATTCAGGATTCATATGTCTTTGAGTTTTGATCTGCCTTTTACCATCCACAGCTCTCACAGATGACGTTACCGGACATTTGTTTCTTACGTCTTTTGTTTAATTAAAAGGCCAGGCGGCGTGAGATGGAGTAGCAGCTGAAGTATTTTTCCCTGGTATGAAAAGGGACTTTAAAATTCCACAGCAGAGCGAGAAAAATAAGATCTTTGACCCTTCGACCTGTCAGTCTTTAGCGGTGCCTTGTGGGAAGATGAGCAAAAGCTCCACGTTCCATCGCTCTATTAGAAAGCATGGTGGAGCACGGACTCGAAATGCAGGATTTCCAGCTTTGAAAAGGAAAATATATTTTATGTGTGTTGAGGTTTCAAAGGAGTAAATGCACCCGAACCAGCGGCACGGCGGAAACAATCTGAGCGCGTGCATGAAAGGAGTGATGTGGCCAGCGGTCTTGTCAAAGAATGTTCTGCCTCCTTCCATCAAAAAAAAAAAAAGGAAAGAGAAAGGTGTTGAAGTTATTTTCAAATTTTACTTCAGAATGAAAAGAGAGGATTATCAGAGGCGTACACCTGCTTCACATTTATAGCCCATGCAAATGACTTCTAAGCTCAGCTGACGCCGTTCATAAAGGAGGGTTATGAACTATTTATATTGGCCAGCTGAGCAGAAGTGGGGAAACTCCAGCGTTCTGTGAGCTTGGAGGATGCCTGCTTCTGTCCTCTGGAATGAAACTGTCTCTTTGTTGTTTCAACATCGTGATCCTATATCATGCCTGTCGAATCGCTGTAAAGGACGGCTGTCTTCTGCTGCTCGGTGTTCGATCTCTGTTTCCCCTCAGGGGGTAATCGCATAAATGTAGTGAGGACCTTGAGATCAGAACATCTGGGGACGATCGCATTTCCCGAATGTGTAAAATGTCAGCAGCTATTTCTAGGTGTTTTATAGACAGTTTTTAATTTTTCCGTGCTCCTCTTGTTTAGTCGAAAGAATCTGTTTTCATGAGGTAAGTTGCTGCCAAGGTGAGGGTAAGGTAATCGCCGGCGCTTCTGCAAAGATGAATATTTGCTCTGCGAGTTGGAGAGACTAGCTCACGCTCTTTGGCAGAACCTCCTTCGGTTTGACCTACTTTTCATAAAAGGGGATGATTTCTGGAAAGCAGCCCTTCATGCCATGACAAATAACGCAGTCACATATTTTTCAGTCAAAGGTAGAGAGCGGGGCTGTCCACCAATGGTGCAACACCTGGGCCCTGTGGGTGGGTGATTACTTGCTCCAATTGCACAAAAATTTTAGATGCAGGAAAAACACCTCTTTCAGCTCCTCCACTGCATCGCAGCTATCATTTAAGAGAAATGCTTAGTTGTCTGCATTCAATTGTCCTTTATTAAGACACGCTGAATGATAAGGCTCAAATATAATCCACCGTAACCCTACGTCGTGCTACATGCTGGGCTACAGACTTTGACAAGCTGTCTCATGCCGAGCCCTGGTTCAAGCCTCCTCTCTCCCTTCTCCTCCAGAACAGAGGCATCTCCTCCCTGGCGCTAAGTTAAGGCCCAGCAGATGGGAGCCATCACGGTTTGGAAAGGAAGCCTGGCGTTATCATGTACGGTTTTCACTGTGGCCTGTCATAGTGTTTCACATGCAGCGTAACCCTGATGCAGTTCGTATTTAGACGCATCTTTGAATGGATATTGTGTCTTCATCTCTCTCTGTAAATCTGACAATAAATGGCATGAATCACAGACTGAGTTTTCCTTATATGTGCGTTTTTTTTTCGGTTGTTCCCGAAAACTTTTTGTCAGTATTATTTTAAGGTAAATAATACAGTTACATTTAACCTATTTAACAGGTGACAACTCTTTTGTTTTTGAGAAAGTGGGTTCAGACAAGTAATAAATGTCAGACCTTGTGTTAGTTGTGTGTTTCTTTTGAGTTATGAACACAGCAACAGAGTCTAGGAATGGAAATAATTTCTACGCATAGAAAAATTACATTTAACTTTAAACTGCCAATTTGAAATACATATACACAAAACATTGCTGACTCCCTCGTTCCCTGCAGTCAGCAATCTTATATTTTAAAACGTTTTAAAGTTTCATTTATATTCCGTTTTAAGACCCTATTAGCTGCTAAATGGCACTTTATTATGAACTGGACTAATCCTATGCTGTTAAAAATATAAATTAAAAATAAAGTTAATTTAATAAAGTGCCATTTAAGTGTAACTAGGAATAGCAATTTCATAAAAATTGTCATAAAAAAAGTGTTTAAATCATTAACAAAAGTGTGTTATGCATCAATCTGGCTTCTTCTCCTAAGCCATTAAAGACACAGAACCAAACAAACGCTCTCCACAATCAGACTGCTGGACTAAAGCGCAGGAAACAGCACGGAGAGGTTAATGAAAGCATTGTTATTCTTGACAAATCTCTCCCCGAAACTTTATTTTAAAGAGGATTTAAGAATGTCAGAAATCAAAACATCACCACAGGCCTAATTAAGAAATGGCATCTGCGAGTTTCCTACAGAATGTGACATGTTCAGAGATGTCACATCTGTTTGACAGCCAGGGATTAAAAAAAAAAAAAACCCTCATCATTAGCAAGGTTTCGCTCATTTTTTCTCTAAACATAAAAAGATCTTCATATCTACATAAGTTTTTAAACTATGCCAACTTTCGTTGTGTAAATCTCTTCACTTCCTTCTATAACTTTTGACTACCGCCTTAACATTGTCACTGTTGCTCCTCTAAACTAATGGAACTGACTCAAGTGATGATATGTTGTGAAAGTTCAAATCAGGATTGTCAAATTAGAAGAATGGGACATTATGAAAGAGAAGTCATTTTGCTTTAACCGGTTTGGATATTTAATACCAAAATCTCAGTAAAATTTTATCTAGTGCTGGCTCCCCAGCACAACTAAAAAGCTTATTCCAATCCCCCACAATCCTTTGTGTAAAGAAATGTTCTTTGTTATGATCTACACCAGTATGTATAAATTACAACAGAGCAACAGTGGGATGTCGCAAGGCAGCCAAGATAGCAAACTGAATATAACAATTAAGCTAAGCAGAGTTTAAACAAGATTTACGGCAACAAAAAATCAGTTTGAAATACAATATGTAAATATGGAAATATGCAAATAAGGATGTGGAGATATAGGTGTCTTAATGACCAGCTTCCAGAAATCGCTTATGGAGATTCACAGCGTTGCCAAACTGTTTTCGACACTGAGAAAAGTAAATTATCTTCTTACTCGCATAGGGGCACCTGATGCTTAAAGACACAGATTGTAATGCGTGAACACCGCCAGTTCAAATTCTGGAATGGGGCTCTTGTGTATTCAGCTGGGATGAGAATGTACCCAGAGTCAGGCCAAGGTATTTAAGCTAAAATGCCTCAGGAAGATATCCAGCTGCAAGCTCCTTTGTCTCCAATTTTAGGTTAACCTGTTATCTTGATTTCGGGAGGTCTCCATCTTGATCCATGCCTACCTGCTTAAGAGGAGAGACCCCCAGCACACATCATTCTACCATGCTGTCAGACACACAGTTGTTTTTCTTTTTAACTCGAAATCTTGCAGGCTTCATTTACGAAGGAACGTACCAATAAGAGAGAACTTGAGAGAAGAGAGAAGTTGGTCAACAGCAGGTGTGCTTATAGAACAACGGAGACACCAACTGCCTAACCATGGGCATGAATGCGAGACGGTTTCTCATTCACTGGGCTTCCCTATCCTGGACAGCTGCTGTGAGTCAGAAAGAGCTGATCTCTGTTCCCCGTTGCAGGATAACTGTTAAATTGGCAGGTTCCCCCACTGGGTAATTCTTTAATATGAATGGTAATGTGCCATCATCCACCCGTGGGATTGAGATTCTTCTGTCCTGACACAAAAATCATCATGCGGGGTGTCGCTTCCTCAAATGTTCTCAGTTTGAGGTACCGTTTGCCTGTTCCAGGCATGAGATAGGAGCCTGGAGAGTTAGGGTAAAGCCCCATACAGCCTAAAGCAGGGAGCCCTCTACAGGCAT
Source organism: Brienomyrus brachyistius (assembly GCF_023856365.1). NCBI lineage: Eukaryota > Metazoa > Chordata > Actinopteri > Osteoglossiformes > Mormyridae > Brienomyrus > Brienomyrus brachyistius. The sequence continues at coordinate 22,396,933 of NC_064535.1, forward strand.
GGTTTCAGTGACGTGTACCTTGCATTCAGTTAGAGAATGGGTTAAAATGACCATTTAATTTACACAGATGGGGGGGGGGTCGGCAGGGAAGTGGGGAATCACACAATGAAAGCTACAGATTCTGCCAGTTAGGAGCTGGGCAGGGCGAATTTCATAGCAAAAATCCAGTTTACGCACTGACTAATACAGCATTTGATTATCTGCCCCGTGCTTTCTGAGTATTCCCGGAGGTGAAGCGTCATTCGCCACATCCACACAGTGCCAGAGGACGCACCCGATAAAACTGCAGTTTTCTTGCTTCAGAAAGATTCTGCTTTTCCTAAAAAGCTAAATTAACAACCGCAACCACTGGAGAAAGGAACATCTGGGAGAGTTCTCAGAGAAATTGGAAGGACGGCCTTAGTGAGTTTCTGACCTGATGTCTTCTTGCGGAACCCCGCTGAATGGGAAGACGTTAAATTGAGAAGCCGCGAACCGGTGGATTTATTCTGATACATAGCAGATTGCTGTGTTGAGCAAACACAAGACAGAGCAATGCCCTGATTGGATAAAAGCATAGGTGTGCTGAGCTCTGAGTGTTTCTCCATATGCACCTGTTGCTCCCCCTTCAACGTTATTGTGAGACATAATTTTTATATCTTTTATGGATACGAGAGAGGTTTTTCTGGCTCTTTAAACTAACATCAGGAATTGATTTTCCTCTGTGCCTGATACATAACCCTTGGAACCCAGGGTTTCTGCTACACAACGGATGAACGGAAGCATCTTCTGCCATACAGGGAAGTTGGGGTGAAACCCCCTTGGGAAGGGTGACCCAGTCATGAGCTCCGGAGGTGTGAAATTTGGTGGATATGACCAAGGTTCACGTTCAACTGTCTGGAGGCCATTTGCCAATAGATAGTAGGCTTGGACTGAGAGAGTTAAAGCTATTTCTGCAAAACCAATTGAGGGAAGATGACCCAAGAGAAACCCCCTGGCCTCCATCCCACCATCTCAGATGAAAAACACTGCAGAATGAGGGGGACGATTGATTAGGGAAGTGGCCGTTCTTACACAAACGAGTCACGTGGTTCCAGACAGATAAGTGAGAGAGGCAGAATTATCCAGGCTTGGGCGCTCAACCCATGGATGGCGACATTTCCAGGCCAATCGCAAGACGATTAATGGATGCTCCTTCATTTTATTTGGTGGCCAAACGATGTATCACGAACACAAAAATATACCAAAGGGGGCAGCCCACCCCCAGGTCAGCAAAATATACAGTTGGGACTCCCTCCTCGGTGACATAACATACGGTCGCCATCCGGTAGCTTGTCGAAGGATTTTCTAAGGCACCTGTGATCTTGGGGATGTGATGATGTAATCTCTGCCTGTCCAATGATCACTTCATCATCTTTTTTACCACACAGTCCATGTGATGAAAGAGCTTTGTTTTTTTGTAATTTTTTAATCTGGAATACCGGCTGATCTGAACATTCTGATGTCATGCACTCAGAGTGGAGTCAAGGTAAAGCAAGCAGATGAATAGTGTGGAAAATAGACCACAATAGCAGCCCAGGCACATACCAATCTATGGCTGCTTCGGTGTAGTTTAAGCACTGTACGGAATGTAAGTGTATGAAGTGTAAGGGTATGAATGATGCAACGTGAGCTGTTACCTACCTGGTAGCAAATTGCTTGCATGTGTTACATACTTGGCCAAAAAATCCTGACTGTGGTTCGGATTCTGATTTGAATGGGAAAGAAACACCAGTCTGACCATCGATTTGTCCACGAATGTGAAGTGTAACTGCTAGGTGTGAATGCCGAATCGTATGATTTCACTGTGCCATAAGCGGATGGACGGACCCACCATCCTAATTCTCCACAGTACTCCCATTTCTCAAAAGATCTAATTTCACAAAGGCTGGGAACAGAAGGAGAAGAAGTGCTGTGTGAGTGTGTATAATAAATATTTATCGCGGCTTGTGTGTGTAGCATGTTTTCTGACACACAAATTATCTTCTTCGGACATGGTTGTGAGGTTTTTTTTTTCATTTTGATGAGGTAAGCTCTACAAAATAGCTTTTTTTGTGATTTGTGAAAAAGAGCAGCATGCAATACCTCACCGAGAGTGGTTTTGAAGGTAAATTATCCCCTGCCATTCCCATCCAGTAATGCTGACCACTTTACTCAGGAGCGCTTCCCAGAGACTTCGGTTCAAGTTCCCGGGGAGATCGCAGCATCACAGCCGACCCAGGATAACGAAACAGGAGGTGAGAAACCCAGCCAGCTTTTCTTGCAGGTATTTGGCGCCAGAGGTCAAGGAGCCATGGGGAGAGCGGACAACAGTAGCAGGAACCCATGTTGTTGCGTGAGTGAAGGTGCCATATGAGAAGGCACACGGCAGGAGTCTCAACTGTGCAGGTTCCCTGGCTTCTGTTCTCAGTGTCCCTTTAAACCAAAGTCTTCAGGGCGAATTAGCTGGCAAATGAGACTCGAGTATGAGGATGATGTGACAGCGAAAGGAGCTGACGATGAAATGTAATAATTACAGCTCTAACAAGCTGTCATCTTTGGCTAGGACTTGTCACGGTGATGAAGAGTCATACCTATTCAGTGTCAATCATTATGGCTGCAGGTCTGTCGGGCAGGCTCATGGGAGTTTTATTTACCCAGAAATGTTCTGAGGGCAGAAGGAAAAATGACTGGTTCAGAGAGATAACCAATCAGATTGTAGGGGAGGCGGGTCCAAGTAAGTGGGGGCCGGACTCCTCTGCAATCTGGTTATTCTTCTGAACCAATCGTTTTTCCTTCTGCCCTTAGAATATTTTGGTGTAAGGAAAACTCCCACAAGCATCCAGCAGACAAGAGCCCACTCCTTGTGTGTTATTGGTGCATATACACATGATGGAGGTGATGTACACAAGAGTTAGCATTGTTCAGTGAAAGGTCTGGACACAGGGAGATTATTGGCAAGGTACGTAAGAGAGGGCACGGCTTTCATGCTAAGGAAAGGTTCCCTTCAGTGTTTTTTCTAAACGAGAAGGACAGATGGCCCTTCTGATGTGTAAGTGGTGTTTACTAACACTTGGTATTCATCATATGGGTTTAATACACGAACGGTGAATTCCTTGTCAGCCACAGAGACCAATAAGGACCAACTTCGCGACACAGACTCGATTCAGTACATTATTAATTATTATTCACTGTCATTGTATCACCTGGACATTGCAGCTTGTAAACACACAGCCCCATTGCTACTATCCTTGCCCCTGTCACCGCAAAGGGTGGACCCTGTCGAAGCAGGCGCCGACCCCAGCCTGACCTCCCTTGGCAGGGGGTGTAGAGATACCCTTTCTTTTTGGAGCGACTGATAATCTATTCTCAGGTTCAGCAGGCCCATTCCCTGGCAGCACGCTTTATAACTAAAACCGCAAATAAAATTAACTCCGTCTTAATTCCCCTCCACTAACAACACGTTTGCACTGGAGGTTCCGTTTGATGCAAATGAAACCAAGACCATGAACCGCAGGCTCTAGAGTATTAGAACCTGGCAGCAGACGGTGGGTGTTAGAGAAATATTACTGACAGTCATATCCTACAGCAATATGGGGCAATAAGAGTAGGAATCTGCTTAGAAGATGCTTTTATTCAAAGCTGTACTGGAAAAGAGCAAATCTGGTTTTGAAATATAAAACTAATGAGGGGGAAAAACAGCAATTTGGAGCTGCTTGATGTAAAAACTGGATTATATCCTTCTTTGCACTCAACAACATCTGGTGGTCTGACTCATGACTTCCCTTCACAGCCCCCTAGTGGTGTAATATAACACCAACAGCCTACCGACCCATAGTCAACCGTCAAAAGCAAATGAAATCTTGCATTTTCAGGCTGTATCCCAAGCGTAGACACAGATCCTTACATATCTCTCCATAAATATTAGCCATGTACTTACATTGCTCTTATAAATTCAATTTTATTTGTTTTACAGTAAGGCTTTAGGCTTGGCTCTAGACAGACAGGCACCTACTGTCTTGACCAATTTAAGCTTGACAGATTCGGTAGCACCACTCAGAGTTCAGCTGGTCCGCCTTGACTTGCTGGCCAGGATTTGTCCCTGCAAAGGTCTCCAGGATGCCATGCCCGCCACCTACAGTTCTGTCATGGCGCTAAGTCGATGGAGTTAATGGTGCTTAACTGTGTTTGCACATTTTAATGCATTTAGCTCTTCCAGCCTCAAGATCACAGCCCATCAGGTGCTGTCTGGGCCTTCGTCATGGAAGGTGTGAGTGAGAGCGAAGCACCAACAGCACTCAGGATCGCGCACATCGACACGCTGCTGCAAGAGGACGCATTTCACACGCGTGTCTCGCTTCCTTCTGTTTCATCCTGCACAGCCCTACTTACCCCCTTAACCAGAGGCAAAATCATCTGCCTTTTAGGCATAACTTTTATCAAGGAGTACACACTTCACAAGGAAGCGATTCTTCATCTTGACCCGACCTTCTGTCTCCGGGAGCTCATCAAACATGAGACGAAAAGGCAGAGGAATCCAGAGGAGAGAGACGGAGCTCTGTCGATGGAGCAAAATCCGGCTTTACTACAAAGGCGAGCTGATACAACCATCAATACTGTCAGATGAGAAGATGTGAGGGTGGGGGTTGTTTGTCGGGAAGAGATACTTTGATATTTTGGAATGTAAGGAGGGTCAATGTGAGAAATTGGTGGTTGGGGATCTAATTACCCGACTGTAATTGGCAGCTGGGGAACAAGTTGCCATCCACTCAACTCACTGCAGATCAATTATGTTAAGAGAACACCTGTAAGTAGAGTATAATGAGGCCCATTAGAGCTGAGGAGGGCAGAGCAGTTTCTGCACCCAACTCTGCAGCAAAAGAGAGAGACGGTGAGATACTGAGCGCTGGGGGGGAGGAGGGGGGATAATGGTGAGACGAAAAAATTGAGAGACAATGCTCCCTGAGAAATTAAGGAAGGATGGACACATCCCTGCACGATATGTTTTCAGAAGAAGGCTTTCACTACAGTTTCACCACCATGGTAATCTGCCCCAAAAAATCAAGGCCGCACCCCACCTCATTTAGTCATAATCCCTGGCAGTGCTGAGCACTGCTTTCGATTCATTAAGAAAAGTCTTCCTGTAGGAGGTGAAGGAAAATCAAGAGTCCGAGAGAAGCCTTCAGCAGCTCTTTAAACGTCCACGAGGAGCTTTTGTTGGCAAATCGTTTCTATTTGTGACGTCTTTGTGTATTTGGAGCATGAGCAGGATGAAGACGCCCCTCAATGTCAAACCGTGATCAGAAGTCTGAAAAGCAAGAAGCTGAAAGAAGATGAAAGGTGAACGGACCAAGGAATAGCTCTTTACTTCATGCCTTTTGATAAACGTCGACGCTTAAGATGCTGTAAATCAGCGTTTCTCAACCTGGACCTCGGCGACCCCCAGTCAATCCACATCTTTGTTCCCTCCCAGCTCCCAAGGACTGGCTTGAGTAACACTGGTTTAGAACAACCTAAGAGTCTAACCACAGGGCAATGATACGATTTTATTTGCTTTCTGTTATTATAAAGTGAAAAGAACAGAGGGATGGAGAAGAAGCCGCAGCTGAATGCACTGCAGGATCAGCCTTATTTTATTATGTCAGTCTCAGAGGGTAGCAGCTATGCTCTCCTCTGATTGGCTAATCAGTGAAACTCAAAGTCTAGCAGAAGCCATAAGGCCTAACATTTAGAAGGCAGGCCTTGTTGTCCCTAAAATCTCCCCACGACTTTTTGTAATGATTTCCTCATTAACCCAAATGGTTGGAGTAACAAAGGGTAACGTAGAGGAAGTCTACCCAGAATCCCACCAGAGAAGGCAAGGTGTCCAATAGCGGTCAGTGGTGAGGAGGCCCAGAATGCAAAGTGGCCTATAAAATGCCCAACGAGTCGTTTGGGTTCTTTCCCTCCCGCCACTGTACCATGACATCTGATGTGGCCTGGGCGTGTCACACGTCAACCCAACAACATACACATAAAAACCTATTTTTTACAGACAAAATCAGACGTGTAAATCTACATACTAACATAAACTCCCAGCTTTAAACCGACATCCACACACAGTCTAGTAGGAAGCAATCATATTTCAGAAGGGAGGACGATCCCCTTCTAAATGTCTCTGAGCCTCAGAAGATGGTCTGACATGGGTGTCTAATAAGCTGAGACCCACGTTACAGCTGTTTAAGGCTCAGGGAGATGCCGATAGATAAGTGGCAGCAATGATTCAAAATGTTGCACAGATACAACACCAAATTATTAAGACGCCTCTCTTGCAGTGCAGAGGGATCTCCGGGTGTCTAATTTCACGGCCCGTTAATTAATTGTTTGTTTGTTTCCGAATTCAGGCCGTTTGATGTATAGGTAGGTGTTTCGCAATCCGGTCCTCTGAGATTCACAGACAGTTCACGTTTTTGCTCCCTCACAAAAATGTGTGTACTGCCTGGCAGGAAGCTCGGAGGGAGCAAAAAAGTGGACCTGCTGTGGGTCCCCGTGGACCAGATTGGGATAGGGAATGGAGATGTTCCACACTGTTGGTAGAAAAGTAGAGATAGGTCGAGTAAGACAGTGGAATTCTGGGAAGAAGGTACTGTTATCAGCCCTGATCTGTCCGTCAGTGCTGACAGCACCCTGTTAATCTGGAGATCGTGGAAGTCAACCACAAGAACCGAGGCCCCCTCCCAGATACCCGTACAGCCAGCTCCTCACAAAGAGAAGCGTGTGAGCTTTGAGATCGCCGAATTAAGCAGGGAACAGTGTGATGTTTGCGTAAGAGTACGATGCTTGGCAACTGAGGAATCGATGCTGCGCCATCCTCAGTGGTGAACCACCGAAGCTGTCGGTCGATGGCTGCGATCCTTCAGTATTTGCTTCTGCTCTCTCATCTCAGCGTGCCAGTGCCCAGTGTGTACACTGGCATGCGTAAACCAGAATGCCAACACAGCTCATTATTTCCACTTATCATCCCACTGCATTTGTTGCAAAGGAAAGTTTCTCAGTTATATGTTTATCTGTTCAATTGTCAAGGGAGCCACGGATGTACAGCAAGAAACTGAGGCTGATCACAGTGGTATTTGTAACACCTATATTCCAGGGTTTGTCTCAATGACTCACCTCTCTTGCAGCATAATTTGCTAAGGGCAAGAAGAATAAAGTGAAGCATAAGCTAGTCTTACATTTTTTTTTTTCCAATGCTTGAAGAATATGTAGGATGCATCTATACATTCAGGTTTAATTGACCCATATCTAGAAAGGATTTTCAGTGATTTTCTCTACAGCTATATACTCGAGTTGTTCAGGGATCTCTAAATAAAGGCAATGACATTAAATTCCGAAGCGATTTAACTACCTAACCTATAAGTACATTTATGTAAACCCCAAGACATATTTAGTGCAAGCAACTGACTTGGTTCGTGAAAGCAAGTTGCTTAATTTAGCTTTTCTTTAACAGCAATTCGTTCATTACTACGTTACCCGCTGTTCCCACTCTGGCTATGTTATCTAATATGGAGGGGGGGGGGGAACAACAATAAAACTGCTTTCAAGTTCCATTTCGCTTACACCAGCAACTTAATTTCGCTTGGCAAAGTCACGCAGTAAGTACAGCCGGCAGGTCGCTTGGAAAGTCTTTTAAAGACAGTCTGCCATCTTCTCCCCTTCGCCGATTCATTTTAAATTATTTTGCTGCAGTCGTCATACAGAAAGTAAATTCTCATCTCGTACGATGGAGCGCGGTGGCTGGTCTACAGCCGCGTATAGTGCTGCAGATTAGAGTCGGATGCGGAGTAAATATCTTATCAGATGGAGGATATCAGGGTAAATATCTTATGGGCTGGAGGGATTTCTGTCCAGCTGCTGTTGCACTGGATAACTCTCCCACCGCTGGTTTAGCGGTACTGTGCGGGTTGTGCGCAGGCAGAGACAGTGAGCGATGGGTGCGTGACGGAGGGCGGGGGGTTGCTTGCGTTAGAGCAGCTTTCAGCAGGAACTGACTGACCTTTTCTTTACTATACTATGTATCAGAGGTGTAGGACTGGACTGGGTGCACTGTTCAGCAACCCCACAGTCATTGATGCGAGAATACTACGAGATCGGACATAAAAGCGGACACATGTGGCCGGGTTGCAGAATAACTACCGCTGGATCCATGCGGACCTCGTTATTTTCAATTTAAAGATCTCAAAGAAGCGGCTCGGTCGATACCTGGTCTACAGGTAGTTCAGCTCTAAGGGGAGACAGCTGACAGCTACTCTCCGGTGTCTATACCATTAGCCCTGCTCCTAACTTGCTCAAGAAGGTAAGTGAAGTGCAGACTGTAGGCTACTCTGCTGATGTAGTGCAATATCTGCTGCGCTATTCCGTGCAGCACTGAAACCATTTGGACCAGCAATATCATTATTTTTTTTCCCAAAACGTAAAAGCGTGAAACATTCTTTAGTGATAACACATTAGGTCGCATTTACACACCCAATTTTAAAATATTTAAAATTGCAATTATGCCAACATATGTGAAAATGCCTGTCGCAAATGAGAATATCCTGCATAGATCAAATGTATATACTACGCATCTTGTATTTTCATTAACAGTTTTTAAGAAGCATGCAGTTGTTTAAAAAAATCGTTCACGTATGGCAATTTCGCTGCCTTACTGGCGGGATCTTTCCTGTTTTACTTGGCTCACTGCACATTGCCTTGTGCTTATATGAAAGTGGCATCAACGCGCACGCACCGGCAGCCCTTGGAGGATTATTAGATTACGGGGCTGTCGGCGGTAAAACCGCACGTCTTCACCATGAGCTGCTACTGGAGGCTTTGGATGCAGGAAGATCGCTGATCGCTCCGGTTTCGCGTCTATCTGATGAGGCTTTCCCATAACGTAACGTGGGTATTGTTACTGGGGACGGCAGTGAATCCCACACACAGTTGTCTGCATGCTTCAGAGGACGGGGGTGCATTGATTTGGCGTTGATCTCACAGGTCCAGATGCGAGCCGCAAATGCAGAAAGGACAGACATATTTCGGTGAGTTTATGTTATTTGCTTTAAGGTATTATTTTAATATCTAAAACATATGCGGCGTGTGCGTGTTTATGATGTAGGGGAGGCGTCTTTATTTCCAACTTCTGAATACTCAGGTAAATCTAAGCAAAGGGAAAACTGGCACCCATGTATACTCTCTGTTTCTGCAGTGCCGATTGTTTTTTTAAATGTTGTAAAGCGTTATGCTTGCAGATTCAAAAAAATGTTTAAAAAAATTACTGGGGGCCGAACATAAAGGTTTACAGGCATTGACCAGTTTTACCAGTTCCATAGTATTGATCATTTTAATGTTGCACGCTGTTAAGGTTAATAATTTGGGATACAAGGATCTCATTTCGCATAAAGTAACGGGGAAACGTTAAACGCCGAGTCCAAGCACGAGTTTTAGTTGGGTACTGTTACTAAATTTCTGTATATACGTCTGATATTTCCGTCAGAACAACGAGAATTAAACTGGTGACCGTAGGGAAATGTCAGACCTTTGAGATGTGAATCTGCGGTGGGAGACGGGGAGTTAATGTGCATCGCGTTATGATGTAGGCTACATGTGCGACTGGCGCTTTCTCTTCATTGGAAAATGGGATCGGTAATAATTCGGGACGCGGCGAAACAATAGCACTGATAGCAGTGCGAAGGCGATCATCCGGACGCCCTGATCTGCTCGTTCGGGTTATTCGCACAGCAAACGCAGAAGTGATGAAACGGCGACTGCTGATCTTCACAAACACTGCCAGCAACATCTGCGCATTTGCGTGATTCAGTACCAGTTAGTTCCCAAATACAACACGCACGGTGCACAATTCATCTCTTATAGGTAAGCTAAGGGATTTAATTTACTTTGCCTTTTCGTAATAGGGTTTACTTTTGTGTGTGTGTTCGTGTTTGTGTGTGTGTTTACACCAATATCACTCAAATGCGCGTTGAATAATCAGTAGTTTGCCGAACTTCTGAACTCCATTGATTCCTAAGTGTATTTATAACCAAGAAATGAATGATAATTCACCAACATATTAAGATCATCTACATGCTAATACGTCCAGTATCAATAAATCATAGTGTTTCTCAGTTCATTTCCATCAAAACCTCCTTTCATCCTCCATTCTTTAAGACTAGCTTTGTATCTGAAAGACCTCTGCAGGTTCTTATTTCCATTTGTGTTCCAAACGGTTTGTGTCGGTGTTCTACACAGCAGTCATTCTCCGTGCCTATGCCTGCATTCCCGTTAGAGCAGTTTTCATTATCAGTATTTGATAGCTGAAATTAGACAGGGCAAAAACTGAGAAAACAAGAGCCATAGCAGAAGGGGAATTTGTTAGCAGCCCCCGATGAAACCACTGTAATGCAGTCTGCAGTGAGGCTCGATAGAAGTGTATCTGCATATTGGAAATGGCTCTATATCAGATAAATTGGAACTGGAATTGGAATTTGAATTGGAATTGGAATCGAACTGCCCTGTTACTATGACAGCTGGGAGATACGTGGATGGATTTCTAGTGTTAGGCCATTATTTTTTAATTAAAGAATCAGCTTGACGTTAGATTTATTTTGCCTGATCATCCAGTCACCCACCTCCCATACTGCGTATCCAATAAAAGTTCAGGGTTTCCCTGCAGCTTATCCCAGAATACGCCCAGTGAATCCAGGGGACACCCTGGATAGGACATCAGTGTATCACAGGCTCATTTACTGCCGTTTATTATTTTTGCTTTAAATTGTGTATCGGTTCGGTTAATAAATACACACCTGAGGCATGAGCGCCACGAAGGGATGGACTCGTTACGCAGAACACCCATGATGCCATGGGGCTGGCATCCCACGCTGAGCCAGTTCCCCCAGCATCTCCCCGTCCATTACTGGGACCGGCACTGGGATGAAGTGCTTTCGCTGAAGAGGTGACCTGCTGGTGACGGAAAGTGCCAAGTGCACACCGGGGAGAGGGTGGGGCGTCTGCAGTATGGGGGGGGGGGGGCGCTAATTATGGCCCCGAGGTGAGCCGTTGTGCCAACCGGGCCTTCAGATGAGGCGGCAGCTGCTGTGACAGGCCATCGCGTCCCACACCCTGCGGAGATGGCCTCAGGGAACGCGTACCCAGGAAATTAGTGTCTCTGTTTACAAGTAGCGATTATTCTGCAGCGTGACAGTTAAAAAAATATTTCTTACCTATAAAATAAACATGTAGCATTTGCTGTGCAGTTTTTTTTTTCTTATCTGGATTAGGAGCTCAAAGCGATTCGCATTTTTCTGTTGAGTTACGTAGGGTCTTACATCCGTCGAGCATTGCTGTTTGCTCCTCCTCCTCCGTGTGGCGCTGTCAGGACTCTGAGCTCGTGTCCGTCCTCCTTCCTGTCCCGACAGGCATACAGATGCTCTCCGCCCAGACAGATGCGACGCCCAAGGGCTGCGCCGGCTGCAGCCGCAGGATCAGAGACCGCTACCTGCTGAAGGCCCTTGACAAGTACTGGCACGAGGACTGCCTGAAGTGCGCCTGCTGCGACTGCCGGCTGGGCGAGGTGGGATCCACCCTCTACACCAAGGCCAACCTCATCTTGTGCCGGCGGGATTACCTGCGGTACGGTAGCCTGCCCGCTGCACCGGATGCTCATGTTTGCGTGAACTTGGAGATGTAGATACACAAGTTTTAGCGGTTTTATTACTTAAGAGGGGAATCATACACTTTACGGGCAAAAGTATCGAGACACCAGCATATCCAGCATCTCATTCTGAATCAGAAGGTGTTAATCTGAAGTTGGCTAAGTCTTAGTTGCTAGAATAGCCTGTACTCTTCTGCGAAGGCTTTCCGTTACATGTTGGGATGTTGTTGGTGGGATTTGCTGCCATTCAGGTTGGGTGTTGATGTTGGGTGATCAGGTCCCTCCCTGTGAGCTTGTGTGGCTGCCACTTTGCAGCTGGACTTGCTTCCAGGTGTTTCCACGTCACTTCACTTGCAGTGCAACTCTAGCAGGACAAAAATGTGCAGAAGCGACTTGCCGGAAAGGTATCATCATTGGACACCAGGCTGACTGACCTCTTCCGTATGACCCATTCTGCCGCCATTGTTTGATACTGGAGATTGTATGGCTGTGTGCTTAATTATACACCTGCATGTCAGCAGTGGGTGTGGCTTATGTGGGCAGTTCCTGCAATTACATATTCCGTATTCCGTATTTGTCCATATGTCCGTCTGAAAGGACTCGCAGAACTTGGCATTTGAAGTCATTCAAAGCCGCCGGTTTGTTATCATCCGAATGCTATACGGTATTTCTTTAACTCACAAGAGAGGAGTAATTTACTACGGTACAGATAATGCATCTCTTACACGGAAATCTCAACAGCTTCAATGTGTCCAGTGGTCATTTCTTTATCCGGGACAAAGACCTAAGGGCTGCTATTAGCAGTAGATAAAAGGATAAAATGATACGAAGCAGGTTATTGGGTTCAGCATGAACTTTCCCAGGAGGTAACAGCCAGTTCTTTCTAAGGTTATAGCTAAGAGAGGACAGTAAGGTTTTGGCCCATTTAAACTTACATGTTTGAAGGCCAAATAATATCCATAATGACAGGGAAGCGTTTCTCTCGGTAGCTGAGAAATTTTCCGAGTTAGCAGGTCTAGACTAGTCAGACCAGACGCCCGAGGAGGCCTGTAGTGTGGTGGGGTAACAGCAAATGACAAGAGTTCAGCAGAATGTTCAAGGTTTCGGGTCATTTTCAATAAAGACGATTAAAGTTTGGATCATTCACAGAAGGACCCAAATCCAAAAACCTTCAGAAAGTGCAGCTGCCATTAAGGAGGATGTTGGGAACAGCAAGTGCCATGTCGCAGCCTAAAGGAGGTCATATTTCATAGGGGAAGGTGGTCCAGATGACAGACAGAGGTGTGGCTCGTCATGCAGGGTCGCTCAAGCCGGCGTAGCGTGTTCAGATCAGGAAAACTGGATGGAATTAGGGCCTTTTACATCGATACCGGCAGCCAAGAAGCAGTCACCCTGAGAGCACAGCTCCTCCATCAGCAATGCAGAAATGACGGTACGTTTACGGACAAACGGCTTCGTAGAGCCAGCTTTACGCTTTTCCATCAACTCAATAGACAGGAACAGATTCGCAAAATGCAGCTGTAGCAAGAAATCAGCACGAGTCAAAAACTAGTCCTGACATCTATTCTTTTTCAGCGTAAATAGGCACACATGAGGTGCAGAGTGCTGTGGGTGATATGCAGAAAAAAACATCAGGACTCCTCTGAGGAGTCTGGAATATTTTGCCTGGAACCAGATTTTCATCTGTTCATTGTGTTTCTGTGTTTGAACAGTTTGGAAATCAGCACGGTCACCATAGTGACCTTTTAAAAACAAGGAGACTACAAACATTCTCGTGTCACTCCAATATGACATCACTGATTGCGACAAAGTGGAACAAATAGTTCTGTCATAAATAGGGTTCATTTACCACTGATCCTGGAGTTCTATAACATGACAAAAACAGCAAAACAATAAATATTATCACAATACCTACCAATAACTAAACTTTCGTACAAACAACACAACTCAGATTAACTGCTTATAGCAGTTAAACAATTATGGATCATCTACAGCTGGTTAATCGCTGATATTCCAGAACTATCTGAAGAGTTCCTTTCTGATTTTAAACATTTTGGGTGTTTTTAGAATGATAAACACATTCACACAACTTTTTTTTCCAACTTTACTTGCGGATACTCCGTTGGAAATTGGCCTTGTGAGTGCTGTCGCTGTTTCTTACTGTTGGATCTTACGCGGTTGTTCTTGGCTGTTATCTTGGCCTGGGAATGAGAAGGAAATAGGCGGTTTTATTCGATTTAAATAGTCGAGCCGCGGTGCTCAATAAATCATTTTGCTTTAGGAAAAGAGTGCGGCCAACCTTACAATTATACTTACCAAAAATATTCATCCAAGTGTTGTGTAAAGTTGACCTTAACTTGGACTTAAGACGAGGAATGTTCTTACAAAATGGCCTGATGCCAAAATAAATACCTATACACAGTTATCAGACGCAGCGACAAAGAAACGCACTTCGGCACATTTCGTTGTACATAGGTAATCACGTATGATTTGTACAGATGGAGGTCAGCAGGCCCCAGCAAGCTTGATGCGATGGTGCTCTGATGTAACTTAGCTTTCCGATAATACTTAGGGGTGTCGCCCAAGAGAGGCTGCAGCTGGGCACACAGAATCAGCTCTATCTGCCAGGTACATTATCATAAACATTAAACAGAAGAATCCGTGCATTTGATCATAAAAACATAAGTTAAGGTGGTACGCGAGTGCAGCAAGTAAAAGCTGAGCTTAAACGTGGATGCTTCCATATATTTGCAGTACTGTGCAAAAGTCTTAGGCAGCCAAAGATAATGTTTAAAGCTATTTATCTGGGTAGCAAGTGTATATTTTCCTCAGAAAAAAAATACTATTTAACATTAGAATGTATGCAAATTAAATGTAGCACAATAAAAATCTTTTTGTGTTCTCCAGAAAGTTACTGAAATCTTGCTTCAGGTCCCAAACCTCTCCTCAGGGGCGCCTCAGCCACTCCATGTATCTGTTAAATTTCACCACCTGTTTCGTTAGTTAGTTAAATAATTCAATGAGGTATTGATTAGCCAAACAGAGTAAAAAAATACAGGGGTGTATTGAATGCTTGCTGCAGATACTGGGGTAAGTTTAGGAGAGGTTTTGAAACGGATAAGCTGACATACTTTGACCGATGTAATATAGTAGTTGTTCCCCAACTTAAAGATCATTTAGACAAACATTTTCTTTGACTACCTAAGACTTTTGCCCAGTGCTGAATATCAAGAAACAGCTACAAAAAAAAATAGCACCACTGCAACTGTCAGCTAATATTATTCACAAACCGTAAGGCTAACAGCACTGAGATCATTAATACTGAGGAATACAGGCATGCTGCATTCATAGGAGGCCATGACGATGAGACCTCCCCCCCACGGGTGGCGTCGTTGAATAAGGCCAAACGATGGCACCTTTTTCATTAGATACCTGCACATCAAAGCAGGATCACAGAAAGCAGGCATAGAGCGCAGGGCTGAAAGGAATGCGGCGGGTTTGAAGCCATTAATTCACAACGGGGCAGCACAGATAACGGCGCGCTGTAAACACTCGGCCCAAACGGTGCCCCGGAGGCGACGACAGGAATGCAGACGGGTAGCGAGGCGCGGCGCGGGAAATGGCGAGCAGGTCCTGCCTAGCACCACTGACGTTAAACCTTATTTAAACCTATGCCTGCGACTTCAGATGGGCTTCCTGAAGATTTACGTGACAGATAACGTTCTATAACTGCCACCACCCCTGTGTTTTTTTGGTCTAGCGTGAAGCAGTCCTGGATAAGGGGGTCGTAGGAGGTGGGTTTTTCAGTCTAAACATGGCTGTCCTTCTGGGCATGGACTCACTTTTGATACATATTGGCCACCTCTGAGACCCTCAACCAGAACCGCTGCCGTGATTGGCTGAGCCTGCTCTCTTGATTCTCACTTGTGCATAGCTTTAGACGACGTCTTCTTCTAATACGGTGTCCCCCTCATTTCTTCGTCCTTGGGCCTCCTCTGAGAGAGAAGGTGCGTTATCACTGGCGTCAAAGTGGCCAGACAAAGCGGTACGAATGAGAGCTTCCGGCCCGTTCTTTGCCCGCCTTTGGGCACCTGAGCCTCAGCCGTGCCTGACCGCAGCTAAGGCCAATACTGCCACTCTCAGTATTGTTTTGCCTGCGACATGAAAGTAGTATTATTGTTTCTTACTGAACTGAGTTTATCAGAGGAAGAGTGTGGGATTGCGGGAGAACTCTTGTGACAGCCCTGGTATTTGCCAGATAGGCGGACTGGGGCCGGAATATGCCGGAATGCGGAGGGACTGTTCACCGTCAGTCTACCCTGTGATGTTTGTCTGCCTCCCGCCAGTGTCTTTGTTATTCGGAGTTGCTTCATTTGCCTTTCGCCTGCGTTTCATAAATTGTCACTTGACCACCGGTGTCAAGCTGGAAATAAACAGCAGCCGAGTCCCACAGATTAACGCTGCCCACTTAGTGCCTGTCGCTCTCTGACTCAGATCTGTTACTGTTGCAAAGCCTGCTTGTGGGGGAGGGATAAAGAGTGAAATGCTCTTAATTTCAGGACCTATATGTGGCGGCAGAAAATGTGAAGAAAATTCTGTCATAAATATGAAGAAAATTCTGGAAAGGCAGTGAGAGACTCCAACATGCTTTACTCCTGTCACCCATCTCGATTAACTACTTAATTAATTGATTCATTTCAGACAGCAAAACATCGGCCTCGCTTGCTAGAGCTACGATGGCTCCGGAAGATTCCCCTGCGCGGCACAGAGCAGTGTCACAAGAGCTCCCGGAAACGACGGGCACGTGTCACAGAGCCACAGAAACTCCCAGTGGGACTGGAGCCCAAGCCCTAATGACGTGCTAGAGGTGCAGACAGAGATGGTCAGGGCAGGCATGAGCAAGAGCAGCTCTGACACAGTCTGTTGACCCTCACAGGTGTTGGAATGTGGCTGTCGGTCCTCTGAGATCGATGTTAAATAGGAGCGAGGACTGACGGTAAATACCCCTGCGACGGACTGGCTTATCCAGGGATTTCTGGGCCACCTGGAATAGGCGTAAGACCCTCCGTAATCCTGTCCAGGAAAGTAGGAAGGACGGATGGATGGATATATGGATGGAACTTGTAAATACACTGCATTGCAGTGTGGCTGATGTCGCATTTGGGAGCAAGGCAGGAACGTCACTCCAGTCTCTGTGGAGGCACGACCCTGATGTCTGAATCCATTACCGCTGTGATCATAACTTGCCACTGAATAGGTTTCATACATATGAATGCACAGAAGCATCAGCTCTTTTCCACACTGAATGCATTGCCCGATTCGAGGCAGTTCTTCATTCTTTCAGCCTTTCCATTAAATTCAAGGTCCTTCACACCAGCTTAGGTTACATGTAGCTGCATATAGTGAGTCAGTCTTAATTTTTCTTACCAAAGTACATCACAGTTTGCTGATTACGGTTAAGATATAACGAGGACAATGCTCAGCTGGTACCCACAAATAACTCGAACCGAGAGCTTATTTCATTGGTTCAGATTTTTCATGTGACCGGCTTCTGCAACTTGATCAAATTAGAGCTTATGTTGTTGCATAATACAATGATTATCCGATAAATTGCTCAAACAAAATATATATTGATTTCAGGCACTTTCAGAAGATACAGTAACTTTATGCTTATACAGAAAAGGCCAAACTTCATTTTCAGCACCCAAAACAGAAATCCAATGTGGAAGACAGCGGGTGGAAACACACAACAGAACCCCCTGCCTCACGGGATTCATCAATCCCAGTCTGAGCTCAGGCAATATCAAACAACAGCGTGGCTATATTTAGCACTTTTGCTTGTAAATGAGCTTTAAAGAAAGACCAGTAGCCCAGTTCTACAGCCTACTGGTCGACTTCCCTCCATTCTCTTCCTCCCAGTTTCTCTGTTAAAAGCTGAATGGATGTTGCAGATAAAGCCTTTTGCTGTGGAATACAGGGTTCAAAGGCAGAAACGTAGGTAGCATAATGTCCCCATTAGCCACAGGCGTCAGCTAATGAGCCTAAAAGCATTAAGAGCTTTGACATGATTGTGTAATTACTACACGGGGTTCGACATGCGTCACCATTAACCTTACAGCACGGCAATTTATTTTGCAGGTCTGCAAAGTGCCTCGCCGAATATTAGCGTAGAACAGCCTGGCTCTTTCATAAAAGGTTTAATAACTAATTAAACCTTAGATGTGGGAGGCAGATGCTTACAGCATAGGTTAAGGACAAGGAAAACAATTTTCTCTCCAAAAAAAAGACCACCCTGGAAACAGAGCTGATTTGGAGAAGCACTTTCATGAACGGTTTGGCAGAAGCTGCCCAAAGCTCCTGCCCTTTCAGATTACCTCAAGGAAACGTCGAGTCATTAACTGTGCCCTGATATGACTGCTCGAGATGAATACAGCAGGGTTTCCCAACCCGAACCTCAGCGACCCCCAGATTTTTGCTCCTTCCCAGCTCCCTGGCAGACATTCCACATTTTTGCTCCCTCCCGGCTCCCTCCAAGCTCCCTGCCACAGTCCACATTTTTGCTCCCTCCAAGCTCCCTCCCAGACAGTCCACATTTTTGCTCCCTCTAAGCTCCCTGCCAGACATTCCACATTTTTGCTGCCTCCCAGGTCCTGGTACAAGCAAGAATGTGGACTGTCTGGTGGTCCCAGAGGACCGGATTGGCAAATACTGGAATACAGGATGGCAAGAGATAGGAGTAAATGGTAAGAGAGAGGTTGTGAAAAACAGAAGACTCCGTCCCTATTTAAAGCACATTTTTGCTCCCTCAGGCTGACATTTAGGTAATATTCCATGGTAGGTCTGGTCCTATTAGGGAGGAAGCAGTAACTGATAATTAGCCTCTTGCTGTGCAGCTGAAGATTGAATGTTAGCTGGGACACGGGGAGAAGAATCTGTTCCTGCTCCCAAACAAAACCCATTTTTGACTCTTACCCCAGGTTCCAACTTCTAGCTGTGCTAACACGCCACTCCTTGCCCCCCCCCCCCCCCCACCTGCCTATTTTTATTTATGCTCCTTATTTACATTTATATGACCACCTTATTTCCCTGCCGAAGATGGACTGTAACGTGGGGTCAGTAGGCCTGTGCTCAGCATCGCCAGTGATAATTTAGACGCAACAAATCACTGGCCTGTTATTAAGCCAGACCCTGTAATTATGCACATTTCCATTGATTTCCCAGGCCGGAGAGTGAGATCTGAGGTTTGCTCGTGGCCTTGTGAGCCGCTGTGGGCTGCCGTGCATCATGGGATAGGCGGAATCCATCATGTTGACTGATGACAGGGAAGCAAGGCTTGGGGTCTGCTGGTTAATGTAGTGCGTAATTAACTGTCATTTGCTTAGTAATGGGTCGATGATCAATGGTTTGCATGGAAACAAATTCTAATCAGGTAGCTGATAAATGCACACCAAGCCTGAGGCATTTGAGGGTGGGGGGGTTGGCGTTAGGATTTCTGACAGCATCGTCTATGGTGGTTTTATTCTTCATCACTCAATTTTCCGTAGAAAATGGACAAGCACCACAACAAATTGATCTTTAATTTACCCCTCTCTGTTTTTCTCAACACGGTGAGACAGGCGCTTTCAAGTTTGGCTTTCCAACCCATATCCCCCCCCCCGGTCGGTGGCCACTATTCCAACAGGCCGCTGGGAGTGTGGGAGCAGGGATTGGTCAATCTCCAAAACTAAAACACTCCTTATTTGGCAGCTACCTCGGTCAGTGACCATTAGCAAATACGACAGTAATAAAAAATTCATTTTCCGTCCAATGCGGACATTTTCCGCCAATTTTCGTATACCTGTACGACAACTCATGCCGAAGCCATAGAGATCTTTCAAGTACGATGTACAAAATGTTGTTAAAAACGTCCAATTCATGAAGGATAAAACACCGAGT
The DNA here is from genome assembly GCF_023856365.1 of Brienomyrus brachyistius. Classification (NCBI taxonomy): domain Eukaryota; kingdom Metazoa; phylum Chordata; class Actinopteri; order Osteoglossiformes; family Mormyridae; genus Brienomyrus; species Brienomyrus brachyistius. The sequence continues at coordinate 22,416,530 of NC_064535.1, forward strand.
ATGGAAGGCCGAAGTGAGGTCGTAAACACAATCACGCACAGAGTACCGTGATTTTCACTTGACATACCGTCTGATTTTCGCCCTGGTCTTTGGAACAGAGCCCGGTCCCAGTACGGAGAAGACGGGTACCTTTTCTAGCCCCAGCTTTTTGTACGAGCCCTGACACCTGTGTTCTGACTTAACGTTAACACCCCCCACTCAGTTGACAAGTTTGAGCAGTTTGTGAATTTGTTGTACGCCGTAAAACTGTAGACAGCAATAGGTTGTGACCCCCCTACTTTAGAGGCTGAAATACCATATAATTGCAGCTCATTGTTGAAGAGTTGCTCGATGCCACCCCCCCCCCACATCAAACCGTCATCCTTCCATTTTACATCTATATTTGTTTCTTTTTTTCCTCTCTGTGAGCACATGTGTGTAATTATGCATTTTATTTTCAAATGATGCTGTCGTGTCAAAGAGATCACTCTAGTGTGTGATTAAAAGTCCATGGCTTTAAAAGCCTGTGTTCATTTTACGGGAGGATGAATTAATCTTTATTGCATATAGGGGTGTTGCTGCTTATATGTTGTCCAAAAGGACACCGGTAAATGGTTTTTTAGTTCTGCTGTGAAAGCGAAACGTCCTTTTAGAAGTTCAAATGGTTAGCACTTTGTGGAATCATTTAACATGTTGCTCAAATATGCCAGTTACATAATTTTTCAGCTGGATGCCCTGTTGATGTGTAACAAACTGAATCTAATTCAGCGTATTTAAAATCCAGTGACAAACAGAAGAGAAGAGTAATTGCATAATAAAAAAAACACATATTTTTTTCCTTTTAGATTCTTCACTTGAATAAATGTGCGGCTCAGTGCCACTGGCAGACTTTATAAAAATGAATTTTCTAACACGCTTTTCTGGTATAGGCTGTCTGAAATGTTCTGTTTCTTCATATTCCTCCTCACAGCTTTTACTGACCTTATGAAACCACAGAACGGAAATAACAGCCTCATCTACAGTCACACTCATTAGGCTTGTAATCAAATGAAAATAAACAGTTTAATTGAGTGGGCACCGTCAGAGTTACCCTGTTCACACAGCTGGAATGCCTTGCATCTTGCTTCTGGAGTGGCATGCAATTAGGGAATTAGATGTTGCGTTTATACTTACAGGTAGCACCCTCTCTCTCCCCCCCATCACGAGTACTGTTTGGAATGTCCACACTGCATTTTAGGGTTAGCAGAAATAAGCAGCAGAAAGGAATAGTCCATTGTTAGACTGCCTGTGGGGGGGGGGCACCATCTTCCAATGCAATAGTAGTTAGAACTCCTCGGACAAAAACCCGTGACCCTGTGGTGTCCATTTGTGCCCGTTTGAAAATGGCAGCGTTCTGCATTTTACTGGGTTGTCATGGTAGCGGATCGCATCTGTTTGTGTTCGTTATATACAGCAGCGCTATTATCGCCGGCACTGGAGGCGCCGCGGGACGCTAACGATTTATCCATTACGGCGTGGGATTAAAAATAAACGATGACATGTTTTTTTGCTTGATTAACCGTACCACACGTTAAACAGACATTATTTATTGATTACTGAGAAGACACACTGCAGGAAAAGTGCAGCTAGATGAATAAACATCAGTGCATTGTACTCTGCGGATAATTTTTAAAATTTTTATCTCTGCTTCAGACTGTATAGCCCTAGCTGTTGCGGGAAAATGCCTCACAAAGTTTCCCTAGCAGTTTTTTAGTTATTTTTTGTTATCGAGTGTTTTTATAGACCATAGACCATTTATGGAACATTTTTAGTGTCTGTGTAATGTCCCAAACAGGATGTGATTGACACTGCAGATGTCGTTAGAGGGTGCAGATGTTTGGTGCCCTCCTGCTTCCCAGATGGGGGTGTCCATCCATGACAGGGCAAGCCTACCTGAGGGCTCTTTCTCTTACAGCATGCACCCCTCCGATGGGGGTTGTCTCTTGCAGGTTGTTCGGCGTGACAGGAAACTGCGCCGCCTGCAGCAAGCTCATCCCTGCCTTCGAGATGGTCATGAGGGCCAAGGACAATGTGTACCACCTAGACTGCTTCGCCTGCCAGCTGTGCAATCAGAGGTAAGTTTAAAAGCTGGGGGTGGAGTCTGTTACTGCCTTAGCCAATGCTGAGGCTTGTACCATCAGTTGGGCGGAGACAACCAGTGGGGGCGTGGTCAGATAAAAGTGGGTCGTGGTCAGAATACACATTGAGTGGTCACTTTATTAGATGCCCTTATGTCACACCGGGTAGGACTCCCTGTTACCTGCATTAGAACCTCAGGAGTTGATAAGCTGTTGCATTTCTCCCCACAGCTGCTGTACTGAGCTGATATTTTTGCACCTGCAACCTCCCCGTTAGCTTTAATGAGTCTCGCTGCTCTCCTCTGACCTTTCGCATTACCGAGATGTTTTCAGCAATCGGACTGCCGCTGACTGGATGTGTTTCGTTTATCGCACTGTATTCCGTGAACTCCAGGAGTCAAAAAACGGACTTTACCGAAGCACTCGCAAGGTGCAGCAAATAAAATGCCCACTGAGCGTATGTATTTATTTTGTAGTGGTGGTGTAGTGGTTACTATGATCGTATTGATTCATCACCAGCGTGTGTAAATATCCCGGCTTCCTCTGAGTGCTAGAAATGCTGACCTAGTGCCTCAGCTCCCACTCCGCTCATCTCCGTCTCACTCTCATCCCCCGAAGTGCCTCATTGTGGCTTCTAGCACACCTAGCGCTGGACTTATCGTCTTGTCACTTACGCGGCCCGTGCGGACAGACGTGGCTAATGCGAGGAGTCAGCCGGCTTTCCCCGGCAGGCGAGCACACGGCAGCCCAGGTTTCTCCCAATTAAAGTCACTTAACTTGGACCGCGGTTCCATTTTACCCCAGGACAGGCCGAGTGTTTAATACACATTAGCAGGGCTCACTTGCTCAGACTTGGGTCACTCCAGCATGTCTAAGTGTCTGTCGCAATTTTGTTTGATGGTAGGAGAAGATTTATGGGTGGGCACCCACACAGTTTGTTAGAGCACTCTAAAAGTTCTCGACTGTCTCCTGCCCCCAGAAACACTTTTAGTGTGTTGGGGGCACATTAGTCACCTAACTAAAAGAATGACGTTGAGACAATGACTTCAGTCTTCAAGCCAGGTCACATGCAGCAGAGGGTGGTTTTTTTAGACACCCCCATCGTATCACATGTGATTAAGATGAACAAAAACTAGAAGAATTATATGTGAATATGTGGGTGACAGTCACTCGGCATTGGAAAATGATAGGGTGTTCGTGGGTTAGGGTTTATAAAGAATCACACAATCACCAGCCACAGTTTCATAAAAAAACATGGCTAATTCGCTGGCTTTCTAACCAAATTAGGGTAACATAAGAGGCGTAGAAGCTCTCTGAGCTGACCTATCTGCTCCCGTCATGTTGATTGGCTAGCCTAGCCTATGCTAACGTCATTCTGTGACCGGCTTTCTTTGTATCACATGCTCGCTGGGAAAAAAGCCTGCAGCTTTCTGTGATCTACTTTTGGATATAATTCCACTTGATCAACGGCCCAGATAAATAATAAATAAAATCCTGCGGTCGTGATGGGGGGGGGGGGCGCTCATCTTCAGCTTTTTCCTGTGTGCCCCCCCCGCAGCGTCCGGCTGATGTCCGCACTCTTCTTTCTGTCTGGGTGTTTGTTCAATGAAATCGTCCACATGACGTCCAGTGTTAAAATGCAACTGAGCGAAATAAATAAATCTACTAGCACATGCGGCTGTAAAATATTATTTTTGCCTGATATTAATGGAAAGGTCTTGAACGTGTGTAACATATGCGTTGGGATTAACTTGAAAATGTGAAATCACTGGCTGAGAGGTTAGAAGACGGATGGAAAATATTCCATGAAAAGCTCCCTCACCCTTTTAACAAATCACTGGCTGCTAATGGGTTATCACATCCAGACTTGAATCAGCAGATTTATCTGATGCTGCCCCAGATTCTATTTATCTCCTGTTGACGTTTGTGCCAGAGAGCTGCGGTTACATGGAAATCATGCAGCCTTGGTAACTAGTAAAACATTCTAGAACATAGAATTCTAGAACCTTAAAGAACTGTGGAATAAGCCACCCAAGAATGTCATTTGGTGTTCATGATCTGAAGCCTGACGTAAATGGCCGAGACACCAGGGTTACTTAGTGTTATTCTGCTCTTTGATAAGCTGGCGTCAGTGTCCAAAGGTTAAGTTAATACCATCACATACCGACATGCAGAAGTTCCATGTTGTCCTGTACTAGTAGACCCACAGTTACGAATAAATACAACCTCTTACGATGGGGTCACGTTGCGGTAAACCTTAATGCAAGGTGAAAGTATCATTAGGCGAAAATGCATTTTAATACAGTACACCTAACCTAACAAACAGCATAGCTTAGCCCATAACCTACCTTAAAAACATGTTTGAACATTAGCCCTCACTTGGGCGAATATGAATATCTCATGTAATTTATTGAATAATGTACTGAAGGTGAAAAACATTTACCCATCGTAAGGTTTAAAAATCGTAATGTGTTAAAAATCGTAAACCTTCGTAACCCGGGGAGCGTCTATACTCAAAATCCACGGCAAGTCGGACTGACCTCCGGAGATAAGTTGAGAAATGTAGACCTGAGCCACAAGAAAATTTGCAAGAGAACAGTGAGCTAAAATCGAAGCATTTGGCAGGATGAAGCGGACAAGTAAAAGGGAGAATAAATGTCAAGGCAGGGTCCCGTTAGCAGAACGATGCAAGCGAGAGGCTTCGTCTCAGTGAAGATAATTTCTTGGGAAGCATGAGTCATGTAAACGGGGTTCTTGTACTGAATAAATCGCCATTAGATTAACCCCTCTGTGGATCTGGTTATTAATCTATGTACTGCTAGAACAGCACAGTAATGTTTAAACCCTTGTGTTAGAAGCTTACATAGTTTAACATTGTGACAACTTCTTGAAGAAAATCTGCCTTAAACAGGGTGACACTCTATGTTAATTTAAACTTAATTGAGTATTCAGAGATATGGGCTTTTTCCTAATGAGTTGATGCGCCTTATGGAAATACGGCCCTGCACTATGACGAGGGTTCCTTATTCCAACAAAAAATTGTATTCTTTGGCTTAAGCGTGGTGCTTTGGGGATGAGCGCTGAGAATTGCTCTGCTTGAGCTCTTCTGGAGATGGAGGCTAATGCTTTTCCCCTGGAAGACCCTGATAAAGGCAGGCCAGGCGACCCCAGGTAAAGAGCCTCGCCTCCCACCCAGCCAATGTCCAGCTTCCCCTGAGAATGTTTACCAGCCCAGCCCAGTCATGTCAATCTCAATCCCGACTCGAGCACAGCGAAAGGTCAAGTATGGCCCCCGAACCGACAACAAAAGGTCATGTGTGTTCGCGGGCTGGCGAGGACCCACGGCGCCGCCGTACTAATGAAAAGATCTGTTCTATTGGAGTTCCCTCAGCACCATGGGTGCCGTCGTTAGACCCCATCACTCAGGGCGACAGCCCGGAGTATTTTAGCCCTGACGCCAATCTTCCTTCAGAAACAAACAAAAAGTGAAACCCCAGGCAAACATGACTTAGCACCGAATCTTTTCAATAGCTAGAAACCCTCCCATACGCAATACCCTGATTTTTACCCCCCACTTCTCACAGGTTCTGTGTGGGTGACAAATTCTTCCTGAAGAACAACATGATCCTGTGCCAGACGGACTACGAGGAGGGCCTGGTGAAGGAAGGCTATGCGGCCCAGGTTCGCTGAAGCCCCCCCGGAGGGAGGCGAGAGAGACCGGCCTCTGAAGGAACCTGCAGTCTCACACTAAAAGCACCCACTGCTAAACCGGGCTCACCTTCCTATATGTATATAACAACCCCCTTCCCACCCCCTGCAAAGTGTGCTCTCAGATGGAGACCTCAGTGAAACAGCAGTGGAGAGGAGCAGGATTTTCATGACGGACCTCTTTTGTTTCTGAGCTATTCCTACAAGCACATCCAGTATAAAGACTTCCCTAGATACTGGGGGACCAGCGAAGATCTCAGACTTGAGTGGGTGGATCCATTGGTGGATCAAAGAACAAAAGCAACCTTAAAATCTCAGGTTGAACTGGGTTCCTCTAATGGGAGAAGAGCATCCCCGGTCCACAAGATTTTGTCATTCCTGTTCCGAAGTATGTAATTAACTGAACTGAATCTGGCCAGGTTGAAGCAAGGACCAACCTTGTGAACATTTCTCCAAACCCACTCCAGAAAGTTGAAGAACAAGTGTCGTTTTTTTTTTTTTATTTTTATTGCTGTATATATTTGAACGGGTCTGATGGGTTAAGAAGTCCGAGCATCAAAATGCAAACACTTGAATTTTGTGGTTCTTCATTATTTGCTTTGGATCTTTTTAGGACGGCATGTGAAAAAAGTACGGAGGGTAGCGGCGCTGTGGTGACCATGCTGCACATATTTGCTGCCTTACTGCATGGTTTGTTGCACAGTGCAGAGAAGGAGGTGTGAGTTTTGCTGTAGGTGATGCTCGTCGGATCCAATACAGCATAGTAACTCGGGTCACATGCTAGTATGGAAAACAGCTTTTATTAATTTGGTCTTTTTGAATTGTATCTCTATAAACACGTTTAGTATTCATTTTACCCAGCATGGACCACAGTTATACATGAAATACTGCATCATAATCATTTTAAACACAGATGGTAATACAGTTTTATTGTGTTACACTTTGTGACGTCATTATTTTCGGATTGGTAGTAAGTGCAAATCATCTGCTGTGAAACCATCACCTTGCGTACTGAGGCTCTTTACTGGAACAATCTTTCTAGTAAATAATAGGACCAGCCTCGCTTAACTAACTTTGTATAACTCAGAAGATACTTCTTCCCCTAAATTAACATTTCATTTTGAAAATCATGGAATTTATAATTGGATTTATCCGTGCTGTTGGAAAGGGAATTTCTTAACGAACTTTATGCGCTTTAACTTGTCATTTTAAAGACAGAATAACTGAAGCCCTTCTGGTAACTAATCTATAGATGAATTATATCCTGAAACTGGCAGCTTTAGCGAACTGTACCCTCACAAACACTGTCCGGCTTAGTGGATTGAAATTTATTCATTTCTTTATTTTTTAATCCTAGTTTGTAAGGCACAAGTGGGTCACGTGAGCAGGACTGGACAGCAGGTGGCACACAAAAGATTTTCAAATTAATACACAGATAATGAAATAAAGGCCTCACACGACACGGGGATGAAGTCCCTCCAGGCTCACAAAAGCAAGCTGAAATCCAGCTAAATGAGCTTAAGAACAAAAACCATTATGTTACATACAAAAACCCCACATGCAGCTCTCCACTGACACACTGCCTTACGCTCACCTAACTGACCCTACTTAAAACTTAGCAAGTCAATTAGGGCAACGGGACCAGCTGAGTTTCTCCTAGTAATCAGTTGGCATGGAAACTAAACCTGCCGTGGCGTTCCTGTGCCTAGCGGAATCTCACAAACTCTTTACACCTGCTCTTGGAGTCACCAAACATACCCATTTTTAAATTTTTGCTGGAAATTAAATTAATTGGTATTAGAGTACCTTCGAAATACATTTTACAGAATGCATAAAGCTTAAAAAAAAATAAAGCTTCAAAAAATAAATTCTTCTCAAATATTATAATTGGTAATCCAGACGCTGAAATAGCACTTTATCATTCATGAATTATTATACTTACATTAATATGCAGACTGTGAACCTCCAACACCTGTTTTTTGATTTTGTTAAATACAGCCAACGCACCTCCTCCAAGAGTTGCCCTGCCACGTCAGCAGATAAAAAACAATGATGACAGATACAGCATGTATGCAGAATAACGTCTGGAGGTCATACAGTCACACGGCAGCTGCACCGCTTCCGCTAACAATCATCCACAGATGAAGGCTCTTGCCGTTTAAAAGATTAAGGCAAATTCAGGCAAATTAAAAAAAAAAAAAAAAAACATTCAACCCAAAGATCACATATCAAGAGCCTCAAAAGGAGCAAGCAACCCGGCGTCGGTGATTCCTTTGATTTGGTGTTGAGCGTGTATGTGTGTTTGATGCCCGCATCACCAAAGGTACCTTATTAAACGATGGGTGTTTGATTCAGTCGATCTGAGGTACCTGAAACACCATCATCTCCCTATAGAAACATTCAGGCAAAGCAGGAAAATGAAAGACCTCCAAGGAATATCATGGTTTTCATGGGATATTGAGTTCCGTCATTTAACTGTAACCCTAAAGGACCTTTGTGTCTCTGCAAACCTCCATACAAATTTCCTTCCGGGTTTTAATTCTTTTTCTTTGAAGGATCCTACACTAGTCCTCCTTTTCTTTGTGGTCATGACCCCATCCTGAGAGAATCTGATTCAGATTCATGGCGCGGTCTTAACTGCTCCAGGTTACGCTTTTTCTCAAGCCTAAACACGGCAAGGTGATTCTGATTAACGGGAAAAAAAAATTCACCATTAAACGAAGTGCACAGAGTTGGACTGTGTGCCTGGTTTCAGCCGAATGTATTTCGTTCAAGCTATGTGTCAGACATGGCTTTGAGTTATGTAATCATAATCATTCACATAGATCTAAGAGAATCACTGATATCTGGAGTTTGAGAGAAAAATGAGGTTCAGTAAAAAGAAAAGCCTGGGTAGAAGAAAGACCACATACCTCTGTCATTTCTTCACTTAGATCCATCCATTCATCCATCCATCAATCAATCCAAAATTTATGAAGTATGGAGTCCAGAGGTGGAAAATTCAGGTCCAGAAAGTGAAAATCCAGGCCAAGATTCTGTTTCAACCAACCAGTCCAACATAAAGAATCACAATCACAGAGTAGTCAACTGGTCGGCTGAAACAAAATCTTGGTCTGGATTTGTACTTTCTGGACCTGAACTATCCACCTCTGATAAAGTCACGGGGAGCACATCCTAGGATGTTCGGGGCACAAGGCAGGGAACACTGCAGAACTTGTACCTGGTTTATTCAAGAGCTCATATTTAAGGGTTGTTTAAATATTACGGTTTTATTTGTAAGAAGATGAAAAGTCAAACAAAAAAAAAAATTTAATTTCTTATAATTTTACACTGTTAGACATTCTCAAATCACAGGTTATTCACATACAATGTATAAGAGCGAGTCTATGCTTCGGAGCCTATGTGGACGTCTTTCCCAAAGACAGCGATTCATAGCGTTTAGCAGAAGGGTCTGCTGTCAGCCTGTGTTCGGTGTGGACCTGCATAGCTGTGACCCGGAGGTCAGCACAGGGTATGTAGCTGCCCGGTGCTCTGCAACAGCTCGAGGGCCAAAAATAATGATCTCTACAGACAAACCACTGTTATCTGAATCAGATAAAGCCGCTGTATTGCCTCTCTATCCCGCCGCTCTTAGAAGGTGGCGGGTTTGGCCACAGATGCATTAATGTTGTTGAATACTGTTGACTGTTTGTTGCTGATATATAGGGATTTAGCTTTTTTATTTGACTTGACCTCAGCGCTCCATAAAAAGTGGCCCTTAAAGGGATTATCCAAACCCTCAATGATGGTCCACAGAGCTTGTTATTTCGTGGCAATTTTCAGGATTAATGGGCAGTATTGGCCATTATCTGTGACACAATTTGCTCCCGAACTAAGAAAAGATGAAACGAAGAAAAAAAAAAAAAAAACACCGCAAGCCAACGTAATTGGACAAATAACAATTACAGCACCACATGTCAGTTAGGCAGCGACAGAAAGGCCTCGTAATAACAGACTGGCCGGTAGCCGTCTCGGATACAGACATATGACCTAATCACAGCATTTTAAACGACTGGCAGCCTCCTAATACGCACGACTCCTGAAAAATAAGCCATTGTAACACGACGCATACATAAATCCCTATTTGGAAAAAAACTCTTGATGAACTTCAACTAGGCTTGAATCAATGAAAAGTTCCTTCTCCGTATAATCGGCATGTGAAACTCCAAAGCAGTTAAACAAGGCAGCTTGATAAAAACAGTCGTTAAGTGAGAAGCCCAACAGATGATGAAGATAATGAAGCAGGCAGATTTATCACCTGAAGTGAACCGCGATATCGGGCATAATGAGGTCTCTCGATTATGGCTCTTGGGAGGTATTTGTTCTCTAACAGCAATTTGGCAAACACTCATTAAACAAATAACACGATAAGACTAAGGAGTTAACAGGCAGGAGCTGCTTCTGATACATGCGTCTGGCCCTGTATGTGATGTCTCCATAAATGGCAGCTCTCTCTGTCTCTGCTGTCCGGATAAATGGTGTTTATCTCCGTTGCCTGAAAGTGGGGTCTCAGTCTGCCTTGTGAGAAGGTGAGAGGGAGAGCTGAAAGTTGGGGATTGCTGCCTCGTCCTGGTGAATGATGCCTTGCTTAATGGAAACCTGCTGGCTCTTGAAAGACGGATATGGCTGCAAAGCATAAATAAATGTCAGCTAAATGGAATTAATACAAAGCTGGGGAAGCTGACCTAGGGGATTCTGGGTGTTTTTTGTGACTTTTAGTCTGTGCTGCCTTGATTTGAAAGTATCTATTCCTTAGCCAAAACTTCTTGCCGTAAAATTCATTTTTGATTCAATGTTGATATAAAAAAAAGCCTTTTGGTTTTTGGAATGCTCCTGTCTCGCAATTAAATCCCACCTTCGCACTAGTACACCTATGTGCAACTAGCACACTGTCCTCATTAACGGCTGTCATCAATATACAGGCATGCAAACCGGGGACATAAATTCAGCTGTTTTAGTGACGTAAATAATCAAACTTTCCTCACTAGTAAGGCACATTGCTGACAGTTTTTGTCTATGTGTCTCAATACCTGCTGCTCAGGAGTTTAACATGAGCATAACGCTTTAGGGTCGTCAAGAGAGTGTGAAACATGTTTGAATCAAATTCCAATTTAACGCTCAGCTTGTCTTAAAACCCAGCTAACCCTCTGCTGGAATGCACGCCGCGGCCGTGACTACACCAGCAGAAAGCCTCGTTAGCACGTTAGCTAAGCACTCGTGCCACATACATGCCTCTGCGTCGCCCGCTTACAAATGAGATCCTCGGGTCTCCCTGCAGCTCTGCATCTTCTCCCGCTACCTGAGCAGCACGGCGAGGAACCAACCTCCCTGGGTCTCCAGAATAAACAAAAGTGAAATCAGCAAACAGTTAGCTGGATGCTAACTTATATATTTTACACCATATTTCCCAAACATTCCGTGACATCTCAGCAGGAGAATCTACAGCACCGATTTAGCGTGACCATTTTATACGGTAAAATATACAAAATGCACAAACAAGCTCATTCTACGCACTTTCATTAGGAATAGGTTGTGCATTCAGTTAGAGTATGAAACGATACATTTGATGCTCTTTGAGGTAGGGGAGCGATCGACTCGCCAAAGGCCACCCAGGCGCCGTCCCATCGGTTAGCAGAGCACATTAGTAAACGCGACACAGATGCATCGTAGAAGGTGCGAAGGCTGTTGGCCCGTTCAGCCAGAAGTGGGGCTTAAGCTGTCCTGTTCGGCTCTGATGGAACAAATACAAGACGTGGAAGGCTGTTAAAGAAGCAGTAAGACTCGACAGAGTTTAAACAGAAAACACCCCTGTAAACACGTTGTTTAAAACCAGGGTGAAACAGTCCAGTAATATAGTGTGAATTTAGTTATCTTATACTTGATTAGAAGGGACCATATTTAAGGATGTGGTCAGAGCGGAACTGTGGTTGTTTGCAGGAAACGAGAAAACGAAAGACAGCTACTAGTTTTAGTTGTTCTTCTGACTCACATTGCCTTGACGTATAACGATAAAGGCTTTCTAACCTTAAAGTATTGGCTAATGTGTATACCTTCTCCTTGGAATCGCTCTTGGGAGTGACGTTGTAAGACTGTGTAACTATGTTTGTGATGCCACAAACAGATAAAATAAGGTGGCCGACACGACGCCCGCGATCAAGGTGGATACCCTGACAAGCATAAATTATGATAATGAAAATTTAATAAAAAACACTTTATTCCAAAAGGTCTCTGTACTTTGAATGTGTCAAGAAGACGTAGCACCCTAACCTGAAGAGGAATTTTTTGCCTCAATTAGAACACTGAAATATTAACAAGAGAAATTTCACCTTTTCGCAGGGGGCTAGCGAAGGAGGGTCGGAATGAGGAATGGACATTCAGGTACATTCCAGGTGAAGCCATCAGATTCATTAATTGCTTCGTATGAGCGTTACATTCAGCTAAAATAGCATACGTAGCCGAGAGCTGCGCCTCACAGAGCCGAATATTACCAACCAGCTTGTTTTCGTCCAGCAATGGTCCACAAGGTCCATGCAAAAAAAAAAACACATTCTTAAAAATGAAAACACCTACTCGATGACCTCACTGGTGCCTAATGCACCAGAATATATGTTATTTTACCATAAATAAATGCACCATTGTACAGCTCTGGGTGTCAAATTAACGCATTCACTGCCGCTATGAAAAAGCGCATATCGATTGTCCTCTGAGTCCAAAACACTCATGCAAAATCTAGCTTGGTCCTACGTCGGGGCTCAATTACAGCACCCGGAAGGTTAAATCGATAGCATTTAAATTGCTTATGGTAATCGCTGGATTCTGCAGGTACAATCCGCTAATGCCAGCCAAGCCTTCTGTTCGAATCAAAGGTACGATGAGCGGCTGTTGTACCGGTTTGGTCCGGATTACCCTAATGGCGTGTGATGCTGAATCGCAATGTAGCCAGAACCGGCCACAGGAAGCTTGCATCCTGATCCTGGACTTGAGAGGGATTCGACAGGATGAGCCTCCAACAGTTTATGGACCACATGCACGGCTGGGGACTACATGCGGCCCTCTGACTCTGGCTGAGGCATGATTGCACACCTCAGTGATTTATTTTTTGGCGGGATCTGGGCGTAGCGTGGAGTTCGGGGCAGATGCAGGATGTGTCCTCCGATTCTGCTGAGCTTGAGAGTTAAGCTGTACAGTGCCATCTCCGCACGGGACCAGCACGCCCGACGCGATCAGTCACTCTCCGCCACGGCCGGCGTCTCGCATTCTGGCGAATCCTTCATGAATTTTTCATGGTTCCTGGGGACCGTCGCACAATATAACTCCCGACGATATCTCATCGAGGTTGGAAGGAGTGTGACTTTGAAGTTTCGCCCTAATTAAGCTAACGAGCCTAAGAGCAGTGCGCCGAGCCGATCTGAAAGATGTGCGTCGCTTAAAATAGAACAATGCCTCACCTCTAGCTCCCTGGCAAACTTCACTTCAGAAGCTGCTGAGCTTCCATTGCATGGCAGGGGAAGAGTATCCCACATGGTTGTATAACACATGTGGATGAACAGAAACCCATCCAATAGCTTTCGATAGCAGTCCAATAGGATTTATCAATACATAATCACATCGTTGTGCTCTCTGTATTAGCATAACCTACGGGCTGGTGTCTTTCAAGCTGAGATGGAAAGCCTGCATCTTCAGTTAATACTGGTATCAAAGCCAAGGTCTCTGCCACGGGGCTACAACCAGATTTGATGTAATGTTAATTTGTAAAGTGAGTTAATCACAACAATTATAGATATATGGTGTAGATTTCACTGCGGCCTTTTATTAAAATCGAGATTTTAAAACTTCAGGACAAATAGAATCATGCACCATGTTGAATAATGAAATAATACATAGTTTCTCGGTTTATTTGATCTAGGAATCACCGACATATTGCCAATATCAATTCAACATCCAGGATGACTGCCGTACCGCCCTTCGTACTAAACCAGAACACACTAATCTCACTGAAATCAGCCAGACAGAGGCAGCGTATCACTTAGATGTGGAGCTTCGGTGTTAGGAAATACTCACTGTTTTCAAGTTTTCTCCCCAAACTTTATTTTTGATGGCGCCCTCTACTGGACGGGAAACATTAAACATTTTCAGCTCTTTCCGCAGAAAACAAGTTTCACTGAGTTTGTGAAGCGGGCCCATGAGATTAATTAAAAAACAAATATTAGGCAATACAGCTTAGCGTGTTTGTCCAAAAAAGGGAAAAAATGAATAATCTGATAAATGCCGAGAGTCACAATTCTCCTTCCTGTCTGTATTAAAAGAATCCGCAGTGACAGGCTGGCATTTTGGCTCGAAGGATGCAATCAGCCTCCGACGTATTTTTATTCCCCCCCCCCCCCATTACAAAGCCAGAATCCATTTATGCTCACACAGAGTACAAAATTGCTTACATTTAATAGTAATGTGACCCCTGGAGGAACGAGTTCACAGTGGAAGCTCACACACTCTGCCACATTCCGCTTCTCTAGGAAAAAAAAAAAAAACCTTTGACACAAGTACAATTCCAAGATTAACAGAAGCCCAATTAGAACAACGATTTCTCAAGCAGAAAGAAAGCAGCAAGATGTAAACATACAACTCGGGCGCACACACCCACACAACGCTCATTCGTCTCCAGTTCTAATTAAACAGCAACATTAACGACCTAGGCCTTAATGGATATGTAGTGGGGTTACAGTTTTCCTGACACAGGCAGTTTAGGTAGAATTCAATGGCCACTCTGTAGCTAGACAAGCAGCCTAATTAGCCTACTTCAGGACAGCCTCACATCGACATAATTGGCTTAATGTGTTTCATTCTGTATAAAGCATAATAGGCCCTGTGAATGCCAGCAACACAAAATGAAAAACAGGGCTTCTTTTGGATGTTAGAAAGTTTCTGCAAGTTTCCCAGCATTGACCGTATCATTCTGCTGTTACGTATTTCCAAGATGACAATCTGTTAAAGAGATATCAGAGAATCGTTCTGTTCATGTAACATCTACCTCTAAAAAGAATATTAAATACAGAGCCACTGGTCCTCAAGTTAATTATTTTTAGTAACGATAAGACTGGTCTTTAAATCCAGCATCTCACTGAGACACAGTAACTGGACATTTATTTCATACTCTGATACTACACAGTATTGACGACAGTCATCATTATCATAAGTACATTGTCTTGAAACTTATTGTTTTTCGGTTTGATGTCTTACTCAAAAGCTGTTGAAATGATAAACACTGCTCTGAAATATTTCAATGCAAAATATGGTTTCAGGTTTTTTGTTGAAAGGCAATCAGCAGAATGTTATATGATTATATAACCTTAAACTTTCTGAAAACAGACAAGTTAACCTGCTTAGAATCACGCAGAGCTGTGTGGACTTCGGTGCTGCCCAGGAGTCTGAGGGATACTTAAATGTAGGCACTATGTATTACAGCCAGTCACGCATACAGACACAGCCCAGGCCTGTAAGAAAGTGCCAAACCTCAAACTAGTATGTAATAGAAGTAAATTAAAAACACACACCTGTAGTATACAATATTAAGCATAATAATCCTAAGATATTTCTGTAGTCTGCCATAACCAAGATCTGAAACAAACTAAAGACTTATCATTGTTGTATAATCAGAAAAAGATGTTTCATGTATATATGAATATCTGATGTATATCTGATTTGAGCAAAGACTTTGAAATATACTGTAAATCTGCAGCGTTTTCATGAAACGACTGTTGCTGGAGTTTTGTTTTTTCGCCGGAAATCCTGTTGTGATATATTCACCGGACCAAAAGTTTTGAGAATGACACAAGTATTGGTTTTCACAAAGTTTGCTGCTTCAGTGTTTGTAGATCTTTTTGTCAGATGTTTCCATGGTATCCTGAAGTATAATCACGGGCATTTCATAAGTGTCAAAGGCTTTTATTGACAATTACGTTAAGTTTATGCAAAGAGTCGATATTTTCAGTGTTGTCCTTCTTTTTCAATACCTCTGCGATTCACCCTGGCTGCTGTGAATCAACTTATGGGCCAAATCCTGACTGATGGTAGCCGATTCTTGCATAATCAGTGCTTGGAGTTTGTCACGATTTGTGAGTTTTTGTTTGTCTACCTGCCTCTTGAGGATTGACCACAAGTTCTCAATGGGATTAAGGTCCGGGGAGTTTCCTGGCCATGGACCAAAAATGCCGATGTTTTGTGCCACGAGCCACTTAGTTATCACTTTTGCCTTATGACGCGGTGCTCCATCATGCTGGAAAAGGCCTTGTTTGTCACCAAGCTGTTCTTGGGTGCTTGGAAGGAGTTGCTTTCAGAGGATGTTTTGGTACCATTCTTTATTCATGGTTGTAATCTTAGGCAAAATTGTGAGTGAGCCACTCCATTGGCTGAGAAGAAGCCCCACACATGAATGGTCTCAGGATGCTTTACAGTTGGCATGACACCGGACTGATGGTAGCGCTCACCTTTTCTTCTGTGGACAGTCTCTTTTTCTGGATGCCCCAAACAATCAGAAAGGGGATTCATCAGAGAAAATGACTTCACCCCAGTCCTCGGCAGTCCAGTCCCTGTATGTTTTGCAGAGTATCAGTCTGAGGTTTTTCTTGGAGACAAGTGGCTTCTTTGCTGCCCTTTTTGACACCAGACCATCCTCCAAATCCAGATGTGAGTGCACCCAGATACACTCACACTTGCCGGCTGCCATTCCTGAGCAAGCCTTGCACTGGTGCCGCCCTGATCCCGCAGCTAAATCAACTTCAGGAGACGGCCCTGCCACTTGCTGACAGACTTGACAGAGTGATCTCCATGTCCTCACTGAAACTCTCACCTGTGTTCACGAGAGAATCACTGAAATGATGTTAGCAGTTCCTGTGGCAGAGATGCAGAGGAATTGTTTTTTTTTGGGGGTGGATAAAGTTCATTTTCATTGCAAAGAGGGACTTTGCACTTAATTGAAATTCATCTCATCACTCTTCATAACATCCTGGAGTCTATGCAAATGGAGTCTATACTCAAAACTTTTGGCCACGGCTGTAATGTCTGTGGTTAAAAAAAATTATAATTATGATGTAATTATAGAAATAATTTAAGGAAATTACTTTGTAGTGTAAATGGTTTTGGTTTTCCTTTTATAACTTAAAATATTGATGGCTGAAATATCCCATGTAATATCATACTGAGAACTATTCTTTGAATTACTTTAATGTACAAGGTTAGTCTTCATAAAAGGCTCAGACGTTTTATAAAAATAAAATCAAAATAACTCACACAGACTTCTCAGTGGGTAGCTTTCACGTTCCACCGGCCAGACTGCTATTTCACCAGCAATGTGTGCATAAAATATAAAAGTGTGTCACATTCAGATGTGGATTGTACTACTAATGAAAGGGCTGCTGATACCTCAACCTGGATGACCTCTCTAAATGGCTTTGGGTAATCTTTACATAACGGAAGACCTTAGCATGTCAGTATTGTAATCATTGATGACAAAGTACATCGGTGTGAACCAATCAGAACACTGGGGCACCTCACAGTGCTAAACTCAGCTGATGGCTCAGCACTAAATAAAAAATAAGGACAAATTATAACTGTCGACAGGAAAGTTCTTTTGTGGAACCTAAGCAAGAAAAAACATATTTTAAAATCTATGATTCCTTTAAGGAATTTATGTCTTCTGCTAAAAATGTTCAATGTCATTCCAGAAAAACTGCTGGAGTCAATCTGTGAGATTCCTTGGAAGAGGACAGAACTGGATCAAGGTTTTAAGATCCTGCCACAGGAAACTGTTTTTGCCTCTTTTTAATGAGACACAATTGTAGAGTTCCAAGTGAAGTTTCATCTGTTACCCGTAGTAGATATTTTACTCTAAGCTATGACACGTGGCTCTGTTGCTTAGGGCTCTCCGCTTGCAATCAGAAGGTCGCTGGTTCAACTCCCATGCCTGGCAGAGTGATGTCACTGTTGGGCTCGACAACAACTTTAACCCTGTTTTCTCCAGAGGACACTATCTGAGCACGCTTTCTGATCCTCACTTGAATGCTGCTTTTGGAGGGAAAAAAATAGGCAGACAAATGCTACAGCAGCTTTCTGCTGGGCTCCTCATCACATCAGCACTGGGAGGAGGAACCTTCTCTTAAGGGATGGCTTCTGCCTCTCCAGCCCATCGCGGCTGCATGAGAAGCTGGGACCTTCTGCAGGGAGCAGCCACGGCGACGTCTTCCATTTCTCACGCCGCGGGTCCAATCTGCAGACGCAAATCCATTTCACATCCAGGTCATGTGAATAATTTGTTACTCATTTTCTGGGCCCCTGCCACTGTAACATTAGGGTCTCTCTGTCTCTTTCAATCTCTCCCATAATTGAGTCAGTGGTCTGTGCTGTACTATAATAGGAACAAAGGGCAGAAGATTGATGTATGCTGCTCTGTGCTGTATTGAGAGGCAGACACTGTTAACCTCCATTCTAACCGTATGCAAATGTACATCCGCACGTGACGCACACAGAATGCTAATGTAACTCACTCTGTTGAGTAAATCTTATGGAAGAGGGACTACATCATTTTCTGTGACATCACTCGCTTGGCATTCTACCGGGCTTGACATCATGACGGTGATTACATCACCATGACATCACTTCCCTATCATTCTTTCAGCCTGAAAATTGCATCTTAGATGATGACATCATGACAGTGTGTAGCATAAGTAGCAGGAGGTTTATAGACACAGACTCATAAAGTGAAGATCAGTGTACAGTTTGTGTTGTAGCCCCACAGAGCAGTATATCGTATCAAAGCTGCACCACATGTTCACATGTAAAAGTATTAGTTGCTGATAAACTGAATAATGTCAATGTCGACTTTATTTCTGAAGTAACGCATGTTGTCCAAAGTACTGTACTGCATACAAACCAACAAGCACATTTGTAAACGCAAAAAAGGTTGAATAATTCATAACCGTATACAAAAATAAAGCAAAAGTAAATATATTAGTAAATAAACAGAAATAATACGAATGTTAATCAGGACATGCCCTGCGATGGGCTGACGCCCCACCCTGGGTTATTCCCTGCTTTGTACCTGTAGCCTCCAGGATAGGCTCCAGACCCCCCCCAACCCTGAATAGGACAAGTGGTTACAGAAAATAGATGGATGGATGGATGGATGGCGACAGTAAGATAAATAATCCAATCTAATTAAAAGGCAAAGAGTAAAAATGGGCTATGAGTAACAATTTAAAAGTAGCCAGTGTGACATAAAGGTGCTGTTACAGCTAATCATAATAATGCGTTTCACTTTAACACTTCAAGACTAAGAGTGTCGTATTTACACCAGAATAGAAATGCTGGTGACACTATCAGTCATCGTGCTCAAACCAAGCATCTGAAGTATTCTAATGAACGGGTAATTACATGTAACAGTAATCAATCCCTCTACACTGATCATCCTATCATCCCCGGTACAGATTCTCTAATTACTATGTTAATAAGTGTCAAATATTTTAATCACCTTCTCATTCTGCAAGTCATATCAGGCAAGTATTAGTTTATCATTATTTTCCCCTTCAATAAAGAGACATGAAGAGCGAAGAGATGAAGGATGGGTCATTATTGGACATTCGTGAAATATGGTCAGTGTGTGAGACCCCAAGGACACGGGTGTGAGGTGTCTGCATGGCTGCCCGGCGTGCTGATGTGTAACAGACATCCGTCTGAAGGCAGTGCGATGCACTGGATTGCATACAGTACAGTGTGTTGCTATCTGTGTCGCCTCTGAAGCTGTAAGTCTGTGTCAAACGTGGACGAGTGCGACACTGCAGCCGTGACACGTTTCAGCAGCGATCGCTGCAGATCCTGCCTGCCTAATCACCCCCTAGCGGGCAGCAGCTAACTCAGCGATCAAGACACGGACTGAAGGTTCAACTGCCAGACCCGGCTGTATCACTCGTAAACAACATCCCTACTGTGCGCTGCGGCGATGAAATATCCAGCTGGACAAATGCAGGTAACTTTCAATGAAAGCAGTATCTAAGCAACCAACCCCTAAATATAGTGTGTGCTTTAACTGTCCGAGTCTTCTGTTGCAAGGTCCTTCTGCAGTAGTAGATCGCATAGCTACCCAAAATGAGCCGTTATCATGCGAGAAAGTATCTCACAGATCGCAGTGTCGCTCCTGACATTTTTTTCGTGTCCACATCCACAACGGTGTAGAAGAGAGTCGTGTCCACATCCACAACGGTGTAGAAGAGAGATTAATATTGGGGGACACACAACTTTATAATATAAATACTAAGGTCTATTTATTGGAGGGGATGAATGAATCGAAATTAAATATTTGGGACACACACTCCAAGTTCCCAACCCCCACATGCAGGAGATTGAGACTCTTCAAGCTCTTGTCATTAAAGTTTTACGCCAAGAGGCTTTATTCAATAAAGCCTCTTCATCTGCCATTACCTGAGTTATACATTTTTCCGTTTACATATTGATCACGTCGTCTGTGGTTTTTGGTTGCATTTCAGAAGAGAGAATCAGCCAAACAGCGAGCTAGGAAATCCACATTGTCAGAATTTCAAAACATTCATTAGGGTATAACGCATTCACTTTGTTTAGTGTTATTAATTATTCTTTTTAGCATGGGATATTTATTTATACTTACATATTTTGCATTTTAATGGAAATGACAAATTACATTCTGCTTCATCTCCACATCATGCTTATTACGGCCAGCTGTTTAATTCCTAATTAGCCTCTTTGTATGATATAGGAGTACATTGTGCTGTGTTGAATAGAGATTTAATTGTTTCAAATGAAGAAAATTTCTATGGATTTAATTATGCGGCCATTGCGAGCAGTAACCAGTCTCTGCTCACGTTATTCACCTGTGCTCCTTCCAAGCCGTCACACGGCAGGGTATAAACATGACAGGCCAGGTAGGACTCTCGACTTCCGCCATGCCTGGGGCTGCCATTGGCCCACAAACGTCTGCCGCACCTTTCCGTCTCCGGGTGCCCATAACCAGTGATCAAGTTGGAAAAATATTTCATGGGGGATAGTGGGGGGTGGTCACGATAAAATCTGCTGAGTGGATTGCTGATGACAACATCTAGATTAGTGCAGTCTGGATTAAATAATGTTTTAGTCCAGTTGGGCAATGGAGTCCACCAGCTGACTATCCATGATATAAAGGGTATATTAATCTTTACGTGAGTGAAATTACATAGAAGACTTTGGGGGGGGGGGGTGGTATATTTTCAAAGGCGAAGATTTTTGTCATTTCTTTTAACAGGAGGGATGGTGTCCACGCGCATCCCATGGTGACCCGAACCCTGACCGTAACTAGGGGGCTTCCCACAGCTGTCGTCACGACGATCTGAGATATCACCCTGTCATTCAGGGATCTACGTCGCTTTTAAACGCGGAGCTGAACCCAGGGAATGAGCTTCATCGCAAGATAGACGGCGTAGTTCCAGGCCCTCATATTCCCTGCTGAAGCTCATCACCACCCCCCCCCCGACTCCGTAAGCTTAATGGCGAATTCTGTTCTGCCCACAGGTGTCAGCAGCTAATTCACAGCCATAGCATTTTCTATATGTCATTTCTCCTCTGGTTTATCGGAACTGCGCCAATATCGGACCTTTAAACTTAATGAAATGCAGATGATTCTTCCAGGCCTCTGCTCCTCCCTGTCTACGTCCACTGGGGATACTTATTAAATCCCACAATTAATCAGATCATTCTCCCCCCCCCCCCCCCCCCCCACTGTTGCCAAGAGACAAGGTCTGCACTTCAGATGCTTAAATTACAGAAGGTGAGGATAAAGGAAAAGCAAAAGCAGGAGTTGGTGAATTAAACTGAAATCCACAAGCTGCTAAATCAAATTGTTTAAACTCACTTAGCGCCTAATTAATCAGACACACTCACTTTAACAATTAGGTTATTCATTAATTAAGCACACAGGAAAGGGAGTGATTTACATATTGTTCTAGTAGTTCGACTGAGGCTTGAGGTGACTCCTGGAATTCGTATACAGACTCACACCACTAAGGAGCAGAGAATAACATACATGAACTTAAATTCAACCTGCAGGTTAACAGCTGAAATGCCTAATGTAACGCTTAAAGCTCAAATTACAAAATTCCAGAACTTAGTCTGACCTTCCGTCTCTATAAATGGGGGGGGGGGGGGGGGGGGAGGGGGGGGGGAGAAAAGTGGCAAGACATCACTTTGGGTTAAAATGTCAACCAAGAAGCTGAATAGAACTAGCTAGCTACGCCATCGCAGGTGAAGGACACCACTCTGCATCAGCTTCTGCACGTTTCACGTCAACTCGCACATGGAGACGGAATATGGAACGATAGTTACTCTTCTGTGGATTCGCTAAACCACCGACTGTTGATATTTCATGATGGGTCACACAGAACCACGCTACTTAATATAGGTGCTGGCACCTCAATCAGACTGACTGCTGTAGCATTGGTGAAGCAGTGTGTTAAACAGGAAGTAACTGCAGGTATTTTATGTCTACTGATGCTGGTGAGTGGAAGGCGGGCCCAGCCGAAAGAGTGTCTACGAGTAGGTGCCCTTTGAGACGACGCCAAGCGTAATCTACCCACTGACGGACACACCTAAATGTCTTTGCAATCACACAGGTACATAATTAGCCAGTGTAACTAACTAGTGCTCTCCAAGCAGGACACGACTACAGGATCCCGACTGTCCATGACATCTCCATCACCCCAGAAAGGCATTATCCAGACGCTAAGCTGATTCATTAGATCTGAATATCACTGCGAAAACACGGTCACAAATTCTCCCTTGTCGCCTGACATACAAGCTACGTTGCTGCTTGGCGCCGAAGTGCACGACACGCATTTGTTCTTAACCATCAACGCAAGCGCCATCTGCATACATGAAATCTGCCGTCACTCCCGATCAAAGGATGGAACTTTAAATGGCTCACAGACTCGGCCGCGGATCAGATCTACTGAACACTGCGTGGCGGCTGAGCATTCGCTGGTATCTGCAGCACAGATAAAAGTCGCATCTCTGGGCCCCTAACGACAGCAACAGGAGCACAGTCTCAAACACATGCGCACTCATCTATAAAGCATTTTCCTTTCACACAGACAAAAGGGGTGGGGGCTTTAATAAGCTATCTGATAAAAATAGATGATTAAACAGGGCTTTTAATAGATTAACCACAAACTGGAGACATAAAAATCGGCCCCTTCTGCTCTGTCACAAGTTTAATGGCAGCTGAGCACCTCCCATTAACGAACAGAACAAGATGAACATTTTCCAGTTCATTAAAGATATGTTCCGTGTGTCCCACTCGCCCCACATCACTGTCCATTTTTTTTCTCCGTTAAACTTGCATTTTCCGTACGAGTCTTTATGGGGAGTGTTAATTACATGATAATGGATAACGGTTATTAAACGCATACGACTTAATGAAGCTCTGTCCTTTCACCAGCCGGGAGAGCGCCAAGTAAAACTGCCGGCTCCGGAGATGAACGGATCAAATTATTATTCAATTTCAGAAACCTCATCCCAAATTCATAGAAACAAGAGGAGATTAAGAACTGAGCGTGGTGACAAAAGCAATGCATTTTAATAACGGTCTTAATCAGACTCGCGGACGATTTGGCACCATAATCGGCTTAAAACGTGATGATTAGTGAAATACACGGTCCCTAGTCGGCAGCCCCGCGAAGGCCGTCGCGGGGAGAAAGCAGCGTGTCCGCAATACGCAGACGCCTCCCGCACATCTACCGCCAAATCTGCATGAAAATCGCCAAGAAACGCACAGACCCACGTCGATTTTCCGGTTTCACATGGTTCCATACGGAAACCCCCCACCGTTTTTCATTATTAAAAACCAAAGATTAGAAAAAAAGCTCATATATGCAGATATACAGAATCAAAATCCCGAGCTTAGATTTTAATTTTAATCAACAAATAGGAACAAAAACTAAAAATAAACAAATAAAGCAATATACCTAAATTCTTCTACCAAAAATCTATCATTCCCACACTCAAATTAAAACCTAAAATAAATTATCAGCTGTAATTTGAAAGTATCCAAAAGTGCCGGCATAGGCGCGGTCCACCGTACTAAGCGGTTATTGGAAATGGATGAACGGACACGTCGGGATTAACTGCCCATGTATCACTGTGACATTCACATCAATACTCTTCTGGCTATGAAGTATTGTGTGTGTGTGGTATTTATAAAGGCTTTGTTGCACTACTTACTTATACATATGCATCAAGTGGTACATGTCTATAAACAAGGAAACGTCAAGACAGATTTAGAGTAACTTTTTCGTTATGTTGCTCAGCAATCCAAGCTAGTTTCATCTTACCGACTGCATCACTACTGGGCCATACTGGGTCAGTCAAGCAAAATGCGAACAGATACAGAAAACTACCAATAAGAAAAATATCTCTTTGGCCTGCTCTGGGAATTCCTTTCTAAGGTTCCAAGTTTCCTGTAAAATAAATTATCTAATGAAATACCTTTGCATAACCATTCCTACACTCCAACAAAAAAAAACTCAATTTCTTACGCCCTGGGCAGGGAAAATCCATACGTACAGTCCTGCTGGAAACTGCACGAGCACATAGCAAAGTCTTTTTCAATGCAGCCATACCTGTGATTGTCGGAATGCGGACCTCCTCCAGTTTGAAAATGCAGTTTTGAAACGTCGGTGATGCAATTTAGACTTCAATTCCCTTCAATTAACTGCTGTTCCAACAGTCTGTCTATAGGCTTTTCACATTCAGTGCTGAAAATCTCCATTACGCCAAAAGAGTCTTTTTCGCTGTCGAGTGAAAGTGATCTTTCCTTTTATTCCACTCAGATGTAATGGAGGACCCACCATCAGAGGCCTTTCTTCACAAATGAGGATCTTGATGGACCATTACTGGAGATGTGAAACACTGCGGTCTGGTAACTTGACAAACTCGTCCAGATCAATAGCCGCTGCCTCTCTGTCGCACACGGCCAGAGCATGAAGGCAACAACGAGCATCCACATCGCACGTTACGCACTGAATACTGCAAAAGTTGCACTTCATTCGGACACACTTCCCACACAAACACACCAAAACTACCGGTAGACCAAGTGAAACAAGCCTACTGTCACGCTTAAACTACAGCTGAGCAAAACTTTGCATCTGGAAACACTGCCATATGCCAGATACTGCATAATGACTGACTGATGAATGATTGACCAAATTATCCTGTTCAGAGTCATAGGAGTTAGTCTTTCCCATAATCTACGCCATTAACCAGTTTGGGATGTCAAGACCAGAAACAGAACCAGGGCTTGGGATGTTAAGGTCATCTCACTCAACACTATCATATCGTAATTCAAGCAGAAATAACTAAATAAACACATAGACTTCTTACAAATGCACTGCTAATACAAACACACTGCTAAAATGTAACCATTTACCCAGTGACAGCATTCCCTCCTACCCCCACCAATTGTGTTCCTACATTTCTTTATGCATCTTTGTATTTTAACAACAACTCCAGTCATTAATGACAGAACGATGCTGAAGTTAAGAAGAAGAAGTGCTTTAACGCCACAATTTTATTCAAAATTTACATTCAAAATATTACTCCTGTCTGAATTGTTTATTTCAGAAACAATATCGGTGTTACGAATTTTGCTACATATTCTGACTTGGTCGCTGATAAAGGTGTCCATACCACAGTGGCGAGTACAGACGCTTCTTCGCATTTTACCTGAAGAGAGTAATCTTACAGAGTACGGAGCTGGCAGGTCCTTGAGCCCAGGTCATTTTTCACTTCAGGATTGAGTCGGGAATAGGTTCACTGTTGTGAGGAGCTGCAGAGTTCGGGTTTATCTTCCTGCAGCACTGGATTCTGGGTCCCCTATCCTGACCTGCTGGCTCCCCCTGGATCCTGCGGCCGGAAGGCCAGGGCAGCGGAAT
The DNA here is from genome assembly GCF_023856365.1 of Brienomyrus brachyistius. NCBI lineage: Eukaryota > Metazoa > Chordata > Actinopteri > Osteoglossiformes > Mormyridae > Brienomyrus > Brienomyrus brachyistius. The sequence continues at coordinate 22,442,352 of NC_064535.1, forward strand.
TGATGCAGTATCGCTTTCCTGTAGGCTGGGGTCCATCGTCAAACACGTGCCCCAGGTGAGCCCCGCACTGGAAGGTGTGAAGGTTGGATTACTTCACTCAGACACATACACGCCAATCCAAATGTCAGTGATTACCATCTTAATTGAGCACACCTGGAAGGAGACTTACCTGACGGCAGGTGGTTTCCACTCTCCGCATCCCGTAGGAGGAATCATCAGTCAGTGTGACGGATTCCTCATGAAGCGGATCAAAGAATGACGGCCATCCTGTAACCACATGGTACAGGCGAGACATGCCAGACGCCCATGATGTCATGTGACGTTATGGTCCTTCCTGTGAAATCTATGTGGCTGTCAGAGTGCCCCTAGTGTATGACTCACTGTAATACCCCCTCCGTGACATCATCGATAAGCCTGTTTACCCCCATAAATATAACCAGTTCTGAGTACAGAGACGTAGACTGCAACATGCAGTGAGGAAACCTTAATGCAAAGCCACTGTTACTCCTCTTTATGCTCATTTCTGATGAGAATCATGTTTTTGATTCTACATAGATACACAGCTTTAAATTGTGATTACATATGGATTTAATTCACATTATGAACCCAAACTACAAACACATAACCTGGATAGTCTTATTGCAGCGCATGTACAATGCAGATGACACACACACACACACACACACACACACACACACACACACACACACACACACACACACACACACGCTAAAGCATGCAATGGATTTCCTGTGATCTGACATAAATTCTGTGGCGTTTCCTCAAGACGAGTCTCACCTGATCCTGAGTCAAACTTCTTACTGGAGCTGCAGTTCAAGAAAAGTATACAGTTGTAAAAACTGCACAAAAACACATACTGGCCATTCACTGGCCTCACAAATCTCAAAGTTAATGATCATTAATTAGTAAATAAAATTAAAAGCTGTTGATAGAACATTTAGTGATTCAAAGCGGCAGGATCCTGCAAAGCTGAGTGAGCAAATGATATGTTATGAAGAGTAAAGTGCGTTAAGTATGAAATGCTTGGGGTGTATTTTGGACTAAAAAAAACAATGAGTGCTGTACTCTGTAGGCGGATACCATTAGGGTGTGGGGGGGTTACTGAGACCCCGGTGTGGGACCCCTCATACTGAGGTACTTGGTACGAACTTCCTGTTGACTGTTAAGCCTGCAGTCAATGTGGCCCCAGTCTGACCCCTACATGTGTCACCCACAGATAGTCGACACAGACACACTGTTTTCTTGGACACCCACCTGAACAGCGGTGTCCCGCAGACCACGCATGCATATGTACCATCTTCCTTGTGGTCTGTAAACTCTCCTACAAAGGGCCTGTGAAAGAGGAGGGACAACCAAGAAGTCATCCTCAGCGTGGGATCAATTTATGAATGTGGAGGGGGTAAGAGATGGAGCTCAGCCTGGGTTTGATTCTCCATGGTCCTCCCAAACCTCCCAGTCTTCTCCACCCAACAGACCCACCTCTCAGTGCCAGCCTCTTGTGTGACGTGGTACTGGATGGGTGTGAGACGTCGCCGGAGCTCCTGCTGGGAGACCTCCAGGGGATAGTTATTCCTGTCTTTGTGCCTCCCTGGGACAAGTGAGAGCGACAGGTGGGGAGCGTCATGGAGGCCGAAAGCCAGAAACCGACACCACTGCCTTTACTTCTGGATGACATTCTCCAGAAAGTAGGGAAACAGCTTCCATAAGCAAACCCCAAGGACAACAGATGCCCCCTGTCCGAGAGAAACCCACTTACACCTGCAGAGCTTTCAGCTTCAGAATCCTTAGAATCACACTCTCACTTCAGCAGCTCCGAAGATGATTTGTCTCAGTTAGGCCTAACATTTCGATACACTTAAGTAAACGGCAAGAGGTCACAGTACCTAGGGGAGCAACTGAGAGACTGAGGGGTTGAATATGAGGCTGCCAGGTCCTTCTGCTCCACCTGAGCAAAACCCGGAAGGCCAGAAAGCTCGTACATCTCAACAATGCAGCCGTCCGGCCTGCAGCACACTGTCCGTCACACGTCAGGGACATGAAAACGAAAGAGAGGAAATGCGTGGTGTGTGGACGCCCCCTAGTGGTTGGACTGCTGAAAAGGCAGCCCTACGTGCTAGCTGAATCGTCTTTATTACTACTGATTAAATAAAATAAAATACAATACAATATTGTCACAACCGACCAGGACGTGATACTGAATCGATCCTTGGAATGTGTTCTTTGCAAATGTTTATATATAGCTAGAGGTTTCTTACCATGATCTTAGCAACCAAAACAAAGTTTAATACGCGACAGCCATGTTTCAGCTGCTGCACTGAACGAAGGTGGTATCATTGCCTCAATATTTGACACTGACCTTCTGCAGACCCGGCTTTCATTGCAAAATGTCTATATTGCATATAAGACTTTAATACGGATAAATTCATCTACTATGTCCCCGTATGGGTGGGTTTGGTACAGCCAACCAAACAAACGCCGGTCAAACTATTTGAAATCAGCTTGCGTACTGTTTAGCTGTAGATAAGTAATGTACACAACGTACTGTGGGAAATACTGCTGACCGAGGTTAAATCAGTTTTAGGCTGGATATTCGACAGATATTCAGATGCACTCTCTCCAGACCTACTGGCGGTGTTTCACTCACACTAAACGGCATAAAGCTGTCGAAAGACGGTCAGTTAGTTCCACGTCCTCGCAGATGATCGCCTACCGCTGACTAAGGGACCGTCAACGAATTACTGCCGAAATTACAAAATACTAATTGCAATAACTTCCATGCCATGGCATCCAGTGACTTCAAAATTAACGCGTATTGTAGAACTTACTCATTTAACCCTTTATTGTATTTTATACGATGTTTTAAAAGCTTATAGGTTAGAGCCAGTGACCCCAAAACGGATGCAAATTCTGCTACTACCTCACAGGGCACTGGAACTTTCATGAGTTTTTAACCCTTTGTGTATTTTATATGATTTGTCTGAAGAGTGTGGATCTGAATATCTGTCGAATATCCAACCTAGAATGTCTCAGGGTATAATAAAACTAGCGCATACTGACATACCTACTGTCAGAATGTGCCTGATTACTGGAATCCATATGGCAACACAACGCTTAAAACACACAGAGGTTTTTATTGCTTTTGAGAAAACCCTTCTGCTTACGGAATGAACAGCGGTCGTCTAGTACAAACCAGTACAGTCGATCCGCACAAACAGACTTTGCATGTCTCCCGAAACTAACGATCAGCATTTATCTTTATAGGTTTCTGGAAGACTGAAAAATATTCCAAATCAGCTCACCCGCACGTCACAAATATAGCAAGATCACCAGTTTAATGCGTCCGATACTTGAGCGACTGGCGCCATCTAGTGTTTACAGCCATACCAAACCAAGATTATTAGAATATGCAAAAGAATGTTGTTCCTAAACAACATGGCTGACCAGGAAGCAAGGAAGACACTAAGATCTCTCAATTCAAATACACCTACTCATGTGAAGTTCATCAACAAGTCCAGACAAATGGTCAGAGCTTGGTGGCTAAACTTTTCTGGGCTCCCTGTATCCTACGGTGACATTCGGCCGGGCGGATCCTTGAAAATGAACACGTTTCTCAGTGGGTAGACAAAATCCTAAGCAATTAGAAATGAAAAATGAAGTTTCGCTGTTTTGAGTCGTGTTAATTAAAGTATAATGTCTTCTGGTTTTATAGCTCATCCGTGGGTCTTTAGAACATCTGACGGTTATGTACAACTTCTGGCGGACAGAGAAGAGGTATATTTTCCTACTTTAACAGAGTATGAAGACGGATTTCCAGTATATAAAGATGTGCTGATAATCTCACAAGGTGGGTTGGATAATCTTACCATATGTTGTTTCTTTTTTGGAAACTTGAACCCACCGCAAATTACTATATCACTCAATAAAAACGTGAAGCATATGGGGTTATTTAGCAATTACAGCAGATTTTTTTTACGCAAATGATTTAGCACCGTAGCGAACCGATTGAAAAACAGTGTGCGACTTTTTAAAACGCATTCTAACATTAAGTGAATTTATCTAGTTAATACCTTACAGGAGTATTGCTGCATGCTGATCCGTAAAATGGTGAAGAGGGAAGACTTTGACAAACTTGACATTCCTGAATGCCTGAAGAGCGATCTTACCAGGACTCCAGATCTACTGAAGGAATTACAGATAGCTCGAGCACAATACAGTGATGGATAAAACGTTACAATGTCTACATTGCACTTGTCTCTTTGGTATATTGTTTAACATGAGGACCAGTTAATACCGACTTATTATATAACTGGGACGCCAGTCTGGTGTAGGGCGCAGGCAAATTATGGGAAATTTAGAGACTTCAATTCACCAACTTGAGCCAACTGAAGTACCTTGAGACACAAGGCGTGGAAGGTGTGAGCCACCGTGTTATTACTGTTCATATGTATGTTATATGGTATGGAATATTATTTAGCACTATATAACGTAGAATACAAGTATTATGATATTATTAAAAAGTATGCCAAATATCCATGATGTAAACATTACAATGTAAACATCCATCCATCCATTTTCCAAACCGCTTATCCTATTGGGTCGCGGGGGGTCTGGAGCCTATCCCGGAAGCAATGGGCACGAGGCAGGGAACAACCCTGGATGGGGGGCCAGCCCATCGCAGGGCACACTCACACACCATTCACTCATGCATGCTCATCTATGGGCAATTTAGCAACTCCAATTAGCCTCAGCATGTTTTTGGACCGTGGGGGGAAACCGGAGTACCCGGAGGAAACCCCACGACGACATGGGGAGAACATGCAAACTCCACACACATGTAACCCAGGCGGAGACTCGAACCTGGGTCCCAGAGGTGTGAGGCGACAGTGCTAACCACTGCACCACCATGCTGCCCCCCACAATGTAAACATAATGTAATCAATACAATGTAACCAAATGAGTATGTATTTGCACCTTTTGTTAGTCTGAGTTTCTGTTAGCTACTTTATGTTAGTCCTGAATTTATGAATATTCACTTTTATTAGCGTATATTTTATCACTATGTTAAAGGACAAATATATTATCAACCTTTTGGTTAGACAATGTGTAAAAGGCTGAAACTACCAGGGTTTACTACTGAAGGAAGGGATTCGCCTGAGTTCACCAGAAGTTCACGGCTGAGCATTTTTAAAAAACCAAGTGGAGCTGCTCGTGCCACCATTATGTTCAGCTGAGAGACCAAACGGCAAAAGAAATGATGGACAAACTTATCACCTAGGGGTGCGGATTAAGGGAAAAAACAATTATTGTGAATGGCTGAAGGAATGATGATGCTTAAGTGATGAGATATTGTTAAATAAGAACTTGTATAAAAATTGGTGTAAAACAGTACTGGACATACTTTACGTGTCCAGTCTTGGTTGTAACTTCATTGTTGCAATAAAGACTGAATTCTGGATACTGCACAAGCGGACCTCTGACTTCTGATTTGGCGGGGAAGGAGAAAAAACCACGACAATGGTTATTGGAATAACTGGTTATAGAACAGTAAAATTCTGCAGAAGACAGAATCTAGTGAGTCTGAAGACTTATGATTTAGTGTTTACTGTAACTTTCTATATGGTTGTGAAGGCTGCACAACTGAAAAACTGAATGAAACAATCCATACAGCAGTTGTTTAAAATGTATTATATTATTTAAGATAGATATTAATATGTGGAGTAATTAGTTATGTGTCAGATTACTGATCCACATTTTTTCCTTTCTGTAGTCTGCCTGGGATTCATTTAAATTCCATTTTGCTAACAGCACGCTCGAACATTTAATGTTACTTAACTGGTGCAATAAAATGTATTATACATCAGAGTTAGACTCATACAGGTTTTGCGGCTATACCTTTATGTGTAAATAAATGGTAAAATGCTTTGGTCTGAATTTTCTTCACCAATGTTACTGCATACTGCATCACTGGATAGATAGATCCACTCCTGGGTGAAGAGGAACGCCCTCCCTTGTCAGATCCCACGATTGGGTCACAGTGCAGGACAAGAACTATGCGCCTCTCTGTGCTGGTATTTGTAGTTTGTAAACATGTGGAGAGCGAATTTGTAGTTTTTATGAGTGTTTCTTTTTTGCTTGAGTTGTTTTGGGTTGGGGTGTTATTCCTTTTGGGGGGCAGGGGTAATATATGGTATATGGAGAGTGTTATGTTAATAATGTTGCCCTAGTGCCATAATGTTATTCATGCCCAGCCTTTGGTTTTTCTCTTTGGTTTCATGTCTGATTTTCACTCTGGTATTCCCCTGAGGTGAGGCCTATGCCAAGTGTTTTCAGTTGTGAGAGAGCAAAGCGGTGATTGGCTGCGATGGGAGGCTGTGACTGGCTCGGATAATCAGGGACTTTCCGTTTCGGTGAATTTTTATGAGATATTTTTGGATCTGGCATTGTGTTCAGCCCATTTCTCTACCATCGCAGTCAGACCAGAGGGAGATGGTTCTTCTCAGCCATTTTGTAGTTTAACAATGGTACTTTCCACAGACAAGTATTAACATCAATCCATCCATTGTCCAAACCGCTTATCCTACTGGGTCGCGGGGGGTCCGGAGCCTATCCCGGAAGCAATGGGCACGAGGCAGGGACAACCCAGGATGGGGGGCCAGCTCATCGCAGGGCACACTCACACACCATTCACTCACACCTACAGGCAATTTAGCAACTCCAATTAGCCTCAGCATGTTTTTGGACTGTGGGGGGAAACCGCATGCAAACATGCAGAGATTCGACCCGGGTCCCAGAGGTGTGAGGCAACAATGCTAACCATTGCACCACCATGCCGCCCCACAAGTATTAACAGTCACGAGGCAATTAAACACAAAGCAGGGAGTGTTCTACGTGGTCGTAAAAACCAACTGGGACAACCATCCATTGTCCTTTCATATTACTGATGCGATACAGTACGCCTGGAGGCTATTCCAGGAAGGACAGGCCACAAGTTTGAGGGCGCCAAGTCCACCCCAGAAGCTTGGAACAGATTAATAATAAGAATCATCCATCCATCTTCTAATCGCTTATCATGCTCAGGGGTCTGGGGTAATAATATCAACAATGATGACAACAACATTAATATAGATTTAATGTAGATAAAAATGTAAAAATGTAGATTTTAATGTGCATAAAAAGCGCATGACCACGAGAAGAACAATATGACTACGGCACAAAGGGTCCGCAGGCTGGACACTTCGGCGTGTTTGCTGGCGTCATCTCAGAGAATGGACTTTCTCATTGTGCTCCTGAGCCAATTTACAATAATAAAAAAGAATATCTGGATAAAAAGATAAAACATCAATACTGACTTATATGTCGTCTTGGATAAACGTGTCTTCTAAATTACGTAATGAAAAACGTTTGTCAGGGCTAGTCTTATCGACTGCTAAATTCACGTTTCATAATACATCAATTAAATGTTTTATATGCAGTCACATATACAAGCACACAAATGCAAAACGGATGTTTATATTTTCTGCTCAGCCGCTGCAGATTAAACGCAACCTCATACTTTCCCATTTACCTGACGACTGTCTTTTGATTGGCTTAAAATATGTAGTTGGGCGTGGTCTAGAGGCGTATAGAAGTCGCTGCAGTTTACTTTCGGTTTTAGTACCAATTAGGTCGCGTTTACGCGTAGTCTGTACTGCTGATTCTATATAGGCCCGGCTGAAATACAGATTTAACTAACAATGAATATTTATCTGGTAGCTGTTGTTCTGGCGCTAGCTTTGTGCAGTGTCAACGCTAAAGTATGTAAGTATCTACGTTAAATAATTATTATATTTTCAACTGAGTCGGAAAAACTTTGAGTATGTCCTCGAGTAGTTGTTAAATTATCGTGGCGTAGTTTGCGCTATTTTGTAGTTCTTTCAGTTTTCACGGTGCCTGCTTTCTACTCTTTCAAAATATATGTTTTTCAGTGGTTAAATTTTTGTTCACAAAATTATAATCGTCAACCATAAAATTATTCTGGGGTCATCTTTAATTACTGAGCACTTTGTGTTATCAGAGCTTGATAATAATTTTATAGAAAATTCTGTCTAATCGATGGATTATGCGTCCAATAGCCTATATGTTAATATAGCACAAGGACAATGCGTATTACAACTGAAATGATGTTAACAAATATTTTTAAAGGAGCTTTTCATATGCGCTGGAATCTAATGTATGGCGATCGGTGACTCAGGCGCATATAAATACATTGAATTGTCTTCAGTTACATGCTTAGTGATGTGATTGTTTCGAGATGGTGGAATTCCCCCCTTGACTTGAGTTTCGTTTTCTTATAACAGGGATCTGTTGCTTAATAGTGCCCTCTGCTGGACAAACTGTAGTTTTAAATAATCAGTTCTGTACAATGACAAATTAATATGCGTATCTTCCAGCCACTATTGGGGGACTGAAGATTTACACAAATTACATTTTATGTAAAAAGGCAAAAAAAGGGTTTATTGAAAAATTAACAAGAAGCATAACACACATTTTGGGTTATAGTGTGTTGTTACAGACCTTAAATATACTGGAGCCAAATTAAAAGCTCCAGTAAAATCAGTTAAAAGCTAGTAGATTTTCTGGGAATGGTTAACTAACCCAGGATGTCAGACACTTTTCAATTAGTGCTATTGGATCTTCAGTAATTGTTATTATGTGAGAGCTGAGATTGTTGACATCTTCCAGGTATACCCACACTCAGGTATACCCACACTTGGGTGGAGTCAGATGTTTTACAGAAACGAGTAGCATCACTATCTTACTTTATCTGGAAGACCAGAAATAACACGATAGATATTTTTTTAATTTCATTGGCCATAATAATTTGCGTTCCCCTGTCCTTGTTTACAGCCCCTCCCAAGGTGCAGGTGTACAGCCGTAACCCTGGGGAATATGGCAAGGGTAACACTCTCATCTGCCACGTGAGCGGATTCCACCCCCCCGACATCGCCATCGAGCTGCTGAAGGACAATAAGGAGATCCCCAACGCCAAACAGACCGACCTGGCTTTCGAGCAGGGCTGGCAGTTCCATCTCACCAAGACGGTGGAATTCACACCAGTCAAGGGCGAGAACTACGTGTGCAGAGTCAGACACCTGTCCGACACCAAAACCTTCACCTGGGGTGAGAGAAGCACACAGTTATTGGCAGAAATTATTCCGCGAACCGTTTCATCTTCCCTATGAAGACGGAGATCATTCAGTACTGCAGGAACCCTTCATATCTATGTACTGTGATCTTATGTGTATATACTAGGTTATATAACCGTAAGAATCAATCTTTGCTGAAATAATGAATGTAAACACACAATGCAGGGTTCAGAGGAAGGAATTAGAGATGGAAACTGAGCAGCACAGAGCTATCGTGGTAGTTGGGCTGGTAGTCGGGGGGGTGGGCGCTTGGGTGCACAGGCATCGTGTCATACATGAGCTACACCCGAGTGCTGGGTCAGGTTTCATTTGAGAAAAAAGTGAAATTGCACTGGTACATATTGATTGGGGATGAGGGACAGGTATCTGTATTGCTCCTCCTTGCAATTACATACGATGGGCTTTACAAATAGGGTTTAAACCTCTGAAGGCATAACAGAGAATCTTGTGTTCGTTTATTGCTAAAATGTATTTTTCTCCTCTGGTCTCTGCATTAAAAAATAATAATGTTTAAAATGTTCCCTTTTCCAGAACCTGATATGTAAGGATTGGGAGCAGTCTGGTGGATACAGGCAGCAGGTACTTTTCTGTGCTTGTTTGCATATGCATTAATGAAATTATTTGTAATTATTAAATTAATTGATCGATCAGTTATTAATCCTGTTAAAAACTGATCAGTTGTTCATATATATATGAATTTAACATGAATTATAGTTTTACTGTATACAGTGAGGAAGCAATTAATGTAGCACAGAAGGCGCATGCCACTGTAGTTTTGAGCAAGTTACGTTTTCTGGTAACTATCCAGTTGAATCACTGAATAGAAACTAGGCAAGTCAGTGTTCTGCATTTGCTTGGTAACTGGGAAATATCTCCGTTAATTTGCCTGCTTGTCATTCTTCTAGGTACCATCGCATGGGAAGAATGTGTCCAGACATTCTCCTTCTGGAATTTTCAACTTATCAGCAATCAAAGCAAATAACACCACTGCAATAACAGCCAATCAGGTCTACTAGAAAATGAGATGGACGTAAAACTTGCATGATACCGCAACTGGACTTGGAAAGCAAAAGGCATTGGGTTTTTGCTGCGTTTTGATTTACAATGATATTTCTCCTGGTTCTAAAACATTTTTAAAATGGCTTCACATCTGCAAACTGCTGCTGGGACTCTTGGGTTTTACATTCTTTTCAAACATTAATGTTAATAGAAAACTGGGAAGTTTTTGGGTAACTTAGCAATAATAACAGTGGTTTCTTTTTCGATCATGCAAATTAGGAACACACCTAAAAGATGAAATACTTTCCTCCATTAAAGAGAGAGATTTTGTTGGATGCTAGCACACCTATTAAAGCATTTTGGAATAGAAAGGACAGTGAATATTTGGACATGAACTATGTTTGTTAACATTTAATTTTCAAATAAAGTTGTTAAAACTATGGCATGTTTCCATTAGTTTCTCAGCTTTCAGATCTAGTGTAGAAGTCTGTTTATATTACATAACAGAATGGGAATGATCATACTTATAGATGGTTTACTGTGAGGCCCATGATGAAATATACCATCCACTGCAGACAAGTACTTGGAGAGGTATAAAGTAAAGTATGCTACAAATACTTTGTTAATGTATTTAAGTGCGTTTGAACTTTCTAACATGTTGAAATGCTCAAGCAACTTCAATTTTCACATTGCTACATCCATCCATTTTCCAAACCGCTTATCCTATTGGTTTCTTTCTCGAATACTGGGCAATTTGGCGGAAAGGTGACGGAACGTAGTGGAAGAGCGAGAACATCAGTTGTGCTATCTGTCAGTATCGCAAGGCAGAACTTAAATGTCACCACAATACGACCACAATGCAAATAGGTCTTAACGGAAGACAATCAGGTCTGACATCGCGAGATTAGCCACGTGCCATTTAGCTTCTAGGAGTCGACCAGTCTGTTTTATCTGTCACTTTGGCTTAATTTTGCTTAATTCACTTTCTAGAATTCCGGTATGTGAAAACAATTGCTGAAAAAAGAAAGGTTAGCACTGTCACATAAAAAACATCATCTCACCTCATACGGTAAATAAGACCCATATAAAAGGCCAATTGTTTTTGTTTGAAAGCGTTATGTGTTTTAACTAGGTTTGAACAACATTTTTAAAAATTCACATTGCCATACATGAAGTTTCTGCGATGTCTTGGAATTGAAAATTAACTACATAGCGAAATAGAACTTACGTATGTAGCAAGAGAGTCTGTCAAATAAGTTGGTTGAGTTGTACCATCAAACACACAGTGCTGACAAAGCACCATACAGTCTATGAGTAGGGTGACCTACCTAAACTGTTTTTGAACCAGGTCAGGCCAGATTGGGGGGCATGCACTGATGCAGTGCGTTGCCGCACCCACCACACGGTGAAACTCCTCTGGATTCCGGCTGGCGAGCCCCCCAGGCCGACACACAGTCCATACACACACTCCGGAAATGGCCATCCATCTGCTGCAGCCAGGTGTTAGGTGGACGTCCCCTTGACCTGGTCCAGCCACTCGGGTGCTCAGCAATGAGGATCCTGTGAGCCGGATCACCCTCAGGGAATCGCACCACATGGCTGTAGTGTGGTAACTGACATTCCCTCACAATGCTGGTACTGTGTCTCATTTGGGACTCCCTAAAGTCAAACCAGCGGTACGCAAGGATTCTCCGAGGCGAAACAGAACCAAGGAGTCCAGTCTTCATCTCAGGTCACTGGATTGTGTCCATGTCTCACAGCCATACAGCAAGACAAGGAGCACCAGGACTGTAAAGACTTGGACCTCATGAAAACCAAAACGACTTTTGCGTGTTGTGAGAAGGAATAGCAACATTGCAAAACGGTGAACAAATGAAACAAAGCTGACCAGATAAAACATGAAAACCCTTGGGTTCATACTATCTGCAATGAAGTAAAAGTCAATTTCAGAATCACCGCGCCTGTTTATTGACATCCATCCATCCATCCATCCATCCATCCATCCATCCATCCACCCATTTTCCAAACCGCTTATCCCACTGAGTTGCGGGGGGGGGGGGGGGGGGGTCCGGAGCCTATCCCGGAAGCAATGGGCACGAGGCAGGGAACAACCCAGGATGGGGGGCCAGCCCATCGCAGGGCACACTCACACACCATTCACTCACACATGCACACTTACTGGCAATTTAGTCCAATTAGCCTCAGCATGTTTTTGGAATGTGGGGGGAAACCAGAGTACCTGGAGGAAACCTGTTTATTGACATGGTACTCATAAACCTACAATTTTGTTATTTTTCTAAACAACTTATTTTACAGGCAGGCCAGATTTAATTTATTGACACCGTGAATGTTTCTGAAACACGTCATCGTTTATTCATAGTCCAATTTTTAAAATGTTACGCCAGTTTCGTACTTCGTGTATGCATTTTAGTTAATCATTATAGCTTTACATTTTGCTATTAATTGTTCAAACAAAACTTGCCTGCTAACTAAATTTTACTTGATAGAAATGTAAATTAATTTCCATCACTATATTTAAAGCTTACAAAAATCTATTGGCAATATGTACAATGTGCTAGGTAATTTACAATATACATAAGACGCAGGTAAGAGCCTATTCAACACCATCGAGCAAAAATACGCTTTTGGTGAAGCCTAGCGCTCAACAGGACAAAAAAGAGAGGAAACCTGAAGATCTTAATTCTGCCTGGTAACAACAAATAAAATATTGTGATTGGCTGTTGAGATACAGAGGGGGGAGAGCCGCGCTAAGAAGTGAAGCGCTGCGTATTCTCACTTTCGGTTCATTACGCCCAAAACATCCCTGGTAAAGACCTTGGCTGTATTTGTCTTCAACAAAGTGAAAATTTAAAGTGGAAAATGACGCGAATTCTCATCGCTCTTGTGATCGGCGTGGTGCTGTTCTTCGTGGATGCAAAAGAATGTAAGAATACTATATATTTATTATATAGGTTTGTTTTTTGTTTCACGATACCGTATAAATTTCAGGTACAGCAGATAGTTATGAGAGTCGTCTCAAGAGGCCGATTCAGAAAATAGAAAATAGTCACTTAATCAACAATGTTCTGCTTATATTTTACAACGTCGGAATAGGCCTTTTGATTATTGTGTATGAAAACTGATCCATTATCATTTTAATTCAGGATTCTATGATGTTTTGTGGTAAATCTTGAAAACTATTTTGTTGGGGTTCGGTTTAATGTAAATTAGAGTGGAACAGCAAGCAACTTGTCGCGTGATATTTAAGATCATATATTTGTAACAAGGAAGTCCGTTGTTCTGAAGGATACAGTAGATACTGCGTCTTCAACAAACTGGACATCCCGCTACGATAGGAACGAAATTTGAGTAAAATTATTGAAAACACCGATATACTGTACTTATGTTTGTTAAATTCCTTTATATATATATTATTAGGCTTGAATTATTTGTTTGCATGAATATACATACAAATAAGTCGTTTAAAAAAATTAATAAACAGGAAAAAAATAGTGAGAACTAACATTTCAACTAAAATTAGAATTCCAGTTAAAGAATTATCTGTATTTATGATCTGATTTCAGTTTTAATCCGGGATTTTCAGCTTGTCCTGTACACAGACAATGGTGTCAGTGGTTTTCCATCCATCCATCCACTTTCCATACCCGCCTGTCCTATGCTGGGTCACGGGGGTCCACGCCCTATCCCGGAAATAACAGGCACAAGGCCGAGTACCCGTGTGTGCCCTGTGTTAGGTTGGCGCGTGGTCCTGGGTTAAGTGTTTCTACTGAGTATGAAAAACTATGCAGGCTTTTTATGTCCCAAGTCCATGGTATAAATTGCGTCTTCATCCAAATGTTTGACAGTGTTGATTATTATTTAATCGGAAAGTAAAGCCTGTATCAGTGAGCAAAGGGTTTGAAGTTTGAGCCCCCCAAGAGAGACCTGTTGATGTACATTTATAGATGGGGCTGTTCCAAATATAAATATCTAAACCTCGAAATGGCTTGAATAGCGACACTGATGCCCCTTTTGGGCTGATTTTTTCTTCATATCCGGACTGCATTGTTTACTGTTTGTGACTGGACTGCTCTACTGGTGGAAAACGTGCTGTAATGCGGACACCTGACAAAATATATGGCAGCCTGTGATTGGCTGTGAGAAAATAAAAGTGAAATGTTACAGGGCCCTCAACTGGGTGAGCCTGCATCGAATGTCAATGTCCTGGTAGCTGGGGAAGCGGCGGGGAATTCTGCAAAAACAAAAGAAAACCTAATAATTCTATTATTATTATTGTTATTATTAATATTCTCCCTATCCCTTATTTCTCCGCCCCTCACAGCCCCTCCCAAGGTGCAGGTGTACAGCCGTAACCCTGGGGAATATGGCAAGGGTAACACTCTCATCTGCCACGTGAGCGGATTCCACCCCCCCGACATCGCCATCGAGCTGCTGAAGGACAATAAGGAGATCCCCAACGCCAAACAGACCGACCTGGCTTTCGAGCAGGGCTGGCAGTTCCATCTCACCAAGACGGTGGAATTCACACCAGTCAAGGGCGAGAACTACGTGTGCAGAGTCAGACACCTGTCCGACACCAAAAGCTACACCTGGGGTGAGAGAAGCACACAGTTATTGGCAGAAATTATCCCGCGAACCGTTTCATCTTCCCTATGAAGACGGAGATCATTCAGTACTGCAGGAACCCTTCATATCTATGTACTGTGATCTTATGTGTATATACTGGGTTATATAACCGTAAGAATCGTTATGGGAGGGAATGGTGAACGAAGCCACCCAGCATAGGGGTCCAGACACTGTCTGCAGACTGACCAATGAGCAACTTAGAAAGTGGCTCCGCATTACTAAGCTTATGATTACATTACTGTTTTTTTTTTTTTTGCACTAGTGAAGCTGCAGCAAATGTATTAAATATTGTTTTCTTTTTTCAGAACCTGATATGTAGAAATTAGTAGAAGAACAATGTTGGTAAGTCATCTTTACATTAAACTCAAATTCCATACATTGCAATTAATCTATGATTTATTGATTGTTATTTGGATTATTGCTTGTGCCAAAGCTATAAAACACAAGTTCAGTCTTACTACATCCTGGAGCTACTGAAATCAGTTTCGTTTGAAACGACATTAGATTGAAAATTCTGTGACCTGTAAAGATGCGTTGAATAATCATTTATCTGTGCGGTAGTGATGACTTTGTGACAGCTGGGTTGATGCCTCCATTTTCCCCAACAGGATGCAGTCTCAGATGTCGCCAGCGGCCAATGAAAACACAAGGATTACATTAACCAATCAATGCAGGACAGAAATCCCTACTCCAACAAAGCAGATCTCAGATCAGACCAGATAAAACGTTGCATTCACATCTGTTTTAATTTAAATGATTGCATCACAACTTTTGTAAATCAATACTCTTGCACTGTAACATTTTTGCTACACATGACTATTTGATGGGTGACAGAATTGGAATATAACACTGCACCTAATTTTATAGGTTAAACTGAATATATTATTTACATTGAGGCGACTTTAAATATTTTGTGCGATCGATTACTTAAAACATCATAATAGCAGCCACCCAAAAGACAGTGAGGTGTCATTATTAAATTGGGCTGTTCTACAAATAAAAATACATATTGTTTTGTATTTCAAGTCTGAATCGATATGACTGGCTAACATCAGTAGTTTTTTCCTCACTTTTAATGCTATATAATTAAGCTTTCTGATTAGCGACTGTATGTTAGTATATCTTAGCTGACTGTCATAGAGTTACCATATAATTACAGATATGTTGTTTGTTGATTTATGTGTGCCTATTGCTTTGTAGTGAGCACTTTACTGTTTTCTATTATTCGGGATAAAAATCACGTAAGAAACCTACATCTCTGGAGCTGAAGCTAGTGTGCAAAAGATTTCAAGTGTACTGCGATATTCACAAGAAAGGAGAAATGAAAAGCACTGAAGTGGATTATTATCTGGTGAACTTTAAAGAAAAAACACACCAATATCATTGCATACTTACTGTAGAAAGAGTAAAAACCAAAATCATTACAAATTACAAATTCTGATTAAATGTAATGAAATCATAAACGTAATGTTTGTAATAATAATTAAGATAAAAAACCTTGTCTACGGGCTTCACAATAAAAATCTGAAAAACTGAAACTGACTTTCGAAATTATTTTGTATAGTGTTATAAAAACTGCTGGTTGCTCTCTGCCGTACAGTGTGCACCCTTCGATGGTTGGTTAATTGGTTCCTGCCTAGTGCCAGTTGCAATGTATTGTATGTATAACATCATATACACATTATATATATATATATATATATATATATATATATATATATATATATATATATATATATATATACACATATGCGCGCGATTACTCGACGAATCGTCAGATTAATCAATAAAGAATTCGGTTATTGGTATAATCTATATTGACATAACCCTAACCATTTGTACTTAAATATATATATATAAAAAACAGGTGTTGTTTTACTTTAGCTTAAGTAGTTACTGGATGACTCATACTTGACTAACATTTTGTTGTGATATCTGTACTTAAGTATGAAAACGTAATAATTTTTCCATATCTGCTTGAAGCGTGAAAAGCAAAGTTGTAACTGCGATTAACTTTTTATTTCGTTTTTCAAATAAACCTAACAAACGAAGAAAACTATCTCTAGGCACTCACTAGAAGATGTTGAGTTAATGGGAAATGAAAAGGGCAGGGACTTTTGAAAGATTACCGATCTAAAAATATCAAACAAAAATTGCGGAATTCCCCTTTTTGGTTTCATTATCATTAAGAGATCGGTATTGCCCTCTGCTGGCTGAAAAGTGTAACGCATTAGGAGGAAGATTTCCGGACACGAGTCTTTATTCATTACACGTAGAAAAAGACTACATGGACACAACAGCTATACCATTTAACCACAGAAACACAGAACTGTAGCAGCTTAAACACCATTAATAAACACAGCTAGACTTGAGAGAAAAAGCAACTATCCTACGTACGACAGTGTACATAAACTACATAATGTATTTTTATCACGATAATGTACTCGTAGAAATAAGCAAATTACATTCAGTATCACTGAATTTTCTTTGATAAACTAGCCAACATGCTAAGCCTACTGGATAGTATAAAAAAGAACATTTTGCAAATAGTTGTCATCTTCATGACGTAAACTTTTATATATATTCAGAAATATTTTTTGTTACTTTAACTATTTTTATTTATCTTTTCATATTATTGTTTTGTGTATTACATAGCCTACATCCTTCGAACATAGTCCAAAAAGCTGGTGCTCTGCCTAATCAAACAATCAATCAATCAATCAATCAATCAATCAATCAATCAATCAAGTCATCTTTAATCTTAGATTTTGATTTTGCCCTTTTGCCATGCAATAATCGTTCAGCACCGACCACTTATATTTATTAAATATCACTGATCAGTTTTGGGCAAAAAACGTAATTTATCTTACCAGAATGTGCTAAAATAAAAAGGTAGGCCCAACTTTCCAGGATTAGCCAATTCGTGGCAGATGACGCGCGTAACTCGGGGCTCACGTTACGTCGGCAGTCAAATATTACATCAGTAAGACAGTAAGGCCACTGAAGGCGTTTACTTAGCAATACATGCACTTCCTCACTACACCACAGAACCCGTATAGCTGTGTGATATTTATTATTTACATGATTAGTCAGTAAAAGAAAAAAAACGTTTCGTATTAATGGATTTCAAACATCTTCGATTAAAAGTACAATCGGAGAGACCAAAGCACTGAGTTTCAGGAAGCGAACTGTCAAACAGCACTAATGCGCAAGAATGGAAACGTTAAGTTCTTCAACATTTCTCTTTGAAATCTCCCCGCTGTTAATAGAGAAATTCTGTAATATCATTGACAGTGGCGACGGGAATCTTGGATGGAGGGGATTTGGTAAGTAATTACACAAATGTTTTGTAAATGCACACCTCATGCGATTGTATATATCGACGTTGCCTTTTACGCGTCAACAGTGAAATCTAGCCAAAATGTTTGTATTCTTTTGTACTTGAATCCAGTTTTTTTTTTACTAGGTAAGTTTTGGAGGATTTTGAATCTAATGTCGTTTCATTTTAGCATCGCGTATCTTGCCGAATTGGTTGGAGATGCGTCTCGCGGAAAGGCTCGCGGCCGCTGGAAAAAGTCCGACGCGCGAGGTGCTCTGGAGGTGGGGTCTGCAGAACAAGACGCTGGGCGACCTGCTCGGCGTGCTGGAGGAAATGGGCCACCGCAAAGCAGCGGAGCTCTTTGCAACCGCACGTAAGCCTCCTGTTACTCAAACCTCTCAAATGTGCCGACGACTTTGTTGGAAATGAGGAATCAGCTTAAAATATTTGAAGCATTTGATCACATGATGCATTTGAAATTGCTTCAATTTACAATCAGTCCTGCTACAGCGGGACTATTGTGTTCCTGAAAAACTGCGCCTTCACTAAAACCGCATACTGAAATACACATATTCAATAGGAAAAATGGGGTTAGGTGAATGCGACTTCAAAATGAAATGTATTAAATACTGAAAACAGTGATACCAGCGGTCAATATGTACTGCATTTTATATTGCATTTAAATAAGCAATATTACAAAATATTACGCATATTGTTCGTACATGAATAAACCTTGCATTCAACTTCAGTTAGATCATGCACTTAAAATATTCTAATTTTAATTATGTTGGAGTATTATATGTAACGATGCTCCTTTTCCTTCCTTCAACTTAGCATCAAGAACAAATTTGGATCATCGGCAGTACAGCTTATCAGAGCGAAAAGGAAATGGCATTTGTCTCCAGGTAGTGGGATCATATCACGCCTTATGGACTCTATATGTCAATAAATACGTTTTTGTTAATGCAGTGATTTTGGAAATTAAAAACAAACCAACTGTCCAAAACCTTTCACAAAGATACCGTATCAAATGTGCTTATATCGAAATTGATGGGCAAGTTCTGACTACACCAGTGGTTCTCAAACTTTTTTGTCCTATGGCAATTTTATTTAGGCCCATTGTTATACTAATCATTGCTATAACAAAATAAGGATTCAGTGTACAAAAACAGGTTATTTATTACAATACGTAGCTTAATTTGAGCTTCGTCCTGGTTCAAAATCACAATCATGTTTGTTTAAATAATTTGGAAAGTTTATCATCTTCTATTTTTTGTTATTTGCATAGGAAGGTCCTATTTATGACTAATATGAGTCAGAATCTGAAAACAGACACAGACACCCACACAAACACACTTACGGCATTTGAGAACCTCTGGACTAGACTCTCCAAGCGTCTGTTTTTGGTATCTGCAAATGTGGAACTGAAGACGAAGCCAACCTCTGTAAGGACACTGCTGCAACTTCTTTGACAGGCACTGTGCGAGGCAGAACATAAAGAATCCTTACCTAATCAAGAGACTGCCGGCTTCTCCCCCAGAGAGCACCGCGCATTCATTCTCGGTGAGACTTGCGGGACACTGAAAATCCCCCAGTGGTTGTTGCGACAATTGCATGAAACTGCACGTTAGCATTGCTTGTTTCACATAGCTATGATGTATTCTTTAAGGAAGGAGACGCCCTTCCCTACACTCATATTTAGCCCATTTTCCTTTTACACTTTAAGTGCAGCTTTGAGGAACACACAGCTTATCTTTTTACTTTCATTTCTCCTGGGCAGATTGCGAGCAAGACTCCCTGATAACTTACTCTGACGTCTTAGTGGGAACGCTGCATTTTCACCCCAGCTGTAAGATTGCTGAAGGCCCTCTGTCTGAACTGTACAGAGGAACTAAAGGAGGAGTAGTCTTTGCTGCCAAAATGTTCAAGCAGGTACAGGGCTCTTAGATGACTTTTTGTTCCGCTGCTGTATATGACTACCTGTTACTAACTTTTTCCCCCGCTTCATTTTCACTTTTGTAGCAGAAAAACAGGGATTTGTGGAGCCCGCAGTGGAAGCTGTTTCAAAGGGAGGTCCAGATTCTTCAAAGGTACGTCGGAGGATTTATGAACGAACACATCCGATAGCATCATTGCTCGTGCGATTTATGCTAATGAGCCGCTGTTTCTCTGTAGCTATTGGCTGAGCTGACAGTAGTAGTAGCAGCACAGTAACGAGCGAACAACCAACAAATATCTGGTTATACTACTGGAGAGAAAATTAGTGTTGGGTAGCATCTCTGGGAGCCCTGTGTTGGTATAATTTTCCCATTCATTTGTGTGTGTGTTTTTTTTTCCACTTGATACATGTCTCACTTGTGCAGTGACAGTGTTACGGATGTCTACAGTAAAGCTGTGGATCTTATGAATATGAACTCTCCCGTCGCTCTGAGCATTATGACACTGGCTGTAAAAGACTCTCCCCTCCTTAGTTACCGGCACCCCAACATCCTGGAGCTCTGGGGCTATTTTTGGGAAGGAGACACCTACTGCCTGGTTCGCCCCTACCTGGCCAATGGGTCCCTGTTCGACAGACTGCACTCGCGGGTGAGCATCTGAGATGTAACTGCCAGGTTCACCCTGGGGTTAGATGTCCTCTAGTCTACAGCGTCACCTGCCATCTGTCCTCCATTAGGGTGTAGGTGAGCCACTATCCTGCCAGACGCGCCTGGACATCATCGACGGGACATCGAAGGCCGTCCACTACCTGCATACTGCACGGCCCACTGTTGTTGTCTGTGGAAACATCACCAGGTGACTGCATCCAGTCAATCACTGTGCAGAACCTGGAACTGTCACAACCTACAGAACAGATCATTGTTTCCCAATATGATCCTCAGGAGCCCGCAGACAGTTCATGTTTTTGCTCCCTCCCTGGCAGGGAGCAAAAATGTGGACAACTGTGGTTCCCCGAGGACCAGGATGTTTAACACTGGAATAGATTATAATAATAATGTGAAAATGTTATAACAAAAGTTTAATGAGTAATTTCTAGTGTGCTAATACCGTGGTGTTTTGTTCCCTTTTCCAATGCTGTAATTTCAACATAACACCATTTCCAGAGCATGTTGAGATCTCCTACCTGTGTCTTGTGCCCCCTCCCCTCCTGCCCCCAGTGCAAACATACTGCTAGATGATGGCCTGAAGCCCAAGCTGTGTGATTTTGGGACAGCACACTTGAGACCACACTCTGTAACTCAAAGCGGCATTGTTACCATGGTAACCGCCTCGCACGGCACCCTGGGATACCTGCCCGAGGAGTACATCCGCAACGGGAAGCTGTCCGTCGGGGTGGATGTGTACAGCCTAGGGGTGGTGAGTGGCCCCCTGGCAGTCAGATTTTCTTTCCCGCAGCTGCTGCTGCAGACCTCCCTGCTTTAATGCAGTTAACGGAACCTTCCAGATCAAAGTAATGTCATCGTGATGAGAATCACAGGCAATTTTACCGGGGTGCAATTTTGATTAAAACGCTACTTGAACATATTCAATAAAATTATATAGTATTATAAATTATATTTGGAAATCTCATATCAAGATGTAATAATGGTTTATTGTAAATGTATTTACTATTTTTTTATGCGTAGCTCAGTTTGGTGTAGACTGTAATGAATGACTGGCTGTTCGCTCTCACGTTCCATCCCCTATGAGAAAAGCATAGAATGGCCTATGAGGAGACCCACCTACCAGTGCAGAAATGTGAAGCAGATAGATTGACTGAGATCGTCCTGGTTTCAGATTATCCTGGAGACCCTGACAGGACAGGTCGTGCAGGAGGCCCGGACGCGTACTCATCTGGTAAGACCGGTCTGCCGGGCCTCCCAGCCCGGCTGCCCTCGATCAGTGGCACGCCTTCTGACACCGAAGCCCCTAGCTTCCTGCTGGACTCACCCGTACCACGTCTCCCAGGCAGACCGGCTGCGCGAGGCCCTCGAGGGCACAAGCAGCCTGGACACGTGCCTGCAATGGCTGGACCCCACCGCCGGCTCCTGGATTCCCCAAACGGCACAGACACTGCTTGGCCTGGCACTGGAGTGCACCGCTGTGCGGGCTAGGAGCAGGCCTGGCACGGAGACGGTGAGAGGAAGCATCAACAGCCAAAACATCCATATCCCTACAGTTCCAGTGTTAAGTCTGGCAGCACCTGCTTTTAATGCAGCTGTGTTCTTTCATCTTATAGTAAACCTGTAGTAAAAGGCCACGGGGAAATGAAGCAATACACATGAGATCTGGAGAAGTGTTCTGTAACTCACAATTTTCTTAGACTCTTCCAAACAGCCCCCTTTTGTTTCGATGACAGCATTGCGGACTCTTGCCATTCTTCCAACCAGCTTCACTTTTAGTAGCTGTGTTTTAAATGGCACTGTAATCAGACAGCTGATGCAGTGAAGTGCAGTGTAGATACAGAGCACACGTATGATGGCGACGTGCTACCCAGAGTACATGCAGACAAAGCGTGTGCGTGCAGTGTGATGACATTGTTATGGTGACTGACCCAGGTGCTAAAAGTGCTGTGCGAGCTTCAGGACAGGCCCCGCCCCCTGGAAAACCCCACCCCAAGTCTGCCTGTGGAGGACGATGAGACGCAGCCCCTACGCCTGGCCAGCCCTCAGCCACGCCCCTGCGAGTGCAGCCAATCAGAGGTCACCTACCTGAGCAGTGCACCGGCCCAGGAGGCTGACGATATGACAGCGACACGTGGCAGCCCCTGGAGTTGGGAGGGGCTGGATCTCTGCAGTTGCCAGCCAGTGCACTCCAACTGCGCAGCGGAGGCAGACAGTCTGCGAAGTTACAACTGCAAAGCCAGTGGATTCGTTCCTGCACAGCTCCATATACATGAAGGCAGGTATTTTTTCACCCTCATTTCCTACCAAGTTTTTGTCCTTTTCATGCATTGGTGAAATGCGCCCGGATGCCGTGGAGTTTATGATCAATGTCTTATTTTGTGGCATATTTGGAGTCGCTGTGGGCGCATTTGAGTATAGAACACAGTGATTTTCAATTGTCACATGTATAAGAAAACAGTCCTGCATTAGACCAAATATCTCTGTGTTTCTGTGAGTCGCATCCAGTTGTTCCTGGATACTCTTGCAGATCCGATTTCCAGCAAATGCTGAACCTCTCCTGTAGTCACATATGCATATGACATCATGTCCGTGTTCTGTGCCCGGACATGTCAGCGATCACAATAGTTGCATACTGTGCCCACCTCTTCAAGCAGGCCTGGGCACGGTATGGACCCACCTCATTCGTCAAATAAACTGGACTTTGGGGGGTCAAATATGCTCGGACATGGGGTGTCGCCTAGCGGGACCCTAGCTGAAGGTAAAGTAACTATGTGTAATATATCATCTTATTAGCAGCACCCAAGTGACTGCGGTAGAATGGTGCTCAACCCAGGCCTCCCGCCCACCTCAGCCGGTCCAGGTTTTTGTCCTAACCCACCACCAGCATGCCTGTGCTTTACAGTTATTTAACTGTAAATCTAGCATCAACTGGGTTGAGATCCAGCGGCAGGGAATAATAATGATGTCGTAGTTCACATCTGAAACCTTTCACAGCTACTCAGCATGGTGCTTATGGCATCACCGAGGACATTGTGGAGAGCCCCGCCAAGGCCCGACTCAGGGAGAAGATCCAGCAGTACAACCAGGGCCAGATTAACACTCAGGAGCTGCTCTCCATGGAGCTGGGCTGTGACAGGAGTGCGGGCGGACAGCACATGTAGCCCAGGTCTCTCTCTACAGATCCTCAAAGTTCATTCCGCAAGCACCACAAAGTGGAGAAAATCGATATGAAAATCGCAATGAGCTTGTTTATCACTGAACAGAAATGCTTAAACACTGTACCAGTAATTAATTAGCATTCATTTCTGGACTTTGTAGTAGTAATTTTGAATTTAACTATTTTTGTGTTATTACATTGATTTAAACAAAAAAAAAAAAATATATATATATACAATTTTTTTGTAAAATATTTATAATCTGACGAAAAGTAAAGATTTTGTATTTGACTTTATACATGATGTTTTTGCTTTATAAATGAAGTGACCATGTAATAACTTAAACAGATCCCTTCAAATCCACAGAACACTGCAATGGTCCAGGCTGGTCTTTAATTCCCCTCTCTAATGTCTCAGCTACTTCCGCTCACTCCATCGCCCCCTGGTGGATGACATGCCGAATAACTATAACGTGGTAGCCTACACAGACCAAGTATTAGAATTAGTCTTCGATCACCTGGGTGTCAGTGCCAAACAGTCTGTAAGTTCATGGAACATGCATTTTGCCAATAATAAATAAACTGAAATGAATAGGAGACTGACAGTGTACTTATCAGTCTGACTGCCAGGACAGAACAATAGCTTGTAGATTTTCCACAAGAGAAGGAAGATTTTAAACGATGTACACATGCACACGCACACATATACACATGCACACACACACAGTCATGTCTGTACACTCAGCCAGAGCGATGTGACCCCCCCCCCCCCCAGAAACAACAGAAGGTAGAAAAACATAGAAAATGGACCCTTTTAATAATTCCAGTTTCACATATATACATATATTCATATTTACTTAAAGCAGGGAAAAATACAAAATACAAATCCACAGTAAACATGTCAGTGTTGCAGTGTTGGGAACCTCATGCTTGACTTCTTACTGTATTTTTTTGTTGGTCTACACCGACCTTCGTTGAATTTAATCAAACCTGTTTCCGCTGCTTGCTTTTTTTTGCGCACGAAGAGTTGCTAGGAAACTCCAGTTATCCCAGCAGCTCCAGCTATTTAAGCCCAGGGCAAAACTACTGGCACTGGCACCTCCATCGAAGGCCGTTTCACACCAAATTACCTCCAACCATAACTCTGAAGGCTCACCTCGGTCTGCCTTAAATCAATGGCTGCTGCCCCCCCATTGCAGAGCTGGCTTTCGGCAAGGTCCGATCGATCGATCAAAGGAGGAGCGTTCTGTGGATCAGTCACAATGACATTGACAGAGGTACTGGGACATGTCAGTGGTGTTGTAGCAGCTACTGGCTCCCAGTGGGAGCCCTCGGACACGCGCAGTGCTGGGTCTGTTGTGGGAGTTTGGCTGGGGGGGCATGGCTGGGTGGGCGTGGCTGCAGGTGCCGCTCAGACTCCAGTAACCCCCTTACTACCGTGGCCCAGAGTCTCTGCTTACTGGCAGCACATCCGTTCCCGTGAGTGAAACGAGAGCTTTTGCAAAGTGAAGAACGTGTGTATCTCGCAGGCTTCACTGTGGGAACAGCGACTCTGCAGTCGAAGTATTGACCCGTATATTTTCAGTGGCTCTTTGTGCTGAATTATTTTCACTGCAGTTTTGTCCAGTGTCTTGCCCACCAGGATGTCGCTTACCGGTCTGGATTTATAGCAGTGCTCCAAGATTTAAATATAAAACTAATGCTAAAAACCAAATAAATAAACATGGAAACGTGAGGCATTTGTGCGTGCTGATGCGGGGCTTGCACTCAAGGGTGAAGGAGCCCGTCAAGGTCTACCTGGCTTGGCGTAGCAGAGGGCACCCAAGTTGGCGCTGGGAGGGAGGTGGGTTGGTACTCTGAATCGTCTTGGCTGCACGCACAAACGTACGCCCACGTTCACGCACGTAAACGCACACCACACGCACGTACACACAAGCACGTCCGACATCACATGTAAACATCGCAGTTCCTGCTCTCATTGAATATTATTGTCCTTCAGAATTAAGAAAAGGATGGCACAGTTTCCACTTTTTCCCCCATATCATTTTTTTCCCAGATACCGGAGAGCCTTCTTACTATTCAGTCCTTTAAAGGGGGTAGTAGGACTCGCCCAAACAGGAAGCGGGTGACACCTTTGCTTAGCTCTGCCGTGCCTGGACAGAGCTACCATCCTACGGATGTTAGCACCATAGAGGCTGGTTCTTACTCTTCCGGCTCCGGTCCAGCTGCTATAAAGTCTGGGATGTGTCTCGGGCCTCGATTTCTGTGGCCCGGTGGTTCTGCATGGGCTCGTTCCAGTCCAGCAGACCTTCCGTTGCCTGGTTAAGTTCCGTACAGGACGGCGAGGCCCGTAGGTTCCTGCTGATGACCAGCTCCAGTTTGTCGTCCGACTCGGCGATCAAAGGAGCCACGAGGCAGCAGTCAAAGTCTCTCGTTCGGACGTGGTTGACCTACAGGCAAGGAGATGAGGACGAAGGGACCGTGAACCCAACAGGGCTTGATCTCTTTTGCTGTAACAGGCAGCCAGCTGTTGTGAGTCAACACCAGGGTCAGCAGTTAGCCCCTGAGATTCACCAGCTATTATTAGCCAGTGCTACCGTTAGCGGACAGCCCAGCATTAAAAATGCTGCAATATAACCAGCTGTCGTTAGCGGACAGCCCAGCAGTAAAAATGCTGCAATATAACCAGCTGCCGTTAGCCAGCGCTACCGTTAGCGGACAGCCCGGCAGTAAAAATGCTGCAATATAACCAGCTGCTGTTAGCCAGCGCTACCGTTAGAGGACAGCCCGGCAGTAAAAATGCTGCAATATAACCAGCTGCCAATAGCCAGCGTGTTCACAATTAGTTCACTACCATTACACAAAAATAACATTGATATTTACAGGAAGTCAACCATCTTGCAGGAGTTCTCATCTATAATGCCTCCCAGATAAGGTATTAAATTTTTGGATGAGGTGAGCTGCGCCGCCTGCATGCCTCGCCACGCTGGTACCTGAAGCAGCCGGTCATAGGCCTTCAGCCCGCCCAGGTGGGCGGGGCCACCCGGCCGGATGTTGCTGACATAGACGCCCTTTTCCAGGATACCGTCAGATACACTGAAGCCAAAGTCCTCAGCGCCCGCCTCCTTGTAGAGAGTAACCTGTAGAGAGACAGGCCTTCAAGAGTTGCTGTACCAGTTTGGCTTCAAAGGTTCTCATAATAAAAAGAATATTCAGAACCTGCATTACTTAAATTCACCACTAGAGGCCCCCACTGCACAATGAAGATCAATGGATGCCCATTCGCTCACCTTATGCAGTTCTACAGGCATGGGAGACACGTCGTTCACATCCTGTTTCGTCTTCCTCATGCTAAAGGGTTTGTGGCCAGGGTGGCTGGGTAGCGTGTGGCTACGGCTACCCTGGTTGTAGTGGGTATACTGGCCGTACTGGGCCCGGTTGGAGCTGCGCTCCTGTAGGCTGGCCTGGCGCCCCAGGTGGCTACGTGGGGGAGGGCCCTCGTTCAGGCTGAGGGTGCTGCCTGCCATGCTGGCCTGGGACGGGGGGGGAGGTGGGGGGGGTCAGGAAGAAGCGAGGCTTCAGTGGGGCATTCCAAGCACGCACACACAATCGCCCAGGCGCACCCCTTGTGCATGCACACACGCATAACCACGCCCAGAAACACACACCCGTTCATGCATAATGCGAACGCATCTCTTGCAATATTCCGCGACAAGAGATGCGGAAAACGGGCGCAGTTTTTGTCGATGGAGTTCTCACTGCATCAGGAATGTGACCCACCGGGTGTCACATGATGAATGTTTCCTGTTATCAACACAGAAACACATTTCACAGCAGCGTGAGATACCCACCCCCCCACCCCGGATCAGCTGTAGTCTTCAGCCACCTCCGCATCCGTGTATTGCATTCAGAATGCTGCCCATGTGCGTTCACGCACCCCTCCCATCAAAGCTCAGTACCCATCATGCTCTGCGCCGTCCGCCATGCCCAATCAACGGCTCGTTCGATTGTTGGGTTACGAGTCTCGCCGGGGAGCGGCACCTCGTCTGAACCCGACGAACACGAACAAACGGCAGGAAACAGCGCATTGGTACCGCTCACGCTCTGTAAACGTCTTTCATGTCATCGGCCCACTTAGCTACATGACTCCAGCGTTTGTTTCGACAAACGTTAGCAGTCTTTCGGAAAGTGGATTCGTGTTACTCATATTCAAATGAAAACATTAAGGGTGCATCAGCCTTCTATCTATTCTTTGAATTATTCATTTTAAATTCTTTATTTTTACGAAATACTTTGAAATGGTATCAATGTCAGCACGCTACAGCATTGTTGTTGCCCAGAACTGAGGCTGGGATTCATGACTACATATCTAGGCTCTTCAATACAAAATAGTTTCATTACTATTTAGGAAATTTTTACCCTAGTGCTACAATATGAATGACTGGCTGTCACAATGAAAAATGGTTGAAACCGAGTGATGTGCAAACAGAAGGTCAGGACAGACATGGGTGATGCATTCCACCCCCACCCCAGTGACGGGGCGCCCCGCTTGCGTCGCGACGGGTACCAGCAGGCTACAGAGGACCAACGAAATGATTAGCAGGACGCGGCCAAGTGCCAAGACTACAAGCAGACAGGAAGCACAGAAAAGGTACCAATTTGCTCAGGTTTCTCTTATCCAGAAGCCTGTCTGGTTTGTCCTAGAAAGAGAAGGAATATTATATGCATCCAGAGGAAGTGACATCATGGTGAAAAGGGGTGGGCATAAGGAGGCAATTCAGTTGATTGGTCATCAGGTGCCCTGAATTCTGTATTGGCCCACATTCCGATTGGCTGTTGGTTTAAGTCTTTACCTCCAGCTCCCGCAAGATGCCTGACTGCCCACATGTCTCTAGGTCTTCCAGGGCCTGAGACCAGAAGCTCTCCTCCTGATCGGGCACTGTCCGCTCATGACTCATGCTGAACCTACAAGTACAGTCAGAGGGGAATCGTGAGCCCCTACCTCTGGTTGACTAATGGCAGAGACCGATCAGAGATGAGTGGAGTTTTGGAAAGACAATGCGCAAGGACTAAGGCACCAGCAGCGGAACTGCCCTGAGCCCTACCTGCTCTCAGAGGAACGGCCAGAGGGTAGCGTGGCGGCCCTGCAGGTGTGAGGGACAGGAACATCAGGCAATCGCGGCGGCCGAGTTAAAAGTCTCTCAGGACGATAAAAGATTACAACTGTATTTCATTCTTTAATAATGAAGCATCAAATATTAAATATATGTTTCTTCTGGAGCAGAATTGCAAGGAAGATGATGAAGGAGGAAGTTATAGGCTGTGCAGTAAAACATGTATGTGTGCGTGAGTTTATATGTAAACACGTGTGATACATGAGATAGGACCACCTGCAGATATTCTTTGCAAAGGGCGTCTTTAAGCCCTGTGTTGCCCAAGGAAGCCTGAATGAATGAAAGCACAGAAACCTCTGACAGTTTTCATCAGCGCCTCCTTTTCACTGCATTTTTTTCTCTCTCTCCTGAGGTCAGTCCCTATTTTAAAAGTGTCCTAAACACTAATTTATTAATGGAAATTATGCTGACAAAGTAGGACACAGGGCAACAGTGTCAAACTCAATTAAGGAGTGATGTAGGGCGTTTACTGCTCACGCCATCTCCGCGGTGCATTAATCAACTGGCATCAGCATAAACAAAGAGGGGATCAAAACTGGGATAACTATACCAATGTGGCATATACTGTGCAATAAGTAAAAAAGTGTATATTGCAAAATAGAAAATCTAATCATGTTCTTCTGAGCAGCAGGCATCGTTGCAGTTACAAATGTGGACACCAGGGGGCCTTAGTGTAGTATTTAATATAAACTGCTCCTGTGAAATAAAATTCCTGTATGCAATGTCATTGCCATCAGATGAACCAATAAATGTAGGGAATGCAATGATTAATTATCAATGTTAAACAACAAATTGTAGTTTCATAAACCTCAGATAGACACTAAAACCCATCAAGCCCCCCCCCCACCCCCCATACGCCATGAACAGGCCCTACCTGCCAATGGTAATGTGCTCCCATTTATCGAAGCTCTGCCCGAGGTCCTGTAGGGGGCGCTCTTTTTGAGTGCTCACTGGGGACATGCTGCTCAGCGTGTGGGTGTTCCTTCCCTCGGGACTGTGGAGGCTGGATCCGGAGGCTGGCACATGCAAACCAGAGACACACACGCACGTTAGCATTAGCGACCGGTGACATACACCTTAGATACATAGTTGGCTGTTAAGCGCGGTTGGTACCACAGTCTTCACCCTGTCCGCTGATGGCGGTGTCGATGGTGGAGCTGTCCCAGGACTCCACGGCACTGTCCACGCTGGGGAGGGTGGCAGAGTAGCTGTCGGACAGCTTGCCCAGGTTTCCTATAACCTGCACGTCGTCCTCCAGGTCGCTGGCAAGCTTGTTCATGCCCTGCTGCTGCTTGGGACTGGGCACTGCAGTGGGAAAAGCGCTGGGTGGGTTTGTACAAAGGACTGGCATTCTCCCCCTGTCCCTGACCCCACCCACTCAAAAAAAACACAAATAAGTCACGACCTGACCACCAATGAAAATTAAGATAATTTTGCAAAGGAGTAGGTATTGCATTCTGTTAACCCCACGTATAAAAACTGACAGCACTAACTAGCAGCTGGTCACTAATTTAATAAAAGAAAATAAAAGGAAACGATCACCAGAATCTGAAGTCGGACAGTATCCGATGCCTGCCACTAGGAGGCGATATTAGGCACGGGCCGAGGGGACTCACGCTCGCCTTGCTTCTTGATCCGCAGTGTGACGGACTCCCCGGCGGCCTGCAGGAGGTGGATGGCCTCGCTCAAAGGCTTGCCCTTCAGGCTGCGGCTGTTGATAGCGAGGATGCGGTCTCCCACATGGATGGCGCCGGTCCTGCCGCAGGCGAATGAGATGGCGGGGGTTAGCTCAGGTGCTAACGCTAGATCCGAAGCACTTATTCAACAACCAGTTACAACTGAGAAATGAAAAGCTGGTCACGGCTTGCTGGTTCCACTCCAAAAATATCCATGATTACCTTCTCCTTCACTTGTAATTCAAAGACAGCATTTTAAATTACTGTACAGCTCTAATTTCACTGAAGATTAAACCAGCAAGGCTAGAACAGTTCATTAAATACACAAATGACTTAAGTAATGAAGTAGCATTCTAACGCTATTTTTGGCTGAACTAATATCCAGGATCCTGCTGTGTTCTTTCATGAGGTACAATCTCACTGCTCATCGTGCTGCTATCTCGCTCTGCCAGACACCACGGATCTGGCAGTACTCACCTCTCAGCCAGGCCACCCTTGGTCAGGCTGGAGATGATGATGGGGTCAAAGGGCTCCTCGGTGCCCGAGATGGTGATGCCCAGGGGGCCGCCGTAGCGCTTAAGCTCCACGGTGTAGATGATGGTGCCTGAGTTCTCCTGCTCATCTGCAACACATCAGCATGATCTGATACGTCACCTGGAGACACTGAGCGCAGCGAGTGCAGCAGGCGATGGAGACAGCTGTTCTTGAGGACTGAGGCTTGTTCTTCCCAGAATTCTAAGCGGGGTCCCAGAGGTATGAGGCAGACAGTATATAAAATGACCCCCACAACCAACCCCAGGCAAGAACGGCCATAGCACTCTAAGTACCTCCACCTGCACCCGGCCTGCCCTGAGGGTACCTGAGTTGTCCTCGTCCTTGCGAATCTTGAGTTTGACCACCTCCTCGCAGCGCTGCAGGATCTGCACGGCGTCCTCTATGGAGCAGGTCTCCAGGCGGATGTTATCGATGGACAGCAGCTTGTCCCCCACCTCCAGGGTGCCCGTCCTGTCACACACACACACACACACACACACACACACAAGCAGCCCTGACATCTTCTGTCTTTATAGTGCATTGTTGTCTACATATACAAAGTTAAATCAAAATAAGTGAAACAGAATTCCTATCTTAACATAAAAACCGCCAGTGCAAACCCACAAATAGACACTGTCTGGCAGACTGAAGAGGAGGTGCAGCTTTACCTGTGAGCCATGCTGCCCTTCTTGATGTCAGAGATGATGAGAGCATCACCAGGCCTCCTGCTGGACGGAGCTGAGACCCAGAGACGAGAAAGCAGAACAGGTGAAACAGCAGCAGATCCGGAATGACAGACAGCAGGGATGCTGCTCGCTATGTGGGAGCGTGCGGCGGTGGCGATCTTATGTGTTACAGGGCGGTTTGGGAAAACTGCTTAATATTCATGAGAAGCGCTACCTGATTGGCCAGTGAATTCTTAGACAGAATGCCTAAGAAACCAGGCTAATCGCTAACTTCCAGAAGCAATATGTTCCATGTTTCCATCTAAGACATGTATTTGCAGAAATACTACGACACAATTTAATGCAGTAACCCTACCCTAAACAATCTACTTTACTGCCATCAGGCAAAATTTTGACAGCAAACATGAGGAAGCACGTGCCGATGAGAGCACGTTCACCAGCCAATCAGGTAGCGCTTCTCTCATGAATATTAATGAGCTTCCCAGAACCACCCTGTGATGTGAAAATGCGCATGGGGGTGTGCAGCGTGACACGGGCCCGTGCGGTGTCCTCACCGCTGATGGTGATCCCCAACTCCACCCCGGGCTTCTTGGGAAGCTTGACATGGAAGGTGCCGCTGCTGGGGATGACAGACTCTGTGTGGCAGAGAGGGGAGAGGTCAGGGGTCAAAGGGCAAAACAGAACCCTGTAGTAAACAATCAGCTTGCTGATAGTCAAATAAAACAAAAACATTGCCACAATATGATTACCTATTGAATAGAAAGCACTGCAACCACTGCAGGGCTTGAACATTAAAATTACACGAGTCACTTGACCAGCAGTACAACAGCAAACCTGTAATAGTCTGAAGCTATTGTCTAGAGCAAACAACTATAAACAACATAATTATGTGCATCACCTAGGCTCACAGCCTCTGCCATTACTTTTAATTAGTTGGGCTCTTATCAGTGATGACTGGTTTTTGTCATGCACCAAAATCAGCAATCCCACTTTGATGTGAAATACCACTCCAGTAGAGGGAGCTGTGTACCTGCCACATCAAACTCGATCTCCAGGGTGACCCTGGTGCCAACGGCAGAGTTCCGCAGCATCTGATTGGTCTCTTCCAGGGAGCTGTCCTCCGTGGCGACGCCGTTGACGGCCAGCATGCGGTCGCCGATTTGCAGGATTCCACTCCTGTCAGCACGGGTGGCACAGTTTGAAGGTCACGGGAGAGGTCACAGAAGAGAGAGGTCGACCATAAATAGAGTGGGACACGGGCCTTACCTCTCTGCAGGGCTGTCTGGGTCCAGGTAGGCGATTAACGGGGGGGAGGACATGGATTCTGTGGCAAAAACACCCCCCTGCAGCTGAATCCCAAAGCCCATGATTGAATCGCTGACCAAGGTGACCTCCGTAGTTTCGGTGTGGACCACCTGACCAGACAGACCAAGCGTGCTGGAAGCCAGAGACACTGGGGAGGTTGGGAGGGAGGGGGGTTGTGTCAGTACGGAGGTCAGAAAGAACCTGTTATTCGCTGCACATTGTTAACCACGGCCAAGGTGAGTTTGCCTCCAGGAATTACAGGACACCTATAGCGGAAAAATGTACGGCCCCGGACAGAGTTATTACTATTATTGTTTTAAATGTGGCGCCCTTTTATTGGCTACTTGCGTGGGGGGGGGGGGGGGGACATACAGAGGCTGGGGAGCATGGTTTTACAAGCCACCGGCAGCGCGACATGTCTGCTCAGCTGGATATTTCACAGCTAATGCATGTTAAGCACATAAGACTCAAGCAGAGGCTCCTCCGGAGATTTGAACTAGCAACCTTCCGGTTTACAAGCACCGGTGCTTGAACACCATGCCACCAGCGCTCCAGACCCGAAGCATCAAGGATTTGGAGGTAGACGGTAACAGGTTCACATCCTGTTTCCGGTCCTCACTTAGTCACCCAGATCTGCATGCCTTTTCCGGGACAGATGGCATATGTAAGCCACACCCCCCCCCCGCCATTGTTATATTACTAAACTATAAGCACCCCTACAACACCCCCCCACGACAGCTGGACATGACTTCACTGCACGGAACAGCTGTAGGAGGAGTTTATTAATGTGATTACATCAGAACAGGGGGAGAGATTAAAAAAATTAGATTAGATTACACGTGTTACCGCAATGTCGGGCAGGAACCGGGCTGAATAAGGTCTGAGGCAGTTTTGTTATACACATATATTCTTAATTTTTTCCCAATGTAATCATGTGGTGACGTCATTAAAAGTCTAGTCAAACTACTAATAAAAATCTAGCTTTGGTCCCATTTAAACTAAAAAAATCTGTAATTTGCACAAATCTAAGATGCTAATGCAAAAAGCAGTGATAATCACAGGAAGTTCGCTACCCGAAATGTATTAGAGAGCATTTAAAACTAAACAAAAATAGCCGAAGTCAGGAAGATGACAGTAATAGAGGAACATCAAACCCAAAAACCCTTGTGCTCGATCTGGCCGGAACGTGAGACCGGAAGATACCAGAAGCAGAGGTAAGCTGGGCTCGCAGGGACAGCACGGACGGCGGACTGAACCGGAACATCGGCTCGGCCCGAGCGGCAAAACTTACAAAACGGCAAAAGCGCCGTTTAAGTGCAAGGAGATGTCTGGCGTGAGGAGATGCTGAGGTCCTCCTGCAGGACCTCGTTACGGGTTGGGGGGGGGGGGGGCACGTACGGGAGCTCTTGTGGTCTTTCCTGTGCAGCTTGCGTCGCATGGTGTTGGTTCGGGGGCTGTTGGGAGGCATGGAGCGGGGAAGTGTTCCCAGGCTCAGGGAGCTCAGGCTGTAGGCGCTCATGGAGGAAGGCGAAAAGGTGGAGCTCAGGGCTGGGGGGAGACAGAGGGAGAAGAAGGGTTCAATGAGGGGAGGGGTCCAGGCTACACCTTCTACTGAACCTACAGGCTTCTTGCACTTCAACCCACAAGCTTCATTACTGAAGGAAATGGGTAAGAGACTTTATAATGGATCCATATTGACCTGGAGCACTCTTCCATTGTCAACATGGAGACATTTGCATAGGACACCAGCTGTCGGTGTCCATTACTGACTGCAGGCCAAGCAGTACGTCTGAAGAGTCAAATCATCGGTATCATGAGAGGTTCCACTACATCAACAGGCTTTCAAGAAGAAAGCATCAGCATTCTCTACAACAGACCAAGCAGACGAATCTCGACATCGCACGATGCCTGGTTCTGGGGGTCAGGCGATCTGCACTATCCTTTCAGACATCACCACAGGCATCCCAGGGACCCCGGCGGCCCAGACAGACGCGAGGCCGTGACACTCTTCGCATCTCTGACGTGATGAAAACGCCTGCAGGCTTTCGGATGTAACACTCACGCAAGGCACCGCTTTGAAATCGAGGCAAGAACAAGGAATAACAGCTGCCACTCAGGTCAGCAGACTTACTGAACAAACGGGGGGCAGAGGGGAAAAACAGGTACAACAGCAGAAGCACTAGTCCCATCTTCAGGACCACCTCTACAAGGCTACCCCAGCGGGATCAACACAACAGCCCGATTTTACAAAACAGAACCACTGAGAGGAGGTCTAACACAACACAAGCACATGGGAAAGACTATGGATACACAGCCCATAAGCAGTAACCAAAAATACACCCCAGACAGGACTATCCCAACCTGGAAATCCCTACGGAAAGCCCCTTCCTGTGGAGCAAGTTCCTCCAAGGAACGTCACCTACCTTTGAAGAAGGTCTCAGAAGAATCTAGATCTGCTCTATGTGTATAAATTACAATCCGGACGAGATGAAAAGCGAGGAGGATGACGACTATGAGGTAGAGGAATAACGTAAGGAGCATTTACACGGGTTGTTGGAGGACTTGTGGTGTTTCGAGGCCTGGGTTCGTGACTGGTCAGGGTGGTAGGTGTTGTAGTGTGGGGGCAAGGTGTGCCCGTTGCTGCTGGGGCAGGTATCCCAGGGAAGTGGACGGGCACTCCTCTGAACCTTGACTGTCCGGGTCGAGTCAGGGACAGCACCACCACGGGGGAGGTAAAGACAGACACAGGTACAACCGTAAGAAACGACGTGGAAACAGCGACCTGAAAACAGCATAAATGTCAGATTCTAAGAGGCACCTTGAGCACCAACGTCTGCCTGCCTAGAGGACAGAGTCTCCCTGAGTAAGACTACAGAGGACGAACGGTGAAACTTCAGATACTGTCCCATTGATTGGGTTTATTTCAAGCCCTTGGAGACAGTCTGTCCCTAAATAAACGCATGACTGTATCTGTGGTGCCTACAGCCGTTGGAAGGGTGTCACGTGGGTTTGGATGAGACACCCGGCTGATATCGGCTGGGGGGTCTGCACGCCTTCTGCACTCTGATCTTCCAATTCTCTGCTTTTACAGCATGAGTTCGGAGTCTCAGGTTCCTCCCGTGGATTCTGAAT
Source organism: Brienomyrus brachyistius (assembly GCF_023856365.1). Lineage (NCBI taxonomy): Eukaryota > Metazoa > Chordata > Actinopteri > Osteoglossiformes > Mormyridae > Brienomyrus > Brienomyrus brachyistius. Next base: position 22,478,787 of record NC_064535.1, read on the forward strand.
AGCTTTGGACTTAAGCTTCCATTAATCTTTGGTTTAATTAATTACCTGCATGCACCCTGAGGTGTTTGGCTTATGAAGAGCTCCTGTGTGTTTGCGTCCATGGTCCTGCTGTGTCTGACCCCCCCCCCCCCCCCCCCCTCGGTGCAGCCTCACCATGCTCCGTGGTCTTGAGAGCCATCGGGGTCTGGTGATGAGGCAGAATCTCCATCTTAACGTTCTCGCAGGCATTCGCCAGCAGCTGCGTGGCCTCTGGCAGGGAGCAGTACTCCATGCTGGTGCCGTCGACAGACAGGATGTGGTCCCCAGCATGCAACGCCCCGCACCTGAAGACCACATGACACTGCATCTAGTCATACCGCTTGACCCCACCAATCAGGAAAGGCCTCCCGTTCGGCCCATTCTTTAGACAGCAGCCAAGCGAACAAGACTAATGCAGCATTTCTGACTCAATGGCAACAACGCAGCAAGTGCAGACGCCGTGCCCCAGGCCGCCGGTTCGTTACCTGTCCGCGATGCTGGCGGGCTTCACCTTGTCAATGACGATCACCTGCTTGCTGCAGTACATCGAGGTAGACAGCGCTATTCCCAGGCTGGATCCCGCCGGTTTGGCCACCTCCACAAGCAGCGGGCCGGAGGCGGAGGCTATCGAGTCTGGGGTCGGGAATGAGATGGGGTGAGAGGCGCCGCATGCCGTGGTCACACGGGGATTGCAAGTAGGTGGCGCCACTGTCCCCCACCACCTATCCTTCAGTGGGCAGTGTGGGGCACAGCATGGACCACGGAACCATGGCGACCACCGAGGACTGTGCAACTTTCGGAGCATCGTTACGAAAGCGGAGATGACCAGTAAAAGCCACCGACAAATTGTTTTATGCAAACTGAAAAGCCTTATTAATAAAAGCCTGAAGTCATGTAGAGGCGGAAAGTTAGATCTGAGCTTTTCAAAAGCAAGCAGATGAGTGGACATGACTTTATGTGCTACCCCCCCGCCATATATCCAGGCCAGGCCTCCCCACCTCCCAAGGCGACGGTAAAGCGCAACACCTGAATTCAGCCTGCATGACGCCGGCGGTACTTCAAACAGAGACACGCACAGCCTAACAGGACATCAAACAGACATGGATAATTCATCTGGCACTGAGATATGAAGCCTCAATTAGATATCAAACAGAGACATACCCTGCGAATACTTTAATCAAAGGTACACAGAGGCCAAGAGAGATACCAAAGAGAGATGCAGAATTTATCCATTATGACACGGTTGATCCTTTAAGTGAAGTGATCTAGGGAGTAAATGAGATATCAAACAGATTTTTGTAATTTACCTACTATGTTACTAGTAGTTTAACCACAGACACGGTGAGAAATAAAGAGACATGAAACTGAGATGTATAAACATATCCGTTATGACGCTGTTGATTCTATAACTGAATAGATACTGAATAGATACAGGGAGTAGATTAGACATCAAACAGAGAGTGTATTTTACCTACCGTGCCACTAATAGTAGTTTAAGCAGAGATATATGGAGGCAGACATGAAAATGAATATGGGTCAGAGGGCAGGCGCAGATGCCTGAACCTATTTCAGAGGTGGTCATGACAGACTCCTAGTGTACCTAAGTTTGGGTGGATCTCATTTTCCATGCCGTCCGGGCATCATACCGTGGTGCGCGGTATTTTGACGGTATTTTCAAGAGCGGCGCTATTCTGCCGACAAGATTCGCTGCCACAAATTATTATTCCGCTTGGCTAATTCTGTCGCCAAGATTTCAAAATGCCACCCAAAATTACACTGTTATTCCCCAAATATAGCGGTGTACTGTACTACCGTAATGCCCTCCGAGCTAAGGCATGCCGCAGACATTTAGGGACCGATTTCGAGCTGCTAGAGAAAGAGAGGCAGAGAGAGGAAGTGTGAAGGGTAACAGTACGGAGGATGTGGAGACGAAAGAGGGGTGTTAGTGTCTGTCTCATAAGGGGAAGTTTTATGGAAGGGGGCGGGGTCTGCGGACAGTAAGTGTGGTTCTGTCGCCTGGGTAACGGGGCTGCACGTACCCATGACAGAGACGTCGTACTCCACAAGCAGCGTGGCCTCCTGCCCACATTGCTTCAGGATGCTCAGGGCCTCGGCGTGCGAGCAGCCCTGCAGGCGGATGCCGTCGACGCTCAGCAGCCGGTCCCCAGGCCTGACGGTGCCTTCCCTGGAAGGAGAGCGCAGTGTGAGCCCTCCGAGAGTGGGGGTGAGCTCCAGAACAGCCAGTTTAAAGGCTTATAGAGTCTGGTTTCAGCCTGGCGCAGTAGATAAAACTCCGTTCGAGTTCTACAAAGAAGCAGGAAGCTGGAGAATCAACTTGAGGATCCAATTACACGCCTGTGCTCAAGCAGGGCAGCGATCGTTATCTCCAGAGGTCCTCCTGTGCATCTTATGTGAGTGTCAATTTAAAAGAAAAATAAACCAAAAACACGTCGCCGAAAGATTTAAAGGGAGCCGGTCCGTTAAGAGTTGGCGCCTCTGGTCCGGCGGAGTGTGAATACAGCCATTAGCACATCCGTGGCAGGCTTCTGGCCATGACACAGACAGCACGAAGACCTAGGCTGGGCCAGAACCCGATTCTCGAGAGGCACAACCATGTGGAACAGCCAGGAGTCTAAACATAGAAGACGAGGAGCGCATGATTTCCCTGTATTTACCGTTAACTGTCATCTATTTTTGGATCCTTGCGAGTGAGTGGGCCTGCAGTGGAGCCTGAACCAGCAGCGGAACCAGAACCGTGACCAGTACCATAGGAAAAAGGCTAAGTAACCATGACGCCCAGCCTAGTGCAAAGCGCCCTAAGGCATGCTGTTCGTTTTAATTTAGGTGGCCCAGAAAACCACTCAGCAGTGGCAAAGGGACTCAAAGAAAGGTCAGAGCAGTGGAGAAAGAACCGCATCTGTAAAATTAGCCCTAAAGGGGGAGTGGGGGGTGCATCCAGATGAAAAGGGCTGGAGGAGGGAAGAGACCACAAACACATCCAGACGTTTTCATGACTGTTTTCCCCATGGCTGTGCATGGGGCTTGAGTGCAGTTTGAAATGATTTTAGAGGTCACCGAAAGCATGAAACTAGTGGAACCCTCGGCAGTCACTCAAAGCCGATGGGAGCGAAGCTCGTTTTGAGTCAATGGGAGACGAGCCTGCTGGACTTCTAGTCACCTGAGCTGAATGAGCGATCTCACCTGTCAGCTGGGCCACCTGGCCTGATGTTCGTTATGACGACAGGCCGGGATTTGCTCCTGTCCTCATGGGTGCCCCCTGCAACAGTCAGCACACAGCTGTCACAGCATGCACCACGGATATTCTCCTTCGTCACTTTCGCACCAGTGACATTATGTCCGTTTATGACTTTCATCGCTGACCGGACACACGCAAGTGAAACCACAGCATGAGAGCAATACAGAAGGAAAATCAATAAATATGATTTATTGAAATCAATAAGTTAGTACGTGAATTTAAATAAGTGAAGCACTTTCCAAAGCCTTCTTTGTTGTTCTGCACAGCACTGGTGCAAAAAATTTCACTAAGGAAAGGAGAGACAGAAAGACGATGGGGATGTTAAACACGAAGAGCGACGGAGACGCGTTCGGGCTTCTGGGTTTGTTTCTGCGTGCTGGCAGAGACGGCGTTTACGCACCTCTGACGACAAAGCCGAACGTGTTTCCCTCCTTGTGCAGCGTGACCTCGACACTTTTAAACATCACCCCCGAGCCCTGCACAGCTGTGAGGAAAGAAAAGGCACCTGGCTTTGGACTCAGAGGACGAACCCGGTTCAACACCCGCCCAACAAACAGCAACGTGCGCACAGCTGATAGTACAGAGCCAGCAGTATAGCCAGGCAGGCACTCACAGGCGGGGGGCAGCTCATACTCCACCTCCAGCACCACCCGTTCCCCCACATTCTTCAGCAGACTGATGATCTCATCGTGGCGAAACTTCGCCAAGTTGATCCCGTTGACCGATTTGATATAGTCGCCGATGCAGAGCTGGTCACTCCTGTCAGTGGGGCAGTAGACGGGGGGGTGATGGGGAGGACAGAGGATGGAAGAAAACACGTGTTTTAATTGTACTTGGAGACAATTCTTTATTATTATTATTATCTTCTTATGCTGAAAACGGACAGGTGTAGCACAGGCGCCGATACTGACTGCTCAGAGTCACGCACACACACACGCGCGCGCACACACACACACACACACACACACACACACACACACACACACACACACACACACACACACACACACACACACACACACACACACACACACGCACACACTGAAACAGGCATCGCACAAAAACACACTGAAGCACAGAGACACACGCTACCTTCAGGGCCGAACTTAAGGAGTGGGGGGCCCTGGGGTTACAATCATTGTTGGGGTCCCTGCTTACAGCAGAAAACGGCACCATAACCACCAGAAATAAAGTGGGAGCCCCTATACGGTGGGAGCCCCTATAAGGTGGGAGCCCCTATACGGTGGGAGTCCCTATAAGGTGGGAGTCCCTATAAGGTGGGAGCCCCTATACGGTGGGAGTCCCTATAAGGTGGGAGCCCCTATAAGGTGGGAGCCCCTATACGGTGGGAGCCCCTATAAGGTGGGAGCCCAGACCAGCCCTGCCGTAAATCTGGCTTTGGCCGTTTTCTCTGAAGTCACCAGCTCACCTGGCGGCGATGCCTCCTTGCCGCAGGTTGGACACGCGGGGTCGGCCGTCCTTGTCAACGCCGCCGGACACGGTCAGGCCCAGCGTACAGCCCTCCTTCTTCAGCAGCTCCACAAGGCTGGTGCCCCTGAGCTCCTCTGCGGGGGAGGGGAGGGGAGGCGGCCGGGTTACAACATCCCGTTTATGGATACGGGGGGGCTGCCATTCATCTACGAGCGTCTGACGGTTTGCGCTGGCCCACCAGCCTTGCCCCTGATGTTAACTCAAGCAGATGCGGAAATACGGAAGAGCAGAGAATCGATGTGCCATGCGATACACACTGCACATCTGACGGCATTACAAGAAATGCATGCTTTCAGAGGGCAAGGACACAAATAATTCATCCTCTTTGGATTCTAAATTAATTTTTATCCGCAGAGCTGAAAGGGATTGTTATGGCCTAATGAAATATGTTAATAACAGGAATGAGAGGCTGACTTTCCTTTGTACTCTAGCTGATTCTCGTGGGCTTGTAATTCAAAGCTGTATATGTTTTATTAGAATTTTTACATATTTTTAAAGTAAACTGCATTCCTGTATTTATGCCATTTTAAAAAAAAACACACAAATCACTGCAGGGTTAGCGAAATTCTAAACAGAACGATAAATCAAAATAAATTAGACTTGAGATTAAATACATAACAAAGCTGTCTGCTACTTCCTGTTCTGTTCCTAAAATTCTGACATACAGATAGCGATCCCAAGTTGTTATGTGTCCAAACTGACGCAGACTAATGAAACACGCTGGAAAAACAGATGCGAAGGCAAAGCAGAACGTGACCAGAAAGGGTCCAGAAAGACCACCGACGTGTCGACACCCCCGGCATCCGTGGCTCAGCCTCACAAACCACAGATGACCTTTCAGCTTCAATTCAAGTCCAAGAAGTACTTTGGTTCAGGGGACAGATCATTCGCTATAGTGATTACACTAAGCAGAAGTGTTTAATTGGATCAGATGAAGACACGGTCACAGCACGCGCATCAGGTTCCATAATGGCTGTCAAAACACTCATCTGAGCCAACAAATTGGGGGTGCAATGTGGAGGGATGACCACAAACCACTCTGAAAGGGCTCGATGGGCTTTATCAGCTCTCTGGCTTGATCACAAACTACCGTGATGAAGAACTTTCCGCAGCTTTTCCCAATCCGGTCCTCGGGGAATCCCCAGACAGACCACGTTTTTGCTCCCTCCCAGCTCCCTGCCAGGCAGTGCCCATTTTTTGCCCGGGAAATGGGAAGGAGCAAAAACGTGGAATGTCTGGGGGGTCCCCCTGAGAACCGGGTTGGGAAATGCGCACTTAGAGACATGAGCAGCGAGCTCACACAGTAGTGCGGTAGGGGATACTTTCCCCTGGTACATATGGCATGACTGACCATTAGCAACGAAGCTAACAGAATGGGATTAGACATTTTAGGAACCTAAAGACACAAGACTGTAGTCTATGACTCTGGTCTATTCCTTAGAAAGAGGCTCTTAGAATCGAAATGTCAAGGCACAAAGACAGATAACAGTCTGAGACAGCTTTACCTGGGATGCTCTGCCTTCGCAGGGACAATGATCCATCCACCTGTCTGTGGGAGGACTTTGAGTACGGCCCCTCATCTGGGAACGAAAAGCAGCCATACTGTCACAGACCTCCGCACACCTCGGATGCCAAACCACGTCCGCCTGCTAAGAACCACTGCAAAAACCAGAAATCGCCCGTCTGATTTTCGGCATGTTTGCATATTTTACACAGCAAGATCCGGCCTTTAAACAACACTGAATATTAATCACATAAAGGGGAATTCCGAGTAGGCAAACACGCAGACACAAAACACAAATAGACAAGTTATTTGTATGCCATGTGTTTGTTATATTAACCAGCATCCAATGACCCAGTATGAAAAGATAATTAGCCCTTCACACTCAGTGTCAGGCCCTCCTCCTTTAGCAGCAATAGTGTTGAGAGCCTCCTGGAGGTATTGACGAGACCCTCACAGAGCTGCAGAAGGGTTATGGTCCAATCCTTCACAGACAACTTCTAGGAAATGACACTTTCACAAACTTATTTCAGGTCTTATCATAAACCATCACTGGGGTATGGATCTTTGATTGGACCATTCCAAACCTTTTATTTCTGTGTTCTTCCAGGATATTAATGAAGAGGTTCTCCTCTGTGGATGCTGAGAATTAATTCTGACTATGACACGTAACTCTGGAACCTGATGAGCAATGAGCTTCAAACTCAAATAAACCGAAGTAACCATAACGACTTGATATTTGCCTGGAAACTGCAGATTCCCACAATAGATCCCAGGCTGGACGACACCTTCGGGCCTCTGACACCTGCTGGGATGACCGGATGCAAGAAGAACCAATCACGGGGTCCGAGCTGGGCTCTGTACCACGTTTCAAGCGGGGCTGGTGTTCTCCAGAACATGGTCAATAAATTGACATCCATGCAAGGCTGTGGTCCATTTTCGATGCAATAGTGTCGCAGGTGTGCGACGTTCTCTCACTTTAAGTAGGTAGAGGGAAGGTAAAGGGATCGCAGATCCTCAGAAGATCCATAATCTAATTACATATTCAAAGGCCACCTGGCCAGCCATCATTAATGACTAATGGTTTTTTCTTGCCATTTTTTACCCTCATTATTTAGGTCACTCATCTCCAGAAGAATCAGTCAATTACCCAACAGAGGATGGTATTATACACAATCAAAAGAGGGATCAGCAAGGGGGGCTGCATTGACACAAACGAGGCCCAGCCTTCACATCTTAGAAATACATCATTTCCTTTCAGTAGGGAGAGCTCTTCATAAATGGCCAAAACACAGCACTCTGCATCAATGACGCAAAACTCGATTTCCTTGTGAATCAGGCATGATAAACTGGTCAGTTTCCAAGGGCAACAAGGTAACATCTCAGGCCCCCATTTCCTTGGCTTTATTGTTCACATTTATTGATCTCTAGGAGCCTTTCTACTGGGAAAAGCTCTGCTTTCACAGCTGGGCCCCAGCGATGCGCTCCGTCCGTCTCCAGCGTCAACAGACAAGCAAGCCATGCCAAGAGTAACGCAATGCCCAACACGGGAAACACAGGCAAGACGCGCAGCTTGTGTGACCCTCAAGATGAAGACGTCCAGTGGTCCTCAAAATGGGTTCATGGAAGGCTCCAGATTCTGCCAATAAGGAGCTTGACAAGAAAGCTCATAATTACATTATTCATTGGGCACTGGAACACAATACATAAGTGGCATATCTATGTCACGCACAATCTACATGGAAACAAGAAATGACTAGGCTGAAAATGAACACAGTGATGCATGACCTATAAAATCCACGGTCTACATACAGTAACAGCAGAGCAACCCAGCACAGAGCCATTGCATGTAATGAGAACTGTTGGGGGACCCTGGAGAGCATGGTACATCCGTGTAAGAACCACGGACATAAGCCCTTTTGATGCAGCGGCGAGACCTGCCTGGAATTAAGGCAGGAACAAAAGCCAGCTTCAGCCTACTGGGATATCTGCAGGCCAATCACAAGGCTGCATGAATCAGGGAGTGCGGTAAAGTGGCCATTATAGCTGACATGGGTGGTTTGACGGTACGGCAGTGTCAAGATCAGGTATAGATCGTCCAATCAGAAAGCAGCATGAGAGACAATCACCAAACCTGGAAGTCTCATGTAAGGAAACTGCCATTAAAAGGGATACTTCAGTTAAACATGACATTAACACTGCTGACCTAGACCTACACTTAGCTTGTTGTCGTTATTTCAGGAGTATGACAAAAAAAAATCAGTTTCCTCAGAAACTGCTTCATAAAATGAACCTAAAAGGACGTAATGAGCCACCCTTAACACGTTGTCTTTATATAGCTATCAGTGAACAGGTTAATGTTTTAAATAGATTTTGCGCGGATTGTTGTCAGCGAGGCAAACACAGTCCTCACAGAAAGTCTTTGGGATGCTTGCTTAATTCTGTAACAATGCTGCAGATTTATTGATTTCGGAACAAAAGTTCGTTGACGAGCAACGTTGAAAATATCTGCAACTTATCTTTCACAGACATTTTCTTTTTATTAAGCGTTATCATTTTTACCGTTCAGTTTTTCTTGCCATTTTGCTATCAATTGCAGCTGTAATCACTGGCTCCCAAAGGGATACTGAACAAAAGGATTTTATGTTATAGCAAAGGTGTTACCAATGAAAATGCACCCAAAGAGACTGCTTGTCAATTAACTTTTTAACTTAGAACAGCTCTTTTAGAACTAAAATTTAAGAATGTTTTACTTAAAACTACCGATTGCTTCTAATGTGATTTTTAACGAAAGAATAAGTTAATAATTTTGTTATATGACCAATAAATTTGGATCCGAAGACTAGAGCTACAGAGGAGAGAACCAGAGCGTGAAGAACAAATGAGAACCTGAGCTCGCTAAAGGGATGTAGGAAGAATCCTGATGTCGCTGCAAACAGGTAGAACCCCCACAGCCCGGCTTGCTAATCGAACAGATAGCGGCATTGACGTCGGCCATCTTGGATGCTTCTGAGCCTATGCTCCCTCCCATCCTGATTTGACCACTTAGCAACACGGTAAGCTCAGGTTAGCTCTCCGCCTCAGTCCCATCGAACCTGCTCCCATACACAGCATCTCTGGGTTTCACGATCTCCTCCCAGCTTCACATATCGCTATTCTGCTGCTAATATTCAGGTGCATCTTGCTTTCTCGCCCTGCTCTGGCATTCCATTCTCTCCCATATTAGTGTGCCTTACTGACATCTCACCACAAATTGAAAATCATCACTTCAGACTGTCAAAGACAAGGCACTCGGTACCCAATCTGGGGCTACTGTTTGCAGAAGACTTAGACACCAACCAAACCCTTAACCTTCTCCGTCTTCTGCAGGACCCGGACATACATTACCATGCTGTCAAAACTGTGCACTGAATGGTTCATTTTTGTAGCTTTTCATTTTGACCTCATCGCATCACCGCGCTGCACCTTAGCAATTTACATAAATCGCCGAGTCTTTGCATTCTGTTTAACGCAGTCACTGTTACAAACACTAACAAATGCTGTCAAACAAACAAACGAAATGTGAGACTGCGCCCTCAGGACCAGTAAAGAGCTGGAGTATTGTGCATTACCTCACAAGCTGATCTAGTGGTTCAATTCAGCCCAGGACCAGGCATTTGCCAATAGCTCTCAATGAGACATTTCTATGTATAAAATATTGACAGAATTAAGTCAAATGACATCAAACCTGGCGCTGAATGCAAATATGAACAAACTATCTAGCGCTTTCAATTCTCAGCATTTAGTTGTTTGCATTATATATTTAATTATTTTGTATTATTAAACAACCATACCTTATTTTTAAATTCTTAAATACACACTTTATTGATGACACTTCGCTGAATGTAATGGTTTTGTACAGACGAAACAATTCAAAGCTCGCGTACGATGTCCTTGGTTGGGAGGAGTGGGTAACAGGCCAACTCACTCTGTTTATCTGGTTTTGGTGCCAAATCATTAGAATGAGCTCAGTTCTCTCCTGGCCTCAGTAAACCCACCCAAACCCTGGCGACCGACCCTCCCAGTGCCCAATAGTCATTTGGTTCTTGAGCATCATTTTACCCAGCGTTCTTATGTCTTTTGTTCTGATTTTCTCGTCCTCCTGCTGCTTTTGTTACACCTGTTCTTCCTCCCAGCCTGATGTCATCTGGCTTGCTTCACTGTCCCAGCTGGGGTGAGCCTTAAACCTGGCTACCATTTTCCTAATACAGTTCACAGTTCCCCAGACACGTGTGTCCAAGCACATAAACGATCGGCACACAATATTTGCACGCATACGCCGACACATTTCCGAGAAATTCACACCCCTGCAGGGAATTTTAACAATGCACAGACTGTCAGGAGGTTACAATATTGCAAGAGAGTAATATTTCGGGCTGCAAGTCTGCCACTCGGGGCTGATGCCTCATCGGCAGTCACTCCCTCGCACCGTACTGTACGTGTGTGTAAATGCACCAACACTGCGGCTGGCAGATTACAACAGCACTGCTAGCTGATGAATATTCATTGCTTTTGCATGCATGGAGAGGGACGGAAACCTGCTTCGGTGCGTCGTTTAGCCGGCGGCAATATGCAGGCACGTAAATCAGGCATCTCAAAGCAAAGATGCGGTCATCGTCCATAACCCACGTTATTGGGAAACAAAGCGTCCAACCACTTCGTCCAAGTACCGGCGACATCGTGGTATTGAAAATGCAAACGCAGCACGGACATTATTAAAAAGAAAAAAGGAGCCACTGTACCTTTTTTCACTCTCCGCAGTATCTGACAGCGGCATTTAAAAGACAGCGCTATCATTGTCGCTGGCCAGGATGACGACTCCGGTCTGACGGTAAACGGCGCACCGGCGTCCGGCTTCCTCGCTCATACCAGCGGACCGCTCACTTCCGACGGGCGGCGGCAAGACCCCGAGCCGAGCGGTGAAACAGCGACGGGAGTCCGGCGGAGATGAAGCCAGGGAGCGCGGCGATCGCCCCCCTCCTTTCCGCTCGGCGCAGATCAGTGCGGCGTAATGACACATCACACCGTCTCCGGCGTTAAAGGCGACGGGCTGCGCGGCGCATCCAGAGCCCGCCGCCTCCTCACGCCGCGCCGTGCGATGGAGCCCGAGAACTTCCTCACCAGAGGAGCAACATACATACATTTATATGCTGACACTGTAACCCGGCTCGTACTGCCAAGTGGGTTAATATACTCCGAGAATATTGCGTTTATTAAATTTACTGCTTTTGCATCCTATTTTAATATAAGCACCCATGCCGAATGACAAGGGAATTCATCACAGGAGTTAAATTGAGCTCCTCCGCATGTTCTTCGGGCCAAAACACAATTAATCCACTTAATCCGTTCTTTCGTCCTCCATTAAAACGCTGGCGTTGCATTATTTTGATGTAATTCCTAGAGTAATATTTACGTTGTTCTTTCAAGTGAAGGAAAATGATTGTTCCACCCCCCAAACAGGAAAATATTAAATAATTCTTATCTTATCAAATAATTTATCGTGTTTGCCTTCAATATCAGGAGGTAATAATTAATAATTACTGTTCCTTTATAGCTTTGTTGTTTTGATGTATACAGGGTTCTTACCAAACTTATTTAAGGTCATTTTTATCATATCATTTTTTTAGCTTCTTGTATGGACATTAGGTTGCTTGCGGTACTGTTCACAAGGTCAAACCATCATTCCGCCAAGCACATGTCAACCACAATAAAACTACCATCCAAATGTAATCACAGTCACACTGGGGGACGGGTGAATGGAATACAACCGCAGATGTCCAAAAAATTTCAGTTAAAACCATCAGACCGTATGACGGCACTGCATGCGGATTCTTACGCGGCTTAAACGCCCTGCGTTACAGCATTAGCGGCAAGAGATTCCCCGCATACGCTTCTTAACGTAAACCAGCCAATACACGAATCCAATGCTTGTTCAAATGCCCGAAACCCCAGCTGGAATTTGCCCAGTATATTTCCACCAAACAGTACATCTCCTTCTCATTCCATTACACCCATTATGCGCAATGAAATCCATAATCACTTAGCCAGTGCGCTGTTGCTCTTACCCTGAGGTCTGTCCTATAGGGAGCACAGGGCACACACACCCATAATCAGTTAACTGATTTACAAATCTGTAAGTCTATAGGGTCATTTCACCGGGATCCTGCGGTTCCATATTATTTCAGTACCACTCATCTTCAAGACGAGGAACTGTGACTGTACGTGTCAAACACTGACGTGAATACGTGTGATGAGTGTGCGTATGCAGTGAGGGCAGTGTGTACGCGCATGCACATATACGGAGGATAATTCAGCCCTCAGACGTGCTGATTACCTACCGCGTGACAGGGGCATGACAGGGTTGCGATGCCAATTGAGGTACTGCTGGGGCTCGGCGTTAATGTTAAATGCCAGTCTCGACAGCCTTATAGAGGTTTGTGAGCCCAAAGTCAATCCCACAGCTGGCTGAGGCTGAGGGCTACATGTCGTGTTTGTGTGCTCACTTTTCTGCCCTCGAGCGACGCCCCCAGCACACGGAAAGGCATGTGATTTTTGGTAGACAGAAAAGGAGCGATTTAAACAGCGTGGAACCCCTGAAAAATAAAACAATAAAAAAATAAAATCAGGACTGTTTCATGCATTTACGGTTTTATACTGCAAAGTGCGGTCGGTGTGAGGACGGACATGACTGGTGTGTATCTCCGTTTTACTGCCGCTTAACATCAGGATTAACAGCATTCCTTATTCTGACTTCACACCCGAGGACGGGGTCTCTCTTGGTTGCTAGGGAGGCAAAGTGGAGGGGGGGGGGGGGTGACGGGGACGGTGAAAGACCGATTACACTGCGACACGAAGGTACAACTTTAATACAGAAAGCAGAAGCTCCATCCGTAACACACCACGAGAGGTCTGGACTGAACCTTACTGGTGAGATTCCAAAAAAGAGTCTGACCTATGAAGAAGACAGACTGTCGATAATCTTCATATTTATTGCAGCGTCATCCAAGGGTTAGTCTTCATTCTGTTTGGGCGAATGACACGAATACAGACTCACACGCTTCCAGTACGAAACGTCTCAATTCTTTGCTTGGACAAACTGGCACACAACTACCCATCATATATAAATTATCTGTGTTTAAAATTAATTTACTTCACTCTATGCCCAAGCTTTGCACAAAGAGGCTCAGCCCTCGCAGTTTGCAGTTCAATTGCTAGCCTACATATATATATATATTTTTTTTTGCCAAATGTTCAAACCAACTGGTGGCACTACAACAAAGCAGTGATAAATCACATCCACTACACAGCACCTTTTTAATTCCAAGGCACAATGAGAGGTGTTGTAGGGGCAAAACGCCAGGCACGGCATACGTTTAAAAATGAGCAAATAAGCATTCATCTCTAGTGCAAATACATTGTTGTTACGGGTGTTACAACTGCAATGTTTGAAGAAAAAAATTATCACATAAAAATCACAATCAGCATGACATCATCCTACAAAATGAACGGATGATCCAGACGATCAGATTCCTTCCCCATCTCATAGCCCACTGATCATGCTCCTTGCACCACTGATGTGCAAAATTGCATTTATCTCGAGTGCTGAGAGGGGTTCTACACCGCAGCCGGACAACATTATCCCTCTCTGTGGACTTCCTGAAAGACCTTTTTTTTTTTTTTTTTTTAAATGATTCTGGCAGCCTATCGTGACAAGCTGACAGTCACAATCAGCCAATCAGTGGCTGCTCCCTCATGCTGGCCTGCACTCTGCATTTAGTGCATAAGCACCTAGACCTGTCCATAATTTTCCTTTCCATCCCAAGCATCCGTAAAAAAATTGGCTTAAAATTTACGAACTGCACATGTTTGAGACCCCGAAAATATATACTTTATTGGTCATTTATCACGATATATATATATATATATTTTTGCTGCCCATTGCCTACATTCAGCCATAAATTGCTTTTATATTCAATATTTTTGTCTCCCTTTATTAAATGCATGTAACTGGCACTCTGATGTTCCATTTAATTTCATAAAGGCGAAAACATCTCGGTCTCTGGCACTACTTCACCACTTTTGCCGTGACAGCCCCGTCAGTGACCTTATCTGCACAGCTATAACATGCAGTGCTGCAGTGGCAGACAACTACCGTTTAATATCACCAGCCCCTAGTGGTGGAGAAGGTGAAGTGCAGGAGCAGACCAATAGCGGTTTCGACCACACTTTTGATTCATTCATCCATCCATCCATCCATCCATCCATCCATCCTACCATTTTCCAAACCGCTTATCCTATTGGGTCGCGGGGGGTCCGGAGCCTATCCCGGAAGCAATGGGCACGAGGCAGGGAACAACCCAGGATGGGGGGCCAGCCCATCGCAGGGCACACTCACACACCATTCACTCACACATGCACACCAATGGGCAATTTAGTGACTCCAATTAGCCTCAGCATGTTTTTGGACTGTGGGGGGAAACTGGAGTACCTGGAGGAAACCCCACGACGACATGGGGAGAACATGCAAACTCCGCACACATGTGACCCAGGCGGAGACTCGAACATGGGTCCCAGAGGTGTGAGGCAACAGTGCTAACCACTGCACCACCATGCCGCCCCTCACTTTTGATTCAGTCCATAGTAATTCGCCCCAGCTCTTAATTCATATTACACGACGAATTCCCAAATTCTGATTTTATTTAAAGAATAAGTGGTGTTCCTTTAAGAAAATCAGTCTGGAACCCAGGACATTACAATGCTTAAGAATATAGGGCATCACTTTAGAACCCAGAATGTTACACTGTTTTAGTGCACAAATTATCACTTTACATCTGAGAACATTAATACCTCATATGAAGGCAGTCAGTTTGGAATGCAGAGCAAGACACTGCCTTAGAACACAAGGAGCCCATTTAAAACACAGGCTATCAGTTTAGAAAACAGACCATAGTGTTGCTTTGGAACACTACGGAATTGCTTAGAACAGGGGAACAGCTCCCTCAGAGGAGCAGAGTCTGTCTGAATGAAAAGTTGAAGCGTGAATCTGCCACAAAGAATCAGGACTGGGGCTACAAACAGTAAGAATGTCAATCACTGCTGTTCTTCCATTACATGACCCAAATGCACACAGAAGTTCTGATTACCTTCTTCGTGGATCAGGCTGACAGTCGATAATGTTCATAACAGAAACTGCAATCGGCTTGATCTTTATTCTGTTGGGGCAAATTACACCGAGACGGACTCCCATGCGTTTGGGTAACATCGCCACCTGGTGGCTGATCAACGCACAGACGCTGCTGCTTGATTTATGCACGAGAGACACAAGTGTGAAAGATCCGACTGGGACATACAAAACGCAATCCAAGTTACAGTGACCGCACATTTGACTTACACCCCCACAGTGTATCAGAAACAAATTTTAATTCAACTTTTAATCCGAAGCCTCATCAAAGAAATCGTGTCCTTGGGTAATGGTGTAAATGAATTATTGCGTTCAAACCATGTAAATAAAATATGAGAACGAGCAAGCTCCCTTAGGTTCTCAATTTAGGGGCAGTGAGGCTTTAAACTCTACTGGGTGAGGGAAGTGACATGGCGCTAACTATCACTCCTCATGACAGTAGCAGGAAAAGCACCACACGTGGAAAGCAAGCGGGGGTCGCTGCTGAGCGAAGTATGACCGAGCCGATAAGCCATTCCCTGTCCGTGTGTACGGCTGCCATCCATCCATCTTCTGTAACCGGCGATCCTATGCAGAGCCGATCCTGGAAGCTATGGGTGCAAGGCAGGGAACAACCCAGCAGGGGGCGCCATCGCAGGGTGCGCGCGCACACATGGTAACTTCAGTTAATCTCAACATATTTTTTGTAATGTCTTGGAGTCCGGATGGAAACCCCTCGATGACACAGGAAGGACATGCACAGTCCACGAACGGAGTTTTATTTTTTTTATATGGTGGGCAGGTTTTGGAGACGGTAACATGAATCAGATTTCCAATAACGCGTATGCGAACTACTAATTGTCTTGCCTAAGAGCAAGAAAGAGCATACAATTTTTTTTTGCACAGGTGCCTTCAGGGGCTCCGTGCATTTCCAAAGTGCGCTGTATGCAATACAAAACAATCACTGGCATCTGGGCATTTGTACAGTTTACGCCGTACATTAACATTTCAAGTTAAAGCGTTCAGATTTTTTTTTATGAGGCTACCATAGTGCTAATCGATAGCCCTAAACCTAACCCTAACCCCTACCCCTAAAACCTATCCCTAATCACAAAACGGTGGAACCGCACATGCGCAGAAAGGCTGGATAACACGTCTCGATAGGTAGCTCAACTCATCAAGTTTGTTATAAACTAAACGTATTTTCTCAATTAACACTAGTGATTTCATGTAAATGGTATCCAACGTGTCAACATCTGCTGGTCATTTTAAAGAGTCGTCGATGTACTTATTAACTTACTTAACTTACTTGAATATTACAAGTTTAGTTTCATCAATAAGAAGAAGCTTGTTTCAAATATTCGGTCTTGCTGAGGCTTGCAGAGTCAGTCATCGTGATTAGCCCAGAGGTGCCCTGCGCAGCCAGTCATTGCTGTCAGTCCGGAGGCCTGCCATCTGTAATCTACGCACCCCACTTTAGGCCTGAGGCCAGCTGCACAGGGATGACAGGGTTTAGCAGGCCTGTCATTAGCGCCCAGCCATGGGGACTCTGACCCTCGGGAAACTCAAACAGGAGGCTCCATCGTAGAATCCGGCCGTTTCCGTGGAGACTGGTCCGGCAGGTCTGTGTCTAGATGAACGCCATTATTTCTGTGTTGACGTCACATGGCAACAGTCATATTTAAACCAGCTAGGCTTGAAAGCTATAATTGACAGTACATAAGACCTTACCTGCCTCTTTGGAAATGAACAGAGACAGAACAACTGAGGACTTTAAGTGGTACACAGGTGCAGACTGGGACAGGCACCGGAACCTCATTCGCAGCCATGACTGCAAAACACAGATTTGTGGCTCAATATTCAGTCGAATGGTCTAGTTTTATCTACAGGAAAAAAAAGTTTAACACACTCTGGAATGTGATTAAACCCAAAATATATGCACTTCAAAACCTTATTTGAGATTGATTCAAATTTTACATTCCAGCTTTGCTTCTTGAAAAGTCTTTGTATGCATGACACTGTGACTTTAAGGTTTAAGGTTGGGGACCTGGAGGTGACCCAGTGTGGGGCGTCAGGTGACAAGTGCATTCATTTACTTCAGCTGGGCTTTTTCACCAACCCTGTGAGATTCTGCTGATTTCCTCTCTGACCCCGAACATGAACCCAGTCACCCCTCCTCCACAGCCAGATGCCAGTCTTGCTTTCCTGTGCCTTCTCCTTGAACTGATACAGAAATGGCTGGCTTTTCACTCCCCCCCCCTTGCTTTCCTACATTACTTCTCCACTCCTGTTGCCAAAGAACATCCCTATTCCTTCTTCCTGTCCTGCCCGGAGCAAATCCTCACACAGAGTAATAGTTCTGGTAGAGTAATACTGCCCCTATAGCATCCGCTGGTAGAAGGAAATTTATATTGTATATGATGTAATTGTGCAGGCCGTTCATGTTGGAATTCCACTAAAGGCAGGTTTTACAGAAGCTGTAAATCATCACGCACCAGTAAAGGCCCCAGCGGCAGAGTGCAGGTGGGAGGGGGGGCTTTTCAACACACACGCGAAAGTCCTCTGTGCAGCACCTGTGACTGCTGGTATCGTGGATTGTTCTCGGCCCAGTTCTGCCAAAGCAGGCAGGTTGGACTTCCCGATGCGGCACCGGCTCTGTGCCGATCGTGCTCTGCACGAGGGTAGCGCACCTGCCGGATCTGCTGCATGCAGTGCCGCCAGGTCCCTTAGAAGTAGCTCGCGTTTATTTCCCCCCCCGACTCGGCATGTATTGGTGTGACAGCCAAGTCCCTCTCGAGCCCAGCCGGGCCTCGTCATGTGACCGCAGAGGCGGGCACAGGCACCTCTGCCATCCATCTGACCCCTACTGGTCTGGAAATGGCATAACACTCAGGGTGGGAAGAACGGAATGATATTCGAATGACACATCCCTTTGCAAATCAGCCCTCTCTGCACCCCACCTTGTAACCCCCCCTGTACTCCCATGTGCCCAGAGCAAAAGCCGAGCTCATCTCTAAGCATCTGTCTGTATTTATTATTATTTTTAAGCAACACCTGCATTAGCGGTGCCTTTGTTTCGTAATGACTTTTACTGAACTGAGGACAGTATCTATTTTAGTGAAAAGCCAACAAAAATCAACAGAGCCGAAGAGGCAGCTTCCCTGTGCTGGGATGTTTCTCCTCAGTTCGTGCCCAGACTCCTCTAGACCAATTCCAGCAGCATTATTGGCTCATGTTATTCGACACTTAACAGGGATCCAAACGGTAAATCTTTGGTTTCATTTAACCTCCTCTGAAAGATGCGGTAAGGCAGTAAGTGTACAAAAGGACATATAGCGCCCCTGCCTCTGACGTATGACTAATTCATCCGTGTTACTATAAATTCTTGTATTTGAAGTGCAAGCAAACTGGGGAAGATAAATGCAGCGACTGCAGGGAAAAATGCAGGCCGCTTTACAGCACCACTGAGCACTGCTCCAGTACTCGCCAACACTGCGGCGATGCAGTCTTCTCGCTTACAGACATGTGATTATTCATGTTCAATGCAGGGACTCCCCCACAGCCAATCAGAAGACAGAATGAAGAATTCAGCAACTCTATCTGCCAATGAGACTAGATCGATCGTTCATCGATGCCGACGGCCAACCAGACGTCAGATACAGCGTTCTGCCTCACAATCGCTATAGTTAACAATCTTGCTCTTGAAACTCTGGCATGACCTCCAGTAATCAGGGATAACAACTGAAAATGAAAGAAATACTGACAATAAGCCTGATCAGCCAAAAGGCTCAAAGGGAGCGCTCAGAATGAGCGAGACGCTCTGCAGCACAGGCGTGATGAAAGCCAACAGATTCAGCTCCAAGCACCTACCGAATCAAAGTAATTAACTGTAGAAGGCAATAACACAGATGTGATACTTTCCATGGGTACAAAGCAGACAAATTTTGGTCTTTTATGTATCTGTCCCTCCATTGCCATGACAATGACCATTAACATAATGTGTGAAACGTACATGTTGTACACTACAACAATAGTCTGTACTCTGCTACTTAGAGGGAGGTACTGTATCCAGTACTGACTACTCTGCTGCAGGAAGAAGCATGTTGGTACACTTAGCATTGTAGGTGACCCACACAAACCCCTCATTCTGAAGGTGGGGGTGGGCCCTGCTTATCAAATTACTGTGCACTTGTTTTAGTCACTGAGCATCCGGTCCCTGAGACGTATGGTGATGGATGGCTGACGGCAGGTGGGGTCTGGTCCCACCCCAGGAAACCTGCAGGTTAGAGTGTGCAAACCGCAAAGAGCAACACAGTGCTCCAGTACTACAATGACTCGTGGACAGAACATCAGGGCTTCAGTGACTTCTATAGAATGAATCAGTGCTTCACTGAATCCCATAGTGCTTCACTGCCTCATCGACAGCCATGTCAGTGTCATAGGGACCCCTCTGCGTTGCCATTGGCTGCCCTGCCTAGCATATCCCAGACTAGCATTCCTGCTACAAGAAACACTGCAAAGACCAAGCCGACGCTTAGCTCATAAGACTCCTGAATAGTGAAGATGTTTGCGATAGTCCATCATAAAAGCACAGAGTCAATGTAAAAAGGGGTTAAGCGTCATCGAAGGGTCTGAAGCAACGTTCATACGAGCAACAGAACCAGGGGCTCCGACGAACCGGCGGAGCAATCAGTCGTCGTTTCATTATCCCGCCATCAGAGTCTTATCCTTTACGCGGCTTATCTAAACTCATTCATCTCCACCCTACGCCACGTCTGCTCTGGCTCTGGCTGCTATAAATAAAGGCTCTGGGTGATGTCTGTCAGGTGAGCGAGAACAACAGCTTCCAATCACAGATGAGAAGCAAAGGCACAGTGTGGAGGTTCCGCTGCTTCGCCGCGGCGCAGCAGAGCCCGCCGTGCTCGATCGGAGGACAAGCCATGCCATTAGCAGCTGGAGATCCCGAGCTATTCATTAAAAGCATATTAAAAACACAAAAACCCTTAATACCTGACCATCTACATACGTCATGGATGCTTTGTACGGAAGACGTGTGGATTGACTCACGGAAGGCCAATAAATCAGGATTTCTGATGCCAATTAAACAGCAGTTTGCTAGCACTTGGGTGATAAACAGTGACTCAAACGACCCTCTGACAAATTTACACACGGATGTGCAGCAGTTTCCTTAAAAAAGATGGACGCCGTTCAAAATTGAACGTAGTGCGTCATCGTCATCCTAAGACTGACTAATGGGAGAACTTAAAAGCTCTTACAATTACGTACTTTTGCAGGGAGATAAGCTGCTTTACTACAAAGCATATCTAAAAGGGAAAACTGATTTTGTTTAATTACTATATGACAAATTAGCGATGTTCCACTTGATCTGCCACTTTATTAACCGAGACGGCCAGCACGGCTGACTCAAACCCTCGTGAATAACGCCATTAACATCACACCTTTGCCCGTGTCTCGGATATCTGTACCTGGACAGGTCTACTGCCATGTTCTTGGGCATCAAACCTCAGCTCTGAGAGTCCTGCTAAGCTGAATTGTAGAAGATCACCTTGAAAATCAGCAGGAACATGACTGACAGCAAACAGAAGCTTCCAAAACGACCAGAATGAGCAGGATCATCTCTCATGCTGACATACGTTTAGAGTCTCACTGGTTCACTAAACATATACCTACAGTATGTAGACTAACTCTGGGTCTTGGAGGTATAGATTGTCCGTGGTAATTCTTAGCTGAGATGGGTACATAACCATTCAATTAATGGTCCTAGATAGAGTTCCTTCTCAGGTAACTCCTGAAAGACAAAATTAGTAAAATAACATTAGATTGTTATAACAAATCTACTCAGCACCACCGACAATATGGTCCAACACCAGGAGCTCTGCATGGCCGATAAGACGATATTTATTGTTGCAATATCAACAGGCTTGTATGACATTATTTTTGCTCTGAAACCAAAGTCTGCCATTTTATTACACATGTGTGTTTAATGGGTCCAAAAACCCGGCTGCATGCAGTCAGACATTTAGTCTACATGTAGTCTCACAAAAAAAAAATACAGATTCTAATTACTGCAGATACCAGCTTAATTTATACAGCAAAGATGAGTAACCAGGTTACAAAGACGACCACAGCTGTTATTTAGCAGTTTTTTAGTTGCCGTTTCATAAGAGCCTGCAAATTTAAACTAAACTAGCTTGCAGCAACTGAGTAAAGGACACAGCAACGACAGACAGCAAATCCACAAATCTTTAGCCCCCAACTCTGAGTTTGCAAGCCTGCTTTCGAAGGTGCATATCTGATACAGCCAGTCATTATCAGAGAGACTGCAGAAGACAACAGATACAAACAAGAGTTTAAGATGAACGAGGACACAGATACTAAAGAGATGGTACATTTACACACAGCGAAGGCAGCTGTCCTTCACCCTGATGAGAGACCCGGCAGTATTTTCCCCATCCAGAATTCATGCAAATTTGCTCAGTTACCAGGACAGCAGATTACTGGGGTGACGCATTGCCAATAGACAGGTCTGCTTTAGCGCTGTTGCTTTAAACATGCTACTGCTAATTGTAATATTAGGGTATTAAAACTTATTTACCACAATACGTATTTAAAGGGCAGACTTGGGCAAGTTGTTTCGTACTGACCTTCAGCAAGAAAGTTGACTGCACTTAATTCAACTACAGCGCGTGGATTTTTAAACATTTTTCAATATGTGCAATAATATTGTCTCTCTGGAAACAAAATCCACCCTATAGATGATTTTGGAAACTGGTATTGTGACTCTCACCAGCTGTTCTGAGGCCTTTTCAAAACCGCCACAAAAATGGGAACATGCTCCGTCTCCCCAGTTCCTCTGATCCTAGAGCACAGACATGTCAGGTTAACCCTCTCCTCTCGAACCTTACATTCCATCTCCTCCTCAGCAGATCAAACGCTCTTTCTCCCCAAGTAAATACCATGCTTATCCACAACCCACCGCCCTCCCCCGCCACCCCCCACCAAGGACCTGCTATTCACAGGATCGCTTATAAATCACGAAAACTTCCCATGGAGCCCTGGATCAAGCCGGGGAATCTGCAGCCGCTGTCATATAACGCGAAGCCAAATGTGAAAAACTATTTTTTTTTCCGGGATCAGTGCAATGCCATTAGCAGGAAAGGAGTCTCAAGGTTTTTGAGCTAAATGGCACAGAGCTATTAAAAAGCCATTAAATTCTCTACTCCTCGCCTTCCCGCCACATACGTGCAAGCGATGAGGGAATCTGGAGAAGTGTCTCTTATACCCAAATAATAACTGTTAACATATTATTGTTTTCACGAATATCATCAGCAATTGAAAGAATAATAAAGGTTTTGACTGGATTTCAGTTTCATTCGAAGTTTGGTGTTTCCCTCAGGAAATTCCTGAGGAAGATCTCATCAGCCTTTCTCTGCAGCACCAACACAAATGCCCACAGATCATCTTGTTTCCTCTAATCTACAGTTCAAAGCAGTTCTCTATGTCTGAGACACCACCCCCCCCCCCCGCCATCATTTACATAGCTCTGGGACACTTTAGACTACACACATAAAAGAAGAGAGTCTATAAAAGTTCCTTATTTGGTTCGAGTGCTCTGAGCTACAAAGGCAAAAACAATATCTGCTGTAATTACAGAGGCGAGAAGCTCTCAGGAAGAAGAAAAAAAAACAGTGAAATCTAGTGAAATGTTCTCTGAACAATAAGATGCATTAAAAAATGGCTTCCAACCCCAACCCTAACCCCTCATTTAACCTGTGAAACATGGGTTCATGACAAGTGTTTCAGGAGAGTAAAACAAATTCTCACATAATCAATGGAAAAAAAAAACATACAAGATGTGGGGGGGGGGGGGGGGGGGATTAAAAATGCAATGCATAAATAACTGGACCGATCTGTAGAACGAAGGTCTAAATTACACAGCAGGGTCTACAAATGGCATCAGACAGCAGCCACACCGTACAGCTACGTACATATGGTGGGTGCGTGTAAATTAGGCCCGATCAGTCATCATTTAATACTCCTGGTTTTGACACTGTTCAGATAATAGATTCTACAGTCACTTCACCATTTCATGACCATTACACGTGTACAGTTTAGCAGTTCAGCCCACAAAGCATTCCAACACAAGGCACCAAACTGACGGTCATTCCCTTGATTTGAGTCGGCAACCTTCAGATTCTGAGTTTATGCTCTAATCCATTATTCCACCTTCCGGCCAACCTTTTAGGATTTTAGGATCCTACCGGTACCCGATTCTATAGCAGAAGAATAATCCTTGCCTGGAGTTACAACTTGTGACACAGAATCCATGAAGCGCTTTGGGATGACTATTTAAGCTTGCAGTGTGCGGTGTTTATATTGGCGATTTTGAAGTGTCTTGAATGGAAATGCAAAGACATTAATGACCGGAGTTCTCTGGGAATTTCGTACTTGGTTCAGTTCTTAAAAGGAACAGGTAGAGCAGCCTCTTGTAGCTCCCCGAATGGAATCAACCCAAACAGCACCCCTTGGCCAGAGCAACAAAAGTCTCTTTGCGGATATTACAAAGCAGCACATTCTCCTGTGCGGTGAACGACGGAGGACAGGAGTGCCAGTGGTGTTCATGGGGCTGGCGTGCCACTGATGTCTGTGCCCTACTGCTGCCAAGGCTGCGGGCAATCGACTCAACATCAGGAGAGACGGCAGTCTGTGCCTGTCTGATGAATTGTGTTTTTAAAACTGTGTACATAAAACAAGCATTGACCTTAGAATTATTCTGTCGAGAGTAATTAAACAGCGGCACAGGCTCTGCTAATGGAAATGATTTATGCACGTAAATAATTACACACTGAGTGGTTCGAGGCGGGCGGCTTTTGGACAGCAATTAGAAACAATTCTGAATACAATTTAAAAAACGGCTTTATTTGAACGTCGACTCGGCTTTGCTTACAGTTACGCCGGTGTGTCACTGGGACTCATACTGGCCCAGGGTTAAAAGCAAAACCAGTTCCTCACTGGCCATTGCATATCTCCAGTCTCTGCCCAGCTCCCATTCTAATCAGTGAGCTTTTTTTTCTCTCCGTTTATCAAGTACTTCAAGGTTTCTACAAGCATGTACCATAGATCTCACCCGGATGCTTATGGAGATCAGTGATCTTCCAGGGAATCACGCATTAGCTGTTAGCAAATCTTGTAGCTGAACAAGTAGAGTATCACACTAATAAGTGAAAGGTCATGGGTTCACATCCCAAGCAACATATATATCGTAATATCCTGTAAATTGCTTTATATAAAATGTGTTTAGGCCTTAATTGCATAGAGAAAGGGACCCCTAGGAGTTTTGTGCAATGGTGGGGTACTCCCTCATAAAAGAAGGTTGAGTCATGAATCTCGAGCGGTACGCCCTCTTACTTTCCCAGAGTCCTGAGCCAAAGGGGCGGGGGGGGGGGGGGGGGGGGGAATGGCAGTTCGCAGAGCAGCAACTCGCTAAGAACTCCTTGTTCACCACGTCTCGGGAGCATAAAGTTGCATCTTACTGCTGAAGCTGCATCCTCTGCCAAAGGTAAAAAAAAAGGCACGGCAGCCTCGTCCTGGGGGATGCAGAAAGGTGAGAAACGTTCGCTTTTGCCCAGAGAGGAGGACACACCCGCTGCCTCATTGTCCATCAGGTTATTCTATGGGTTCCAACTGGAGTAGAGTCGCACTCTAGATTAGAGGGGCTCGACCATGAGGTCAGTGAGCAAGTCTGGAGCTCGGTTGGTCTGTCATGCTGCCAGAGACTCTCAACAAGACCGACCTACAACCAAAGCGTTTAATCTCTCCCAGACAGTGGTATTCTTAGGTGTGGGAGCTTGCGTTCATTAAATCAAAGCACAAAGCTTAACTGAGAAGAATTTCAATATTATACAAGAATACTGGAGCATGGTTTTTAATGAATTATTGAGACCCTATTTACAGCGCAGCTTTGATGATTCAGCTGCTCTCCAATAAAGCGTTTACAGCACGAACTGGGACATGTAACTGAGCACCAGTATGGGTCAGCATGCAACCACAGGTGACAGGCCTAGGGTACCTATCAGCAGGGAAGTGCACCGAGAATGATGTCCCAAGGAAACATTAATCAAGGCACGTTGATGGACGATATTGCGTAGATCCCACCTCAGAGTTAAAGGCGAGATCTGACCACCATCAAACACTCAGTCAACTGGCAATATTCAGTCCAGGAACTGTACTCAGGACTAATTATCAGTGGAAACATGCGCAAAATGCATACCGATGTTTTTAATATGAATATAGCAATATTTTTGTATTTTCATGAAGAAAAAAAAAGACATTTAATCATGAGACAGAGGAAAGGCATGCAGGATTTTATAAATGGACATACAGAATGAGCACTCGAGGAAAATCACGAAACAGATCTTAATGTCAAAAGGTTGAAAGGACGAGGTACTGGCGATGCTGCACATCTGCAATTAGGACGGCGCGAGTTTCGGAGCGGAATGCGGCTATGTTAGTGTCTTTCGTACGCATCTGTCCGGAACACGGGCGAAACACGCAAACTCATCTGCACAGATGCCGAGCAAACTACCCGCGACAGCCCCCGGCTGTCCAGAGAGGGGGTGGCACAGCTGAGGACATGTCAATCGACCTCCATCTCTGATGTCCCGCAGACCAGCTGCTCACCTGCCCCCAACCCAAGGACTTTGCTGCCCTCCCCTCATTGTGAGTCTAATGAGCCAAACACATGGCACTCGGGACACCCCCCGCTTCCCCCCCCCCTGCACTGGCCATATCGTGCCCACTTACGGTGCAGATGCTCGGATGTGTAGTAATAGACGTCCTCGTAGCCTTCCTGATACTCCTCCTCCGGCCGATACCTCTTCCCTTTGTGCCGCCTGGACCACCTGATCTGCCGGACGAAGCCAAAGAAACGGTCCATGGCCGGCGGGGCAAGTGCGGGCGCTCGTGTGCCTGTGCGTAACAGCTCACGCCACCAAGCCAAGTGCAGTATCTTCGCCTGGTCGTAGTATCTGAAATCCCCCCCTCCCTCCCCCCCCTCCCTCCCTCCCCGCGCTAGCTTCCTGTCCCAGTCGTGTGTCGCAAAGCCCCGCTCCGTCCGTACCGGCTGTCTCTACCAGCCATCACACCAGAAACAGAGGTATGGATAAACAAACGGATCCTCCTCCTTTATACAGAGTTTAACGGGGCTCTCAGCGAGACCAGGAATCCCAGCAACGGCTGGTTTGTGTTTTTTTTTTTTTTACTGCCCATGCAGTCACCAGCAAACCTGCTCTTCCCTTTCGCCCCCTCTACCTCCCTCTCCCTCTCTCCCTCGCTCCCTCTCCTTCCCTCCCTCTCTCTCTCTCCCGTTCCATCTCCCTGCTTTAGTCATTCCACTTCAGAAGGGGAGAGGTGGGGTTTAGAGAGAGGAGAGAGCGCCAGAACACAAGAGAGCGAGAGATCAGAAGCACATGTAGGTGGGAATACGACTCCTTTCTACCTACTGCGCCAGGACAGAACCCGGCCAAAAGGATTCCAGGGCACATAGTTACACTGCAGACATCCAGGGATGAGCTCTTTGCCTGGGAGGTTAGACACAGTCTTTTCTGGGTCTGCTTTCCACCGGCAGCTATGATTCCACACTATCATCTTTAAAAAGTGGGAGGTTGTGCTAATTGAAGTAGATGAGGATGTCAGTGACAGTTCTACCACAGGGTGATCCATCAAACCAGGTCAAAGTGTCCACCCACCCATGGCACAACCTCTATTTTACTAAGGAAGCGTCTGCTTATCTGCTAGCGCTACCAACCCACGTTGCAGACACGCAGGAGGCGTCGCATGCCTACCAGATCACAATACGCAGGTGTTGCGCTCAAAAACGGTGCTTCCCTTTAAGCATCCTCGGCCGAGGAATGCCAGGCATCTCCGGGAACTGGTTGTTTGTAAAGAATCGCGACTCATAAATTGGACATGCGCGACTGAGATAGACGAGCCCAGACAGGAAATGACAACCTTGCTCCAGGCTTAGTTCAGGTACCCAAAATAACATTAGAAAGGGCATCTTTTAGAGACCGAAACTGTGACTAGCACCAGCATGGGGAAAATATCAGCCCCGCTCCATGTATTCATTTGCATTGATGTCACTGTGTCTGCAGTGAATGGAAGCGGATCTTAAGATGGCTCATATTTGGCAAGCAAACCACATAAACACAGTAACCCCCAAAACCAGCTCCGTGAAACGGGAGGGCAGGAGACGGCCATGTTTACTGATTCAGCAGCGAACTGGGGAATCCAGAAAACAATCAATGAGCTGATCAACAGAACCCAGACAGAGGAAACAACTAAATTTAGATTTAATTGCCATTTTACGCTTCTTAGTTGTGACTCATACTTTCTATTACAAAGTTATTTAATCAAAGTCGAGAGATGTGATGCCACTGGAATGTGAAGGGATCACACTGACCATGACAGATGAGGGAAGAGAAGAGAGATGATGGTCTGTTAAAGAATGAAACTTTGGATCTGAATCAAGGTCATGGCCTCAGAATTTTCTCACTTCACTGAGCCATCGAGAAACTACGGAAATTCAAAATCATACTTATAAAAAGCACAAAATTGTGATTCGCAAGTCTTATAGGGTGCTTTTGAAAGATGGCAGACATGCCACCTCCCCCCGCCCATCAAGAAACAGTCACCTGACCACGACAGCCATAACATCACCAAGAACAAGATGGCGTCCCTCCCCGAGGTCAAATAGACAGATAAACAGCAAAACAGTCTAAGGGCGCACTAGTCATTTCAAGAGCAGCTACTCTGCACTGCACTGAGGTCTTCCTGCACTGCACTGAGGTCTTCCTGCACTGCACTGAAGTCTTCCTGCACTGCACTGAAGTCTTCCTGCACTGCACTGAGGACTTCCTACACTGCATTGACGTCTTCCTGCACTGCACTGACGTCTTCCTGCACTGCACTGATGTCTTCCTGCACTGCACTGAGGTCTTCCTACACTGCACTGACGTCTTCCTGCACTGCACTGAGGTCTTCCTGCACTGCATTGAGGTCTTCCTGCACTGCACTGAGGTCTTCCTGCACTGGGCATGCTCTTCCCTGCCAGAGACGCGCATAATAATAAAGCAAACGGTCACAGTAATGATGGATCTGCTTATAAACAATGTGATCATTGTCTCCGGCCCACTGACAGCCAATAATGAATGAGCCACAGTGACTCAAGGGCACGGAGCTGCAAGCGCAGCCATCAGAAGTTTCAAGCTGTTATTCTTAGCAGCTCTGATTGGCTCTAATTAGGCAGAGCGGCTTTGGATTCTGACCAGGCAGGTTCTTACTGGACACTACAGTCTGAACATGCATCCATAACGCTGTGGCCTTATTCCTCTTCCGGTTGTCTGTTTTCTGACACAGGGGCGGCTTGATAGTCTTAATCAAATGTTTAAATCATGCTTGGTGATAAATTATTTATGGAAATTAATTTCACTTTCATCGCCCGCCTCTCGTAGGAAATAAAATTGAAAAATGTAGCATTAGCATGACTGAAGCGATGACGCCGATGTTTAGCGCTCGTCAGGTCCGCTGGGGTGGGCGGAGGGGGCGGATGGATAGGTGGCGAAACCAAACACCCTCCCTGCCGCTGAGACTGAAATAACCACCATGGATGACTATCAGGTGAGCCAGGCTGTAGAGGGTCATACTGGGAGTGAGGCTAGGGAAGTTCGTCCTAGGCATTCTGCAACAAAGAAAGTCATTGAAGAACCTCAGGCTACAGAAGGAACTCCAGGTCCCAAGAGCAGCTAGAGGCCATGGACTAACCCTAGGCCACAGGAAGAGAGATTCTCTCCTCCTTATCTCCTAAGCCCACAGAATCCACGAAGCAGATACTGAGAGGCGTTGAGAGTTATGGCTGTGAGGGACTTCCTTCCAAAATATTTCATCCTTCGCATGATTTATGCATCAACTCCTCAACTCCTTCTTCCAGCGTTATGTAACCGACCCACATGTAGGTAGCTTCTCTCCCCATTGCCTGGTACCATGTCCATGGTTGTAGGAGAAACCAGGAAGCGGCAACATTAAGTCGATTTATTTTGAAGTGTGGAAATGAAACAGCACGTTTGGTCGCATCCAGCTCCAGTCAGCCCCTAAATGAATTCCAATTTCAATCTGGCCAGCATGAAGGAAGACCTCATTTGAATTCCTTGACAGTGTTTGTGGAGCAGACGTTAGCGCTTAGCTGTGGAAACGTGCTCAGCGCCTCATTATCTGGAGGAAGCTGCACTCCTGGTTTCCAGCTCGGCACGGGCTAAAGGCTTCAGAATGAAGTTTCTGATTTCGCTCTCTCTCTCTCTCTCTCTCCCCCCCATAATTTTTTTCACCCCACCAGGTGTAATCATCAGGTATGCACAGAAAATGCATCGCCCAATCTTAGCTTTTCCACAGACGTGATGACTGTCAGATCTAGAAGCGGTCTAGCCGTGGGGAGTCCGCAGGCCTTACATTCCCGGGGCTGTGCTCTCTCAGATTTCCCCTGTTACTGCAGAAATTTTGAATACTGGGTCGGTCCAACCCATGCAGTCGAAGTTTCTTAGGTGTGATACTTGTTTAAAACAGCATCACAGAGTGTCTGGAAAGCAAGTGTGTCTAAAATGAAAACTGTGCACGGGTCACATGTGGCCTATCCTCTCACTCGAACCACTGCAATGTTGCAATGTGTTGTGGGCACCAGTATATGCATCGAACAGTACTTGTATATGGTCTATCATACCGCATCATCACTGGGCCCAGAAGCTACACAAATTAACATAGCAATGACGTCTGTTTGGTATTGGCAGCTCGTTCCCATGACGTCGCCCACAGGCCCCGCGTCATGTGAGGAGGGCAGGGTTTAGCGCCTCAACGACGTCAATCCCTGGAATCACACCATTGCAGCTGTGACGGTCCCCTCCTCAGCAAATGCAAGGCGACCTTTTGCCTGAAGTGACTTGTAGGCTATGCCCCGCCCCCGCCAGCCGATTGGCTGAGACTGTTTATTGACACGGTGTAAATAGCCCAGGAGCGCGGCGGCAAAGATGGCGGCATAATGAAACAGAGGGCCGAGAATAATCTTCTACAGTATCAGTCCATGAGGCAGGGGAGGTCTGTGAGGGTGGCAATCACAGGCCAGTGGAATCACAGAGCCTGATCCTTGACCTCAGGGGTATGTTGTGTGAGTAGGACCTCTAACCTCTCAGGAATACCTCACGAGAGTGAAGATGTCAGACCACAACACAGGCACAATCCTGAAGCACTGTCCACTGAATGACATGCAAGATGCGCATTTTTTTTTTTGGGATCAAGATGGACGTCATGTAAGAATTTTACTGTTTACGAGTACATTAAGGACAAGGCGGGGATCTTAATTGTTTGGCATTTTAATAATGCTTATTAAATCCATACTAACAGACGGAGACTTAAAATCTCTCGACAGAAATTCAAAGGTCACACACTCTTAAATAAACTGCTTGTCAGGACTTTTACTTGTCAAGCTAACTCCACATCTGATGTGTGTTCCTTAAGGTGGATCTCCTCGTACTACTCCATGATCTGCATTAAGGTCTCTTCAAGACCCTCTTTTCCCTTTAGGGCACCCTTAAGATCTCTATCTCTCTAAAGCTTATGGGTTCCAAGCCCTTCCCCCGGCTGTCTGCGCCCGCCGGTCCATAACACTGCACTGAGAAGCCCCAACCTGACCCCATTAGCTGCAGGAGCGGCACAGCACAAAATACAGCCCCCAGTAAATCACTAACAACACTGAGAATGGCCGACTCCCAGCTTGCGAATATTTGTAGGCTAACTTGGGTTATGGGAGAAATTAATGAGCATACAGGGTGGAAAAAAACCACCCAAGTAAGATTAGAGGTGCCTGCTGGTCAACTTCTACAGACCCAGACGGCTGAGCATGGCGTCTCAATGAATCCAATTAGCATAATGTGATCACCGACATAGGGTGGAGATCAGAGAGGTGACCAATCAGATTGTAGAGGAGGTGGGTCTAAGCATCTAGAGGAGGCGGGACCAAGACATTTGACTGGTCCACATAGAGGCGGTATCAAACTCCCACGAGTCATTAGGTGAGCCAGACACATTTTAGGTCGCTGCTAGAATTCAGAAAACCATGAGAAGATAAAATTAGTGTTGTGCGTCACACAAAATTATGAATCACGAAGACAATTTATAAGACATCTATGAGAAGCATTCCTGACACAATGGTTCACAGAATCACACGACAGAAGATACAGGAAGGACAGGATAGATATATTGTGTGTTGAGATTTTTTTTTCCCCCATAGAAGCAACAGGGCTTGAGACTTTTGCAAGTAAGAGAAGATCCTGTAACTCAGTGCAGTTTGGGGGAAGTTTGTAAAGTTCAATTTCTTTAATTATGAAAAGTAAAATTTTGCATTGAAGAAAACCCGATTTTTGTTTGTGGATGCTGTCAATGATAGTTCTTAGAAAGAAAATCGAAGTCGGCAAAAATCGGTATCGGCCAGTCACACTTGCAAAAAAAAAATAAAAAATTGGAAATCGTAATCGGCCAAGAAAATTTCAATCGGTGCATCTGTAGTGCTTACCACGGCACAGACGGAGAGTCAAGCTTCCAATTCAGCGGACGGATCTGGGTCAGACTTCACGACTAACAAATGCTTGCAACATTAAAACAGAAGTCAAGCAAGCTCATTTAAGCACGGATAAGACATTAAAATTGGATGAAACACTTTGGCATTGCGTAGTGTTGGCGAGTCACCATTTTGCTGATTTAAAAATCATAAATGAGCAAAACCGCAAAATAACGTCATTCATTCATTTCACAAATAAAGGAGAGAACGCCGGTTTAAACGACCACCCAGTTGACAGGGGTCTCTGGCGAATCGAGTGGACGTCCAAGTCTCAGGCCACCCGGGGTGATGTAATGCGGGGGGAAGGGCTGTTTTTCAGCGCTGTTGATTTGAGGACCAGACCACTCAGAGGGTCAATTTGGCCTTGTTAAAGCTCCAGGCACATTGATTGGTGCCGACAAGGTAAATCACACAGCTGAAACGCACTGTCGTGGTGAGAACCGCTTACGGCTATGAGAGAGCGATGGAGACGAATAACGTGAGGCCGCCACAAACTGGAGATGGGGCACAAACAACTGACCATAACACTGAATTTCATTTGAGTAGGTTACATACAAAAGGAACTTACTATATTTACCCATTTATGCAGTAGATTTTGGGAAAAATAACCTCATCTGAAACTTTTCAAATGCAATAGATCTATGCTAAAAATGTTTAAAAAGAAGTATAAGCGGAAGATGAGTTTTACGGTAACAGCTTCCCCTATGCTGGAATAAGTGAAGCCCATTAATCCCCATGGCAGCCGCTAGAATGCGATGAAACGCACGTTACTGAAAACAACAGTGCCCAGGCCTAAATTGGCACAGGCTGGAAGTTTCCAGCTGTGACTGCGGAGGCGCTAAGAGCCACACGCGTCGCTCAAGCCGCACACGCCGGCTGCAGGGCCCCTGCTCCTCGATGGCTGCGCTAAATCACGGGAGCCTGCGATCTAGGCTGCTCTCCATCTCAGAGATGCTGAAAGGCCAGTTCTTAACCCAAAAGTTACTCACAGGGCAGCGAGTGGAAGGTAATGAAAAGGGGCAGCTTGACGGTGCCCCAGGCCCAGGCCTGGTTTACTACTTCTAGGTCACTGTTCAGTTACGCTTTACTACTTCTAGGTCAACGTCTTGTGTTCCTCGTGTCACCAGTGCTGACACGATGCTGTATTACTGACGATTCCCTCGCCCTCTGTCCGTCCTCCAGGAACCCAACAAAATAAGCCTGGATAAAAGGAGAGACAGCAGGTCTATTTCATGAAAAACACGTCGACTACCATCCCGGCGAAATCACTGATCCGAGCGCGACGCCCATCTTCCTAAAACTTCACCGAATACAAATTAAGCTTCATTGTCAAAATCTATCACGTTTAATTAGATACAGCACATTTTTATACGGTTATGATAAACAGCAGTCGGCATCGCCGTCATTTATGCTGCGAGCCTTAGGGAGCATTTCCCACGTCAGAACACAGGATCGTACAAAGACGCGGCACAGAAACCAGCAGGCAGGCACACCGAGGGAAGCCACAGGTCACAGGTACAGGGACACAAACTCATCAGGGGTGAGAAAGGTGACAAGGATGCAAGTGCCCGTATGAAGCCAGGAGCTTCTTTGTTTAGTTTGTCATTTAATCACTGAAGACCCTGCCCTGCCCGACCCTGATCACCCCCCAATGTTAAAAACTACACGAATCACACAATGACCAATCTTGGGTTCGAGGGTTCGAATGTTGTATCCGTGATATTTGGGGTGGAGCAAGAACATCAGTGGCAAAGTGAGACCCATCCCACGATTCACTGTGTCCCAAGTTCGTTCTTAGGAGGGAAGTTAGCAAGACTGCTCTTGCCAAGACCACAAGTGTGATCTTCACATTCTTGGTATTGAGAATGACCACTTGAGTTTATTCCAGGCATCGCAGGACACAAGGGGGCCAAACACCCTGAACGGGATGCCAGTCCGTCACAGGACACATGCAAAAGTACATCCACACACCATGAACAATTCAGAGAGATCAACTCAACTCACTGCCTATCTTTGGAAATCAGACTTCTCAGAGGTAACCCATGCAAACCCCGGGCATATGACGGGAGCCATTCTGCCCCCCCAGGACAAAAATATTAGGAATGAAACCATGAGAGTCCAGGCATTCAAGGAGGAGTAATACCCAGAAAATGCTCTTAATCAACAGATGCACAAAGCAAGCTGTATGGTGAGAGAAAGCAGGGGAATTATGTGAACCATCCAATTACCCATCTTCTATACTCACTTGTCCCGTGCAGGATCATGGGAATCCGGAGCCTATTGCAGAAGCTACAGGCATAAGATGCGAAATAACCCAGGATGGGCCGCCAACCCACTGCAGACTCCACAGCTATTTTACAAAAACATAAAATAACCTATTTTCTTACAGGGAGCCAGCCATAATGTGTCCTCTGAGCATAAGTCAGTAAAACGACATAAATTTGTGGAATATGAAACTTCATGCACTTAGTTAAATGCATCATAAAGCTAGTATGAGTCCCCTTATACTGGATTATGTTTTATGTAAAATGGCTGAAAATTCTCTTCAATGAAACCCAATGGTTTCTCCCAGTCAGGACATTGAGGGCAGCTCGGGACAGCTGGTAGAGCAAAACATTGCAGACAGGGGACAGAGCTGTCTCAGCTGGACGGTACCAATCAGGGAGCGCGTAGGGGTACCTGCTGCCGGTCTCAGCTGGACGGTACCAATCAGGGAGCGCGTAGGGGTAGCTGCTGCCGGTCTCAGCTGGACGGTACCAATCAGGGAGCGCGTAGGGGTACCTGCTACCGGTCTCAGCTGGACGGTACCAATCAGGGAGCGCGTAGGGGTACCTGCTGCCGGTCTCAGCTGGACGGTACCAATCAGGGAGCGCGTAGGGGTACCTGCTACCGGTCTCAGCTGGACGGTACCAATCAGGGAGCGCGTAGGGGTACCTGCTGCTGGTCTCAGCTGGACTGTACCAATCAGGGAGTGCATAGGGTATCGGCTGCTGTCTCAACTGGACTGTACCAACTGGGGAGTGTGTATGGTATCTGCCGATGTCTCAGCTGGACTGTACCAACTGGGGAGTGCGTATGGTATCTGCCACTGTCTCAGCTGGACTGCACCAACTGGGAAGTGCATAGGGGGACTTGCTTCTGTCTCAGCTGGATAATGCCAACAAGAGACATGAAGAAGAGGGAGGGTTCTGCCAGTGTCTCATCTGCAATAATAAACACAAGTATCCCTGTCGGCATGCTGGCGAGTCAAACAAGCGGGACAGCGAATGCAGGCGGGGGCCGTCACCGCTTCTCCTTAGTGTGGAAGGCAAAGCAGAACGTCCAGCTGAGAGGGACTCTAGACCAATAAACGCACAGGAAACCATGCAATTTCATTCCTCTAGGGCCACCATGCAATTTTTTTCATGATAAGTACATCCAACATACAACTAGTAAAATACATTTTGTCCTTCTGCCTGTCAGTGTGTTATATCACTACTTTCTGGGTGATGTGGACCAAGCTCATGTATTAGCGATGGGATTCGCCAATCATTTCCCAGGCAAACCAAGGCTCCACCCCAGACACAATGATGCCCACCAATCACAATCTCCAAGACGAACAGCCCCTCCCCCTCATCTAACAAACGTGACGGCATTCAGCATTAGTCATGAAATGCAGGACAACTAAAATATTGCACTAAATCGCTCCTCAAAAAGTCCATTATTACTGCTTATGTTGAAACATTTAAACTGTTTGCTCAGTTGCATGAAGACACTCATTATTCTTGACCTTGATGATGAACTCTGGATGTTCGTCGAACTCACTGGAAAATTATTTGAGCGAACGGCATTTTCGGTGCAATGTTCTGTGATAATTCAAGGGGCCCCACGGTCAGGAAAGCTAAATGTCAAACAGAGAGGGGAAAACAGATATCCAATCACTCACCGAAACACCAGTCGTGATTTTTCAAAGGAGAAAATAATCTTTAATTAGGTTCCAACCAGTTACGGGCCATTTTCATGAACACCCCCACTGAGTAATCTAGCCTCCTTAATTAGCCATCACAATACACCTTGTTGCAATTAAAATGTCAGCAATGACGAGCTACTTGGGGTCAAAGGTCAGAGTGTTGATGTCAAAGCAGACCGTGGTAGAACCGAAGATACACACACTGGGCTGAAATTGCCTGTCCCTGCAGTGGGGGGGCGTGAGTCAGTGCATCTGTTCAGACAATAAGCTTCATGATTGCCACAATGATATATTTATCCTGACAAAAGCAGAAAATGGAGAATAAAATATATTAATGGGGGGGGGGGGGGGGGGCTGGCAGCTGACGAACAAACACTCACATAAATCTCAGGCGGCATATCAAATCACCTCCACAAAAACGTGCGAGTCACACCAGCCGCATTCCTTCAAGTGCCATGAATTATGCACAGCTGAAAATAATTGTATATTTAAGGGACATTTACTTAACCAATTCTGACAGACCTCTGATGGATATGATGCAATTATTATTTTTTTTTTTTGGGCAGCATATACCAATGTATATTTCTGTTGGCCCTTTCAGAGCCGTCAAATGCAAAAAAATTAATAAAAAAATAATAAAAAAATAAATAAATAATCGCGGATGAATATTCAGCCTCTCAGGTTCTTTCATGTTACACTTCACAGCCGCTGCATGGTTGCGGGTTCTGTTGATCTGAGCCATTCAATTAGTAAGGTGTGAATCACTAATGAACACAGACATGCAAATGTTTCCATTATGCATTTATCTATTATAATCATTTTAAATACATGGCAAAAATGTGTCTTCTGTAACTTTCATTTGTGTGGTTATTTGCATCCAAATATGTGCACTTTCTGTATTTTTAAAAAAAGTTAAAAATACAACCATGTTCTGGAATGAATTCCGGAATGTTCCATTTCTGAAGCAAGAGGTGTAACCCGAGGCTTTCTTTTTAATGCTTTTCCTATTTAGTTTACTTCATTTTCTGTCTCAGCGTGGTCCTTGCGTGTCTCTACCCAATGGCTGTAAAAATAAATACATACGGATGGCAGGGCGGCTCAGCGGGTTGCCTGACTACCTCACATTTCCCGCGACGGTGTTCGACTCCCACCTCCTCTCTACCCGCGTGGCGTTTGCATGCGCTGCCTGTGTTGCGTGGGGTTTCTCCCACAGTCCAAAGATGTGCGGGTAGGTTAATTGGCAACTCTAAAATTACCGCTGGTGTATATGCTCCCTGCGATGGCAATGGCTTTTGGCACAGGCTCCAGGAACTGAGCCCAAGATAAGCAGTTAGAAGATGGATGAAGGTCGGTGAGAAAACCCAACCGAGAGTAGATATAAGGTGAGGAAACCAACACGAGAGGCTCCTGCTTGACGTGTCACTATATGCGATTACACTTTTGAATTACAGTTCATTTTTCATGTTGCCTTTGAACGACAAACTACAAGATTGCACAGAAAGGACTGAGAAAAATTTATCAGCTCACACCTGGTTGACAGACAAGGAATTGCTGTCTAAGGCATTTTTCACAGAGCATAAGATCCGTGGTAGAGCTCAGGTGACTGGTGAAGACTGTATCACATCCTGGAAATACTTGCCGTGGCAGGAAAAAATGAGGTGAAGATGATATTTCAAAACCATGATACGGCGAGTTAATAGTTTATTTCACTTCACTCTGCCATATTTCCTATTTCAACCATCCGTGCCATGTATTTACTTCATACATTTATAATTGTCGTATCTTCAGTTTCAGCCATTTCATATTTATTCCACAAAAACACCTCCCTACAGTGCCTAGTCATATGCCTGCTTTGATGTTTTGCGAGTGTCTTGTTTTGTGCCGTCTAACTGTTAGATGTCGTGTTACTGACTGGATAGTACAAGTAAGAATTCCTACATACTGATGTTCGGAAGGCAAACAAAGAATCTTGAATCTTTAGTAGCTAATTAATGAAACAATCAAGGTACAACCAAAAAAAAAATGCATATCACCACAACGCACACTGTGCCATCAAAATCGCTCACTGCAGGAATCGTGTGGGGTTCAGCTCTGCAGTTCATGTTGCCACTCGTCTGTCCGTCAAAAACAATGTGAAGTACGATATGAGCACATTATCTTTCTGCTCAGAAATCCATAGCTCCTGGAGATTGATGAGCTGTGCACTACAGCAAGAAGGAGTATGGAATACTGATCTTTGGGGTTCAGTTTAAATAAACTAGCCGCTCAGGTGTCAGGCTCACATCTGATGGTCTGTTTTGACTTGCACTTCGGATTTAACCCTTTCATGCATGATGTCCACACACACACAGATGATTTAAGATGATTTCAGATAAAACGTTAATGAACCAAACATCACATAAACACACGGTACGTCTTCCACAGACGGGGACAGTTCCATAACCACATTCAGAAAAAAGTTTTGTTTTTTGTTTAGATCAAAATTTTGTTCGCTCACTAATAAATGGTTAATTTTCGCCTCCCCCCCCCCCCCCCACCAGGAGAACCTTGCATTGTTAGTGTGCTATTGCTTCTTGTTGATGTCATTCTATTGGAGATGGTTGCTCAGGAAACAGACAGGCTGAGGTGCCGTTAACCATTCAGGCTTCTGCCAAAACAGGCTAACAACCCTGCCACTCACATTCACTGCGGTTCCCACCCTAAGCCATGTTAGCTGTAATTACAGGCAGGCAGCCCCAGCTGAAAGTCTTCAGTAC
Organism: Brienomyrus brachyistius; assembly: GCF_023856365.1. NCBI lineage: Eukaryota > Metazoa > Chordata > Actinopteri > Osteoglossiformes > Mormyridae > Brienomyrus > Brienomyrus brachyistius. The sequence goes on from NC_064535.1 coordinate 22,517,638, forward strand.
ATGACCCTAAGCATGCTGGGATGCGTATGCCGGGAATCGGCTACAATTACTAAAACCAGGTGCCAGTGTAACCCTCGTCCAGGTCATTAGGGCATGAATATTGATTGCTGGTGGCATGCAGACCTTTAAGGGAACAGTAAAGGACAAACAGCTCTTGGCCTCAAACCTAACCCCAACTGGTGCTCTCAATAAGTATGAAGCTGATCCGTGGCTTTTGCTGGGTCTCGGATGTTTGCTAAATTTCCCCGGGCAGGTGGATACCGACGCCACTGAATGGAATATGAACGAGATGGAGGACACACACGCACACAGACACACACGCACACACAGACACACAGGTTTGCAATTATATCATTCACAGACCTTTGTGGGAACCTGAAAAATGGTCCCTACAACATCAAAGTAACAGGTTATTAAATTGTGGGGAACATTTGTTCTGCAAAATGTAATTAATATAAACATAATACACACACACACTCGCGCACACAAGTGAATAGGTTTAGCTTGAACAGGAAGCTCATCATGTTGAATTAGCCTGAACTTACCTTTACCCTCACTGCTGTGCTATGCATCTGAGGTAATAACAATGTTTAATTTTGGGGAGGGGGGGAAGCAAAATTAATAAAACGTGTAAATTGTGTTGCCGTTTCCCTCTCAACATAATCGTAGTCAATGGAACTCTGTTAGCCAGTCACTGGGCAGCTGTAAATGACTCCAATACAATGCAGCAGGAAAATACCTGTGACAGACAAAAGAAAGGTGGTCAAAGATCACATGCTAAGGACACCGGTGTGGGCCTGAGCCATAAGGAAACCGAGCTTAGCAAGGCAAAACCACCTCCCTGCTTAAAGCTTTGCTGGCTAGCGCAGCCTCTCGAGCGAGCATATCATTTCTCCACAAGAGGCACCAGAGAGCAGCGAGCCATCTGCCAATAAAGTGTACAATGAGACAGAGGAATAAAACCCTTCCCTCGTTTCCTGTCAGCTGTGTTTTGACGGCTGATCACCACAGTGCACCTCCGAATTTATCAGGGAGTAAAACAGCTTCTTACATGAGGCTTCGAAACACTTGTGGTGCAGGTCATCGATCCCCATCTTTGTAAATACATCATGCAGATGTTTCACGGCAGAAATTGTCAGGATGAAAGGAAAAAGAATCAGCCGTGTTCTGAGTCTCTGCAGTCTGATGTTAAATCGTATAAGTGAAGATACCCATCTGGCCTCCATATTTAGGTGACATGATCGTTTACTTTAATTGCTTCCAATGGCTTTACCTGGTCAGGGTCACATATAATATTACAAATAAAATTAAATAGCAGAAAAAATGAATTTCAAGTAATCCCAACTGACAAGTATACAGACTTGTTAGCTAACCACTCTAATCATAAAATTCGTTGATTGTCAACATGATCTTGTCACTTGAGGAAATTTGTAACATTAGTATTACTAATATGAATATATCAATTGTATTTTTTTTGTATTCCTCCCTTGGAATGGATCAATACATTTCTCATCTATTTCAAAGTCCTTTAATCACTTGTAACTCTATTTAGCTTCATCGGTCTGTTGTAAACCAGGTGAAGGGTCATCACTATGGACCTGTGTCACATAGCTAGATTTGTTTGGTAGCTAGATAACTTGTCGGACCAGAGGAATTGCAGCTGAAATGGACATTATCTTCTGGGATATGCATCTCCCTCACTGAGGCCGATGTGATGCATGTCTTAGATACATACAAAGTAACTGCTCATACGATACGATGTGATTCATCCCTATTACAATGCAGTGCAATTCCACACAATCGAATTCAACGCAATACGATGCCATGCAAAATAATGTGGTATTATGCAATTAAATATGGTACAAATAGTTTGATTTTATTTCTTTGGCTCTTCTTATGCATATAGCAAATTATAAATTAACTTAAAAGTGCCATGTTTACGTAATAGATTTGTGCCTCTAGTACTATAACTCAGTGAGCATTATATGGTACCGATGCAACGGAACTTTGATACAATGCATCCCAAGTTCTCAAATTATATCCAGTGCAGACATTTTTTTTACTGGGCAATCAGACTATGAACTTCTATGCTGGTCCACCAGTGTGAATTAGTGAATCTTAAAATCCTTCTTTCACTTGTATTTAGCACAGACCACGTAAAATCTGATAAGTTCTCTTGCTAACATGAATATCCAGCTTTATGAAAGGAGCTCAAGGCCTCCAAAATCCCAGTCTGGCTCAGACATTTCAGGCTGCAATTCTAACATGCCAGAGGAGGGCTAGGGCCGGTCACCGGCTGCCCCCCCTCTGGTGATACATGCATCCAAGGGGGTCGGTGGTCTTTGTCTTTGAGTTGTTTGACACACAGTTAGCCTGACACCCTGGCCACCAAGTCAACCCATTCCCAAAGAAGGAGAAGGGGGTGGTTTTTAGGTCGTGCGGGGTTTGTAAGTGTCGTAGCTTTTCAGTCTATCCTGTAATGGTTTTTAAAATCAACCCATCACCCTCCGTCAGGATGATTTAACAGTTGCCACTTCACATGTCAGTGAACCCCAGCGTCCCCAGAAAATGTGACCACCATGCGGTATGAAGAACTGACAGACTGACAAAGGGGGGGGGGCAAAGTACTGCAAGCGTGAAATAGCAACTAAAAAGGACGCAGGTCAAAGACTCAAGCCCAGAGTGGCTTGTGATTGAAACACAAGTTCTAGAATCTAACCAATGACCTCGATTTATCTGACTCACATGGCATGGAACATTTCCAGAATGTTCATCACAGAGCACTGACGTATCACTGCGATATCACTGCAGGACAACCTGCATGCTGAAAGTAATGTAAACCCATAGGAGCTAACTAACCAACAGGTCATCTGAGAACATCTGCCTATCCAACAGGTGGCTAGCAATGAACTGGTTTAAAGACGAACGCATCCCTTCAGTGGATCGAAAGCAAGACACTGAGCAAGAAACTGGCCCAATCAAACAGTTGGTCCTAGACATATCGTAAATGCACTAAAACATATTTAACTTGCTCATGGGCCTTTAACATCTTGGCATGTTTGATTAACCACTGTGCCACCTGCTGGCCCAAAGGTGTCAGCTTTTGATTAAAGTCTATTCCAGTCAAAAGGGACAAGAAAGGCAGCAGGAAAAAAAAGACCACTGGACACAGGAGTAATGCTAACAGGGGCAACATCAAATAAGCAATTGAAAGATAAAAGAGCCTATAAAAAAAGGTTGAATTGGCTTTAGGACAGGAATGACCCAGAGAGCAGCCAATCAAATCAAATAACAGAACCTAGGCTCATTCTGTCCCATGCAGGCAGCCCTATTACGGTTTCCGAAGGCAAAAGACTTCACGTACCTCTTACGCATTCAGCTGGAATGCACAGAAAATACACTGCAACATGCATTATTGTTTTTGAACTATAATGACTAAAGTTCAAAACTGAATGCAGTACAGTTCCCACCAAGTCATCTGCAGTGCAACCACCCCCGCCCGCAGTGCCATTAAATCAAACAAAAAAAAAAGGAAAGTGCACACAGAGAATAGCAAATAATACAAAAAAAAAACCCACACTGCTGTCCTCTAACTTTCCGGCCCTCAGACCTTCACCCAGCAGGAACTCGTGTGCAGTGTAGGGTGGATGATTGGTTTGAGTACAAGCCCATGCCCAGATGACAGCCCGTACACCGCAAGAAGTGAGGTACAAAAGGTATATAACAGGAACGAACGCCAGGTGTTGGATATGCATGACATGCTATTACTTCTAGATAAAGGACTTAACTTGAGCAGCAAACAGTTCCCAGGGTACGGACTTCAAAGGTACAGTATAGTGTCAGAGTTCGCTTCGGTATACCAGTGACGTCGGAGGAACTTCCCTGAGATTCTCTATGGGTGACAGTTTTCGGTAGACAGACAGCTGTCATGGCAATTGGGGGACAAAAATAAACATTAGGCAGCATAATGGCCTGGGGGGAGTTAACACTCGCCGCCTCACATCTCCGGGGGGGGGGGGTGAAGTCTGAAATACACCCTGAACTCTGTGAGTGTGGAGTTCTCATATTTGTCCCCCGTGGTGTGCATGTTTTTCCTGGGCACTCTGGCATCCCTTGGTAGGCCGAAGCCCTGAGTTAGGTTACTTGGCATGGCTGGGTCACCCACTGGGAGTGTGGGTGCCCTGTGATGGGCAAGCACCCCATTCAGTCGTCCCCTAGCCTTCTGCCCAGTGCCACCTGGGATAGACTCCAGGCCTCACTGCAACCCAGGACTAGACAGACATTTGGAAGGTATATGCACCATTTGTGAAACTAAAGCTCACCATCTAGTGGTGTATTTAAGTACCACAACCAAATTCATATACCGCAAGCTCTACATACCACCAGTATACTAAGGAATATTTTTGTGAGTTTCGAGGAGGAACTGATCCAAGATCAGTAGTACGGCACATCTGGGACTGGCAGAATGAGTGTCCTTCATAGCAGCATCACCCTTGAAAACAGATTGTGATCAGCTGACAACAGGGACCCAAGGTAAGGAAAAGGGCAGCCTGACATAAAGAGCTGGATGCTTCTCTGACTGGAGATAACCATAAGAGGTTATTGTCAACTGCAATCCACTAGCAGCATCTCTAAAAATACCGGTCCAGCTCTATTGGTGGGGATATGAGGGTTTGACCATGTCCCTTCTGAACAAGGGCTCCCTCTACCAACTTCAATCGTGCCATTTCCTTGTTAAAGATGGTCAGTTTAGAGTTAAGAGTTTTAGTTCATGTTCACCCCTGGTCTTGGGCATGGTATGGCCGTTGCTGTTCCTGTGACCCTCTGCATGCTGCCTATCCAAGGCCTGTACCATTCTGAGTATTGGGCGGGGGGGGGGGGGGGTGCACCGACCCTGACAGTGACACAGCCGGTCAGCTCGAGGCGTTATCATGCTGGAGGAAATGCTTAGTCGGCAGCGTGGTGGAAAAGCAATTTCCTCACTTTTAATAGATGGAATAATAACCACCACCACCCCCCACCACCATGACAGCCCCCCCCCCCCAAACCCTCAGCCAGCACCCAGTTATCAAAACTCTTACGTTGTTCTTTGGGGCTGCAGATTCTGCATGTTCTCTTTGAGGAAGAGTTTATATATATATATATATATATATATATATATATATATATATATATATATATATATATATATATATATATATATATATATATATATATATAAATGTATATATGTGTGTGTGTGTGTGTGTGTGTGTGTGTGTGTGTGTGTGTGTGTGTGTGTAAAATATCAGCACATATCACTCATCCCCTGCCTCCAAATAGCCTAAATATTTGAAAAAGGTGAATCAGTAGAAAACATTACATCACCACCACATTCAGCAGGTACAGAAATTACTGCACGTGAACAATGGCCAACCTAAGTCCATAAGTGTAGGTTTTATATAGGGTAACTACAACATTCAATCTTCAGGTGCATGTTGGAAGTGCAAGCACGACCAGTGGGAAGCAGCTCCGTATCGATTATATGAGAGGCAGGAGTCATCAGTGGGGGTAAAGCCGCTGTACAGCGAGACTTAACGAGCTGAAGGAGGCTTACACAGCAGCTGCGGATGGAACGACAAGCATTCTCTCCTAGGGCAGCTCGCCCACAAATAAAAGCTTTTAATAACTGAAGTAGGTGCATAAATTTTGCTATTATTTCCAGCGAAAGGATCTTCAGAACAAGTCCCGATATTTTGTACCCTTGAGCATTTCCCACAACATCTTCGGCGCCCAGGTGCACTGAAAATCACCTACGTGTCCAGGTAACCTTTCCTGGCAAATCTACCTGGGCATCGTAGCTTTCTAGAAAGTTCACACACATTTTGTCAAGGGGATTTTTTTTTTTGACAGGTTTCATTTGCAAATCAAGAGCTGCAAGACTTAAACGTAAGTGGGGGGGGGGGGGGGGAGGGCGCCACCCTGCTGGTCGTGCATGAACCTGCCAGTCACTTCCTGCTAAGCAGGGACCACAGGTTAACCGAACGATCTAGACAACATATCTGAGTCAGCAACTAGCTTGACAAAAATGCTGAGTCTGGTTAGACCGTATTAATGGAAGGCAGAGCGATAGCCAGAAGCTGAGGCAGCCGCGTGCACCCCTGTCACTGCATTAAGATAATAACGTCAGAAGAAGTATATAAAAAAAAATGTGAGTCTTGCTGCCCCTCCCACATTAACAGCCTGAATCTTGTTTCTACCCCATCAAACAACTTCTCTACTGGGATCCACTTATGATTTGGACAAGGACCGGTCCCTGTAGCTCAAATCACCCAACTTACATGCTCAGGGTGTGACAGGCATAAAATTGGGATTCTCATTTACACTCAAAAGGGAAAAATAAAATGGCGGCACACTGCATAACGCAACATGTGACACCGGTCGCTACACCTTTAACATTCAAAGGAGGGCGGGGGCCAGAGGTCACTTCGGACGCAGGACGGGTTAAGGTCACTAAGGAAGAGTGGGCAGTGATCCAAACCACAGGGCAACCAGCTAAACACATCCTGCACTGGCCCCTGTCCAAGAATCCGGAAGCCAGAACACACACACTGAACCAAAGGGTTGAGGGGTTTTCCATACACTTTTTTTAAACGTTTGTTTTCTCAAGTATTAAAATGATCCTCCAGGTGAAATGAGTGCAAAAGGAAACATGCAAATCCTCCCAGCCGACAGTCTGGGTCCCTCCCGCAGGCAGTCAACACCACAAGCAAACTCGATCCTTGGTAGCACCCAAAATGAAGCCCTTTAAGCATTGGAGTCTGGGCCCAACCTTAGTAGAGTTTAAAAAAGTTCTGTACTACTGGGAAATATCTTGAAAAATGCCACCAATCACATCATGCAGGTCCCAACCAGCATGAGTTTTCTGGAGTGTGAAGTGCCCCACAGTGGAAACCTTAAATGTTTCCTCCTTTACTACAATGTAGTGGGGACCCTGCTTTCATTGCGCCTTCCGTTGATTAGAGGAGGCTCTGGACGCCATCTAAAAGGTCCAGGACGGCCATCACCTCTGCTCCCAAGCGCTGGCATTCCACGCCGCGGCCTCTTGACTTCGTGAATGACGCGCGAGAGCGCTCCTCAGCCAGCCCGCTGCAGCCAATCAAATGTCGGCAGAGTTAAAAGCCCCCAGAAGAGAGCGTACTTGAGATGTGTGAGGAAAGCCACAGTCAGAGGTCTCCATCTCGCGAAAGAAAAGGCAGATCCGACAAATGAGCGACGCTTCGTATCTGCCACAAGTTTGGTTTCTGACTCTGCGGAAATAGGCGATACTGCCACAGTGAAGGCCAGGGAGCAAAGCTCCATCTCCTCATCTGCTGGAGCCAGCACTTACACCCATGTCCCTCACCAAGAAGGATCTTCCCACATTTGTCTCAAAGATCACAGACATTTCTGGCGTTGGGAAAAATCAGGGGGTGCGTTCCGGCAGCATGGCAACCTGACTCCGCCCACAAACCATGGCCCCCAGGCACCTTGTGATGCAACCCCACGATGCCCTGACATTACCATGGCAACCAACACAGCAAGCTCGGCACTAGGTCACTACCTCACATAGGCAGCGTTCAAAGAAGCCATGTAGTAGGAAGAAAAAAAAAAACAGATACAGTATAATGCATCCTGACCACATCTGTAACCTTAAGCATCCCTACGCACATTCATGAATACAGAATTCTGAAAGACGACAAATATCCTTCACAAGCTGAACAAAAAAGAAACAAAAAGAGAAGTCACAAACACTGTAGGAGCGAGAGCAGCTCAGCCTTGAGAAGGAACAAAGCAAACTTGGAAGAACCACACAACACTGTCTTACACTGACTCTTAAAAAGAGACACAGCCGTCACTCAAATTAGAATCGGAATCTCAGATCTCCTTGCAGGTTGGCACAGCTTGCATTTCATCCCATACAGCCTCACAGATCTGTAATCTCTCTCCTAAAGGAGCCTGAGAAGTTTTGTAGGTGGTTCAACACCCGTCTCTCCTTCCTATCACTTTATTCCACGTTAACACATTTCTGACGCATTATTGTGACTCCCAGATACAAAGGGGACAGTCAAATTCACAGCGAGCTGGATACAGCACTTGGCTGCTCTGGTCACCCCTGCCCCAAGAAAACAGAAATCATACATACAAATAAAACCGTAAATAGCCAAGTAATGAATATTAAGCTTCTAATACTCGACTCGATGAGGATTGACAGACATGAACACACACAAAACATGTCAGCAGAGTCAGTTCCTAGACGACAAAGTATCTTATAGTTCTTATGAAAATGTCAGTGGGGTAGGTTTTGGGGATTGAACTGCGCATTTCAGCTGCACTTTAAAATCGCACACTCTAAACCGCATATTTTTTAGGAGAGTTTTCAGCTTAACGTACGACTTCCAGGATTTTTAGGGTAGTTTTACTTCAAAGCTTCAAGGGCTTCAAATTAGTTTTGAGTTGGAACCAAAATGTGGCAGAAATGGCAATAGAACTAGTTAATTTGCTGTTGTCAAGTTACCACTTTAAGATAGCTAATTAATACATATACTACCATAAATAATGGATCAGGAGTGGAGAAAGGTAATTGCTGTTCACTCCAACTGATGAACAGCTTGACATAACACAACCAAGGCTAGATGATATGAGTCTCAGCTGAACTCATTTTTGAATGATAGGTAACATTTGAGAAGGCAAGACACCCTTCTGCAAGCTCAACTCAAATTCATCTAGCAAACTACTGACAAAACACAGCACCCATATCTCAAACACCTATTGATATAATGAACCAATTACCGACAGACTGTGTCATGCAGACCACGTGAATTGGCGTGGAAGACCTTACAGTCTTTTCATCAGATACATCTATAATGGAAAATCAACTACATGTCCAACAGCAGTAGTCCAACACAGTGTGTCAACAATGAAATAAAAGGCTGTAGGAACAAAGAAATCATCAGGAAAAGCTCAGCTGTACATCAACAGTGAGGAACAGGCTCATCATTGAGACCTATGGTTCACCTAATTATGGAGCATTAAGAGCCTCAGGTAAAATGGTAGGCGACTAACTCACATGCTAAGCTAAATGAGGACTCTCTCCCTGCCAGAACATCACAGACATGCAAAGCTAAATGGGGGCTCTCTCCCGGCCTGACCGTCACTGACAAGCTAAGCTAAATGGGGGGGGGGGTCTCTTCCGACCTGAGCATCACAGACATGCTAAGCTAAATGGGGGCTCTCTCCCTGCCAGAACATCTCAGACATGCTAAGCTAAATGGGGGCTCCCTCCTGGCCTGAGTATCACCAACACACTAAGATAAATGGGGGGTCTCTTCCGGCCTGACCATCACTGACAAGCTAAGCTAAATGGGGGGGGAGTCTCATCCGGCCTGAGCATCAGACAGACATGCTAAGCTAAATGAGAGCTCTCTCCCTGCCAGAACATCACAGACATGCTAAGCTAAATGGGGGCTCTCTCCTAGGCTGAGCGTTACAGACACGCTAAGCTACATGGGGGCTTTCTTCCGGCTTGAGCATCACTGATACGCTAACCGAAATGGGGGCTTTCTGCCCGCTAGAACATCATCGACACGCTAGCTCAATGGGGGCTCTCTTTCAGCGTGAGCATCACTGACATGCTAAGGTAAATGGGAGCTTTCTCCCAGCCTTGAGCATCACAGAAACGCTACTTGGTGCTCATAGCTGTATCACATACACGCTGTGCTAAATCTTTTATCTTTGCTCTAAAAACATCACTGACACGCTAAGCTAAAATCGGGGGTGCCTCCCACCCTGAGCATCACCGATACCCTAAGCTAAATGGGGCTGTCTCTCAGCTGCAGGCATCACCCAACTGACATTGAACTGTGAGAATCACCGACATGCTAAGCTAAATCTGGGCTCGTCGCGGTGAGCATGACCGACATGCTAAGCTAAATCTGCGCTCTGCCGTAGATCTTCACAAAACTAGCATCGCTAGGCTACTTCAGCATTCATTCCTACATGGAGACTAAATCCCAGTGACACTCCCATTTCCTGTACACGGGCTGATCCCCAATGGGGAAGAGGAGGGACACAATACGATACAGCCTCTTACGGGGATTGGGAAAGGGCTGTTATGTCCTCAAGGAGAATCCCCCCCCCCACCGATCTCCCTCAAAACGGCCAGATAACACTACCTCACCATGACAACCTGAGAGGCTTCAGGTTTTTCCCCCTGAGGGCTGGGAAGAAGACTGGATAACAGAAGAGATTCAGGTCAAAAATCTGAAACCTTAAACCCTTTTTCAGCTCATAGGATTCGATCCGGGTATGAAAACCGGACTGAATAAGTGAAATAGGTTGGTGAAAATGTCATAATGCATGTACATTGGTAATTTAATGTTTTTAGAGAAGGACGTTTTTTCTGAGATTTGGATTTATGGAAGAAAATCTACAACAAAGAATTCTACAGGCAAAGCTCGAGCAAAACTAGCATTCATATCCAAGGAATGTCACATGCTATTAAGACGTATAGTATAAAATTCAAGAGGCCTGTTCCTTCGACTCCCACCTCTCCACACTACCCTGGGGAGAAGCTGCTTGAAACACATCCATTTATTCAGCCTATTGGACTGCCAGCTCACTCTGCCAACGTCAAATGGGACCCCTGATACTGCAAGGATTGTTTTTTTGAAGGGGAACACATGGAGCGATAAAGATGATGAAGAGACAGATGATGAACGTGGCACCATTGGATGAGCTGCGGGCTGAGAAACGACCTACAGCCCACCCTTCAGCAAGGCCACGAGGTGAACCCAAATGAATGTCTCCATGGGAACACTCGGCATGCTGGAAGAGGGCTTGCCGTTGGGCATTGGTTACACCCACAGTTTAGACTCTCATGTTCTGGATTTGAGGGGCCCGTGTGTAATTTAGGGACGCCACCCTGTGCAGTGTGACCACAAGCTCAACCGTGATCTGCAACGCGCAGAGACATGCCATCCACATGGGACCCAGGGGAAGGAGGACGAGCGACGACACCCACTCCCTGCACGAAGAGCGTAGCTAACCAGGAAGAGAACTCCAATTTGGTGCTAAAAGCGCATGAAATAAATCCAATTAACACTGATGCTTGAAAAGAAAATGGAGCCAAGCAGTTTAAATAAGAAGAGGAAAGCAGCGACCATCAAATAAGCAGCTAGAAGACCAGCATCGCCGAGTGGATCGGTACTGAAAAGCCTTACATGGCAAAACCAAGAGACACTTATAAATGACACTTGCATGTTAGTGCTCACTGCAACGGTTATCTTCTTTCCCTCCTGAGCACCAATGCAGACCCTCATGTCTCTCGTGCTATAATAACAGCCGAAATGTCACGCCAAGCCAATTCCCGCCCTGCGGATGGATTTTACCCATCAGCCCCTGCTCCGCCCGCTACAGAGACCTCGCAGCAGGGGCAGAAGATGTAGATGTGCTCATTTGCATATTTCCAGAATTCTATGACACTGCTAATCTGCCGCTCAGGCTGTGACTAATCAGTAAAGCGAGCATTTTGCACGTCGTTCACAGGTAGAGCAGCGCTAGGCTGCGTTGGTATGGTACCGGAGCACTTTATAATTCTTTGTTTTTTTTCCTGGAAGGTTTATTTACCTTTTCACAATCCGCTCAAGTCTCTGTTAATACCTGACACTTCCAAAAAAAAAAAAATCTATCAATTCCTGTAACCATCAAAAGACATTAAGTACTTCCTGTAGCTCTGAAAGACATATTTAGGCATTTAGTGTTGGGTTTTATGCAATGTTTTCAGACATATGAGGCACAAGCTTTTAGAAGACTTGGCAAGCGTACAAAAAACCTTAAATTCTCACCCGCGATCCATAGTTAAACGCCTTTAACTCCCAGAGACGCATCGATCCCTAAGCGGAGGGGAGGACTTCTGCACGACCGTGAAGGAGATCGCGGTTTCCTGTTCGCTCCTTAAGAAGGCTTAGGCCTAATCGCTGCTCGACACCCCCAGTCATTCAGGATGTGCTTTGAGAAAAAAGGAAGCCGATTCTGAAGCTTTCTTTTTGAACGAAATGCCGGCATCACTTCCATCGCCTGGCGGTGAGTCAGTAAGACCAAGGCTATATGACCAAGACTTACAATATAAACCCAAAAAAATACAATTCACCAGAATAACACCTGATAGACATAAAAGACTAAGCTTGGCAAGAGACACATTATTGCATTAGTAGGGTTGCAAAGGGGCGGTAAATTTTCAGAAACCTTCCAGAAACTTTGCATGTCATGGGAAGTTAAGCTGGGAAAGTTGGAAACTTTCCATGGGAATTACCAGGAATATACATAATAGTCATTACACTTCCCCCCCACATACTATCCAGGTCCATTTCTGTGGTAGCATATCTAGTATTCATCAGAAGAGACATTGAACTGACAGCTGCTCCAACTCCACATTCTGCCAGTCATGCTCGACGTACAAGTGCCTCCTACCCTCCACCCAGCTGCACTCACTCAAAACTCCAATTAGAAGCAGCCACTAATTAATCTCAATGGAAATTAGCAGCCATTGTGCTCAACAGCAACATAAGCTTCCATTTTTTATGATTTCCGTCATCACCCGAGCAAAGAATGAAGAGACGGTTTTCAAAAAAAAAAAAATTAGTGTCTTTAAGGCACTGAGTCACGATGAGGCAATTAATCACGTGGGACCTCACTCCAGATGTGCCATCTGACACCGTTTGCACTTTGTGGTGTCGTTAGCATAGCTGTGCCTTTCATCACCATCACGATGAAGGACTCAAAAATGAGTCCAGAAGCAATAACATTTCTAACAGTCGTGACTGTCGTGACTCCTGCGGCCTGGATCCCCAGCCTCGGTCCGTTTGCGGATCCGTCCACAAGAAACGTCACATTAAAAATCAGTGGATCAGCATCATGAAACACATTAATTCCGGCCTCCGTAGGCAGGCAGGCACGTGCACACACACACACGATCTATACTCCTGAAAGCAGGTGATGAGTAGCAGTCTTAGTGAGATATTCATTTGACCACAAAGCTGACCACCCTCTATCTGGAGATTTCGCATTTTTAACCATATCGATCCACCCCGGCCAGTCAGTCACTCCCGTTTCAATGCAAAATCTCACCACAAGGTGACTATAACATAGCATGGCAGGAAAGTCCCGAATCGCGTATAAATCGGCCACAAGCAAATCTCAAAGAAGGTTTTACACCCGAGTCCGAGTTTAACGGCGGTGGCGATTTGTGAGAAAGGCATTCATCTCGAACCGAAGTCACAGGAATATGCCTCTGTAGGTTTGAAGCCTGTCAAGTACGACTGCGACGCACTGGAATGAGCACGCAATCTAAATGAACCAAACAAAAAGTACACAGACAGGGGCAGGAAGGCAATTAACATTTTTGCTTGGAATTTTTTACTTGAAAACTGTACATTTATATTAGTGGGTTTTACCCATTTTACTGCCTTTGGCCCAAGTCTGTTGATGTCTGTAAAGTGTGTCACCCCTAAGTTTCAGTTAGAGGTTAGTGAAAATAATGTTTTTTTTTCCCTTCATCCAAGTTCACGAACCCCAGGTTAAGAAGCCCAGATTTACATGAATATAGAATAACACTGGGGAATGCTGAAAGGGGTTTCTTTCTTAAAGGAAATGCGTCTCGAAATGTGATCTTTGAAGTTATTTGAAAAGAAAATGGGACAAAATTGCTTTGCTGGGTTAAATTTACCCATCTAACAAAACCCAAGACGTATCCTCCATTTAAACTCATTTAAAACTCCATCACATCAACTCACACAGTGTTTTAAAGTCATTTAAGACATACGAGTGACATCCTTACCTGCTGCTTAAGATGCCAGGAAAATGACACGAATTCCCAGAATTCAGCAGGTAAGCAGGGCTGATGTAAGAGCCGAGCACCAAGATCTGTTAAGAATATTCATCCATCTCGAAAGCAGCCTTATGCAAAGGGCAGCAGTATAAGTGTACTGGGCAGACCCAATCAGAGTCATACCGAAGCTTAAAGTGAAGAAGGGAATCGAACAGTAACACACACAGATTGATAAGGCAGACACAGTAAATGCATCAATGGATGGGCAACCAGCACCAAGTCCAAACATTGGTCTCTGGAGGCAGGTAAGAATGGTTAGCCTGTTTTTCCAGCAGGCCAAATTTGCATGGGGTGGGGGGACACTTTAAAGGTCAATGGCAGCAATGGCACCAATCTGGATAGTGCCGAAAACGCAACAGGAAAATCGGACTGACACATAAACCAACAAAAAACAACCCGCGACATATTTCTCGAGATTAGGGGGGGGGGGAGGGGGGGTGCGGAAAGAGCTACGAAGCTCTGAGGGATGTTGTCAAAGAGCAGGAGGAAGGAACGAGAAGAGGAGGAGAGGAGACCCATCAGAGCGAGCGGCACGTCACTCCACACGGAGTCGGGGATGACGAATGCGGCCCTGCGGTTGCAAGGGAAGGAAAACCTGTCAAAACTGTGTCAGGCAGAGAAGAAAGGAGACCACGTAATTTCCTAGTCAAAGATTTCTACACTTAAGTTTACAGCATCCTTTCTTTGGTTGTTACAGCAACCAAATGTTCTTGGTGAATATGTACATACTGCATATTTATAGGTATGAAGAAGATTTTATGCATCAATTTAACTGAAAAACAAAACACCATGGTCATGACTGCAGTGAGAGAATGACATGGATCATGGGCCTGAAAGAAAGTCACGTGACAGACCATGTGATCTAAGCAAACGCAACCATTAGCATATCAGTGCCTCTTCAAATGCAAATGCTAACGATTACCGCCTTTCATTCCACAGGAGGCGGAAGTCTTTGGTTCATAAGAATAAGCCTTCTTCATGGTGCTTGAAGCTGGGAAAAAAAAATCTAAGCCCGGCAATACGGCGGTAAATTGATATAAATTAAACTTGGTTCGGCACAGATGCAGAAATATTTCAAAAGATATTTAGCTTGAAATGCGCAGAAAGACATTACAGAGTACGAACTGGACAACAAACTTGAGTGGCAGAGATGAGATAAAATTTTACTCATCTCCCTCCAGGGGGAATTTCTGCTGCCCAGAAGCATTACAAGAGTAAACAAGTCCCTGCACCATATTCTGCACCCACCTCAAAGAAATCAAAAGGAAGTGCAGGGTACAAGTGAGCTGGAAACATGGTATATGCATAATTTAGTGAAGATGGAACAATAGAGCAAAGGGTTGGTGTCCTTCAGGTTGGGTGGAGCAAGGAACCCGAGAGACCAGAAGCGATGCGCAAATAAATGTCAGCAAAACAAAGGAGCCTCTGAACGGCTCAGTCATGCATCTCCAAGAGACAGGCCAGTGGATGACGGTGCTCCAGGGCTGAACCAGCAGATGAGAGGATAGGCCTCAGTCAGCAGGGGGCTGTTCCCACGGCCGTTTCCAGGAAGTGCTGCTGCTGCTGTCCTATGACGACATTAAACTTTCCTCAAAAGTTCGTTCAACCCGTTACACCGCTTGACTCCTCCACCTTGACGTTGCCTCGCCAGTGAACCGCAGTGGAAAAAAAAAACATGACACTAATTACAGCAGAATCATACAACATTCAAAACTAAATCTTATTTAGCAGATGGGAAAATGGACACATTAGCAACTTGAATGCACGACACCTTACAGGAAGATGGGGATTACATTTATGTTTAAAAAGGCGAAGAAAACAGTGACATGCCCAAAAACGATGTGTGCATCAAACATGCGAAGACCATGATAATGTATTAACTGTTAAGCATGAAACTTTAAGCAGGAATCCCTTTCTCAGGAGCTAATCCAGCACGAAGCAGAGGGTCAAGGCGGCATTGTCATGTGGTTTTATAATTAGCAGTTTTTATGTACCAGCATAAAAACAATATTTATAATTATTATTGATTTATGTTGCCCAACCATGTACTGAGGTCCATTACTGGTACAGTTTCCCTCCACGTTTCCAAAGAGCTGGCTCAGTGTGTTAGAGATCGTTCTGCCAGTCATGTGCTCGTGTACGGAAAGTGAACGTACAGTAGTAGCTGCTGTTCCGTTAAAAACTCATACACGGCGATAGCAGGTCCTTTATCAGTCCTGAGGTCTGTCTCAAACTTCTGCTCTTCTCGCGGCCATCGTGTGCGATGATGGCTCCCGCCGCAGCAGCTCCACACCCTTTTCGGTTTTTCTCCCATTGCGAGTTAAAACTTCCACCATGTCACTTTTGCACATCGCCACCATGTCACTTTTGCACATCTCCACCATGTCGCTTTTGCACATCTCCAGCGACTCTGCATCTGTCACCGTTTCCCTTCATGTTCCTTCCTGCGGTCCTCGCGGGTGTTTCACAAAGCAGGATTTCTCAGTTCTCCGAGATCGTCCAATAGGAATGCTCCTTACCTAAACTGTAACTGGACAATCATGACTTCTAGCTTAAGTTAACTCTCCTCTCCTGCTTCATGGAACACCCCCCTTGTCTTGCGGGTGATAACAGAATCACAATCGTACGCAGTGATCAGGTTCACACCCTACACTTCGCAGCTTTCTGACTCCGTAGCTCTGGTGTGTTTCAGAGTGCTGCTTCATATCAGCTGTTTTGCAGCAAGCTACAGTCAAAGCTCATGGCAAACAAGTTGGTTTAACACTGATGTGGTTCCGTAAAAAAAAAAAAAAAAAAAAAAAAACGGTCCAGTCAGAATTAAATTGTCTATTCTCGTTATTAATTTTACGCATTTTATCATTGGCTAAGGCTTTCATGCAAGGAAGATTTACATTGCCTCTGTTGGTTTGCTTTCAACTGACCTCGTTACCACGGTGAATTAACAGTAGGCTATCTCCTCTGCACTGATTTTGCCGTTACCTAGATATGCTTAGCCAAGGTGTACGTCCTTAATCGCTGGCAGTGGGCCTCAGATTTGACTCTCGCAGGCTGTATTTGGCTCAGGGTGTGCCTACTGGGGAACCCCGTTTTACAGCAAAGGAACCAGAAATGTTACCAAGGACATCCCTAACAAGCCTCACTCTTTTTTAGGCAGCTTTCGACGCCTGGAAACAGTCAGCAGTATCAGCATGAGGCCTACCATCCTACCTGCCAGCATCCTCAAAAAGAAAAACCATCTAAAATGCCTTATTTTTATTCATTACAATCAAAAAAGACACAGAAAGACACTTCATTAGGTTTTATTAATTTATCTCAACCCTATAGCCTCAAAAATATATACAGTAAATATCAATTGAAAATGAAATACTTTTCGTATTAAAAGGTATGCAATTTAAACATCAAAAGCACACCCAGGCACACACACATACAAAAAAAAAATCAATTTATTCTTGGATAATCTCCAAGTTCCTATTTATACGCAGTAGTGTTTCAAGTATGCAGCTCTTAAAGGTATTAAAAAGAAGTTTTCAGCGTTTATTTTTGACTGAGGGTTTAAACGAATAAAAATGGTAGCGAAGCGTAGCAGTTCCATTGTTATGTGCTATTTGACAGTTAAAACTCAGACAAGCACAGAGGATAACGCAAAGGATATCAGTGTCAGTCACGGGGGCTCCGTCCATCCATCAGGATCATTCAGAATTGCTCTTTGAGCACCCAAACAGCGTGGAAGAACGTGCAAGTAACTAGAAACGGCAGCCAGACAAATAACATTAACATTTCAAGCAAAAGTAATTTTACCTCCATTTCCACCACATTAGACCTATGATACCGACAAACAGACATCAGCTACAACTGGATCTTAACACCATCTATATTAATGACGTGTTACGCTGCAATATTACGGCAGCACCTAGTCCTGCAATGTAAAGTGACCATATGTCACCATGTCATCCTATACCGGTTAGGCAGTGACACAAGGAGCAGGATTTCACCTTTGGCAGCAACCTTCCCAGTGGCTGCTTTGGGCCTAAACGGCCCCTTTACCGCCTTTCAAAAGGCCCTCAAACAGAAATGAGAAGCAGGAACCACCAGTGAACAAAAGCAAATTGCTTTGAAAAAAAGTCAGTAATTCAACAAAGAGAGAGGATGGTAGCATTAGGCTTTAAAAAAAATGTAAACATTGTATTTTCATGCAGATATTTCAGTGACGGCGCAACCATTAAAGTAACAGAAAGCCGCTTGAGCCAGTAGTAGGCAGAAGACCACGATCACTGCAGGAGAGTTGAAGAAATACCTTTGAAAAGCATTGCCTTTGAATCATAAACCTTACAAAGCAGGACGAGTACACTGTCGCTGAATCGGACTTTGTTTTGCGTTCATCCACTCGAGAGCACTTACGACAAGACAAACGTTCATTCTTTGCTGTTCAGCCAGCTTCCACAAGCAGCCTCTGGTGGTGGGAAGGATGACAAGAGAAAGACGACAAATAAACACGGCATGAAGGCAGATGTATGCTCACGCACGGGTCCCTGCCCACACACAGTCACACACCTGCCCTCCTGAAGAGGTTCTGACACTGCACTACAGAAACTATACAACTAGAAACGATGCTAGTCCTACGTTAGCTTAGCTTTAGCGTGGTTTAATGGTCACCAGGGGCTAAATTCTGTGTGTCGTAACTTCAGACTAGACATCCTTTCCTAGAGGGAAAACATGAAAGTGTAATAAGGGATGATGCATTGCTTTTGGCTGACCCCAATAAGACAATGTGGCTTACAATCTGTTAGATGGGCCATGTGGAGCGGGGAGGGGGGAATCCAGGGGGTATCACTCTAGTCCCAACACTCAACGGATTCATTATAGCAATCATTTGGAAAGAAAGAGTGACACCTGGCTTTTGCAAGTATAAAAGATTTACCGACTGGGCTGCTTTCCCATTATTGGCTGATGTTTACCTGCAGTTCAGCAGAAGACTTTAATAGACCCAGTGCAGAAAAGCTACTTTTGGATACAAATCAGTTCCACGACTGCTCAATACACCACGACACCTGACACCTTGGGTCTGCTCTATGATAGCCAGGTGCAGACTAGACAGGAGGTGTCAAGTCCAACTGTTAAGCCTCTTGGAATGCGATGGAAATGCAAAAGACAGTGGTGACAAGAATGAAACAGCTCTTGTCGTGACAAGTGTAGTATTATCATAGGCAGAATGAGGGACCTTTCCAAATGACAAGAATAGCATTAGCACAATAGCGTGAGGAGTATAGCTTTTTGCATGAATAAACTATGTGACCTCTCCCAGTGATGAGTGTAGCATTAGCAAGAGTAGAATGAGTGACCTCCCTCAATGATGAGTGTAGCATTAGCAAGAGTAGAATAAGTGACCTCCCTCAATGATGAGTGTAGCATTAGCATAATTATGAGTGACCTCCCCCAGTGATGAGTGTAGCATTAGCAAGAGTAGAATGAGTGACCTCCCTCAATGATGAGTGTAGCATTAGCATAATTATGAGTGACCTCCCCCAGTGATGAGTGTAGCATTAGCAAGAGTAGAATGAGTGACCTCCCTCAATGATGAGTGTAGCATTAGCATAATTATGAGTGACCTCCCCCAGTGATGAGTGTAGCATTAGCAAGAGTAGAATGAGTGACCTCCCTCAGAGTGTAGCATTCGTAAGAGTAGAATGAGTGACCTCCCTCAATGATGAGTGTAGCATTAGCAAGAGTAGAATGAGTGACCTCCCTCAATGATGAGTGTAGCATTAGCAAGAGTAGAATGAGTGACCTCCCTCAATGATGAGTGTAGCATTAGCATGATTATAATGAGTGACCTCCCCCAGTGATGAGTGTAGCATTAGCATGATTATAATGAGTGACCTCCCCCAGTGATGAGTGTAGCATTAGCAAGAGTAGAATGAGTGACCTCCCTCAATGATGAGTGTAGCATTAGCATGATTATAATGAGTGACCTCCCCCAGTGATGAGTGTAGCATTAGCATGATTATAATGAGTGACCTCCCCCAGTGATGAGTGTAGCATTAGCATGATTATAATGAGTGACCTCCCCCAGTGATGAGTATAGCATTAGCATGTGTAGAATGAGTAACTTCTTTTAACATGTGTAGCATTTGCAGAAGCAGAATAACCTGAATGATGTAAGTCGCAGTAGCATCATAGAAATTAATAAGCTGTTCCTGATGTGAGCATCATTAGTGTGATAAGATCAACCTATTTCAAATCAGTAAAAAATTTAAATAATATGTATGCCTGTTAATGCTAGTAATCATTACGGAATATACAAGCTAAAATGCTTATATATAATAACAAGTAAAGAAACTTCAGTATAAAATGTAGCTATTACTGAGTTAAATTCAAACTAGCTAAGCTGTACAAATTGAGCCTAGCTGTACAAAAATGGTAAATAAAATGTGTGACTTTACTTTTGATCAAGAGAACAGAACGATATTCTGAATAATAACATGCTTTTCCATCAGGCTAATAACAGTTCACGCCAGGCATTTTAACAGCTAAGCAACCTGCCACCAGACCCGGCACCAGTCTAGCCAAAACCTAGACGAACTGATCCAATACAGCCATGCACAAGTCGCTCGATAAAAGGTGAAATTCAGTCGAGTGCTACTCTGTAAATGAAGCCCACCCAGACCAGCCTGCATTGATCAGCAAAGCAAGATGCTGCATCTCAGATGCTCTCGGTCTTGTAAAGGCGTTAGCTGCTGCACCAGCATTTCTAGGGAGATCCCCACCTCTTACACCAGCTGGTAAATCGTACAGTCCCTTTGAGACACCCAGGGAACTTCGAAGCCACAATGCCGGTGCCATCGCATCCAGTTCCTCCCGCTACTCCAAAGGACCTCCAGAACCAGACAGTGTCTTACATGCCACATTTCTGGCAGTTTCCAGCCACCTAGATACGGCGCTCCAGGGGAGCTTTCTGTAACCTCAGTTACCTCAGTCACTTGTGGGAGCTGGAAGAAGAGGCTGTACAAAGAAACAGGTAATGGAGGCTCATGGGAGTTTTACCTTCACAAAAATGTTCTGAGGGCAGAAGGAAAAACGATTGGTTAAGAGAGATAACCAATCAGATTGTAGAAGAGGTGGGTCCGAGCAGTTAGAGGAGGCAGGATCAACCAATCAGATGTCTTTGTCCCACCTTTCCGTTACCTTAGGTACTCCGTCACAAGAAGCAGAGGCTGTACAAAGAAACAAAATAATGGAGACACCAAGGTGATAAATCAAAGACGTCCTATCCAGAGTAATTGTATGACTACTGGTAGACCAGCTACAGCAGATGCAATAGCTGAGGTGTTAACGGCACTCCAACTCCAGAATCCGCACAAGATGACTAATCATACACCATAGCCATATTAGAACCAATATACACCATAAAAGCAAAATTAAGTTATAACTCTAATTAAAACATATTACTCCAGAATAACCCAAGAATACTAAAACCATTTGAGGCCTCCATAAATATGATAAACTAGCCGTAAAAATTCAACCATCCCTGGGGCAGAGAAATAAAAAAAAGCGAAGGAACATTGACCCATGCCAAGTGTCAGTGGGGGCGAAGAAGGCAAGAGTGAATCTCAATACCCGTTTTACGTCATCTTCCACTGCCAAAGACCAGTTCCAATACTAAGAATACAAGTACACGAGGATGGTAAAAATTCCCCGAATGTTGGTCTTGTGTGCCCCCCCAAATATCAAGGATACATAGATGGCATCCTTGCCAAACGACACCAATCCCATGATTCATTGCTCCCCAAATTCATACAGGGAAGGCAACTAAGCAAGACCAGTCCTGCCGAGAGCACAAGTATGGCCTCTTGGTATTGAACGTTTGGGCGTCAGACATGTCTAAGGTCACCGCAGTTAGTGGGTCCTCCGAGTCGAACAACATTTCAAGTGGGTAGGCAATTAATTACGGCCCCATGAAAGCTGTAACATCAGGCTGGATGACTAATGTTATCATCAGACAGGTGCCAAAGGCCGTGCCCCCCCCCCCCCACCCCCACACGGCCCAGGTGACAGGTGGCACCTTCCTCCATCTCAGCTTCAGCTGCCGACGTTCCGGGACTCGCCAACTGTGTGAAGCAGTGAAGCAGAGGCGGAAATGCCACTGAAGAATAAAAAAAGATAAGCTGATAAATGAGAACGTAATTCCCTTTTTTCTCCGTTTGATGAACTCACACAGCAGATCTTAATACCAAGAAACAAATTACATTTCAAACACTTTTTATGTTCTTGCTCATTTCCTTTTTTTCGTTTATTTTATTTATTTATTTATTTTATCTCTCAGGATTGAACATCAAATTGTCCTTGTTATTACCATGACCTACAATGAGAGCACTCGTCGTCAGCCGTAATGGAAATATTAACCGAATTTCTCTGTCATGAATTTGTTAGAGGAATCGGTTGTCTGTTAAACCCTGACCCGGCGTGCCACGTTTGGAGTCTCGCTTCCGCTTTCTGCCAGGATCCGAGGTACGCTAAGAGAGCACCATTACCAGTTTGGTGCTTAAGCGTCTGATCAGCTAAAAAGGACTTCGGGCATTTTGTGAAGAAAAATCTAATTAACTCAGCATAGCAGGTCTCGTCTCGGGTGCCCACACATGCGGCATGCTAGAGAGGATCACCCAAAAGGCCGCGTGAGCTGAAAAGTGTGAAACAATATAACTTACACAGTGTAAAACTTCTCCAAGCAATGAGAAAAAAACCTTAGCAAACAGCAGACTGGTTTCCAGCACACTCATCTAAGGCCGACTAGCTTTCTAATACTAGAAGGACTGTCACTGAAGCCGTAAAACCCACTGTAAAAGTTTATTTTGACAAGACCCCAGTATGACAACTTAAATATATTAACAGAAATGCATTCTGGGTACAGTGATGTACAAAGCCCTGAATGCTTTGCAAACACATTAAAAAAGTAAAATACTCTAAACCTAGTGTGCGGACCGACTGATTGAGGGCACTATGACAAGCTGAAGATACGCTCAGGGGAAGGAATTAGAATTTCATTTAATTTATTTTTATAATATTCCTCGCAGTCTGGGTAGGCCAATTAATCCCGTCGTAAGTCTCACTCTCAATGGGCAGCACCCACGGCAACTGCGAGGTGGTGAAGGCTGCTATCACTAATGCTCACTTTCAATGCACGTGCTCCACCACTGACCCCCCCAAAATAAATCTACAGGCATCATCAAGCACATAAAACCATTAGAGCCGCTGTTCCACCCACAGAAATGAAGGTGGTAAGCTGACAGCAGACGACACCATGAGATTGGGAGAGGGGCCTAGCCTCGACCCCACCAAAGCCAGAGCCTGTGTGGCAGTCTCCGGACTTCCCCCTCGCGGATGGCAATCGAACGAGCAGGACAGAACATGGCAGCATGGCGGTGGGGTGCACCTTACTTTGATTAATGCGTCACCAAGAGTAATTCTGTTTCTTTTAATTATTACTTGAGGAAAAAAAAACAGCTTACTCTGAAACCAGGAGAAAATACACCATAACACTGTTATGACCTTGCCACCTGATCTACGATTTGTGGACAAAAGTTTGAGATGTGCAGATGCCAAATATTTATGCATTTTATATCTACCTGATATGCATGCTTTTTGCACATCATGATATGTAGCAGCAAAGGTACCAAACCAACAGGTTAAGCACCCTGTACCAGCTAGTGACAGAAACTCCCAGACTGGTAATCAAAGACACAACCTCCCCTTCCTGAGCTCAGTACAGTGATAATCACTGTAATAAGTGCCACCAGCTGTAAGACCAGCTGTAACGGCTGTCTGTGGCACCTTACCTCTCTGTGGCCCCCACAGGGTATGAGTCACTGATGCATGGTGTAGCCCCATCCCCGAGGTGGGTTCTGATGTTAGGGACTCAACGGGAACCTTGGCCAGGTCCGACTCCGCTTTGAGAGCCATCTGCAGAATGGATGTCACAGACCCCGCCCAGCCGTGCACAGATTTACCTAACGGGCACGGCGGACCGACTTAAATCCGGAATCTCCCCAGAGGGGTGAAAGGCACTGATAATTACCAGCCAAAAATGACAGCCGAGATGACAAGTCGCGAGATCAGTGTAATACGCTTTAAGACATAAAATCTCCTAACATAATCCATAAAGCGTGTATCAGATTTGCAGTTTACACTGTATATGGAAACACTGTGTGCGTCCCTAACTGTTAAGTCTGCATATAATCCTGTGTTGTTTCCACAAAGAAGCTCTTTGCAACACGGGCAAAGTTAAGCCATAACTGATAATACTCTCGTATGACCTTTATTTCTGCTGCCTTTGAAGAATCACGTGCTGAGGGAAATGCAAAGACACATTCTGAGCCATTTTTATTCTTCCTTTTATTCGCGTTTATTTCAAAATAACATTAAAACATCTATTTCTTGCCGCCTGTATATTGTGTCCTTAAATAGCACGACCACTCAGGAATATATTTGCATTCGAGGTTGTAACTTTTACGTAGGCTGTTGTGTTACAAAAAATATATATGATACAACATACTGTACTACCCGATCTTTTGTGTAGCAGGTTTGTTTTCCGTGCAAAAAAGGGCAAATCCTTCACACCCACCCCCAAAACATAACACGATAGTGATGATCACCACCATCCATGCCCGAAACCTACACAAACGTAGTAATTTACCATGCGCTGCCATTTCGTTCAGTGCCTCCACGGAGCATGGCACAGATACACCCTACTGACTGTCAGTGACCGGCTCACACACCGACGGATCTTAAATTCAGACACCGACGGCAATGGTTCCCCCACATTCAAATCAATTCTCGTGGTCACACCCCTACCTTTAAAAAACCCCCACACATCTAAGACGGTACTGGTTTCCTGTAATCCCTTAACAAAAATGCGACCACAGGGACACATACAAAAACCACAATCAGCACGATCCATGTACCGGAAAGATAACTTGCTACCCCGAACCTACACTGAACCACGCGTTTGGTCCTCAAAGTAACACTGGACGGACGCTTCGGTTCCCGTGCAGCCCGGAGCGGTGAGCATCTGCTTACGGACACGGCATGGTGCTGGATGCACTGCCCGCAACCCCTTCTCTGTTTGCAACTTGAAATTAAATCATGGCGCGAACGCTAAGCAAACACATTGTCTTCACACCCCCCTTCAAATAAGAACGATCAAAGCAGGTCGACAAGCTTGCGATCGCATAGTAACTTTGTATACCGTGGCACCGGTCCCGATCACAGCTGTAAGGAACTGGAGCAGCCCCCCTTCCCCTACAGCCAGCTGATTCCGTGCAAAGCGTGTATCCACTTTAAAAATGAGAGCCCAGCTCCCTTGCTTACCTGTCTCATCGTCGGCCTGAAAGCAAGCCGGCATGTTCTTTTTCCAGCCAGGCATCTCCTTCGCAGTGTTTGCATTCAGATATGTATTTCTAAACCTTAAGCCCTTGGCGCATTCCAGCCTCGGCGCACAGATCTCGGTGCCTACCGCCCCGGATCCTCGTTTTTGTGGCCGGTGAAATTCAACGCCGCTTCTAGCTCAGCCTCGTTATGGAGTGAGGGAGCCACGGAGGACATGACAAAGGAGGGGAGGGCGACGGAGGGAAAGGAATTACGGTATGACGTGCGTGTAGTTGTCGGGGCACGTTCCCCCCCTCCCCTTATCTGAATTAAGATCGTTTTCACTGGGAAAGCAGAATCCTTAGCAATAGCAGTCGTTTAGATATAAGTGATGGATCTGTGGATTGGGGATCGGTGCGCTCCGTTATGCGAAACAATACGTATAAGTCCATTCATTCAGTGTGATGGGAGGTGTGTCCGTCTGTCGGAAACAAATTTTACCCAAACGAAGTTGTGTGTTTCATTTCTTAATGACCGTAAGGTGCATATCGTGAACATTCAGTAGCAGGAGATTGTGATGCTAGGAGGGGGGGGGGGGTTAATATACATATCAGCAAATAAAATGTTAAAACAAATACATTTAGAACGGAAAACCAAAGTATAAAAATAAGTATTGGCTGCAGTGCATGGGACGTCGACTTCTGCTCTTTTGCTCTTTCGTGCTGTTTTCTGGGTTCTCGAAACAATTTCATGTTACCATGTAAGTGACCTTATATGTTACGGTCACGGTCTCTATATAGCAATAACTCACTGTCACTGCGAGAAACAGTATTATTGTGGTCGGTGTTATTATGTGTAGTGTATTGCCACCGTGAAACCCTACAGGTTTATATAAATAAAACATCATTTTTACTTGGGAAGAAGCTGGAGGTGAAGCTGGCTGCAGACCAGACCAGCTGCCCATCTACCCAGCAACACTAAGTCGTCCTGTTGCCTTTACGTATGACCGCCGATTTTTTTTTTTAACTGTACCGCGGTGAAATGAGGACTTGGGGGTTCAGGTCTGTGCATCGCTGTCACCAGTACACGGGCGAAGGTTTAGAGGGGACGGGTGAGCCATGAGCCCCACAATGCTGAGGGATAATGCAATTACATTGCCGGGTAAAGCCTGTGTTAAATTAGTAATGACCTCACCCATAGACATATCTGTGTGTTACTGACGGTTTCATCAGGATTCAGTTACATCCATGTGTTAGAGCTGGTAAGGAATCTATATCAGTAGTCCAGCTGTAGTTTTTAAATTCTCTATTAATTCAATACAAATGATGCCTGGTTATCGCGGTGTAACATTAAGGGGTTCCCGTAAAGGTCCGTCTGGCTTGGAGAAGTTCTCATATGAGATGGGCGTCCTTTGTTTTCGTGGCAGTTAACAGCCATTCAGACTGGTATCAATGAACTGCAAACGTCTGACAGCCACATACTCCCTCTGGAGTGTAAGGGAATGTACACACACAAACAATGGCCTCGTTAGCGATAGGGGCTGTGTTAGCAGTTGTGTTCATGTTAGCATTAGAATTGGATAGATGCATATGTAATGCAAACACCTATGGTCTTCCTTCCACATTTTCAGTATACCACAATTTATTTAGCCATTAGTTGGCAAACCCCCCCCCACCCCCTCCAGACACGGACCATGGGGAGTTGCCGCAGTCACATTCACTGACTGCATACATGATTTGAAAGTCACATCTTGGGGTGTCAAAAGTGTGGCACAGGAACGGCACAGGGCCGAATCAGTCCACGGTTGTGAAAAGGCAACACCAGGCGTGAAGATCTGGCAGATGATGCTCCAGGTAGCTACCATCTAGGAAGAGCCTTCATAATCAATGCTTAGAGGACCTCGACTACCCGTTCTTCAGCGAGGGCATGGAGTGTGCAGAGTTCAACATTTAGCTATGTTCTAAATGGCGTGTTGCTTTGTGGGTTAGTGATCAAAAGATCCCGCATTCATATCCTAAGGTTAGCAGAGTGATTTGACTGTTGGACCCTTAAGCCCAGCTACCCATCGCTCCAGGGACAGGCTGGTACTGCTTTCTCAGTTGTACGTTGCTTTAGTTGTACGTTGCACCTTCTAAGTAAATAAGTGAATTCAAGATCTTCACTGGTAGGTTTTTCCAAGCTACCAACTTCTAAATGTAAGTGTCACTTCTCAGTATCATGAACGCAAGACACTGACCGCAAAGCTCAAAATAAAGTTTTCCGAGGCAGAAGCAGGTTCAGCATTTTAAACTTTAGTCATTTTTACCTCTGGCAGTGCCCTTCCAATAGATAACTTAGCTTGTCAGTCTTCGTAAAGTCAGTACAATCACAAATACATGGCAAAGGCCAGGTTTCAGCCAATTATTGTCAATCCTGATGGATATTAGTCTAGGTACGATGTTTCCACAACACCTGACTGCAATAAATCAGCTTTACTGCCCCTGTCACCTCAACACCTGAGGCGGTGAGAGTCGCCTCGTGTCAGATAGTCTGCCTAGTGGTGTCTCAATTGCCCACTGGCAGTCATTACCGCATCTTTCATTGGATAATGTCAAACCGGAGCCATAATCGCATCTCATTTGAAATATGTCGTCTTGTTTTCAGTGTTCCCGTCACACGGTATAAAATATTTCAGAGGTTTGCACAGGCTGACCGCGAGGTCGCCTGGCTGCTGTGTTGACTGCCGTCAATGTTCTGTGGAGTTCCTGTGGCTGTTAGTTGCCGGGGAAGCCATAGTCGCTGGATGTATACTGGGGGGCAGTGGGTGCCTGAGTGTGATGCCTACCTCATCAGGGTGCCCCCACTACGGTGGAGAAACTCTGGAGAGCAGTAAGATCTTTCCGGAAAGGAATTAGATGTTTGGTGGCCTTCGTTTCTTCCAAGAATGCGCGGTCAGCTCAGCACTTTGCAGACAGAGAATACTACAGTCGTAAGGGATGATGGGGGGGGGGGGGGGGGGGGGGGTGGGGGTAGGGATCGATAAAATACTGCCGCCCACCCCCATCAGAGAGGAAGTGAAGCCTCATGTGTTAGCGAGAAAACAGAGTGAGCTACAGCAGCGATAGTGGGCACGAGGTACAGAATTGAACCATCTGTGTCTGAGGATTGGAAATGACACGCATAGTCATGGTGGCGATACTGGATCTTGAACCAGTCACAAACTGGAATTTACATTCTGCAACTGTTTTCAGTTTTTTGTTTCCCCAATTAACCATATTTTGAATGGTTTGATAGCATAATATAAACCAAAATGACCATGAGTAAATAGCATAGCTACACCGCGTCGACTACACGACAGTGGGATACGTATTTAGGAATAGATTTAAAGATTTGTCCTGTTAATAATTTAGTGATCCGCAGCATTGAGTGACAGACACAGAAGATCGATGTTCTGTGGTTCCGTTCCTCAACTTGATCTGTAACGAGTTACGCGTTCTAATGAGGATCCTCCCTCTGTGTGTACGAGTGTTAACCATTTGTTCATCATCATTGTCCTGCACATCCAAATGAAACTGCATTCAGTTCACAGGCATTTAGATTTTCTGAAAAATTCTGCCTAAAGGAGGTATTGCTTCTGAAATCTTTGCCAGGAAACATCCCTCTTCAAATTTGCACTGATGGTGTTAAAACAAATGTGCATGTAAATTCTATATTATATATCACTTTCCAATCTCAATCAGTGACCAAGATGCATTCCACGCTGTGTTAAATCTATGTGTGTTCAGTACCTCTTTTTGTGGTATTCCGTTAAAATACCTCCTCATCCAATTTCCTCCTCCTCCACCCTTGGTGCTATAAAAAAAGTGTAGATTACTAGAAATATATTTCCTGGAAATTGTGTGAAAATTCCCTTTACTGCGTATTGTCCTAATGCCAAGAAAATCAACACCAAGCCACATTTTTTTATCTATTAAAAATGAGACAATGTGTGTAATAAAATCATTGAAGTTGACATTCCCCTTTGACAGAGGTCTGCTGAATGCTTACGTCGCTTCGCACTGACCTAATGGTTTGTTTCTCTTCATAGTCTGTTCAACAGTCTGTTCTTGACCTTGGTCTTTGGTGCTAGTGGCCGTCAAACGACATAATAGCATCACAGAAACCGCGCAGAAGCCTGAAGAAGCACGGAATTTTGTACTTTTATGCCTGTATGGTGATCTCACCTTTACAGATGTATGTATAGTACGGACACAACGAAAATGCTGTGAGTAGGTCTTTCAATTTTCAGATACTCCTGCCAACGTCATGGTAGAGAAGACAGTCATTCTGGTTTTACTGTAACGAAATCCAGGGTTTCAGCTGTTGATTTCTATGATTAAAATCTATTGCATTCATTGTAATGACGACCACTAATAACCAGTGGCTTCATTTCGACGAGAACCTGGCGAAAATTATTAATTAAATTAATAATCTGAAAATTAATATTAATTTATCGGATGCTTTTATCTAAAGTGACTTGCAGTAGAGAGAAGATTTAAAACATTTTGGAACCTCTTTGGGATTTGAACCCACAACCTTCCTCTTGTTAGCGCAACACTGTGTTTGTTGAGCTTCGGGAGCCAACTGTTTTGTTATTGTTTACATAAATCCTTGTGATCCTGCGCTAGATCAGTACACATGGACGACACCCTGCAGCGGCTGTGATCTTATTCACTAACTGCTTGTTTGTTTGTCTGAACAAAAATAACTTACTCAAAATTGACGACAGGTCTCACCAGGTTCCCCAGCTCAGGGGAAACTGTAGATAATCTGAACTCTTTATTACACTCCTACATTAGTAAATAGTTTACTTTTCTTATTGCTTGTTTTTTGTATATTCAGCTACTGAATGCAGACTGATATCCTTCTGTCTTTGTTGTCTCTCACATTCAGCACGAAGGGGGCAGTCTGTGTGTGTGTGTGTGTGCAAGCATGTCCCTGGGATCACTAGGCTTGTTCACACATCTGTGAGCCCACAGCTGTTAGTCACTTCCTATACACAAGGAGGCTGGTGGTCCCTTATTTTTGTCTCTTGTTGGGACACAAGAGAAGGTGTTTATATAAAATTGTTTGTGATTAACATCTAAACAAATAACAAGGACTGCCCTCATTATATGGCATGCAGCCGCATAAGCATAGCTTTTTAAATACATATTTGCTTGCAAAATTAAAGAGGCTCTGAACCATGAGTGTAGCAAGATCTCTGCTGGCGCTGGAGTGAAAGGTCTTGTGGATTTTTAGATAATCCCAAAACTAAAATGATTAGTTAGTTTAAATGGCTGATATCAACCCTGTCTATAGAGTCTCCTGCTTCGGTTTTGTTATCTTAGATCAGAAATGTGTTTTCTGTGTCATAATCTGAGGCAGCGGGAATGGGGGGTGGGGTGGTGGTGAGAATAAAAATCACAAAAAAACTGGTCGGGGGTGGGGGCCCAAAAACTGCAGCAGAAGCCCTGATCATAACTGTAACGCTATATAACGAAACTCCTTTTTTCTCGGAACCCGCCTCCTGTCAGTTGGGCCCAGAGGCCTGGCTTGTCACAGCTTGGGGGACGTGCCCATGTGTGCAGCGTACCGATCCAGATGTCTGTCCTGGCCCACTTTCAGCCCCCCCTCAGCAGCTTCAGAACCTCACCGTGATCCGTAACCCCCAGCAGTTACCCACAATCCTTCCCCGTTCGTCCCGTGTTTTCGACCCTATTTGTCATATTATCCGACGCCGTCAGAGAATCATTTTTCAAGGGTTCGTTTTTATTCTTTTCCACTTCTAAAATGGCTATAAATCACTAATACTTTTTTAAAACTTACTTGAAAACTATTATATATCATGTAAAAATGCAACCGAGTGATTGATTAAGTGATTGGCTAATTGGCTGACAATGCACACGCATGAAGGGAAGGCACTTAGCGACGATGCCATTGGTTGGATCCCACTTCAGAGCCCTGGGTGGTGCAAGCTAGGATGAAAGCACCAGCTCCATGGCAACGCTGTTCAAAATGCAGTTCTTATTCACAAATCAAATATATCCATTTGCCTTGCCAAGCACCTGATGGCGGGCAGAGATGAAAGCATGAGAAGAGGCAGGAAACTTGACAATGTTGCTCATTCAAGGAAGTATAGTATTCTGCATTTTCTTTTTATTCAAAAAAAAAATCTACAGCCATGTTAAAAATTAAGAGACCACACCAAAATGTTTTGTTTTACTCAGTTCTTGGTTTATGGCTGCACTGCTCTGTGAATAATATCCATCCATCCATCCATCCATCCATTTTCCAAACCGCTAATCCTGCTGGGTCGCGGGGGGTCCAGAGCCTATCCCGGAAGTAATGGGCACGAGGCAGAGAACAACCCAGGATGGGGGGCCAGCCCATTGCAGGGCACACTCACACACCATCCACTCACACATGCAATCCTACGGGCAATTTAGCAACTCCAATTAGCCTCAGCATGTTTTTGGACTGTGGGGGGAAACCGGAGTACCCGGAGGAAACCCCACGATGACATGGGGAGAACATGCAAACTCCGCACACATGTAACTCAGGCGGAGACTCAAACCCTACAGCCTGGTTCTTCTGTTTGTCATTAATGAAGGGTTTCTTCAATGTTTTATGGGACTTCAGTCCTGCTTCTAGGAGCCTGATACGAACTGTCCTAGCAGTGCACTTCATAACTGCACTTAATGTTTCCCATTCCTTTTGAAGGTCACCTGATGTCATCCTATGATTCATGAGGACATGTTGACGGTCATCTCTGACATTAGAAAGTCGTTTCTGCCCTCTACCTGGCTGGTTTCTGATCGTTCCCAGTGTCTCCTGCTTCACCTTGTTCTCATGTACTGCTGTCTTAGACATTTTGAACCTGCTGCTCAGCAAAGAGCCACGATTAAACCAGGATTAAACCAAGACTAAAAATGCAGATTTGTTTAAAAATATAGCGTGGTCTCTTAATTTTTTCCATGGCTGTATATATCATGGACACACAATCCTCTAAAATTTGGAGGTACTGGAATTTCCATTTAATAAAACAAAGTCCAGAATGATTGTACAAAATATGTTTTGTTCACATGCATTATATAATCTGGAGATTAACACATAATAATTCCAGTGAATATAATCTTGAAGCCTTAGTTTAGTTTATATCAGGTTGGTGTTCAGGTGCCTCTGTATCTGCTGTTGTCTTTGGAATGCAGACTTATTTAGCTGGTCGCACAAATGGGCAAATTATGTACCATTATATTAATTGCTACAGGGATAAACACAAGGAGAGACTTCCATAATATTACAAAATTATATATATATATATATATATATATATAACCACACACACACATATATATATAGAGATATACTGCCCAGCTAGCTCAGTTCGTTAGCGCACGAGACGGTATACCGATCTCAGGGTTGCGGGTTAATCAAAGGATTGCTGGTTTGAATCCCTGACCAGTAAAGTCTCACTGTAGTACCCTGAGCAATATACTGACCGCCCCCCCCCCCCACCCAGGTGCTAAATTAGCAACGCCCTACTATGTCACATATGGGTCAAATGCAGAGGACGCGTATTACAACGACAACTAATCACTATATATAATACACATGAATGTATATGTAAACATATATGCATACACTATCAATGTAATGACACTTCATTGATCAGCATGGGGAAATTCCCTTTTCGCAATACCCCGTCTTGCTCTATATGAGACTAATATAGGTGACAGCAAGCTTGGCAGCAAAGGGCAGCCATGGAGCTGGAGGCTAAGGGCTGCGCCCAAGGGCCCACAGATGCAACTAGTCCGCTAAAACTGGGCTCGAATCAGCAGCCTTCTCATCTCTGGGACAGAAGGCTTAGCCTGCTGAGCCAAATGTTCTGCGAGTCAATGTTAAATATACAAGTAAGAAATATGCATTTTATATATCGTTCCAAATGTACTATTTGCTGTTAATTATTCTTATTTGTTATGCCAGTAATTAGTTTCTAAGAATTTGAAAAAGTTTTACTTTCCACTATGCTTGCAATAACCTGTGTCTTATCTAATTGCAGCCGGTCCCCGGTCACGTTGTGAGAAAGGCATTAAAATGCAAATGCGGCCGGGGATGCAGGCCTGCGCTGCATTTCATGCTCGCTGAAATCGCTTACAGTATCAGGACCACACGGCAAAAGACGCGGCAGTCAACAGTGAGTCAGAGCTTCAGCTACTGCCACTTAATTAACTGTGATTTAACTAATGTTGCTTAATTAAACGCATTCCAAAAATAAAGTAAGTGGGACAGCAGCGAGGCATCTGTGGAAAGCAGCCAAAAGTGCTTCATTGAGGAGGAGGGAAGGGGGACGAGGGGATGACCAAGTACATAGCACGGGGTTACAGCGCGTTCCCGTACACATGTGACAAACGTCTCGTGTCCACAGCATTAAACCCTGTTACTGACAACGCAGTGGGCAGTTCACAGACAGAATTTAATCGCCAATTAAGAACTTGTTCTGGGTCGTTATTGGCAACCTGAGATATATAACCGTCTCAAGGCAGTAAAACCTGCGGTCATTTCCCTGATCCTAATTCAAACACAAATAGTGGCTATTAGACATCAGAATGAAGCCAATCCATCGATCACTGGCTGATAAGCTCTCTGGATCTAGCGAAGGGCTCGTTCAAATGGGATGGTGCTCCTGCTGCATCGGTGCAGATGGTGAATTCTTCTGACTCTCACTGTGCTCCTTACACACCGCTGCTGCCAGGTAAAGACGTGAAGATACAGCAGAATAAGTACCAGTGACACTGTGCCAGTTTGCAGTTATGTCGCACAAACATGAGCTTAACTTATAACCAGCCAATATAACCTACTGGACTCTCTTAAATGGATGGAGACCTCAACCCTCGCAATGCTCATGCCCTTGCACACACACACACACACAGAAACACATTATAATATTATATACACACACACATTATATCTATATCTATATACATATAGTGCGATGCATTCATTGCTGTTGTGATCAACTGGAACAAACACATGCTGCCTTTTTCAAAAATGACGTCATCACTTGAGGAGCACAAACAATTTAATAACTGAGTTACTACTCATGTACAAATCATGAACAAATATAGTCACTGCACGACATACATGAACCATTATGATTTATTAACGATGAATGAACGTGCGAGTTCCTGCTTAATTAATAGATTAAGTAAGTGTGTACCGCTGCGTTATTTCTGTTTTTGGTAAAATGTTACCAAAAAAATTAAGCGATGTAATTTGTGGCAGGTCCCAAAGGGCTTGTATTGAAACGGACGACAAAATCTCCCTGCAATCCTGACTAGGATAACTTATTAGAGTATGGATGGATGGATGGATGGATGGATGGATGGATGGATGGACAACAAAATCTGTGGGACTTGAGTCTGTGTAACAACACAAAGTTTAAACATATGAGCACTGCCTGGCTGAAAGTTGCCTCTAGTCCTGAGGGCTTTTGCTGCAAAGACAGAGCCACAGTTTTAATGGACTCTCCTCCATTTTATCGTGCAAATGAAGGTAATGAAAAAATAAAAAGCCGCATTACCTCCCAGTCAGAAAAGGATAGATTAAGTGATGATAAATGGGGTCTAACTTTCCCCCTTTCACGGAATCCAGTGCCCAAAAAGAACGTCAACCACCCTTCTGGGAAATGGACACAATGTATTTTGATACACTGAGGGAAGCACTTCATACTGTACATGTCAGAGGTATTTTCCATATCTGCTGGGTATATCTCAGCAGTATTATGTGCAAATGGAGACCATATTCCGGCAAATACCTCCCTCCATCATCAAGGCTGTGAACATCATGTGCCTAAAAAAAGATAAAATAATTACATATCTTAAATATTTTACATGATTTTCATCACTCTTTCTGCCTAACTGCGGAACAAAGATGCCACGAGGTTCTCTTCACTGACATCTGCTGGTAGATTGTGGTAACGCGCGAATGTCAAGCCCTTCCCTTCTACAATTAAGCTTTTCGCGGTCAGTCAGTCACATGGAAAGGTGAGTTTCATTTCTTCAACATCAAACTGGATCCTACCCAAAATGATAATAAGAATTATCCATTGATTAGAATATGACTGCAATGTTTTTATGAGCAGATTGATGTAAAATGGCCTGCATATAAACTGCATTTAATACTTCATAGGCATCCCTGCTGGCCTGTGTCACAGAGTAGAATCCAAAGTATCCAGCAGAGCAGTATTTGATCTCAAAGTCACCCAGACTCAACCACTGAAATGAAGAAGCGCCTATCAGGAGCCCATAACATCAGGAACACACAGCAAGGTCAAGCTGGCTCCCAGGTTTACATCTACATATTTAGCATTATGCTTTGGTCAAAAATGATGTAAAAGTGGGGCAAGTAGTACCCTGCAAACACAGGTCAAGGAGCCAACTAGGCATAAGTGCAGCTAGGCTGAGCTTCCAATGAATGTCCAGGTACAAGAGTAAGAAGGAACCGGAGCTGCACAACAGGTGATTAAAACATCCATCCATCAATCCATCCATCCATGCCAATGCTGTCGGGTCCGAAGTATCCAGCCATTTAATTTGCAGAATGCAGCCCTTTCTGTTGCATGTTTGGCTGATCACTGACTCGTCTCCCCAGACTCACCATGTCCCAGAGTGTTTGTATCTGCTGCTGAGGAATGGCCAGGGTGAAAGTCAATGGCACCATTCTAAGGTTTGATGCCATGCAATGTCTGCTACAGTGGAGCTAACCAAGATTACGGCAATCAGCCAAAGTAGCATCAATAAAAGATTAAGAGGATCGCTTGAAGAATGGTGCCAGGTTAGATAAGCAAGACAGCCCACACGTTTATAGATGTTCCTGAGAATCCTCTGTCCCTAAATCAAATGCGATGGTCGTGCATCATTAATCAGATATTATTAAATTATTGAATTCACATGAATTACATGTTAAATTATGAAAATGATGTAAGAATGTGCATGAAATTACCGAGTTAAACATGGATGGGTGAAGAAACTTAGATCAATGTCAACAAAACAGACACATTACAAATCCACAGATATCTGACAATCGGCAAGAAAATGTAAGTTCTATAAATCAATATTTGATCTTTGGATTTTAATCTACATCATGCCATAAAAGTGTATGCCACAAAATCAGGAACAAAATTACCATTGTTCATTCCTCGGCAAATTCCATCTTTCGCCCAACTGAATTTTTCTCTTAGATGCCACGTGAATTTAATTAGCATGTCCGCACGTATCTTTTTTTAGCATCCATTCCAGTCTCATATTAGAAAAAGTGATTAATGGAGTTTCCTCTGCATAAGGGCGGATAAGTATTTATCATCTGATATCCCAGCCCTTCAAAAGCTTCTTTGCTTCTTGGCTGTTACCTCAGGATTTCCGCAGAAGGTCTGCAGCACTGATGTGATGGAGGAAAGGAAGCAACAAGCTTGCTGGTTCACAACTCCTCAGTCGACTAATTACTGATGTCTTTGATAAAGCAAGCATGGCGGCAATTAAGATGAGCAAGATTATTCATCGCAATCTCCGAAGCCCAGTTCAGTTCTCTTATCTTAATGCAGACAATCTCCCCCCAATCTATTTTCTTAGATGTTGACTGTTGCAATTATGCCTTTCAAACTTCAGTTTTTATGGATAAGAGGTGAAACATGGAGGATATTGATGCCAAATTGGATAGATCATGACTAGCATCATGGTAGTTAAAAGAACATGTGACATAATCTAGCTCAGTGTGTCCCAACCCAGCCCTCGGGGGGGCCCAAATCAGTCCACATTTTTGTAGTGGGAGCTGGGAGGGAGCAAAATTGTGAACTACCTGGGGTTTGGGAGGGTGCAAAAATGTGGACTGTCTGAGGGTCCCTGGGAACGGGGTTTGGAAACACTGAGCTGGCTCAGTGGTCTAGCTCCCTAACATACCTTAAAAAAATCACACAATAACAAAAAACAGGTCTCGATAAACAAGTAACAAATTAAATTATAAATCAAAAAACAAGCCTTGAATGTCTGAGGTCACACAGTTGTGCAACTACATAATTTTTCTTCCCACGCCGGTTGGAATAGGCTCCAAGCCCCTCCTGTGAGTCTGTGCTGGATAAACGGTTAGAAGTTAAATGGATGGATGGATTTCCCATGCACACTCACGGGGTGCAGTTTAAAAAGCACAAGCCCAAAGAAAAGCTACATCAGCATCGCAAGGGGTCATTTGCAATTTCAGACCTCGATTGCATATACAGCAACCCCCTGATTTACAAATGCAACACGGTTATAAAAACCTGAGCAAGCTGAAAATTTATAAAGCGAAAACACAGACCCCACTAATTTCAACGGTAATTATTAAGGGTCCTTAGACGCCAGTAGCAATTCTCAAAATGATTAAAAAATATCAGCAAATACAGGCGGAAGCATTAAAGCAGTGTACACTGGCAAGATGATGCCAGGCAGAAACATTAAAGCAGTGTACACTGGCAAGATGATGCCAGGCGGAAGCATTAAAGCAGTGTACACTGGCAAGATGATGCCAGACGGAAGCATTAAAGCAGTGTACACTGGCATGATGCTAGGAGGAAGCATAAAAGCAGTGTACACTGGCAAGATGATGCCAGGCGGAAGCATTAAAGCAGTGTACACTGGCAAGATGATGCCAGACGGAAGCATTAAAGCAGTGTACACTGGCAAGATGATGCTAGGAGGAAGCATAAAAGCAGTGTACACTGGCAAGATGATGCCAGGCAGAAGCATTAAAGCAGTGTACACTGGCAAGATGATGCCAGACGGAAGCATTAAAGCAGTGTACACTGGCAAGATGATGCTAGACGGAAGCATTAAAGCAGTGTACACTGGCAAGATGATGCTAGGAGGAAGCATAAAAGCAGTGTACACTGGCAAGATGATGCCAGACGGAAGCATTAAAGCAGTGGTTCTCAATCCTGTTCCTACCCCCCTCCACCAGAATATTTTCATTCCAATCAGGCTCATATGGCCCTTTATGAGCTAATAAAGATTGTGGCAAGTTGAAAAGCAGTATGGGTTGGAATGAAATCACTAGGAACAGGACTATGAATTAACAAATCAACATCCAGGGTGGGGTGCAGATAACGGCACCAGATTACAGCTGGTGAGTTTGTGAAGTTCCTCCCATTGACTAGAGTCAAAAGAGGTACTGAATAAGTAAATGACACTGGGTACACAGGAGTGTCTGAAGCACTTAGAATTTCCACCCTGGAGAGAAGAACCTACAGCTGAACATGCTTCTCATCTCCGTGAGTCCTCCATCGAGAGGATGGCCTTCCTTCTTCAGGAACAGACACTACCATTCTCTGCCTTGTGTCCACCCTGGAGCTGAGCGTCTTCAGCCTCTTTTCTCTTGGTGTTACTCCCTCAGTAAACAGCAGTGAAGAATGGGATACAGGCAGGAACAGACTGGCAGTACATGGGGAGCAGAGCAGTCTACTCCGGTGTTTCCCAAACGAGTCCACAGGGCACACTGGGTAGATCCACATTTTATTCGAATCCCCAGAACACCTGACCCAAACAATCAAGAGCTGGAAATACTTTACAGGTGTTCTGGGAAACTGGGATACAACAAAAACGGTGGATCTGTCCAGTGTGCCCTGAGGACAGTGTGCCCTGAGGTGGTTTGGGAAGCGCTGGTCTACCCGGCTCATGCCTGTAGAGTCCAACCCTGTCGTTGTTCCAGTTAAGTCTGTCACCAAGGCCTTCTCTCAAACGAAACATTTTACCATATGAATCTTTTAATTCAAACTTTGATACAAAATTTTCTCAGGTTTTTGAAGCCATGATTACATTGATAAATGAGGCACCAATGGCTACATCCACCACTGAAAAAAGACAAACCCTTATTAGCTGGATGTATAAATCAGAGGGAAAAAAACAAGCTTTGTATAAAACCAATTACTAAAGCAAATGAACTGGGTGGCTCCCTCAGACCATGGGCAAATCTGGTTTGGACTTCAAGGCAATTCTATTTACAAATCTTGGGAATTTTACAGAACATAAGAAACCACTGGAGTTGATGTAGGTCATTGGAAAAAACTGTAAAAATGCATGATATGTCTAATACAAATGATCCTACATAATGTACAACCTTTAATAAATGTCCAAAAATTATAGTTAAATTCAAATAAATAACATAAATATATAGCAGTCATACAAACAATTACAAAAGTTAAAGAAAGGGGACGTGCTTAACAGAGGTCACAAAAAGCTTTCTATCGTTCAGTCCTGTCAATATTCCGAGCCAGTGCTAACTGCGCATGCAGTTACTCATAAAGATCATACATGTAGATGCCGCCTTGGTCACTGCTGTTCACTGGAGTGATGCGTCAATGCAGCTGCCATCTTGGGGCGAGGCAGCCACTTCAACAGCTCTGTTAGGAAAGTATTTCAGGTAGGTGTATACTGATTTTTTACTATAACAGGTAATAGCAGCTGGTCAAAATGTGTGTGAAGAGACATACATTTAAACCACTATGAAACAATAACTGCTACACATGCATCTGTTATAGGGAAGGAGCTGGACCAGGTCAACCAACCAGAGTAGTTATCCAGCTTCTGCTGCAGTTCTTCTGTTAGGATGTCTTTGTCTTTTAAATCCTGTAACAGGGTTTTCACTCTCTTATTGTGTCTTTTTTCACGGTCCTTGGCATTTCTCAATTCCCGCTGTAATTTCTCCAGCTGCTCCTGGGCCTCAGCTATGTCGTGTTTTGCTTTAACGGGGTCAAAGGCATAATGGTGATCCTGAAAATATATACATCTTTCAGTAATTTAAAATCGAGCCTGCTCATTTTTATAAACGTCACTGCTGTATGGGGCCCAGCATCCAGCAAAGGTGTGAAAATCATTTCACTCACTGTTACTGACTCCTTGCTGAGATGGAGTCCTCCAAGTCCGCTGGCAGGTGGACGTGGACATTCTGTGGCTGCCTTTTTGTATGTCCTGCAAGTCCCGGATGTACTGGACAGCTAGAGAAAATGTAAACAGTTTAAGTCAACAGGAGCAAAAAAATTGCTTTATTCTTATATGTAGTGGGCATTACACATGACTAGTGAAAATTAAATGAGAAACTGTCATGACACTAACTTTGGAAAGATGGTCGGGAAATTTAAAAACGGATGGGATCGCTCCTTCCTTTAAACGGGTCGTCTGTCCAGTCCTGTCAAAATCTTCAGGTTTAAAATGACAGCTACAGATGACTGTACGGGATTGTGGCTCGAACCCCTTCCTCCTCAGTGCAGCTGTCCATGCCTGTCGCCTCAGTTTGTCATTTGGGAATCTACACACGAAACAGTCCGTCTATGCTTAACACAGTAACATACAGCGATATAACGGTTTGACAAATATAACTTTAGCATGGTACAGATATATTACTTTGATAAACATATTCATCCTTTGTTTCCTTTACCTAACAAAAGTTAGCTTACTTTAGCTTAATTCAGTAACTTAGCCATCAATCAGAAATCCAATATGGTAAAAACCACTTCTCACCTGTGAAATGTTATTCCCTGTTGTTTAGTTTTATCATTTCTTTGATTAGAGCATCCATAAGCAGCACAAAAGTCCGGCATCTTCCATTTGTGGGACTGGTCGGGACCCCGTCACAAGATGGCGGCGGAATTTACGCATGCTAACAATCCCAATGATATCTATGGCAGCTACGAACGTGACGCACTTCCGGTATCCCGAGGTTCTTTTAATCTCCGAAAAGGCCTTTTTTTATGTTCCCACTGACCACAAGAAAACTGCTACTTTGAGACATGTTTCATGTGTATGGAAAACATGATCCCTCTGTTTATACTGACCGGCCTTCACACGT
Organism: Brienomyrus brachyistius; assembly: GCF_023856365.1. Taxonomy (NCBI): domain Eukaryota; kingdom Metazoa; phylum Chordata; class Actinopteri; order Osteoglossiformes; family Mormyridae; genus Brienomyrus; species Brienomyrus brachyistius. Next base: position 22,558,772 of record NC_064535.1, read on the forward strand.
TCCTGCTGCATTCCGGGTCTCCTAATTTTGGTCCGATGACAATTACATTCCCCTATGAAACCGCTCCCACCAAACAAGGTTCTACTTTTTACGAATGGGTTTCTTCATCTTAATAGGCGGGCTTGGTAATTCAGAGCCATCCCTTACACTGGCAATATTCCTTATTGCCACAGTTAACACACATTTTATTATTTAATATGCAATACCCTTTTGAGAAATCTACAATCGAGAAGACCGCGATGATACAATATGTTTGTATAAAGAGATACTAAGAGGGTTTCTGAGAGAATAATACAATTATCCCAGCACAGCATTAAATTAACCCAGTGTGGTCTAACTAGGTGAAGTAATAACTGTTGCGAGCTAATCATTGCTCCTGCAAAAATGGTTGTGAACGTTTCCTCTAGCTCACTCAGCAGGAGGTAGTACTGCAGTTATCTCACGCTGAGCTCTGGTTAGACTTAGGACCAAGAACTTGGATAGTCTGGGATAAAAGGGAATACTTAAAAATACTCTCAAGCGTTCTGCATCAATGTAAAATTTTATTTGTTAACATATAAAACTGATATAGATTTCCCGCTCTAAGTTAGAAATAACATTTGATTTCTTATTCTTATTGGTAAGGGGACCGATGTCTTCTTTTATGCAAAACAAAATCGCCTCATATATTAATCTTTCAGAGGCTCATTTAGACTCCATTGATATTACAGGGCTCTCTCAAGTTTCCATCAACTCTATTTGAGTTTTGAGTTAAGTGTTATTACTTGTGCTGTTTCAAATATGATGTAGTTCTATACTTTAGAATCTGTATTACTTTTCTTCTAGATGTAGCTGCAAAATTTGTTTAAAAGTAAGGAGTATGTAAAATAAACACTTTTTAATTTCAATCAAAATATCAGTTATTTTGATTTTGATACACTTTTTTTAATTCATTAATTGTATAGTGATTACATTTTTATTCTAAATATAGTTATCAGATGAATTGGTTTCTTGCTGGGTAAAAACAAACCAAAACGCTCAAGTCAATATCATGTAATCGTAATCGCAGTTTTAATTGCTAATATATTTCAAAATGCGTTTTAAAGTGTAAAAAGTTTGTTTAAATGAACAGTGAGGAATTTAGTTATTTCTTCACGAACGCAGCACCCTTCCGTAACACAATCTGCTACACTTTTCATAACCTAGGTAAGCCTCCCACCCACCGACCCGCATACGGACTCCTTGTGACGTCACAGTATAAGTACACACTGCTTTGGTAAACCTATTTGTTCCATCCCCGGCTCTTCTCATCAGGTAGGGCTTCTTTGTTTTTGGTGATGGTATGGTGGAGAGAAACTTTTAGAGTTCCTTGCGCACTTTAATATTTTATTGATATCGTGAAATAATTATAGAAAGAATAATTATAAAAGAAGTCAGGTGGGCTTTGCAGTAAAATGAAAGATTAATCATTTGTATCCAGAGGCAAAATATCCATACATTTGCAAAGCATCCATGATATTAATGATGATTTAGTGACAATGATGATTTATTTATTAATGATGATATATCAGTCATATTTGCATGATGGTGTTTAACATGAAAATTTAATTGGCTGGCTTGTTGGAGAGGAAGGTATCTACCAAGATAGTACACATGGAGAGGAGGTGTAGTGGGGCTCTCATAGGTGTGAGCTAACCAGGTGAGATTTATGGGGTCCATCAGAGTGTTGAGATGATTGGAAGTTGTCCTCTATGTCAGAGGGAGAGATGAAACAGCCCCCCCCCCATGTTCCATGTGAAACCTGCAATCATGCCTTAAAGTTCGTGGTGCAAAACCAAAGTTCATCATGCATGGTTGGTGCACCTTGACTGCTGCCACTCTTTAGGATGAAGCTGGTTGGTCACAGGCACCAGCCCAAAGCTCAAAATGTTCTGGACCAGCAAACGAGAAAGCAGAGGGTCCACTCTGCCCAGAGAGACATCTCCCCAGTGCCCTCTTCCTACTCTGAACCCGTCTCCTTGAGGCAGCGGAAGGTACTGAAGAAGAGCTCCTTTAAGATATTGACCATGACCCATGACTGCAGCTTATCCTCATACAGTGATGGTTATGCTGTAATAATTAATAGCACTTTAATCCTCTGAGTCTCAATTTATTTGACAGTGATGTTCCGAGCAGCAAAAGGTTGCCAGGATATACTGTATAAATTGTGTCTTTAAGTATATTTTTCCCCGATTTTAAAACCATGTATGATAACTCAGGCTTCATATGGGAGCAATTTTCAACAAAAAATGTTAATTTTTCAGTGGGTTGGTCAGCAGTTAACATCCACACTTGCTTCTATTGAGAATCATTGCAAGTGGAACTTTCAGATATGGAACATGGCTGTGTTACGTAACACACATAAATTCAGAGCCAAGAATGTGGAATAGGTGCTGTGTTCATCCTTCACTTCCGGTGTGTCTTGCGGCTGTGACCTTAACTCTGCCCATGTGCTGCCCAGGGCGTGACTGGTGAGTTGCTATGGCTACGTGGGTGTGGCATCTGGGAGGATGAGGATGAGACGCAGAGTGTGAAGAGCCTGCAGTGCGGGAGAAGGGTCAGGCGGCCACGGGCTTTTGCCAAAACCACGGATCTTAAACTACCGCCGGTCTCCATTGATGGCAGTAAAATCCGGTAAGTCAGCACAACTGGTATTTTATCTGTTATGTCTGCTATCTTATTCATCTGCCCGTACAATGATGGCTGCACTGTAATAATGTATCAAATGTTGGTGGAGAAGTGGTTAGCATAGCTGCCAGCTAAGCAAAGGACCAGCGTTCAATTCCCAGCAGAGGTGGACAGATCTGCTGCATCCCAACAGTGTGCTAAAATGGTGAGAATTGTGGGTTCAAATCACAGAGAGCACAAATAAATTGTAACCCTTCATTCTAGTGTATTTAAGTCAGTTTGGATTGAAGTGTCAGATATAAACGAGTAAAAATGTCAGTTTTGCTTGTGGATGTCAGCTCTACTGTCTCTCTTGTTTTCTGGGCTATCTGTGATCCCGCCAGCTGCATTTTGCACCCCGTACCTTGCAGGTGCAGTCTGATGGTGCAGGGATCCAGCTATCCCCGTGGGTGTGCATTCCCTCCCATATGCCAGCCCAGGACTGCTCGGGCCTGGGGCCTGGAGAGACCGCCGTCTCGGGCTGGGAAGAGGTAGTTTCATTGATAAGTCCATTGACAAGCAATGTTTATTATATCTTCTGCACACATTTCCTTATTAAGTGTCATCATTTTTTCAATGACTCATTCAGGTCTGCAGTTGTAGCCATTGGCTCCCAAAGGGATACGAAACACAGATGTTTGGTGTTTTACGTTATTGCACAGGTGTTACCTATTAAAAAGCACCCAGTGAGGCCGCTTGTCAATGAACTTTTTAACTTCAGAACTATTTGAGTTTCAGTTTATTGCTACTTGAAATGAATGTTTTACATAAAGCTACTGTTTGTTTGTAAAGTGATGTATATGTTTTTATAAACAAAAAAAGTCATGATTTTGTTTGTTCTTGTGATTTTTTTCTGAATTAAGTGCCCCGAGAATTTCTGTGAGCACTGTAATTCACTTAGAAATACATGTAAATGATTATCTAAAATGCTATAAAAATCTGACATAATAAGACAATGCCTTTAAGAAATATGAAAAATATTTCTATGTGGTTCATTGCCTGTCCTGTTAAAGCAATAATCTGTACTGTAAACTGCTGTCATCTTGTCTTCTGTGATTAGCTTTTGCTCTTGGTTGTTGCATTCTGTAGAGGGATGGAGAGGCTCTGTGAGGTGGAGGACTGTAGCAAAGATGCTGACCCAAGTCACATGACTACAGAGAACTTCCACATCCATCCACCTACCTCCACCTGTGTCCCGGCTAAAGACCAGGGCAGGATGGAGGACGGCACCCCAGCGATGGGTGAAGTATTCTTTGGGCTGGGGATCTCCATCCCCAGAGGCCCTGGTGGAGGGAGAGACCTTCTCCTCCGGAAGCCCCAAGGCTGGAAGCAGCTCTGGCAAGTAATGGTGCCGCAGAAGGAAGGTATGCGCTTGCCCCCCAGGCCACAGCAGCATGGCGGAGGGGAGCCACAGGACAGCAGCTGGACCCCAAACTCTGGGCACGGGCCCTACATTTGGAGACCACCCTGTCGCTGTAACAGCCCTGCTCCCCCTCACCTCCTTCAGCTACCTGGCTTGTCGTTCCCTTCGATGCCAGCTCGTTGCTTGGCAACCCGCACCGTGGAGCTGGCCAGCTCCAATGGGGGGTTGGTGCCCAAAATCACCATGACCTGCCCCACCCCTAAAATTCTCCCCTAAGCTCCACCACTAAAGTACTTCCTTAAACCTCTCTGGAATTATTCTTTATCTCTTTGCAGGCCTGCACCTCCAAATCCCAGCCCATTACAATATTTATTAAGCCTTAAACATTTCTAAATCCCAACTGCTAAACCTCACTCATAAATCCCCTGACTGAGATCTACCCAGAACTAAAGTTTTCACTATGGCTCAGTGATTAATGTTTCAGATCAGACCCGTTATATTTTCATAGACAACTGCATACTTTTGCAGCACTCTGGACATTTCGTTAAATGATCTTAATCAAGCTATGAAAAATGCCTGACTTTTATACACAATGTAATATTAACTGACGTGTGAGAATGTTCATTGTCACAAAAATTGACACTTTGCAGCGTTTACATTTTGGCGATGACAGAGGTCCATTAACCTGCCTAATGAATTCTTTTTTTTTTTGCATACCATGTGTCATTAAAGAGCGACATTTATTCACTGCTCCATGCATCTCTGCTCATTACTGCATCTTGTGAAAAGCTTTGGGGGTAATGCTACACAGTGATGAATAAGTCTTGGACTAGGTCATGTGACCAACATTAACTGGAAGCGGACACTGCTCACATTGTGGCAGATGCTTCCTAGGGTGGCTTTCAGGCTCACTGTTTGAGGGGAACGGGCTTCTGCAGGCTCCAGAGTTTTCCCAATGTTTTGCTGCCTTTCTCCTCAACAAAACCCAATAACAGGACCTGGGGCCAGGTGTTCTGCTCCAGTGGTTCAGCCAGGCAATGGCTCTTGCTCCCCTACTGTGATACTGCATTCCTCACATTCTTGGGATGGTCGAGCATTAGGACCTTGTAATTGCACCTCTGTGCCCTCCCCAAACAGGCACTTGCTGCTATTTCGGTGAACACCCTACATAAGGTGGTTATGGATTATGTTTTAACTTGAAACTGTTTATAGGTGACATATAAAGTATTCTGCTGTCATTGCCGCAGACAGTTAGGTTAATGAATGTTTCAGGAGTGCCTCAGGCTGTGGATATCCATCCTTTGGGTCTGCAGGATTACTGCTCAGATATTTACAGTTTACAGGATAATGTTGAAGGTATTTCTGTAACCATCCATCTATCTTCTGCTTATCCAGGCTTGGGTCACCAGGCTGGTGTCTAGAAATTTCAGGTCCAGATAGTTGAAATCCAGACCAAGAATTTATTTCAACAAACACAGTCACCTAGTACTCAGCTAGGTTGTTGAAACAAAATCTTGGTCTGGATTTTTACTTTCTGGACCTGAAATTTCCAACTCCAGTTAACAGACACCCTGGATGGGATTCCAGTGCATTTCTGTAACCTGTCCATCCATCTTCTATGTCTGCTTGTCCCTTTCAGGCTCACGGGGGGTCCGGAGCCTATCCCGGAAGCAATGGGCCCGAGGCAGGGAACAACCCAGGATGGGGGGCCAGCCCATCGCAGGGCACACTCACACACCATTCACATACACAGGCAGACCTACGAGCAGTTTGGCAACCCCAATTAACCTCAGCATGTCTTTGAACCGTGGGGGGAATCTGGAGTACCCTGGGGAAACCCTGCAATGACACGGTGAGAAGACGCAAACTCCACACATATGGAGCCATGGCAGAGACTCGAACCCTGGCGACAGTGCTAACTACTGCAGCAGCATGCCACTCCAGTTCTGTAACCTCCTCTTAGACTTTGGATTTTATGCTTGTAGGGTGTGGGTTTGTTAGACCTCCATTAGAGGGAGCTCTTGGCCCATGTTAGGGAGTGATCAAACCTATTTCTGTATGAGTATTTGATTACTGATAAGCATTCTTATAAGAATCCTTCGGAGCTGAGCGCCAATGTATGACAGCTAAGGTACAAACAGTGGGTGAGTGACTTTTGTTTCAATAGACAGATAGATGGGCAGACATACAGAGAGATTAGATAGATAGATAGATAGATAGATAGATAGATAGATAGATAGATAGATAGATAGATAGATAGATAGATAGATAGATGGATGGATGGATGCATGGATGGATGGATGGATGGATGATGTGATTTACTGATTCCAAGCAGGAAGTTCTGGTGCCACAGAAACACATAGAAATGCATGGAAGAACAATACAGACTCAATACAAATACAGGCACTGACTCAGAATCCGGTCCAGTTACAGCTGGCGGGGCTGAGTGCACCTCCTGAGAAGAGGCATTATACAGTCTTATGACTGCTGGCAGAAAGGAGTCCCAGCAGGGCATCTGTGCACATCAGGGCTGGATGAGTCAATGACTAAACTGTTTATTAGCTTCCGTAGGACATGTCACCTTTGACCCTTGAACCCGTGACCTTTCCCTGCCTCCATTAAATACGGGGAATCTCCACATCCATTCTCCCCAAAGCTTGCTTTCACTTTCTTGGTTTTTCTCTCGGCTTTAATCTGGCATGTTTTTTCTTTAAGAATTCTATTTAAAGCTGCATCTTTTTCACACCCAGTAGATTTGCAGTGCACTATCTGCAGTGGTTTTCTCTGACTGTTATTGTGGGACTCATTGCCATATCAATGTATATCTGTTGTGTACTTGGGTTGCAGTAATTATCCTTTTGCATGCTTGGTTAGTTTTGTCCCTAGTTTCCAAAATCTTCATAACACATTCAGAGATTTAAAATATATTTTTATTGAGGCAGCAAACAAGTGAAACATGTCTTCTAGGAAGCTATTCTGGTTGGATCCGAGAATGCAGGTATTTTTTTATTTTTTTCAGAGGGCTTAAGCTCCTAATGACCTGCGTGCATGATGTCATGGCCAGTGGCTTCCCTGTCTGCTCACACATCCTACAGGCACGCTCGCTTCTCCACATGGGGGGGTCCTTTTATTTGTCTCTCTGAGATTCAAGCCGTTCATGCATTGCATGCCGGTGCAATGTCTTCTGTCACTGCACCCCGGTAAGCTATGCAGTCAGGCTCTATCAGGAAACCATTCTGCTGACTGACATTACAGCCGGTGTTACGCCACATGACACCTAACGGGTGCTGCTGAGGACACCTGAGCCTTTAACTCCCCTACCAGCAAGTCCTTTGGTTCCTCAAACTTCCCCTTCACCTGTCAGCTGGCCCATCTGTTGATAGAGAAAAGCAGCATGTCAAGGGAGGAAAGAACAAATCAGGTTGTTGGTTCTGGGCTCAGATGACCACATGCTACGGTCTTGGACCACAAGCAGGTGCTTTTAGAAGGTCTCATTTCTGTGTGTAATCTCTACTGTAACAATAGGGTATTTGGGCTTGTAAAATCTTATATAAGGATTTGCATCGGTGCAAATTAATGTTTGATAGGTACTCCTAAATGCTATGTGATTCTTCAAGACTTAGAGTTAATTTTAGGTGGTTTTCTGTCAGCTCAGAGATGGGGCATGTGCTTGTGTGTGAAGGCTGCGTGGGATAGCGGGCGATTGCAGAACTCGAAGCTTCAGTGTCTCCCCAGGCTTTCTGCATGCGCGTTACACAATCCGCTGCTATGCTCATCCAGACAGTCTAGAATGCCTGATCATCTGTTCATCTGCGGTTTTTCAAGATCCTTGTCTGTCTCCTGATTCCTCTCATCTTCCCAGAGCATGGGCGGTATGGTTGGCCCACAACTCAATGAGGAAAAGCAAAAAAAAGGAGTTAATGAAGAAGTCATCCTTGGTGCAGTTGGACTGGACTCTGGATCAAGTCCGAGGAGATAAACCTGAGAGCCCAGTGAGGTCAGCACAGGACACCTCCAAGATTTGGGGTCCCTAGGGATTTATCAGAACACCCCCTTGAGGGAGAAGTCCAGAGGTGGCCACTGACATACGCCATTCAGTACTAATCTCACAGGCTCACACCCCCCCACTGCAGTAGAGCAAGAACCCCTTAAATAGGTTATCAGAGGGAATATAGCTATTTGTCTCATTGGGTGTATCACTAACTCATAACCTCACAATGACGTAGCACAACATTAAATCAGAAATTTCTTTCAAATAATCACATCTGTGCACAATCCAAAACACATACTACTTCCTTTCATACTTATCTGCTGCTGGCAGCTGAAATGAGGCTAAGCAGTCCGTTGGATTACTGTCTCCTCTTGCCAACTGGTTCAGCGTCCTGCATGTCCTTCATAATCCACTCTTGGGAAGTCTTTTCTCATGCAAAGGCCAAGCTGGAACTCTGCCGGTTGTGCTGGCTCCTGAGGAAGCCACAGGCTCCCCGTGACTGCATGGATAAACAGTTACGGTTGGATGGATGGCGATATTGGCAAGAGGTTGAATAAAACCTTAAAGGCCAGGGGAATTGTATAGAAACAGACGTGGATGGGATAAGAATGTCAAGGTGCAGGAACATTGGAATTTTTCTCTTCATCATCCCCATCTTGTTCCCCAGTTTGGGGGTCACTCCGCAAGGATAGCCAACGTGCAGCCCCCCTGGAGCTGGGGCTTAAGGGTCTTGCTGAAGGACCCACAGATATGTGACTGTTCTTCCGGGGCCAGGGCTTTGAACCGACAACTATCTGATCAGAGAAACCAGAGCAACTCCAGAACAGGAATCCGTAGCATCAGGGGTCCTGTAGTATAGTTTGAAGTGATATTGTATAAATCACATCACGGACAAACAGACAGACAGTGCACTCTATGGAATACCGTACATTCCCCTAATGTGCAGACAGACGCCGTCTGAGAAGCAGGTCGATTTCCCTCAGCATCGATCCGCTTCCGGTTATTCCTCTCCGCCATGTGCAGATCACGCTGATCACAGTCAGGATTTCTTTTCATTGTGTGAATTCCACACAGGTTTAAAATGAAATGAGTGCCTTAAATTGCTTCCCCTTCAATCTTTTGACGATAAAAATTCATAGCTGGAGATCAGACTGTGGATATGGTTTTTGCCGTTCACCAAGATCCAGAACGACATGTCGGTGCTTACAAAAACCCATGGTCGTTTCTTAGGCACCATTCCTGAGAAGTTTGCCCGTTATTCTATAATTTCCTCCTACCTTTCGCATCCACTCTGAAGGTACACATTTTACTTGTGCAGTAATCTTTCTGGACATGGCCTTCCAGAAAATAGCAAGACATTGCAGGAAAGGAACCCTGATGTACAAAGACCCAGGTCCCATCTGACATTGCTGTCCCTGTATTTTATTTCAGGTAGAATCCGGTGTCTTGGGGTCTAAAGACAGAAATGTACGGAATATGTTAGACTGCTAACAATTAAAACTGCTGATCCAAAGGTGAAGATCACATGCGGACGTGACAGCGGCATCCTGCTGGTGGGCTACAGGGTTTCCCTGCAGAGGCTGTTTCCATGCGTGGGCACTGAATATGAGAAACCGATTCAATACACAGGTGACGTCTCATCAGCCGGATGGGCGTTTGGATGGAGATACACACAGCAGTCTGCTCCATGGATCCAAAACGGGCCAGGTGTTCAGATAAAGAGATCTGTCATCATGAGATAATGCATTAATGATGAGTTTTCTCGCGAGCAAATTCCTGTCCGAGCTCTGTGGACAGCGCTGTCTGAATTTCTGACCTACAAGCAAAACCTTCAGCCTTTTCATGTGACTTACAACATATATAAATAACGAGTTACATAATAAGTGTCTGTAGGGTGTTCGAGCCTTTCTATTGATGGTGTCGCGTTCCATTGGCGCCCAGACCGGAGAGCTCTCGTCTGCACAGACACCCCATAAGCTGAGGAAACGACTCATTTATGGATTCATGAACAGTGCTAAATATAGCAGCCGCCAATGGCCCCAGGTTTTCAGAATCTTCCAAACACCCACGCTGCGAGCACTAAAATAAACACCACTAAATATGTGCACCGTGGGTGAGTTCATGACAGGATAGCTGACGGGAGTGGTCTTCCTCTATACTTACTGTCTCTGTGCGGAGGTTATGCGCAGAGGATGTGCGCAAAGAGAGGACAGAGACAGATTTATGGGGGGGATCTAAGTCCCGTAAAAAGCTGAAGGAGCATGTTTGGAATTCGCTCCTCGTCAAGGAATGACATATATGAGTGGAGTGATATGCAGATTGTGTTGGGAACATGTAGCAGACCCTGAAATGTGCATGACCTGTGTTTACACATGAGCGTGTCAGTGGTTGCATGTGTACATCTATGCCGCATGATCGCATACCTCCTCTCCAGCATGTGTACATCTACGCCGCATGATCGCAGACCTCCTCTCCAGCATGTGTACATCTATGCCGCATGATCGCAGACCTCCTCTCCAGCATGTGTACATCTACGCCGCATGATCGCAGACCTCCTCTCCAGCATGTGTACATCTACAACGCATGATCGCAGACCTCCTCTCCTGCATGTGTACATCTACGCCGCATGATCGCAGACCTCCTCTCCAGCATGTGTACATCTACGCCGCATGATCACAGACCTCCTCTCCAGCATGTGTACATCTACAACGCATGATCGCAGACCTCCTCTCCTGCATGTGTACATCTACAACACATGATCACAGACCTCCTCTCCAGCATGTGTGCATCTATGACCCCTGATCGCAAACCTCCTCTCCAGCATGTGCACATCTACGATGCATGATCGCAGACCTCTACTCCAGCATGTGCACATCAACGACGCATGATCGCAGACCTCCTCTCCAGCATGTACACATCTGCAACGCATGATCGCAGACCTCCTCTCCTGCATGTTTACATCTACAACACATGATCGCAGACCTCCACTCCAGCATGTGCACATCTACGACGTAAGATCGCAGACCTCCACTCCAGCATGTGCACATCTACAACGTAAGATCGCAGACCTCCACTCCAGCATGTGCACATCTACGATATAAGATCGCAGACCTCCACTCCAGCATGTGCACATCTACGACGTAAGATCGCAGACCTCCACTCCAGCCACTGTTATGCATATGTTCTTGAGAGGTTCATGCACCTTCAGAGAATATGGTCTGACCTAGGGACGAGACATTTGTTCCATTGCCATTCTACACAGAATGCTAATTCACTATATATCAGAGTCAGCAATCCAGTGAGACAAGGACATCTCCCTGCTTCCCATACCTTTGGGAACTCTAGAGGGTATTTCTGGAGCAGAATACAAACAAACCCAGTCAAGTGCTCCGTCCCACCTCTGCAGCCTGTACTAATTATGCTTATGATCATTAAACCACCTTGCAGTGATACCAAATTACAAGCTACTCAGATTTAATTAGGAACTAAACACTCTAATTTTGCTTTGAGTGTGACTTGAGTGTGTTGACTCATTCCCCTAACAGGAGGAATACTGTCCACATCTGAAACAAAGGCAGGGAATAAGAGGGTAGCTGTGAAGCAGTTGTCTTTCCTTCTGACTCTCAGAGAGATGAGATGATACATTCTTAGTATCACAGCTGATGCTGGGTCCACCTGTACATCACCATAATCTCTCAACAAGGAGCAACTTCAGATCACTTAGATCTTTAGACACCCAAAGGTGCATAGGAGGGTGTAAATACCCACGGCTGTAAAACAGTTGCAAATTACCATGATCCATTTTAGATATTTATTAAAATGTTTTGTAAAGCACTCAGTGTTTTAGCAGCATGCTGTAAGGATTAAAAGATGTTAGAGTTAATCTATGATAAAAAGAGCAGGGCTGCTTGCCTCAGTGCTTGGAAACAAGCAGGACCTAGTGTACCAGCACAGGTCTGGGTCTGGCTAATCTCTTATGTATGTTACCATGACAATTAATCATATCATTATTCCTTTGCATGCATTCAAGTAACGGAATTAACCTGCCTGATCACCATGTTAGAATTTAAATTAGGTGACACTTTATGAAAGGTCCAAACTAGTACCAGTACTGGAGTGGTCATCTGGCATACTGGACATTTTCCTGGTGGGCCAATGGGTGTATGTCTAGCAAAGTTAGGGACCCCCCATTGGCAAACTTATTGTGGTTATGTACCAATCAAAATTATGGACACACCTACCCAGAGAAAGGTTTATTTGTACTATTCTCTACATTTTAGATGAGTTCTAAGGACACTGAAACTATAACATAACATACATGGAATTATGCATTGACCAAAAAAATATTAAACAAAAGAAAAATTGTTTGGGGTGGGCAGCTATGTGGGTTGGGATTCAGAAGGTTGCAGGTTCAAATCCCGTGGTCGGCAGCGTGACCTCACTATCAAGTCCTTGAGCGAGGCCCTCTACCACTTAATCTTAGTCCAGCTCTGACTAGTACTAGTAGTTTTGCTGTCTTCTATGGTTTGACGCAATTAAAAGTTATAAAGTCCATTGCTGGGTTGGACACTGCTGTCCTGTCCTTATGATACACAACCACCTCTCTACCTGCTGCACCTGCGAATGTTGCTTCTTTTTGCCCCTCCGAGCAGTTTTCTCTGTCATGCCTGACCCTGTGTCACGCCATGGGATTGTAGTCCGTGGCTGTGGGCAGCGGTAGAACCTGCCTCCCTGAGGAGGTCCTGTCGCTCGGGGGGAGACATGCAGGGCAAAGTCCAGATGGGACTGGGAGCACGTGTGGGATTGGAGATCAGTCTGCTGAGGGCAACATGTGAGGCTAAGAGGCCAGTGCTGACTGATTTTTCCTCTTCTGTGAGGTCACAATCACCCTGCCCACACTTAACTCCTCAGTGTGAGTGTGGTAGGTGTTTGTATTTAACACCAATGCTGATGTCACTATCACTACCTAGCTGGCCTGTGTAGATCTTCAAACGAGGCAACGGTCATATTTTTTGACACATTCCTGATTAGGAACTGGATGTCATTTATACTTGATACCCTGTAATCAGACGGCATTAAAATGAGCCGTGAGTCATGGCTTCACCTCTTACTCATCCTATCGAAGCATCCATGTCGCAGACGTAGCTCGTCACATGAAGGCTTCAGAGACCTGCTGCTAAAATGGTCCCGTTATGATCTCCTTCCCCCCATCAGCTGTGGTGTGGAAAGATGAAAATGTTGCAGAACTTTGGGGGGAGGAGGGGGAAAAGATCACAATTTTAAGCAGAAAACAATCAAATTAAATGTGCTGGGGAAAAGGCGCGATAAACCTCGAGGATTTTCTAGTTGTATAGTTGGATGTGACTGATTGATTACCATAAAGACTGCAGTAAGCAGACCATTTCAGCATCAAAGAACCATTTTAGAGTGTTGTGGTTCTGTAATGCGATTTTATCAAATGACCTGTCGCGTGGGTGATCAAACTTCTCCTCCGAGGTATATATAGCTCTCTGGGAGAGAGAGAGAGAGAGAGAGAGAGAGAGAGAGGACTTGCAGCCGCGCAAAGTCTCACAAACCTGCCTCTGAATGCATTATCTGTGTATGTAGAGATTGGCTGCATTCCATTTACAGAACCACACAACTGCCAATACTATTGTGTTATGCAATATTCTACTCACCAGTGCTGTGGAAAACCATGGTCTCACGACAGGAAGTCACGATCTGCTATTTGGTACCTGGTTTCCTCCAGGTTGGGAGCTGCAGGCACTGAGGAACCCTGGCTGAGAAGTTAAACGAATGTTAATTTGAGGTCAGTTCAATTTCTATCTATCATGACAAGCAGAAAACAAGTGCCTTTACAGAACACATGGTGATAACGTCTAAATAGTCAGAATATCTATTTACAGCAGTATTTCCCAGTCCGGTCCTCAGGGATCCCTGCCGGTCCATGTTTTTGCTCCATCCCAGCTCCTTGCCAGACAGTCCACATTTTTGCTCCTGAGCTGGGAAGGAGCAAAAATGTGGACTGCTATGGGTTCCTGAGGACCAGATTGGGAAACAGTGATTTACAATATGTATAATTATTGTAGCTTCTTAGGTTTTAGTGGGCGGTGGCCGGGACTGCGGGTTAGGTATCTGTGTCTGTAGCTATCTGTGTCTGTGATCAGATGGTTGCTGATTCAAATCCCCTGGCTGACAGTTATACCACTGTTGGGCCCTTGAGCAAAAGCCATTAACTGCAATTATTCCAGAGACACCTGTCTGACCCTGTTTAGGCAATTGTATGTTGCTTTGGATAAAATGTAAATAAATATGTGGCTGTTCATAGTTCACGTCATGTTGAAGGGTGATGTGCATGGAAGGTTTTGATGTGCATGGAAACTGCAGTGCTGGGGTTTAATGCGCTGGAACACTATTGGAAATTATGATTACAAGATAAGAGGTCATTTTTAGTGGGTGATTGATGTTGTTCCTGGCAAACTGGATGGCCAAGAGCTGATTCAGGTAGGTCTTGAAAGCACATAATGACGTTAACTCATATCATTCTAAATAGCAGTGGAGTGTGTCTCATATAACCCAAAACAGAGGAATCTCTTACCTCCTAGCATAAAATCTGGAAGATCTGAAAGGCATGCAGGAGAATCAGTATTCGGCATCAGTGCTGGGGGCTCCAGTCTGCCGCATACAAATGACAGATGGTGCAGTGCGGCGCCCTCTAGTGGGAACAGTGTACACGCACAACAACGCCTTCCTGTTTTACCATTACAGTGACTGTCTTAATCAGCTATAAACACCAGCAAAGAGCAGGCAGGGCACTTGTCAGTATCCGTATAACACTATACACTGGACCGAATATTAACAAATACCTAGCAAGGACACTAGCTGACTAGCTACGTCATAACCATAGTATTAATATTAATAACGATGATGATGATGACGATGATGATGATGGTATTCCATCACATTGTCCATGAGAACCAAGTGAAATCTGGATAGATTTATAATAATAATAATAATAATAATAATAATAATAATAATAATAATAATAATAAGCACGATCCAAAGACTGCGGGAAACAGACACGATGAGTTATTGGATGTTCGCGATTTAATTTCCCACTTAAAGCGTTACCAGCACGCTCAGAACTCCCCGTGCATCGCCGGTTCTGTCAGTGATCTGCGTTCCCTTCACATCACCGGGAGGACGGAGAGGTTCCGGCTGCGTTCATAAACAGGGCTAACAAACGTCACGTCTGACAGCGAGTGTGGGGTGTGCGCGAGCGACAGCGGCCAGCTAAGCGCACTATTGTCGCGGCTGCTGAAAGTCCGGGCAACTTCTGCTCTGGCGGATTTCTTCTCCACCAACATTTAAACCCTGAAAGCGATGGTGGTGGCGTGCCGGACAACCTTCGCGGAGGCTACACTTACGGCTGGGATTGAGAATTCGAGTCTGGATGTAGCTGATTGGAGTGAAAGAGTTGGTGATCAACGAGTGGAGGAGGAGGGGAGAATCTGAAGTGGGTTTTTATGTGTGACTCTCAGGCGGCCATGTTAACCAAGAAACCGTGCGCTGCCATCTATCCTTCTGGTAAGGAGCCGCAAGCCAAGAACTGAATGGGGAAAGAAAACATGTTTCATTTATTATTTTTCTCGTGTGTCAGCGGAGAGTGTTTTTTATTCTCTGATCGGTTTGCTCTGACTGGTGTTGATGCGATGCACACAGGGGTCTGTCATTTAACTGAGCGTCCCTTTACTAACGCACGATTTTAGGTTTTGTATTCTAGCTAAATATCCGGGGCGTTGTTTTTCTTCCCCAAAGGAAAGCTGTGTATCGAAAAAGGGGGTGGCTTTTTAGTGTTTTCCGTACAGTATTAACCAGTGCCAATTATTATACATGCACAATAGGATTAAAAACGAATAGGTGCCTTGCAATATCTTTGTATAAATCTTACGTGTGAATTTAATGTCGACAATAAATGCATGTAATAACTTTTATTTTTGCGCACAGGTTGACTGTGCGGTGCAAATTTAAGATAAATGCATTGTGCAATTCAGATGATTCAGGATGGATTATTTCTGTTACAGTGGGGTTCCCCTGTTAAACGACATCCGTACTTTTCAAGGACATGTTTATGGTTTAACCCTTTACAAACGATTGATCGCAATTTGTATACGTTGCTCTGACGTGGGTGATTAATTATGAGCGTTATGTATGAATGACAGTGCTCCCGTTTTTTTTATTCTCTCCCTCTCTGTGTTATAGGTAAGGGCGGTGAGGCTGGTTGCCAGACACAGTCTTCCCCCGGAATCGGCGCTGGGGGTCACCGGACCGGAGACGAATCCGACACACCGTCTCCTGTCACGCTGCCACCGCTTAAAACCCCAAACTCCATCTCGGTATGATGGATGAGCGACCATCCGACAACCGCACACATGTTTTCGCCGTTAAGGGGGGCTCCAGGTTTTTTATTTTTTTTAAACCGGCCCAAGATCGTTAAAATGTGGATCACCGAAACTCCGCGTCTAAAAGCAGACTGACGTCACGGCCGTCGCCCCGAGTACGTGTTTAATTTCGGTTTCGGTATGCAGACAATCTGTCAGGATTCCGCCTTAAATTTCCGCCAGATTAAGTTACAGAGTGCCAAGCTGTCAACGCCGGGATCCGCTCCGTTTCATCTTTTGTTGGTCTTTTGTGTTGGACCGTGTTTGGATGGAGCACCGCTGTTCGCGTTTGGTCAGTTCACCTTCACGAGGGTTTACGGGAACGTGTACGTGTATGGAGTACGTGTGTGTGTGTGTGAAAGATATATATAGTCGCTCTTACCCGATCGTAACAACCCAGTCAGAAAGCGAATACCACTTTGACTCTTTTTCTTGCTGAATATGAACTGGATTGTGATGTGAATATGTGGAGGTGTTTTATTTGTGAAGGAGACGCGGTGTTTTTTTCGTGTTGTTTTTCTGGAGTGATAATGAATAGGACGTGGCCCATTGAGTGCCGCCGGTAAACTTAAGGTAATGGACTTAAAGTCGCGGCAGATTTTTCAATATCATCTAGTCTGGATAAAATCGTTTCGAAGGGACTCCGTAAAGAGAAAGGGGGGGGGGCAGTTAAGACGATTCCAAGGGCCCCTGAGTTACAGGAGCCCTAAAAATTTTGGAATATATTCAGATTGGTCTGGGTTGAGGGCCCAATACAAGTGTGCGGGGCTCCTGCCCTCCAGGACTGACAGTTTGACACTCTTTTATTAAGCTAACTTACAACTGAAGTAGTGGAAAACTGAGACCCGCGCTTGGCGACCTCATTCACGTCCGCTGCAAGCTATCTGTACTCATCTGAAGGCCTCGTAAATGCAAAATACTAACGGCCAGCGCCCATGTGAAGAGCGCTTGTCTTCCTGCTTTCATTTTTAATGTGTCTTATCAGTTCACTGTTTTCTCAGTAGCCCAGTGTTCCGCCCAGACAACCATGGCCCTTAAAAGTTCATTTTTATTGCTAAAAACTCAGGATTGAGTTTATCTGCCTCATAATACATTGATAATTCTGCATACGGGATCTTTTAACTTGATGACCTGGCAGGAAACTAAGCTTTTCATAGTTGAGTGAGAAATTCTGAGGGGAGATTTTGATTTATATAACAGTAGAGCTGCTTAAAGCTACTCCTATTAGACTTCGGCTCCACACGCTTGGGGTAGATACCCTTTCCCGCAGGTTCTGTGAGGCTGATGGCCATGTTGACAAATACTTGCACATCCTCACCCGTGAGCTGAAATTCGACAGATAAGTGTTCATGTGATTGACCCCGTTTGGCTATCGATAGTTCTGAGCGCTAAAAAGCTAAAAATACAGACGTCATTTGACTGTGACTGTAAGAGGAGATTGTACTGCTGATGTCTGGTCTGTGTTTCCATTGTGCTTTGAGCATATATATATATAACATAAATTATATATAAAAAAGTTTTCTAGGGTTGCAGTCATCTTCTGAAGCTTCTCGCCCTTACTTCACCCCTACTGCCTAGGGCCTTGTTCTTAGCTGGCATCCAGCAGACTGTGAAGTCGTCTATTTTTAATAGTTTAAGATGCTGAAAATGTTTGCCATGATATGAATGGGAGTCATGTGAGACTGGAGGGTGTTATCAGAGCTGCAGTGTGTTTTGTGGTCAGCCTTTGCTCCGCTGGGGTCCACGGTCAACCCATTTCTCAAACTCCTGCTATGGAGAGAAGAGACGCTCCGTGGCATGATGTTCATAAACCATCATTTTGGACGTGGGTGCAGCTCGATTCTCCGAATGCAGCCATCGAGAGCCTTTAATATGCAGCATGTGTCTTTGGTGTCACCATCTGCCCTCCACCTGTCCGCGCAGAATGCATGTGGTACCATGTCAGCTGACAGATCCTCTTGTTCGCTCATTAGGGCTTTGGTTACGAATAGCAGCACATGGATTCCACGTAACCTTGGGTGGTGCACTGATTGGGAAATGGTATGCTTAGTGTAATGGGCAGGGCTTGCATTTGAAACATACTCCAGTGGCTGTCAAAATGGACTCTTCCTTAACCACCTCTGTCTGGGGGTAGCTATCTAGCCAAAGAACGGAGATCAAATTTGAAAGACCTTAGAGGTTTTTTTTACCATAGTAGTTGGTGTTACAATGTTGCAGGCAGGTGATTCAGTGATAGCGTTCCATCTTTTTGCCAAAGGCAGAGGCAGTGGATACAATATATTTTCATGTACTTTGATATGTTAAGTCAGAGTTTTATAGTGTTCTAGATTTACTTCCAGGACAACGGGTTCTGCTACTTGGCAGTGCATAAGAGACGGCCTGACCTATAGAGAGCAACTGCAGCCGGGAGAAGATTTAAACTTTTAATCTGAATTAAACTGTCTCAAGTGGCTCAGACAGTGTGAAAATCCTCTGCTGATATTGTGGTCGCTGAGGCGCTCTTACTGAGTGTCTTTTCAGCTCTGTTGAGGAAAAGGTTTTCTAATGACAGAAACTAAGGGATATGTGTTTCCATCAAGATATCGAGGTAATAAATTGTTTGTGGAAGCTTTTGTCAAGAAGGAACTGGGGCATTTTCTGGAAACTGTGTGTTATGAGACCCAGTGGGCTTTGTTAAACTTTGGGGAAAGCTCACAGACGGAAGAACTGAAGTTGGGATTTAAATCTCCCTGAAATTTTAATTCAATTCTAATTCTGTTCCCCAGGGTGATTTTTTTTTTCCCCCAATCCCAACTCCAGTTCCATTTTTAGATTTGGATTGGAATTGATGAATGCATTCCGGGAACGGCCCCAACCCTGAGTCTTGTAGAGGCCACCTTGATGAAGAGAATATTTTAAATTGCGAAGGACTAGTTGTGTAACACGGCTGAATTATAGACTCGCAGTATGGTATGCCTCAGACACCTGCATTTCTTGGAGGAAGGAGCTGGCAGACATTCTCGTTGCTCTTGCTTCTGTTGCTGTTTTTAAATTTATGAAGTCATTATATACTCATGGACTAAAGTATTATTTCTGTTGTGTATATTTGAATTTTTTTGTTTTTGCCCTAATGGCTCTCTCTCTCCCTCTCTTTCTCTCTCTCTCTTTTTGGCACCCAGGTTGGAAACTCCAGGCACACAATGAATGACCATTTGCATGTTGGGAACCACCAGCAGAGCCAGGCTCAACAGCTGTTCGAGGAGAACATTAACAAGCGGGCAGTATTGACAGCGCAACCGAATGGTCTGGCCCCTGTGGGTCGGAGTGGCCTCCCAATACAAGATAGGGTGCAAGAGGGTGTCCTCTGTCGGCAGGGCAGCTCAAACTCTCTCAAATCCTCCGACAGCAAAGCCAGACCGGCTCCCATGTCCCCGGAGCAGGCCATGAAGCAGAACGTGTCCAAACTGACAGCTTTTGAGCATCACGAGATATTCAACTACTCGGAGATCTACTTTGTCGGCCCGAATGCCAAGAAGAGGCCTGGTGTGGTTGGAAGCCCCAACAACAACGGCTACGACGATGACCAGGGCTCCTACATCCACGTGCCTCATGACCACGTCGCCTATCGTTATGAGGTGCTCAAAGTCATCGGTAAGGGAAGCTTTGGCCAAGTGGTGAAGGCTTATGACCACAGAACGCACCAGCAGGTGGCACTCAAGATGGTACGAAATGAGAAGCGCTTCCACAGGCAGGCGGCAGAGGAGATCCGCATCCTCGAGCACCTACGCAAGCAGGACAAAGATGCCACCATGAATGTTGTCCACATGTTGGAACACTTCACATTCCGGAGCCACATCTGTATGACCTTTGAACTGCTCAGTATGAACCTCTATGAACTCATAAAGAAGAACAAGTTTCAAGGCTTCAGCCTGCCTCTAGTACGCAAGTTTGCGCACTCTATTCTCCAGTGCCTGGACTCCTTGCAAAAGAACCGGATCATCCACTGTGACCTCAAGCCTGAGAACATCCTGCTCAAGCAGCAGGGTCGCAGTGGTATAAAAGTAATTGATTTTGGTTCCAGCTGCTACGAGCACCAGCGGGTGTATACCTACATCCAATCCCGCTTCTACCGTGCACCAGAGGTCATCCTAGGGTCACGCTATGGGATGCCAATCGACATGTGGAGCTTAGGTTGCATCTTGGCGGAATTACTGACGGGGTACCCTCTTCTGCCTGGGGAAGATGAAGGGGACCAACTGGCTTGCGTCATCGAGCTTCTGGGTATGCCATCCCAGAAGCTTCTCGACGCATCAAAAAGAGCCAAAAATTTTGTGAGTTCTAAGGGTTTCCCACGTTACTGTGTAGTAACCACCTTGCCGGATGGTTCCGTGACGTTGAATGGGGGACGCTCACGTCGGGGCAAAGTCCGGGGTCCCCCTGGGAGCAAGGAGTGGTCGACAGCTCTCAAAGGCTGCGACGATCCTTTGTTCCTGGACTTCCTCAAGCAGTGCCTGGAGTGGGACCCATCTTTACGCTTGACCCCCAGCCAGGCCTTGCGACACCCCTGGCTCAGGAGACGCTTGCCAAAACCCCCAGCTGGGGAAAAGGTCCCTATGAAGTGTATCCCAGAAGGTTCTGGGACCGTAACGTCTGTCTCGAAATTACCTCCCCCCTTGAGCTCATCCACCAAGCTGAGGACTAACCTGGCTCAGATGACTGACGCCAATGGGAATATCCAACAGAGGACGGTGTTACCGAAATTAGTGAGCTAAGCCGGGACCAGATCTGTCTAGTAATTTATTCTTTTTTAAAGAGGAAGTAGCCTGTGTCTGATGTCAGGATGAGGTGCGAAGGAGAGTGGTCTCTCACTGGCTATTTCTGTGTGAAGTCTGTGCAAAGATTTTAGCCTTTTTTTTTGTAATGGTTGGCTTTGTTTTGCACCTTGGTTTTTAAAGTTTTTTAACTAAAATGGAGCCATGCTTTTAGGTTCTTATCTCAGGACTGTATGTGATGTTCCATGTCGCCATGCAAACTGACCCAATATATTACTGAAGCCCAAGTCATTTAAGTCTGTGTCGGGGGACTGACGTGGCTGGCCGTGCTGCGGTGGTGAGCGTTTGCAGTGCAGGGCTGAGAGCTGTCCCGCACCGTGGCTTGGCCGCCGTTATCACTGCCATTGCGTGGACGAAGGAGGCGGCATCTACCACGGCTTCCTCCTCATACCTGTGTCAACAGCTGCGTAGTCGTTGTTGCTGGTTTTAAATATATCCGTGCCTCTTTGATTCTAAGGTTACAAACACAGACCTCTTCTGCTCGACGGTGATTCTTTCCAACAAGTTCCCAGGATTTGAAATGCAAGCTTTAAGTAAACAAGGATATGTAAGTGACATGGAGGTGGGCAATGAAGTAACAAAAAAAAGAAAAGAAAAACGTGCAAAAAAAAAAAAACAAAACATACAGAATCCTTTTGTTTTAATGTTAAAAATGTGTTCACATTATGCTTTTGGTATGTGCCTAAAATTGTCTCGACATTCCTTATTGGCTGAAAGATGGGAATTGCGGAGTAGATGCATCTGTGCAAATCACAGTTCAAGGTCATGTCTCTGCCATGACACCACATGATTTAAGTGAAAGTAATGAAGATCGGGCGGATTTATATCCACATCACCCTTACCTTGTGGCTCAGGTCTCTTTCTGGTCCTGCTCATTCTCTGAGCAGCAGCAAACTATGACGTTTTACAGTTGGGTATTTAAAATGACACATTCTGGTGCTCTACCTTTTTATTAAGGTACTTTTTTAAATATAATAAAACCATGTTAATTGACTTATGTAGTGGGTTGGAAAATATTTTCTGTGTTGCCTTTAGCAAGGAATTGCGTGACACAGATCTTTTAAAGGAAACCTGTGTGTGTTTGACAAATTACATGGACTTATTGAACTGGCATGATTGTTATAGGTGTTCCAGGCAAATTAGAGCACAGATCTTTGTACGTCCGTCCGTTTTTAAAGGTTGAATTCAAGACAGTAGGGAAGACATTCTGCAGGGGGCACTTGGGGTGGGGGTTTTGCCACCGTATAGTGAATCCCTCGACAGCAATATTTGGGGTGATGGATGTTTATGCTTAGGCATTCGCAAAAAGCCGTAATACTTCAAACAAGGTCCCTCATAATTCCAGCAGCTTTTTTGGTGTCGTTTGAAAACAACAGGTTTTAAACACCGCAAAATCTCAATTTTATAAGTCAGACTTTCAATTCTAAAGAAACAACTTTGTGCACTCTCAAAACCTACTAAATTTTGTGTTTCGGCCAGTAGAAGAGATCGATTTTTTTTATAGCAGTTTTAGCACATTTTTAAGGCTTTGTACACACTTATTATCTAAAATTATTATATGGAGTTGGTGAGAGTACGGTAAGCACTGAAGCAAACTGAATTACAGGTGCTGTAAATGCGGAACCTGGACATGCTCCGTCGGCATGGTAACCACGGAACGTCCTCTAACCTTTGTGTACTACCTTGTGTACTACGATAACCTCCACAGTTAATGCTACACCCATAGGGCCTCATCTATCATTAAGCAGAAAATAGCAGCTCTCTGGGGTGGCGTAGGGGCCCTTTCCCTGGGCAATCCCACAAGCTGCTAAGCACAGTAGCCCAACAGTCCTAGTGCCACACTTTTGTGAGTATTTACAGCAGCAGGAAGAGTCGTGCCCTTGGTTTTACACAATGTGCCTTTGGTTTTAGTGTCTATCCACCCATTTTCTTTCCTGTAATCCCACACGACTCCTTAAGATGTTTGTTTGGCTATACATATTTGACCAGCAGCCAATCATATCTCTCCGTATAGTACCTGTGCCAGAGCAGTCAGTACGGTTTCATTACATGGGTACTGTTTCTTTGAATAAACACTAATTTCTGCAAGCACCTGTAAAATAATCCAGTATTAAATATACCGCACGGCTTTCTCATTGGGTGAATGGTGACTTTGTTACTGTAATATCTTCTGTCTCAACGTCAATGTTGGTAACATCAGCTGAAGCTGGGGGGTGTGTGTATGCCTGGATTTTACCTCAGCCTGTTGTGGCGCCATGTTTCAGATTCGAACCCAGGGCATTTGTTGAAAGGGCATTTCTCCCTGCGGTTTCAGTGGCTAGAAGGTACTGATCTTGATTGAAGGCCTTCCCACTCACCGTGTCCAACTTGCCATACTCTGGAATAAAGGTCCCCAATAATTTGATGTCCGCAGACTGTTTTACGGCGTACAGGAGTTTTCATGAACTGGCAAAACAGTGGAGGGAAGTTTAAGCAGCCCCTCTGGAAAACCCCCAAAATTCCCCGCCCAGTGGAATACTGGCCGCAGACTGGGGGTGGGGAACCCCTGTTCTAGATTACCTATGTGCAGGATGTGAGAGTCATCTTCTGGGGCCAGGCTTAAAAGCGGGGCTGCTCCGAAAATCCTGCAGGCGTAGCTGAAACAATGTAGCATCACTCCAGAGCTCTTTTGTTGAACCTGGTTGGATGCATCCCTGCAGAAGCGGACGCGGTGTGACAACGTATCCAGGGTGAGTCAGGATGTGGCCCATTGTGTGACTTGGGGTCAGACTCATGCTACGGTCGGGTAGCCGGTGAGGACTTTCTAAGGCGCATTTCCTGCCACATGCTATCTGTACTAATGCTGAAACCAGAACTTGGCTACTGTAGGAGACCTCGAATGAATAACAGACTGATTACTTGTTTGTGTTATGCCTCTGTGACATTAAATGTACATATGTGGAATTTGCAGAGTTCATTCTGGATGTGTATCATTTTTTTTTTTTGCCCCTGGATAATTGCTGCTGAAAACACACAGTGTCGTGGTGGGTTTTCATCCTGGGGGGCCAGTTTTATGACTGTATGTATTGTACAGCCGATGAAGTGAACATTTTTTAGTGATCATTTGTTAAATTTTATCGTTGTGGTCGGAAAAATAAAAAATACCAGTCTTTACGAACGCTGTGCATAGTGACTCTTTCTTGCATCGCTTGCATTCCCTGCCATCTTTAAAAGTAATAAGTTCTGTAGTGCATTCATTTACTAGTGTTGTGGATTACCCACAATGCACCTTGCAAGAATAAGTTCAATAAGTTCAAACTCGGTGATGGTATTTTGTGGTATGGTGTTCTCATCTGTTTTGGGGCAGGCACAGAGAGGAAAATCTCTTGGATATGCAAGCAGTCTTTCTAAATAACCTTCATGCTTAAATTCTGCTTTATTTACACAAAGACCTCATTTGGCGTTTGCCAGGAATAAAACTTGACAAGTGTGAGGAACCGTAGCCAGAACCTGACCTTCCGTCTGACCAAACAGCCATTAACACGACGGGCAACTCTGCTGCAGTTCATTCAGAGAGCTGCTGTGTGTGTCTAAGGAAAATGTACAGGATGCCTGCTTATGAGCTGGGTTTGTGATGGAGAGTGGAAGCGTCAGATCCTTCCGATTTATTGTTGCCTATGGAGCTAAACTGAGACAAGTTTGTCGATGAAGCCTAGTCTCAGTCTTGACGCGTTTTTTTCAGTGAATTGCTGTACTCATGTTAGCCTCCGCAACATGCCGTCGCATGCTTGCTGACCGCTTAATGCTCGACTCATTGCCATGTGGTCCGTACCAGCAAATGAGACGATTCCATCAGGGCGTTTCAAACACGTCTGCACAATAAATATGTCTGAGACCAGGGCAAAGTCCGGTAAACTTAAGTCAGGTGCATAAATTGATTTTTAATCTTTAAAAATAGTTTAAAAGTCTTATTCGGAGGTAAAAAGCACATGTGGCAGATGCTACACGGTGAACAACAAAACATCGATTGAGAGAATTTCTGATCTGCAGTTTGGTAAATCAAACATGCATCAGCGACTGCCTGATTGTCTCGAAACTGAAGCATTTAAGATTAACGCAGAGCATCCGGTTCTGGGGTCCTGGTCTCTCCAGGGCTGAGTGGAAAGCTAACCCTCTGCTTCACCTTTCCCAAGCCGAGTCGGATCCCCGTCACCTTCAAGCACCGGGACTTCCCACCTGTGGCCAATTGATGGGCCAGCTGAGGGTTAATGTCAGTGCTGGGATGGCACCCGCAATTGCCGCATTTAGCACAGGCATGACATGGGCACCCCTTGGAGCATTAGGCCCCATTTGCTGGGTCTCTGACACAGACTACGGCTGTGTCTGAATTCAGGGGCTGCATCCATCTAAGGCTGCATTGGAAGACCGAACGTGTCACAGTGGTGCGTCCCATGTAGAATGCTCCTAGAAAGGCGTCAGCGAAGGATGCCCCCGAAGGATGCTTCACAGTCCAACATATCCCAACATATCCCACAATTCATAGAGGCACAGAGGTAAAGTGGGCGTGTCCCGGCTAGGCAATAGGAGCGGCGCTTTGACTCAAGGGTAAGAGCGGGAACAGCTGGTAGGAAATTATCCGTAGGCCTGACCCTCCCATTTGACAGTGCTTTCAGGACCTTCAAAGACCGCAACCTACAAAGGCTACACCTTTGTAGACCGCGTCCTTGGCAGGGTGTAGTCCCTGAATTTGGACACATAGTACTGGACAAAGTAACCTGTGTATTACCTATATGGATGAATATACTCCAGAACATTCTGTGCTGAACCAATGAAATATCCATGTGTATGTGTGTGTGTGTGTGTATATATATATACACACACACACACACATACAATATATATATATATATATATATATATATACACACACACACACACACACACACACACATACAATATATATATATATATATATATATACACACACACACACACACACACACACACACACACATATATCCTTCCATTGTTTAACCAGTAAGGGAACTGAGGGGTCATTTCCACTGGGTTGCATAAGTGTGCATTGGACAGAAATACTGGCAGTCTGAATGAATCATGTGGTTTCGCTCGAGTGAGCAAGATTCGTTCGCTTGGCAGGCATGGCACGTAGGGCCTGTCGCCGCTGTAAAAACGGAAGCGTCTGCCACCGCGAACAAACCCAGTGCTGGGTCACATGACCCAGCGGCTGAGCGGGCACGCGGGTGGGATGGTGCCTTTTAAACCATCATCCAATGTTTGTGGTAATTCGTGACATCCTGACATGATGGCGTTGTCTGTGTACCGTGTGCGGCTGTGGTATTAAAATAATGTCAGATCCGAAATCCGGTGGATTTGAAAGCGTTACAGTAGAGTGTAATTAGTCCAGTTTATTTGGCATGGTTTAATCAAATGCCTTTGTGTTTTAGCTCTTTGTGAGGTTTTGCGAGGGCTATAATTGACCTTTTCAGCAGTCATCCCGAACTCCCCTTTGCCTCTATGTCAAATGGGAGGTAAAAAGAATGAATCATAGCTCTTTCTCTTGCAAAGTGTTACACAAACACCAGTGCAAAGGTCAGCTGTGACTTGTGGGGTACAAACATTAACTCCTAGGTCATAGAAAAACGTTTTTCATGCAGTGCAACTGACATCACCATAGCTTTTTAGGAATGATTTAGTGATTTTTCTTAACCATTTTCACCCAAAATGGGAGCCAAAAATCTCAGTTATAAAGATTAAACACAAACACAAAGCTAAACAAAATGTTTTTAAATCTTTCAACTGCATTGCATGAAAGCCACAATAATCAATTTGTACGATAAGTTTCTGCTCAATTTCTTTATTAGTTTTCTCATTTTTTTCTCATCTCCATCACTCTTGTCCTGGATTTCATGAAATACTTCAGGTTTTTTCATAAATAAATGATAACACAATACAACTGATTAACTACAATATAAGCAAAATCAACAATTTACACCAATATTTCCCAATCCAGTCCTTGGGGACCCACAGACAGTCCACATTTTTGCTGCCTGGGAGGGAGCAAAAACCTGAACTGTCTGTGGATCCCTGAGGACCAGATTGGGAAACACTGGCTTAGACAATGAAGCTGTATAATTTGAGTCTGTCTTCAAAGTATGTTTAATAAATACAGAAAACTGATATGTGTGTACTGGTTTCCATAGTTGCGGGTGGGGAATTATACCGTTCTTTTGCTGTGTAAACTGAAAGTAGAACAGCAAGCAAACTCGCAGTGCTTTTTCGTTTGTCGACTGCGCGACCACATGGTATTGGCAACTGACGGCCAACGTCGCTCTGTGTTAGGGCCTCCTGGCATGTTAAGGGAGTGCGGGTTTAATGGTTCTCCACAAGGGCTTCCAAAATCAGCATGAAATCCTGTGGCATCCTGTCAACACCGCTTATCACATTATCCTGTTACTAACACAGATAGGGCATATTTAAAAGAAACAGGATGTTTCAGGAGCCGATCACATGACCACAGAAGTCATGTGGGCACCGAGAATCAGGCCCGCGTCAGAGACTTTGGAGACTTTAACTGGAAGACCCAACAGTCCGACCACCTACAGGATCCCGGCGACAGTCACAAGGAAGACAAAAAGCTGAACGGAAAGCCTGAAAGAAAGAAGTAACGTTTCTGTGAAAAGCTCACAGAACTCTGGAGGTTTTGTGCATTAAATGATAGGAAATGTAAGAAGCTCATTCTGTTTTATACAAGTGGATTTTTTAGAGGCTCAGAGGGAGGACACCTGAGCCTGTCACCCCCCCCCCCCCCACGCACACACAAACACCCCCTTGTGTGTGCGTGTTGGACCCCACAGAACCTTTCGGATGACAGTCGTCAGTTCCAGCCCCCACGTGGCTGCACTCTCACTGCTCCCTGGGGCATTTGGCTCAGTCCCAGGAAAGGCTGGTTGAAAGGAGCTGGTGTCAACAACCAGGGGAGGGAGGGGGAAGACCTCAGTGCACGAGTGGGCATGTGTGTATCATATTGCACAAGAATTGCACTGTTTCACACAAGATCCCGACCACGGGTGGTGATTGGGGGGGTGGGGTGGGGGGGCAGTCACCACAGTTGAAACTTCAATTAATTAGCAAGACCAGCATTGCACATGTTCTGAGCTGGAACGTCGCATAAGTGGTCTTCTGGCGCTCAGTAGGTAGGTAAAACAGCAGGAGTCAGATCCGTGCATTAGAACACAAGGTAAGCAGGGTGTGGGATTCCCCCCCACCCCCCACCCCCCACCAAGAGCAAACATCAAACTCCGCGTAGGATCCTGGCCAGTGCAGTCCACAGCAACACCTGGGGACCTGCTGATGGACCATCAGATATTCTTCCACCTCTCTAATAGTCTCTTGCCTTTCTTTTTCCTCTCAGCATGTCAAGCCAGCCCAGTGTAAGTGAGAAGATCCATTTCTGCAACAGCTTTTGATTGGTTGGGCTTTGCTGGTGTTTTTAACTGAAAATGAGACCTTGACGCCTATGTTAGGTATGATTACCACACTTGTGAGTCATCCACTATGCAGTTTAACTTGTTTTTAGTGGGTTAATGGGTTTAGTTAACCATTCAGCAATTGAATCCCAAACCCATAGTATTCACATTTAACCCAATTACTAATATATAGGTGTAAATAAATAATTGAACCAGTTAGTCTGTTGGACCAAACTTTACTCCCATTGGGGCTAAAGTAATCCCTGACATTGTAGGTTCAATGGCTGGTTTAGCAAATCACTGCTGGTTCATGTTTACCAGAGGCACTATCCTTAGAAAAAACAATTTTGTTTGTTACCCATACAATATTTATCCCATAAAAGCAATAAATTAAAAAATCTGTTCTATATTTGAAACTAAATAAATACAACGGCCTGGATGTCAGCTCTACAGACTTCAGATCACATGACCTGCGAGGATGTCAGGCAAACAGCAAGACTTCCCAGCAGGCGATCAGGCTGGTCCTCTTAATGATGAGATTCAGCACAAACACTGGGCCTCTGCTATATCTCCCACTCAGCTTGCTGCTGTGCTGTCATGTGACCTTTACAGGAGGTCAAAGTTCACCAAGAACAGGAGCTCGGCTGCAGGCCAGGTGCTGCTCAGTGACTGAACTGAAATAAAAAAACTAATTGTGACTTATTACTCTCCACAGAGCTGGAAATAATTCATAAATCTTAATTCTTGTTTCATAACACTCTCCTCCATCGAAGGCTGCCCCCGGACATCTGTAGTGACTTAATAGTCAGAGTTAATTCTGTCTGCGAAATTAACTTGATGATTGCAAAATCGCCTAGCATCTATCTAGCGCCGGACATGAAGTGCTGTGATGAAAGAGCCTGATAAAGTTTCTGCCTGATATCCTATAAGATTTACCCTCCCCCATTCAATTCAATCGAGCAGGGCTTGGTTCTGCTGAAGGCACATTACATCATCTGTTAACAGACAGACAAAAAGAGGCTATTAAAAGCAAGCAGGGTGTTTCTGAGTTGCCTTGTAGTGTTTGATCCATTTCCTTGTGGCTGTTCTGGCTGCTTAAGGCCTTGGAGCATGGACAGGAGCAGCGCCCCCTACAGGGTGCCAGGTGTACTGCCCTGGCCTCATCTTCCCCGGGATTGATGTGTACCACTCTTGTAGGTTTAAGACTATTGTTGTTGGTGATGGTGATACACTATAATACTGAGAACATCTATTGAGCAGTCATTTGAGATGATGGCTTTGATTTTTCTTTTGATATTCTCTCTCTGTCTTATGAAAAAAACATCCCATATGGGCAGGGCCAAATTTAGGGGCGGGGACCCCTGGACTAACTTCATTGCCAGGACCCCACCTAGGGCATAAATTGCTGCTGACAACCAGAAGAAATTTTTTTGGGGTTCTCTACAATTTGGGTTCATGGGCTACAACCCAGTTTAGTCCGTACATGCAGTAAGTGTGGCCTTACATTCAGGTGTCAGATGTGTACATAAACCTTTTCTCGGGCCTTTCCTGGTCTCGTTTGCGGTCCCAAGCATGAGTAGACGATTGCCGAGTCCCAGGCTGTCACTGACAGTGCAATCAGAACGCTCAGCAAATCTGAAACTCAGGGCAACCGTCTCCCCCGTCTTTCCTAAACGTAAGACTGACAAGGAAAGCTTCGATAGTGAAGGCATACAATCTGTAGCGAGGCTGAGAGCTTTTACATTAGCGGACGGCATGCTAACGGATGCTAGCAAGCCCAAGAGGGAAGCAGGAAGCATGCTGTAATGGAATTGGATGCTGTACCCTACGAGCTAAATCTACGTTATACAATCAGCGCCATGTTGTTCCTACATGTCTCGCCATCCTGGGTGGCTTGATTACTAAAGACTGAGGTTTACAGTGAAGGTTGGTGACAGGCTCGGAGACGAGCTGAATTCTGGTGCTGGGGCTCTCATGCACTACTGGGGAGTGATGGGGCTATTTTTGGATTGCGGGGGCCTGTGACAAGTTGTCCCCATTCCTTTGTGGCGGTGGGTGATGGTGGTGGTGGGGGGGATACTTAGATTTATTCTGATAACCAATATTTTCCGCATTCTTTTCCCAGTCATAGAAATTTTATTGAAGACTAGAGGAGAAACTACTGAGGCTTTCACTTTCCCATTTTCTACGCCGGTATTGGTTGCTGTATGAAGTGTGGTACACACATCTCCAGGTCCAGTGATAGCTGCACAGAGCATCCCCTCACTGTCCTTTTCTCAGCTGCCACGGCCAGAGTCTGCACAACCACCTATATCTCAAAGCAGAGCCCTGCTAGGCCCCATTCTCTTCAAGCTGCCACGATGTCAGTCAGCCTCTGTTTCTGAACTTCGAGCAAAAATGTGGACTCTCTGGCAGGCAGCTGGGAGGGAGCAAAAATGTGGACTGTCTGGCAGGTAGCTGGGAGGGAGCAAAAATGTGGACTGTCTGGCAGGCAGCTGGAAGGGAGAAAAAATGTGTACAGTCTGTCAGGGAGCTGGGAGGGAGCAAAAATGTGGATTGTCTGACAGGGAGCTGAGAGAGAGCTGGGCAGGAACGAAAACATGGATCGTCTGGGGATCCCTGAGGACTGGGTTGAGAGACACTGCGTTAATAAACGCTAGCTTGGGTAGGGGGTGGCACACCCGTATCGCCTTGGTAACCTTTTCACTGTCACTGGGAGCTCTTTTTGACTATTATACTGAGCCTTAATGCACTTTCTGTACTGCTTTGGACCACACATATTTTTTACTGTCTCATTAAAAGGCATTTTCCACTGAACTGATACACTTTTGTTAGCTCTACACTGAATCGTACTGCCTTGCAACCGTTCTGAGCCATAAGGGAGTATGGGGGGAGGGTCAGTGCAAGCACCCCTTATCTGTGAAGGCTGGTGTCCGTGAGGCCAGCTGAGACCCGACCAGACAGCACGCAGTCGTGGTGTCAGCTGGTTAGCCCTAGTATCCATGGCGATGGGGTAACGGCAGTGTTTGCCCTCTCCCGAAGCAAACAGCTGCCGAAACTCTCGCGATTTTATTTTTAGCTCGTCCTGCCCGTGCGATTGTTCGAGGTGACTGGCGTCACACACTGACCATGCTTCCTGGGTTAGATGTTTCAGCTAAATGTCCGTGCCCCGGCAGCGGTAGGAAATGGAGTAACAGATGGGTTTCAGACTGATGAGCACACTCTTCTGCGGCACTCTAGGTTGGCCGAGGCCAGGCCTGTAGCCAGAAATGGATTTCGAGGGGGGTACGGCAAATTTCGAGGAGGGTTTTTAGAGTTTTACTGCATCGCTGCATGCCTGTCTGCCTAAGGAGAAGGAGACAGGAGTACAGAGAGAATCATACCATACCTAGATACACCATTCTAAAGTCAATTTTTTTGACACTTGTAATATAGAGGACACAAAATCGATGAGATGCAAGAACACCCTAGGGCAGTGTATCTCAATCCGGTCCTCGGGGACCTGCAGATAGTCCATGTTTTCGTTCCTTCCCAGCTCCCAGCAGGGACCCAACTGGGAAACACTGGACTAGAGTAGGGAGCTGGGATGGAGCAAAAATGTGGACCATCTGGCAGGGAGCTGGGAGGGAGCAAAAATGTGGACTGTCTGTGTGTTCCGAGGACCGAGTTGGGAAACATTGTTCTAGTCTTTTATTGCTTTTGCAAACAGTCGCTTTGGGTCATTTGGTAGCTAACCTAGAATTCCTCTGACTCAGCATTCAGACAAAAACCGCGTCAACGAGGATCTGCATAATCAGACTGTGCTGAGCGTGCAGGAATATCTTCTCTGTAATGTACTTTGCTCCCTCTGAGTCTGCTGTCACCCATCAATGATGGCTAACGATGGAACATAAATGTGCCATCTCAATGTTCAGGAAGCGTCATGGATGCAACGTTGCAGGCATGCTTTAACCATAAGAGGAAGTCCTACTTGTCCTACATAAGGGGCTACTTGTCTTGCTGGTGGGGGGGGGGGGGGTTGGGGGGGCATTGCTATAATAATGCTATTGCATATTGAGCCTCCGTGTTGTTTTCAGTGGGGGTGGGGTCTTTCTGTTTCATGCATCCTCCCTTTCATTGTCTGTCTTCCTCTTGTTCTACCTATAATGGAACAAAGAGAGCAGCATGGTTAGTCCATATATCAGTGTTGGCTGAGCTTGGGGGGCGAAGGGGGGGGGGCATCAGCTGTGTGTCAGTTGTCCCACTGATCGCACAGATGGCCCAATGGCTGGAGCTAATCAAAGCACTGTGACAATTCCTGCCAGCACAAAAATAACTCCTACTGCCATCATACCCTCCCCCACTCTTCAACCCGCCAATCAGCTGCTTGCTCGTTAGCAGTGGTGATTAATTAGTACAAATGCTAAGGCCTAGGTCATCAACCAGGAGGCTAATCAGCGCTAATGTATCCACTTGATGGATGGCATGTATCATCTGGACAGCTTAACCCCTAATGACAGGCTAAGCACACATGCTAAGTGTTAACATTGACCACATTGATCACTGCAAGGCCTCTTAGCAGCGTGCTCCCTGTCGTGGGGCCCTAAACCTCCGACTCTCTTCTGCTCCAGAGCCTTCGTACTGCATCCACACGTTTCTGTGCATGATCTGTGAGCTATGCATCAGCTTACAGCAATGCCACTTTTTTCAAAAGCTGGACATTTACTGAGATCGCTTAGGATAACTACTATAAGCAGGCTGAGAAACTTCCAAAGAATCAAAAAACAGTCCAATTTAAAGGGAAATTGCATCTCTCTCATTGCATTCTTAAATTCTTCAATATAAATTTTTATACAAAAATAATATTTTCATATGTGTAATTCAGCCGGCAGAAATCATAGAGCTAGCTAATGTAATCAAGCCAGTTGCCTGGTTTAATGATGAAACCAGTCTATTGGCACTGAGATTAGAACCAACAACCTTCCGATTACCGGCACAATGACCTAATTTGCTGAGCCATGCACCACCCCAGCAAGCTGTGCCATTCATGAGGAATGATATAGCCAATCATTCGCAGGAGTGCTGAATGGCTGTTTGAGAAGGCATCCGTACATTTCTCTGCAATCAAGGTGTCGTTGTTAATCAACGGTGTGGAAATACATGTAAGGCGTGCACTGTGTGCCTTAGCGTTTTCACGGGCAGTTCAGCTGAGTGATTTATCTGCATGTGGTATCTGCCACGGGGCCTTCTGCAAGCTTCCTCCTATTTAGGTCATTGGCAGCGTCTGGAGCTCCATAAATCTCCTCCTCTCCACCAGGCCAGGCGGTTGGGGCAGCTGCCACTTATCACCCAGCCGTCTCCCGCAAAAATGCAGCGTGGAAAGTAGGGCCCAGTGGCCTGACAGCTGTCAAGAGTGCACCCGGGTTGCGATGAACGAGAGGCAGCTGCACGAGGCCTACTGATGACAACGGCAGAGGTGAACACTCTCTGATAACTGGAGACGGAAGCGACAGCGTGTCTGTGCCATGGGTCATCATGCTGTCTGCTTCATGAGAGCCTTATCTGCTGCTAGTGCAATGTGTGGCTCAGCAGGATGGGGGCGCTGTGCTAGTAACCAGAAGGTGGCTGGTTCAACTCCCAGGGTCAGCAGTGTGATGTCAGTGTTGTGCTTCTTAGTGACGCCTTTAACGCCCCAATTGCTCCATCAACTGTCTGACCCTACTTCCCTAATTTGCATAAAAACAACTGCTTCAAAAATGTATCGTAGTGGCTTTTTCAACACACTTTTCAAGAACCAAAATAATGAAGCCATTTAGTTGCGTGGTGAGTTACTGGTGAGCAGAGCCTCTACTGTTCAAGACGAGATACTGGCTGGAAACAGCTGCATCACACTTGTAAAAGACAGACGTATTCGATTTATACAGATGTACCCTGAGTTACCCCCAGACAGACATCTTTAATGCTTACAATGGTTTCTATCTTCTTTTCAACTGCACATACTTTATGAATTTGTTGCATGATTAATTTAACATGCTACACAAGCCAAGGGATCACGATGGAACTATTTTTCTGGGAAGATGGAACTCGTATTTCGGTTCCCTACTCATCTTTGCAAACAAAGCATAAATAAAAACAGTTATCACAGAGTGGTAGCCTAACCATGCACTCATCTGAAGAACATTTTTTCCATATTCTGAAGGCTGGTAGCAAACTGCATGTCATTGGGTAAACTTTTGGAGCACCTCAAAGCATGATGAAAACAGCCAATAAGGGTGGCTGTTTCAAAAGGCCTTGTTGACCTATCATTTGGCACCTTTGTTGCCAGATGTCACGGGGTCTTGTACTATAAGATCATTGGCTGGAGCCTTAAAAGAAATTCCCTACCCAATTCTCACTACCCTGCCTGTGTTTTATCCCTGGTTTCTATTCAGGATCTCGGGATTAAAGCGTATGCCACTGATGTGAATTGTGTCTATTCCTCTCCTGTTTTACATGCATCAGTTCTGCCAAATTGCCACCGGCAAGAAAATACTAATCACAGATTTTCTCTTTGATGTTAAGTTTGGTGAAGCAGACAGAAATGCCCATGCGTGCAATGCAGCAGAAGCCGCAGTAGCGAAGCCGGAAATTACACAGCGCGTTTTGCTGCCTGTCCTGTTTTTTTTCCTACCAGGCATGTCTCCGTAGTTTCCCCTCTGTTGCTTTGCCACTTCAGCCTCCAAGGCAATGAATCATAAAATCTATTTTTAAACACCCTTTCTATTACTTTTGGATGGTTGAACCAAAACCTGTTTTTCCAGTTAGAATCCTCGTGTTCGTTTCGAGAAAGAATCACTGTCTAATTGGCAAGAACGTAAAAATCCCGTGTTCAGCAGGTCGCGTTTGCGTTAATCTCTGGTGCCGAGAAGCAGGATCGTGCGTACGTAAGAGCAGATCGTTAGACAGCTGAGTGTCTCTGAGAGGCAAACAGTGGTGGCAAACCAACTGACTGTGAATATATCACAGATCACTCATTAAGTCTAGCTGTTTCCTGCAGACTTGATTGGGTTGGATAAAAAACAATGTTACTGAATGTTTTTGGCATGGTTGTGGGGCTGTGTGCTTCCTCGGTGCGTGGTGTGAACAATATTACATGTTCTCCTCTTCCGCTGTCATTCTGCCTTTATTTTCCGTGACCATATGCCTGTTCTTTTTCTGGCTCTACCAAAATAAAATGCTGCTCTCAGATTAGTGCACAAATAAACACTTGGAATTAAGACAGAATGCTTCAGAATTGCTTTCAGAGAGTGGAATCCCTTTTCTGACAGGCACGTCTGAAGAGTCACCTGTGCTGTTCGGTGTTGCTAACTGGACTCAGGAGCAGCATTTAGATTGGCTGAATGCAGGCAGCAGTTAGCCCCTCCCCTTAGCATCCTTAAGTGGTTACACCTCAAGGCCATTAGCCCAGGATGCTCTCACCCAGCCTCTCTGTAACATCACTGTCTGCTTCTGCACGATGTGCTTTGATTGATTTTAAAAATGGCTGCTTTGGGTTAGTAATGGAGCGCACTCAGCATGCTAGGGCAGAACCATGTTACAACGAGAAGTGGCTCCGCATTGATCCAAGACAGCTTGTAGATGCGCTGACATGAAAATGGTCTGATCTCGGCGAAATCTCACTGCTCTGGGGTGTGCACCAAATATAGGAGCACGGAAACGTGTGACACTTCGATATGTAATCGCCGGTAACGAATGATTCATCAACCCACTCTGTAATCTCACATGGCTCCCATACAGAATATTTAAAAAGGACTATAAAGCATTGGATTCCTTTATTGTCATTACATGAATTTCAAAGGCCAATCAGCTGAAATCTTGCAATTAAAGACTCCCATCCATCCATCCATCCATCCATCCACCCACCTTCTATATCCACTTGACCTATGCAGGTTCGAGGGTCCGGAACCTATCCCGGAACCTATCCCAGAACCTATCCTGGAACCTATCCCAGAACCTATCCCGGAACGTAGGGGTGCAAAGCAGGAGATAAACCAAGACTGGGCACTAACCTCTTGCAGTATATACTCCCATTCAAATCTAAATATTACCAAATATAACTGGTAACATTTGCTAATATGTTCTACAATTATTCAGTTTTAATAAGCCTTAAATAAGACTAGATTAAATCAGACGGTCAGCGATTATATTAAAGGGTAAAAAGCCTCCATAGGCCATCATGTGAATTGCTGTTCTGTATTTCCCAAAAGTGTGTGTCCTGACATGTTCCCGTTACAGAACTCACAGGAGGAAGGTGACAGAAGCAAAACAAACTGGTGTTTATCTTTTGTGTCAACAGTCAATCAGACCAAATGTTTGGCGTTCAGCTTGACTGGTGCGCTGGTAAGTTTCTGTTTGCCATCTATATTTCCATCTCTGACAGGCCCACAGAGCTGTTTTATCGTTTGCTTTTGCCTGGGAATCAAACAGCAGAAGGAAGCTGGAAGTGGGGGTCCTTCTACAATCGCACCCTCGTCCTCCTGGGCCGTTACATGGCGTCAGCTTCCTGTACAGGGATTTCTCCTTAAATCCCAAGAAAGCTGAGGCCTGTTATATTTAGAAAGGCCTGACGCGTAGCCAGAATCCTGCCGTCTGCCCGTTATGAAGCCCCCTGCCCTGCTCTCGGAGCGGCTGCGGCTCCATCTGCGCAGCTGTGAGCCACATTGTGCAGCAGTAATGTAATGGGACCCAGGAGCTGGTCCAGCGACAGGTGGCACAGTCATAGTCCTCTGTGTACTTTAGTTAAGGCCTTCTTCACATTATGTGGGCGACTTATAATTTGGTTTTATTCAATTCAATTCAATTGAATTAATTTTTATACTCTGCCTTTCACGACACAGTTCACTCAAAGCACAAGAGTGTGTGGCGATCCATTATACATTCATGTATGTTAAATGTTTCCTGGTACAGGGATTTCCATGACTTTGCTAGGCTCCCACACAATGTGTTTTACTCTGTGACATCAGAGAGATGTCTGACATGCGGTGAGTCAGTGTGGTGTGTTTAGTTCTCCAATGAACCACCATCTGTCCCTCAGAGTGTCTCTCATTTCACACGACCTTCCAGGCTGCCCTGTTTGCCTGTAGCTAGTCCACCGTGATATTTGCTTGAATTTTATTAGCTGATGGTCTTAGTGGGACATGCAAGGCGTTTTACAGCTTTCATCCGTAGTTAGTCATTTTGTGTATAATCGTCCACAGTTGAACATCTCAGTGGAGCTGATTACAGTGAGTCCCTTGTAGAGGCCCGCAGGTTCGAAGGAGAATCTTTGATGAAGAAATCACATCCGTCAGACTCTCATAGTGTTACTAGAAAAGTCCACACTTCGGTGTGCTTGTCAGTTGTCAATGAACCCAAAACCATTTTCATTCAGAGTTTTGGCAGGGAATGTGGGACTTGTTGTACTTCATCTAGCTGCTGCTGATATTTTGGCCTTCCGCTTGAGTTACCTCAAGCCCTGTATAGCAGGGTGCAGCCCAAAAGGCTTCTATCCAGTACAGCACACTGAGCAGGATGGTTTCAGAACAGCTCCTACAGATGGCAGATTTTTGCAGGCAGGTTCATTGACTTGGGGTGGAAACAGTGGATGGATCTTCACACAGAACCGTGTAAGAACAGACTGACTCAATTAGAGGAAAAGCTCTTTCTGTTCTCATAAAGGGCCTTGCTATGTTCCTCACGCCGGAGTCTGCAGTAGGTGGGGTGGTGGACACATTTACCTGTCCCCCACACACCCCTGTGGGGCTGTAGCTCATATCAAATCATCTACTCCACCATGGAGCAAGCAATACCACCAATGACAGCTTCTGGAATCATTGGAGTTTCCATAAAACTCTGGTGATCTTCCGGCCACATTTTGGGTCCAGTAAGTAAAAATCCAGACAAAGATTTTGTTTCAACTGACCAGTTGCGCATAAAGAGTCACAGTCTCAGAGTACTGAACTGGTTGGTTGATACAAAATCTTAGTCCGGATTTTTACTTTCTGGACCTGAAATGTCTACCTGTGCACCTGGTCATCTAAGGTGGTCCAGTAAGCCTTTCTGACCCTTAGCCAAGCAGCTAAAAAAGGTATTTCCAAATCCGGTCCTCGGGGACCCATAGACAGCCCATGTTTTCGCTCCCCCCCAGCTCCAAAAATTTGAACTGTCTGACAGGGAGCTTGGAGGGAGCAAAAATGTGGACCGGCTGCTGGTCCCTGAGGACGGGATTGGGAAACATTTGATTTAGCTGCTTGGTTAAGAGGCAGAAAAGTTCTGTGAATCTGTGCCCTCAAGCGTTTCCCAGTTCCCCCACCTGTTTTATCAACAAGTGAAAATTTGTTTAGCTTTACTATGACACTCGTTTTCTTTTAATTTCGAATAAAGTATTTAATCGTCTTTGTGTTCTGACAGGTGCTTTAATTCTACCAATTTTCAGTCCTCCACTCATAGCCTAAAGCATTCAAATACATCCAAAAGAGTATTTCATTTCCTGTACAGCAAGTCTGACAGGGGATTTTTTTTTTTGCCGTGTGTTTACTTGATGGAGATTCAGATTAAAAGAATCCTGTAACTGCGGAAAGGCTACACGACCTTTAGTAGCCTGTTGAACTGCCTTATGGACAGCCACTGAACTGAAGAGACCCGGCTGGGAATCCTTGGGTTCGAGGGGAAGTCACAGGCCAGGTCTGAAGGAGATGAATATCCCACTTAAGGACAGAGTCCCTCGATGAATTTGGACTTTAAAGCAGAGTCATGAAGCTCAGTGCCCTACAAACCTAATAACCGCACCCTGCTCCGCCTCAGTGTTGTGTGTCTTCATTGTCTGTGACTTGTATCTGTGCTGACTTTGTAGGGCGGGGTTGCCACAGTCACTAACAGACAAAAATGCTGAAAGTCACTTGCATTATGGATTGAATTAATGACATGATAGGTGTCAATAATAAAGCTAGAACACTATTCGGAGTGCAATGAGCTTCAAATGCATTTGCAGGATGTCGCAAAAGATTCCTTCCAAGGCAGCTCTTGTAAGGACATAACCAAATAAGCGAATATGGGATCCCTCAGTCCGTAGCAGCTGTACAGCTTACTTAACAGATGATTGCAGAAGCTGATCATAACTAATATGGCTAAACTTCGAATGGAAACAGTGAGACAAAAATGTTCCACCCACATTACATTCTGGTGTCTTTGCTTGTTCCTGTCACCCACAAAAACAGGTCTGTCATATGTTTGGAAGGGCAGAAATAGCCTTTTTCTTCGTACGAAGGCGAGGTGAGCCTGAGAGCGTGTCACGCTTTAGCAGGACAGTGACGGAATAAGGATGTTGGCATACCATGTTTTTTTTTTTGTGGGACTGTTGCCTGGCAACCACATAGCCCAGTGGATTGATGCTCCGGGGAGAATTTGAGCTGCCTTCTTACGGAGGAATCGGCCGGTAATGATGCAGCTGCTGTCAGCGGAGGGCGGGAGGGGCCTGCGGAGCCCGGGAGATGTCCCGGACGGTGACGCCCTGACAGATTCCTCCCCGTTACGGAACCGCCGCTGCCGGTTCGAGGAATGTGGGTAGAATTGCTGAAAGCACGTCACCGGTCAAAGATGGCGCCAATCCTCAACCACCAGGTGACTGTAATACTGACACATACTGTCTAAAAATACACATAAATAAGATAACCACACACCTGGTCTGAACCGACCTGTATATATGGGGTGTTAGGACAGCTACATGACGAGAAATTCGAATTTGGATAAATATGATGTCTTTGAAACATACAGGCTATAAATATATAATAAATGTATATGTTGAAATATGTCTGATTTGTGAGGCCAGTCTATGTCATTTACGGTATAGTCCAGAATAGGGTGGGATTAACAATGAGGTGCAGTCTCCACTCCCCATCAGTTCTGACCACATCAGCTTGTCACTGAGTAATAAGGACCCCTACAGGCTGACTCTGGCTGTTTGTATTTGTTTCCTGAAAGAAAGACAGTCCGAATTCCAGGGACAAAATGTGTGCAAACTGTGCTCAC
The DNA here is from genome assembly GCF_023856365.1 of Brienomyrus brachyistius. NCBI lineage: Eukaryota > Metazoa > Chordata > Actinopteri > Osteoglossiformes > Mormyridae > Brienomyrus > Brienomyrus brachyistius. The sequence continues at coordinate 22,599,553 of NC_064535.1, forward strand.
CTTCCTCCTGCTCGTATTTTCGGACATACAGCCAAACGATGATCGGAATCCTTTTAAAATTAAAAAAAAAAAAACCTCCAGGATTAAGCAAGACCTTTAGTTTCTATTCGTTAACATGTACATTTCCTACTTTCGTTTCATCTCTCCTTAAATTAATGCACGGTCGCGCATGCAGAGCCACCTAGCACCACCTAGTGACCAGAGGAAATAAGGCACCTAAAGGTTGCAGTAAATTATTTCCATCACCAGGGGCGTATTGTCGCCAAAATAGAACAGAATGAGCACATACGGGATTCATCTCATAAAAGATCATTTATCTGAAGTATCCATCGGGTTAATTACTACATATTTTTATGCCCTATAATTATTAAAGCATTTATACTTTTATTTGCTCTAAATATTTCATTTGAAATTCGTAATGGGAGAACTCATGCTTCAAAAGATTATTATGTAATTCTAGTCTGTTATTAGGAAGTTATTATATGACAGAAAAGAGGATAAGACTGACTTCACGTTTCCTTGACAGACCTAACATACAGTATAACTGTCGGGCTGCATCTGCTAACTGAAAACCTCCAGCATGATGGAAGGGGGAGGGAATTGTCTTTGGAGTAAGTGGACGCTGGGAATCTGTCACTTCGCAGGAACACTATAAACCATCCAAAACTTAGCAATTGTAGCCAATCAATGCATTACTGCTGCTTATTTATTGGCACTATCTAGGTTAACTGACACCCGAGTCATAACGGACACAGGCAGAACAAGACATGATTGGTTCAGGGAGTTAACCAATCAGATTGTAGAGGATATGGGACCAAAACATCTGATTGGTTGATCCCACCTCTTCTAGTTGCATGGACTCACCCCCTCTATAATTTGATTGGTTATTTCTCTGGTCATTTTTCATTCCACGCCCAGAATTTTCTTGGGTAAGTAAAACTCCCATGAGCCTGTAGAAGCTCCAAAGAGACAGAAAGGAGCTTCTGCTAAATTCGTAATGAAGTCATATTGCATGAGGCTGACTGTACTCATTTTATTATTGGCTGTAAAGTGGTCAACAGGGTATTTGAGCAAATTGAACTAAGCAAATCGGAGCTGCACTCCAAGGCCTTTTTCCTATACATGCGATATGCGCTTTATGTGAAAAGCCTTGTCTGAAAGCCAGCTTCACTGCACATTGATGAAAATACGTTCTAACGCAAAGAGGAGATTAGAAGCAACACATTTCCAGGTTGAGATTAAAGTCAGATGGCATAGACGACTCTTGTTCTGCGAGGATTGGTTTCCGCTCCGGTTTAGAGAAATACCTGAATTATTCAAGTCATACTTCACACTCCATTGGCGTAAAACCAACAATAGGCTGTGATACAAATCATTTAACCAGAGAGGAGGACCATGACTTATGTTCAGTCATGCGCAGCTCACAGCCCTTTTGTCACACAACCTTCCCGACAGCAACAGGTTGAACTTCAGTTGTAGGGCCAATTCTAGGATCATTTAGGGTGGGGAGCATAGGAGAGACCATAAAAAGGGGCCAACTTTATCATTAGCTAATGCTAATTCCTGCTAGCGCATCTGTGAGAATCGCCATGTTTTGCAAGTATCAAACACTGGTAGAAATAGCATTCGCTTGCATAAAATTGCATTACGACTCCATTCCATTCAGCTGTTCTATCGTTCGTCTTTAAGTAGGAGGTTGGAAGTTCCGAGTTAACAGGAATGGATCAATACATCGCAATGTTCGATAATACTAATAATGAATAATATAAAGAATATGCCGTTTTTCCTTCAGGTAATCCATGCACAGAACACCAGTATCTCTATGCATTTCGACTAATCAGGTGGTGGTGATGCAACCAGCTGGGTTTGATCACACTTTCCACTCTGCTAGTAAGCAGGGCCGCGTCAGTGTGCTTATGGCTTGGTATGACTGCGCATGTCTTACAGTCGAAAGCCACCAAGTCGCGGTACGACTCAGGTACAGCTCAGTTTTTGGTGGCAGTGGAAAAGCACCACAAATGTAAAGTCCCCCTCCGACTTCCCGTTTGTTGTGGGTGTCATATAAGCAGGGGGAGACTAACGACAGGATAACTGGCCATTACAGACAGCAAAGGAAAAAAAAAACATTTCTAAAGGAAGAAAACTACTGTCGCGTTGTGCGTTTAACCATTTATTACCTTTTGTACAGTCCAGAAGCATAAGAGACTCCGAATGTTTATATAAATATTACCTAGTTTTTCTGGCCTGTCGTCTTTAGAGTGTGCTGTGTCATGGCCGACTCTATACTGCTAAGTTGCCATGGTGATGCTGGCGGGGTGAGGCCATCAGTAGCGAGAACTTGCTGTCTTTCTCCAAGAGCCTCATCGTGGATTTAATTTGCTCATCTTTGGGGAGATCAGTGGGTGGGAGAACATGGGGTGGGGGGGCTCCAGTCCAGCCTGACAAGAGAGTTTCCTGGCGGGGGGGTGGCTTGGGCTCAAAAACAGCAGTAGGTCCTCAGACTGACACAAAGTGGCACATAGTTTAAGCCGCCTCGACTTCCCCCACATTTAATACCTCGTGAGTGTCAGCAGGCAGAGTAGTGATTCAAGCCTTTATATTAGTATGTATGTCATGCCACAGTATTGTTCTTAAGCCTGAAGCTTCGGGGCACGTATGTGTTCATGTTAATGAGGGTTTTAAGCCTGAGGCTATGCATGGTCTCACTCTGCATGTGCGACAGCCACTCGCTGTAGGTGCTGCCTTAAAACTATAGGCACAAATGACCAAAGCAGAAACTAAGCCCTGTGCTGATGTGCACGAATGGACTAATCTCTGGTTGTGGGTCATGGTCCGAAATGAAGACAGCAGCCATACAGCCGGTACCAGCAATTCTGACAAGGACATCCATCTGACACTAAGCTGCTTTGGGCCTGACCAGTACTTGGATGGGAGACCAGCTAGGAAAGCTGGGCAACTGGTCAAAAAGTGGCCAGCGGGGGGAGCCCATCCTGAATAGTGTGGATCCTAATGCCCCAGTGCAGTGACGGGGACACTGTGCTGTGAAAATGGTGTCGTCCTTCGGATGAGATGTAAAACCGAGGTCCTGACGAAGTCATAAAAAATCCTTGGATTTCTTTCTAAAGAGTAGGGATGGAACCCGGATGTCTTGGCTAAAATTGTCCCCTGAGGCCCTATAATATCTTCTGTATTCCTGTATCTTCTGTATCTAACTGGTAAATTCTCTCCTGTCCCTTCAGCACCTAACTGGTGAGTGTACTGGCGCATCATCCAGGGTGTTACTGTTACAGCGCTGCATGGAGCAGGTGGGAAAAAGGTAATGCTCCAAGAGAAAATGGGGGGGGGGGGGGGGCGTTATTAAAGAACTACAAAACAATAAAACAACATGGGGTAAGAACTATATTGGAGTAAAACACTATTAACAGAACCAAAAAAAGAGCTACAAAGGAAACTGGTAATACAGAGAACAGAACTCAGGAACCAGGCTAAAGAAACAAACACAGAACAACATAGAACAGACACAGGCACTTAAATACACACAAGGTTAACAAGACATAATGCAGAACGGGTGGGAATAATAACCAAGCTAAACAATCAATGAAAACGCAGGACTACGAGCGACAGGTGGAATCAGAAACGCTTGGTTTACCCAAACTAGAGAACACAGAAAGTAGGAAACAAACCACACATCATGGATACAACACAAGGATACCTAAAGCAGATCAAGAACAGAACATAAGCAGAGCAAACCTAGAATACTGAAATAAAATAAACACTGAGGAGCAAAAATTCAATAAATACAGGGGTGGCTTTGCCTCCTACTCATGACCGGAGAGTTTACAGTCACACACTCAGCCCATAAAGTGATGAGGCAGTCCGGGGAGCTGGGGAAACAGACTAGGGACTTGAAGGACAAGAGACAGGGTGGAGAACAGGAGGGCCAGGGATAGTGGGAGACAAGGGAAGAACCGTTTTGCCTCACAAAGGCAAAATACAGTAACTAAAACTAAAACGGAGAAGAAGCGCTTCAAAGATTCATTGACTGTTCACCTAGTCAGTGGATAAATGATGGTGTTTTCTGCAAAACCCAGCATAGTCGAACTGATATATTTTGTCATGAGACCGAAAGGACCCGATTTCATTCATAACTCATTTTCGATAAAATATGCAGTTACTGTGTTTTGCCTCTGCATGGCAGTGTTGTCCTCTGGCTGCACCAGAGGCTGCATCTGAAGCCTTGTAGTGCCCTGGCCACTGAAATGAACACAAGTGGGTGAGCCTGGCATTTCTTGGGGACTTCCCTTTCTTGTGTCCCACTAAATGCTCTGCCTTTGCTTATACCCCACTGCGCAGTTGGTGCTGAGACAATCAAAGATTGGTTTTGCCATAAACACGCGGAACTGAAATGCAAACATGAAACCCCATGGTGTTCCAAACCAAGCAAGGCCGCCCCCAGGCGCCGACCAGGGTGCAGTTTTGTGTCAGTGTTTTCACTGTGTCATACTGTGATTCCAAACTCCCGCCAGTAGGAGGCCTGATGAGACCCACATGCTGGCTCTGGCCCGGACGTTTCACTGCCATCACCAGAAGAGTAACGCCACAGGCCCAAATGCAGCAAAGTTTCATGGTCGGTTCATTAATTCTCACTGGAGATCTGGATATCTACTCCATCTGTGCTGCTTATTTAACATTTTGTCGTATTTTCTTCATATTTCATAGAATATTTTACATAAAAGGCATGCAAGCAGACACCCAAGCCCCCACTTTTGACACATGCTGCCTGCAAACATTGCTATGATTCATTTCTGGACATCTGCAGAAGCATCTGGTATCATTTTCAGCGGTCCTTGCAGAATGCAGGCTGCTGCCTCTTCGAGGTGTATTGTCCAGTAGGAACATTAGCCAATCAGTTTACTACGATGCAACTGTATCAATGTAGGCTATTTAAAAAAAAAAAAAAAAACATTTAAAATGCACATTTTGCAAATTAAGCATGAGTTACAATGCGAAACTGCAGCTAGTCACACCCTGTCCTAAACATGATTTCAGTATGACAGATCTTACAGAAAAGTAGACAGTCGCGTCTAACCCTAACCCTCCCTTGCTGCATAGTCATATAAGTGGTTACATTTTTCTTTTCCATTGTAACAGTATCGGGGGCAGTAACTTCAGTAATTCATGGAAGACCATGAACATCCCCCTCAATAACTGGCTTGTTCATGATATTGACTATTGCGGCCTGAATACTATAATGACTAAAAGCCATTACTTGTAACAGATTTTCCTTCACCATTGAATGACTTGGGTCTGCTAAGACCTCCTCAATCTGCAGGGTGCCTACAACTTTATCTACAATTGGGTACGTTTTGAGTGGAAATTATTATTCTGTATCCACTTTGGACACTATGAGTATGAGGTAATGCTCTTTGGCCTAATGAATGCCCCCTTTGTCAATAATGTTCTTCAGTATGTCATTAACATCTGCAACTTATACCTTGATAACATTCTGATCTATTCCCCAGTTGAAAACCGACATACCGACATAAAACACATCCATCAAAGACTTGACTGACTTATATGAAAAAATGTTTTGGGTGAAGCTGGACAAATGTGAGTTTTGCATCAGGTCTTCTTTCTAGGTCTGGAACTCTCTCCTGAAGGGACAGAGAAGAATCTCAGGAAGTTATAGGTTGCCTTGGACTGCCCCAGCCCCACCTCAGTGAAGGAGCTACAAGGTTTTTGGGGGTTTTGGTTTCAATTGCACCTCATCTCCGATATCTAATCTTCTGAATGGAGTGCAGTGCAGTGGCACACAAAATAGTTCCCACAGCCTCACAATGCAGGATGTTTTGTAATTAATAAAGTGCTTGCAGTCTTCCCTGTCAATTCATTGTGTCCTTTTTGGCTTAATCCCAATTGTTGACCCGTAATCGATACTACAATCCAGGCTGTACAAGATTAAAAGGAAAGCATTAAAATCTTGAAAAATTATCATATTCACATTTGCAAAGAATTACTTTTCATCTTCATTTGGGGTGTCACACTTTTGAGGGTGCTAAATATAGAACGTACAGGCTATGGAACATACAGTATATGGTCTATTTTCCAATTGCTTATCCTGGTCACGGTGGACCCAACTGTGCTGAGCTGTTACTCTAAAAAGCTGGTGTTTGTTAATGCTTCAGAAAGTCTGCTGGCCTTCCTGCAACTCTTGAGGGTGAAAGTATTTTTTATTGTAATGTTTTTAATTTAACACTAGAGGTCAGGATTTCTCTGTTCCCTATTCCTAGAGTGTTTGCTGGTTGTGGGTTTGATTCCTCTGATGGCATCATTGTTGGAATTTGAGGCTTGTTCAAACCTGCAGTGCTGGGAAAATGACAAAGATATAGACTAATTTATTACAAGCAGGGAAAGATCACAATGGTGACAACCTGCACCAAGAGTCTGTTGGGTGAACATGATGGTTCACAGCGGAATCTCCACCCCTAAGTGTTACTCAAATATCCTAACAAAACAGGCATCATTATGCCATCCAGCTGTCAGATTATCCTCCTGACCGTCCCTGAGCACATGGAATTTAGACCTCTGACAGACCAGACTGCTCCGAAACTAGATCAGTGAAGGAGATCCTCAAGTGCGGTGGATTGATGAGTAAAAAGGAGAACCAGGCCAGTGAGAAAAACCAGAGGATATGAACCAGTTTCATGGGGACTGGCCATCAGGCAGAACTCTGGCAAAGTATAGACTAGGAAATAACTAACTTAGGAAATAACTAACTAACAAACTCCAAGAGGAAACAGGAGCCTGAAACCTGACCGGGAGACTAAAGGTAAATTTACAGAGGATAGACAATCCCGTCTTGCATGGAAAACACTGAATAAGACTAAGCCCCAAACTTACTCCTTGCTCATCAATGAGGGGCTGTGATCATATGGACCATCCGCATTATCTCTGGAGAGAGAGAGCTACAGTATTAGCATCTATGATGATTTGGTCACTGAGATGCCTATCATCACAACGTCTGTAGAAGTACGTGCTGGCTGAGGCAGCTGTCACTGCTGTTGGCATCTACAAGAGCTTTGAAAAATGCAACATATACACAACTGCAGAAGGAGAAGCGATTGTGGTTTAGGAATGCCCATGGTCATCATCACCTAGCAGTGCTGAATTCTTTACGCTTATTGTCAGGTAGGCTTGTTTGTGACTCACTCCTTCGTGGAATTTACCAGGAGCCAATGCAGTCCAACATCACCACACCTGTCAACCAGCGCCTGCTAAAAGACACGTTTTAATACACTGCTGCCTGTTGAATGGTTTCTTTCTCTTTGCTGCCTCGGGGCTCAGTTGGGACTCTCTTAGCCACATCTTAACAATGTAGTCTCCCCCGTAGTGCTGACTCACTGGAGCATAAATGTTTCCTATCGCTCACAGAAACTGTTGGCGGCTTTTCACAGGCCATGATTGGTCAGCTCGCTGGAAACACGGAATCCCTGATTGGCCACTAACCACTCCTTTCCATCCTTGTGTTTTTCATATTTAAACCTTCCTGGATGGACAGCACCAATGGGAGGCCACGTGTTTCAACGCACACACTGAAGCATCAGATTTACACGTGGGCGTGTCCACACTATGTGGGAGCGTTACTTGTGACTGTAATCTCCTTCAAACCTACGCAGTTGTTACATCATAACGCAACCACTCAGCTGCAGGTCGGATCTGGAGAATGTGACACATTGCGGCCCGACGGCACGGGGGAAGTGACAGCTCGCATATGGAGACGAGGACGGGGGGGGCGGTGAAGGCCAGACAGAACGGTATTGGAAGGATTTTACTGGACTGTGCTAGATATCCCACCTCTCCCGGATGTTCCAGGAGTCTCTCACAAATTCACAGCAGCCCCCTGACTTCCACGAACAACGTGCAGAGGCAGCAAAAGTAGCTAGAAAGAAGTTCCATGACACAAACCCCACCCCACTTGGTCAGTAAATTTAACAGCTGTTATGGCACAGGAGGGAAAAAGGTGACAATCCACTAGCAGCTTCAAGACAAAAAGAGGTTTATTCAAGAACCTGAAACACACAGGGTCCCGGGTCCAAAAGGACCACAGAGGACCCGAAAACAAACAGGGAAAAATATGGCAGTAACCAAAAACCCAGAAACTAAACTAAAATAAGGAATGAAGGAATGAAGCAACAAGGAATGAAGGGCTAGGAGAATGATTCCTGACCTTAGAGGAATGTCTTGTGAGGAGAGGTTAGCTGAGCTGAATCTGTTCAGCCTCGAGCAAAGGAGACTAAGGGGGGATATTATCCAGGTGGATAAGATTCTAACAGGTCTGGATGCTGTTCAACCGAATGGCTACTTTCATATTAGTTTAAATACTAGAACTCGTGGCCACAGGTGAAAATTAGCGGGAGAACATTTTAAAATGTATTTGAGAAAACACTTCTTTACACAGCATGTAGTTAGAGTTTGGAATAGTCTTCCTGCTAGTGTAGCGCAAGCTAAAACCCTGGGTTTCTTTAAATCAGAGCTAGATGATAACTCTGAGCTATTAGTTAAGTTCTCCCCGAACAAGCTTGATGGGCCGATGAATTTCTTATGTTCCTTTGACTGGGAACCAGGTAACACAGTGGGCAGACTTACAGGTAGAAGCTAAACAGAGCCACATAACACAGCTACCCCAACAATGGTGGACTGAAGAGCAGGACAAAGGCAGGTACTTAAATACACAAAAAATGAGGACTAACAAAAGGCAGGTGTGAACCATTCAGACAATGACCAATGAGCACAGTCCAGGGAAACAGGCCCCATGTGGAGAAACTTAACTAACTATTAACAGGCAGAGATCCCAGGGAACTTTAACAAATACCAAAACTAGGAAACAAACTATATACTGGGAAATAACCACTAGGAATTTTTACACACGACTAAGGGTTAACGCTAGGAGGAACACAAACACAAGCAGAACAGAATTAAACTGGACACAAATTGGATAAACAAAATTAAAACACTAGAAAACAGAATCCCAATAAGCAACACAAGTGAGGCTGGCCTCGAACCCATGAGTGCAAGATACCACACGCTCGACCAACGGAACTATGCAGCAGCCTGAGGAAGAAGGAAAAAAAAACTAGGGACTTAGGACTAAGACAGGGGAGGCAACAGGATGGTGAGCAACACCTGCTGGCCAAACGGGAACCCAACAAATAGGACAGGGATGAACGGGGACTGACCCTGACAACCACCAGCACCGCTGCTGGCAAATTTTACTGCTAGCACCCTAACACCCACCCCCCCTAGCCAGCACTGTGGGGCAAACTAATAATGATTCACCAATGATGTTTGGGCCTCATTTTTAATAACATCATACTATCTGTGTGGTGTATGGTATTTTGACGGTATTTTACACACAAAACTATTCTGGGATTCCCTGGTAAAGTTGACTGGAAATAGGGAACCAGGGAGCTTGGCCCACAGTCTGGATAGATGGCTCCAGGACAGTGAACCAGAAGGCAGACTCAATGCAGAGCACTGAAGAACCCGGACCAGGGATCAGGGAACCTAAAAAGGGGCAACGCAAAAACCAGGACTTATTTAGAAAACCTTAAAGGCCGGACACGAGCTGTGAAATGCCAGCTCCTTGGAATCATGAATCCCTCAACCAGAATCCAGCCAACCAGATGCGCAAAGCAAGATGCCAGTCAACAAGAACCATGACCCCCCCCAATTTGCCCAAACAAGACAGTACCTGCTGGCAACTAACAGGCACAGCGAAAACAGACCTACTCCATCTCTCCCCATGAAACGATCCTCTGACTGAGAAGCAACTGAGCCCTATGGTCCAAGAGCAATGATGATGCTTAAATAAGGTCTAACTGCCATCAGCCTATAGCAGAATCAAATTCCTGAACTACAAATCTGGGCAGCTGTGATAGCCCTAGCTTAGACACCTCCTCACCCCTCAGCTGTCCATCATCCACCTTCCTGAAATCAAAATCAGAAAGGTGGGATGTCTGCTAGCTGTACACAACTGCTTGAAGTCTCCAAAAATCCTTTAAGAAGTAGGCAGTGCATGAGATGGTGAGGAAGGAGACGATGCTGTACCACTGTGCATTTGTCACAGTTCAGCTTTTACAGTAATCCAGTGAAATTGTTTGACTTGTAATCCAAAGTGACATACAGCAAATCCAGTCATAGGGGTTGAAGGAAGACCTGAATTCTGTCTGTTTTGACTAGCAATTTGTGCTCCAAATAACTCTTTGGACCAATATGGCGTAAAAAGCCAAACAAAGTAGAAAAAGAAGGTTTTTTCTTTAATCTATTTATATAACTCACAGGGAAAAACCTAGGGGTTGGTGCCAGGATTTGCACTCCAGCCACCAGAAAAAAAACTCACACTGGCCCACTCGGACTAGAGCGAAGCTGAGGTATCGCCCGCCACATGGCTGCACTCAGGTTCTCATCCCTGAGGTGGTTTCTTGTGTGGTGGGTGTGGCAACACGCTGTAATCAGTGCCTGCTCCTCACCTCCCTCCTCCTATTTCTGTGTCAGTTCTATTGCTGCCTCGATCAAGAGGACCCATGGATGTTTGGTAACTACAGCAAACACTCCTCGGTGGATGGAACTGCATGTTGTGGCTGGTTTCTTGTATTTATTGTACTTGTGTCCATTTCATGTTCACATGTCATCTCGAATGGAGGAACAGTCAATCCTTTGAGCGACATAACAGGGCGCCAACTTCTGAGGGGCGCCAACTTAGCCAGCTGATTTTCCAAAGCGAAATTGCCTTGATTGTGCCCCTGGAATTAATTGCACACTCCATGGTGCCTGGGAAAGAAGAGCTACGCGATGGAGGGCAACCGTAGAAGTTGCCTACTTGCGCCCTCTGCAAAATAGCAAAGCCATGTATGGCAGCTTGTCAGCAAAATTTCACTTCGTCTCAGGTGGGGGGTGTCAGCGGTGAGGCTCACCTGGGGTCACAGGTTGGGACTGGCCCTGTACAGTCGCCGTGGTGCATTGCTCTTTGCATGAAATGAGCAATGTGCAGGTTTCAGCCATGAATTGTTTGTGTCTGCTGTCATATTCTAATTAATTGACGTGGTTTTGATGCATCAAGTGGAACCGGAAGTCAGTCTGCAGAATGATTGTTTTGTTATAGAAAGTTGGTTGGAAATTTGCAGTCGATGTGTCTGAGGTTAGTATCAGCTTTATTGGTTGGTTTTCTCGTAGGTGGAGAAAGTTCATCTTTGCTCATGCCAGCAAGATTGAGATGATATTGCGATATGTTCAGCTGTGCTGATCTTTTGCTTCACTTAGATGTTGTTCATGTTTGAGTGAAGGGGGATACCTTTTTAGACTATAAAATAAATTCTTTTCCACTTTTAAGTAAGAGCACAATGAAATGATATTTTAAAACTGTTTCAGAAATAGCGGCGTCAATTTCGATACCTGAAACATCCTTCAGGCCGTACTGGTTAAATACCTCTTTGAGCTTTTCAGTCCAGTGACCACATCATTCCAGTATCCTGCAGATCCTTTGGTACGGTACCTTTTGGATAATATCCGACTACAGTGGTCCAGTGTTTCTCAACCCCAGTCCTCGAGGAGGTTGCAAAAACATGCTCCCAGTACGCTTGAGCCAAACAATCAAGAACACTGAATACCTGGTACAGGTGTAATGGGAGCTGGGGGGGGGGGGGGAAGCAAAAGCATGAACTGTCTGGGGGTCCCTGAGGACCAGTTGAAAAGCAGCAGTGTAGTCCAGTGTTCTTCTGACTAATCAAATGCAGTCGCCATCAGCTCACACCTGTGCACTGTGCCCATGTACTATACATCATTTCTTCCAGACTTGATAAGTCTTATTTTTCCCCTGCTGTGTTTTTTGCTGGCTACTGAAGGGTACTGGCTGCCTGGATTAAGGAAACAGCAGTAATGTTACCTGAGATTCTAATATATGTCTCAGAAATAGCAAAGTTTATAACCACAGGGTCCCGACGGGCACAGGCTTATTCACAAATAGAGGACCAATTCTTTTCCATGTAACGAGCCAAAGGCCGATTAACTCATCTGGGGGACGCAGGCAGATTTATGTGTGGATGGGCATGGATAATATATATATACTGGACCCTGTGGTTGACAGTGTTGGGGGATGGGTAATGTGTTTCACCGAGGGCAGCATACAAGCTGGAACCAGTCCTGTCTGGGAGCCCAAACCCACGTCATGACAGTATAAGTCCAAGTCACAATTCATCAGGTAAAATGTACAAACACAGAAATGGATGTAATGTACAAAATATGAATGCTCTGGTTATATTTAAATGTCTGGTACAATGCATTTAGATGTTCGTCACCACATCAGAAAATGTGATAACTGGCAAAGATGTTCATAACAGTACCACATGACATTTGGTATTTAATAATATGCCACCGCAACAACTTCTATATCTTTCAGGGGGAGGCTGCGAAGTGTGGATCTGAAGTCTGCCGCAATCAAGCACAGGCACTGGCAGTGGGAATTGGCAGACACATCCCGATTCAATACTATGCTGACATTTGTTTGCCAGTTCAATATGTATCGCTGTTTTTTAATGAAAGAGCAGTTTTTCAGCTCAGAATGTTCAGTGAAATGAATGAATGCATTTCCTGACATGGGTGAAAAAGAAACACTATGCTAGTAGTGGCTGTGAGTTGGTTCCAGTTAGTGCTGGGGAGATCAAAGGTCATAAAACCACCAAGTCCAAGTGTAAGTCTAAGTCATGCATGTCTAATTCCGAGTCACAAAAACACGACTGGACTCGAGCACCACAAATCGAGCACATAGCAACTGCTTTTGGTGGTAACACTAACTGAAATTTTATTGATCCCCGTGGGGAAAACGTCTCCCTCAACTTGCTCTTTGTAGAATAAGCTGCCCATGAAGGGCTGCCACCCGTAGTGGCGCCCAGGGAGTTGGGGGGGGGGGAAGGGCCTTGTTCAAGTATCCACAGATGTGCTGATTACAAGCAGGCAAGCTTAGCCCCTGAAATTAAGCATTTGAGAAATAAGGAGAATTTGTTTCCATGGCAGAAGTTTGAAGAAAATCTGTCCACATTTCTTTCCACACGGTGAATGACTGAAGAGTGACACTCATGAGCGTTGGGGGGGGGCATGGAAGATTCAGGGAGCCCTGCACTTGACAGGGGCCCTTGAATATGTAAAATTATACATAAAATTTGGTGGGAGCTCAGAATTTCCAGGTTCACCCCTGGCACCATCACCATCAATTCCCTGGCATGTTAAAACATACTCAGGATCCCTGTCTGGTGATGCCGAAAGGGTCGGGGCCACTTTGGAATGCATTTGTCAATTCCAGTGCAAATCGGGAAACGGAACTGGAGTTGGGATTGGGAAAAAAAAACTCTGGGGAACAGAATTGGAATCGAATTCGAATTTCAGGGAGATTTAAATTCCAACTCCAGTTCCATTTCCTGATTTGGATTGGAATCAAACGAATGCTTTCCAAAGTGGTCCCAACCCTGTCGCCCAATGCTATGAAAAGAAATAAAGTCGGGGGCTAACAAAGTAGCTACTCAGTGGGAGGGTTTGGTGTTTATGTGCAGCAGCCGCCTCCCTGTGGTGGAAGATTTAGCTGGAACAGAACAGACAAGCGAAAAGCGAGCTCCAGTGGCTAAGAATGAAACTGCTGAGGACGATACTTTCTCCTGCACTGGGAGGCCTTGAGTCTTCTCACCAGAACAGAAATGAAAACAACACAGAAGAGAGGAGAGGAGAGGTTCTCCCTGCTTCACATTCATATTATGCATTTAAAAAATATGCAGAAATGTGCCTAGTGGAAGTCTCTACTAGAGAAATCATGAGAAAAGAGTCTGGCCTTCTGGCTGGAGATAGGGGGCTGGTTCTAGAGGACGTCATGCTGATTGGGGCCTATTGCATGTAGAGCCGGAGATAGAGAAGCTGTTGTGCTCAGGACGTTGGATGCACTCTGTGATGCAGCTGAGGTTTGTGGTGTCAACTGTCACAGTCCGTGGGGGTTTATATGCACTGCTTACCGTAAGCAGTTTGCATATTTTCTCAACATCCAGTGGGTTCCTGTGGACCGTCACATGACAGTTCAGCTCGCGGAAGACGAGGGGGCTCAGAGCTGGAGATTTTAGACGTGCAAGTGCAAGGACTGAGGTCTGCAACGCAATTGAAGATACCTGTTTGGTTACTGAAAGAAGCACAATCAACAGCCTAGTTATAGAGGCTCAGCTGTCAAAATAATAAGCTTCTGTAGATACAGAAAGATGAAATGTTATCCAAAAAATACCTTCCACATAATAAAAGTAATTACATATTCAAACATTCTGACGGACATTTGACGTATTACTCCCCCAGCATGAGGGATGCAGCAGAACTGTAACCATAGGCAACACTGTATTAGTTAGTGAAGAATGCTGAAGCTGATGGGGATTTGTTCATGAGCATGAAGCTGAGTATGTGTGTGAAGCTACTTTTGTAGCTGCTTATCATTTATCTCCCCCGAAAATCTTTGTCGACAACAAATTAGTCTTGGATCTCGTAGTTTCGTGCAACGCTGCGGTTTCGATGATCCCAGCAAATGCTGATTGCGGTCTCACGTGCCTCCTAGCGTGGTGCTTATTTTTAACATGAAGAAATTCTTGGTTTCTTAGTCTTGTAGAAGACACCCCAGAGGGGGGGGGGGGGGGTTAAAGTTACTTATAGCCTCATCGCCCCCACGTGCACGCTGGGGCTGTTCGATGACGAGGAATGCCTCCTCTTGCAAATCTCTGACAGATAAATGATGTGTTCAGAATGTACTTTTGTAAATGATACATTCATACAGAGTTTTGTTTGTTGAATGGAGATATAAGCATAGTTTTATTTTTTTCTACAAAAACTCAGAAAAACTATGAAGTTGAAGATGATAGTGTGGGAGTGTGAATCTCTTCCTTACAAGCCTTGTAGCTAAAATTACACCGAGGGCTTGTGTCTCTCTTTACGACGCAGCGTCAGATCGGCTGAGGTGGGGATGCATTTGGCCTGAGTGGAGTAACATTTAAAGAGGGCCGTTGGAAAGCACTTTGCCAAGCGTGGGAAGGAACATATGTGAGACCTGAGTAGATGAGTAACAATGTTTCTCATTTTCATGCAAGGTGTGATATTTCCGTGCAGTCTGTCTGTTTGGTTACTGCAAGAGGCATGAGTGTGTGTTTCTGAGTGTGCACGCATGTGTGTGTGTGTGTGTGTGTGTGTGTGGCAGCGTCTCTGCATGAGTGATAGACACATTGCATTGCAGTCATGTGTCCTGTCCTCAGAGGATCTGTTGACATTAAACCTTGAGTATCCGGTTTCATTAAAAAGGATAGTATGATGACATAAATACAATGATTGCAGAAAGTGTTAATCCCTAATTCTTTAATAATGTTGCAAATGTATTGGTTTTATAACAAAAGTCCATTGACAAGAAATATTTAACATATTTGCACATATCTTCCGCACTGACATTTTCGTTTTATTAAGTGTCATTATTTTTTGACTGATCTTGCCATTTTGCTATTAATTGCAATTGTGGTCATTAACACAAACTTTTGGAGTAATATGTCATTGCAAAGGTGTTACAGTGAACAGCTCAACTTACCCAAACTGGTTGTTGGGTTTTAATTTACTACTACATGAAATGAATGTTTTACATAAACATAAAATGTTTCTATTGTAATTTATACTTTTTGTAAAAAAAATTTAAATTATATTTTTTAGCCCTGCGATGAAGTGGCCCCCCATCCTGGGTTGTTCCCTGCCTCGTGCCCATAGCTTCCAGGATAGGCTCCGGACCCCCTGCGACCCATGGCTGGATGGAATAATACTTTTTTATTATGAAACCAACAGATTTGCAATATTATTACTGAATTAAGCAAGAGTCCCAAGACGTTCTGTGAACTCTGATGTGAGGCCCTTTCGTTCCAGTTCTGTGTTGCTGGAATAGGGCAGTGATTTTCTTCACTGAGATCATTCACTGTTTTTCACCAAGAAAAGACAATGGGATTCAATACTAATACTGTATGACATGCAGCACAATGAGATGCAACATTCTTTGTTTTAATCATAGTCATAGATAGCCAATATAGTCATAGACCATACTTCAAATGATTCTGCAAACTTACAGTGAGTTTAGATTATATTTGCATAAAATTGCAAAAATAGTGACCATTACCATTGAGCACAATGGTATGGAGTTCTTTTGTCATTTTACAAACACTGTATACAGAAAATGAATAAATAAATAAATGTATGCATTCCATTTTTATACATGCTCTTCAAGCATGAAAACAAATAAATTAATAATAAAAAAATCCTTTCCAAAATTATACATAGATTTACTTAAAAAATAAATTAATTAAATAAAAAAGTTACATTACATAAAGTTAATTAAGTTAATTAAAGTTAAATGGAGTTGGCCTGGTGAAACTGCTATATCCGGCTTGTGCGGGTTTGCCGCTTCCTGCGAGAAAGTTCCTTGCACGCTTGCAGTTTGCTGCCCAGGAGAGATGCTCTGTTGAATACTGTCAACAGTTCTTGAATTGCCTTTCTCTGGACCACCAGGTTATCAGGCTAAATGGAAGCAACAAAAGCCCTCAGTATGCATCACAACAGTTACTCTGTCAGTGTGTAGAATGGTTCTCCTCAATGTCATATTTTTACATCATATTTTTAATTTCTGAGGTTTAGAAAGAAACATTTTTTTTTTGCGAGTCAAAGGAAAACGTAATCTATTTCATGACTGCATGTCGATGGGAAGATAATGTGATCAAATCATCAAAGGAAGTCATCTTTATAATCCTTAGCCATCACATATGAAGAAGGAGAGTTATATATTCAGTATAATGCATTAATTCTCGTATGAAGTCACGAGTCCAAAATAGGCCAGTCTTGGCAACTAGGTCTTTGGTTCTATGTCTACAGCTAGTGACTGTTAGAGATTCTTCAAGCATGTCTGATCTGGGATAAAAATTCTGCACATCCCATTTTGTACATTTCAAATAACCCAGTTATCACAACATCCAGAACTCAGCGATATCACAACCAAGGGCACCAGCAGGCAGTTTTTTTTAAATGAAAACACCTCAATCAGTGACTTCTGTCAGTTGTTTTCTTTTGAGATCAACTCAAGCCTTCAAAAGGTGTCGGGTCCACTTACCGCAATTGCCCAAAGCTCCTGAAGATGTGCCTTCAGGGTTCCAGTGTTTGGGAAATGGTTCTTCATTAAGGTTTCCAACCTACTCCTGGTATGGCTGATGCTGACCTTCATATCTGGATCTGTGGTGCTGTTCATCATGCGTGACAGAATGTCTACGTACACCTCCAGGACCTCTCCAATGATCACTCCTTGTTCCCCATCCTGTCAGAGCCAAACACAAGTCAGGGAGCTGTCCGTCATTGAAAAACACACACTCTGGCATCCACACAGTCAAATCGATGGAGGCAGCAGAAGATTACATGACTGCTTTGTTGTAAAATGCAGCAAAGGTTAGTTAGTAGCGTGAATTAATATTTACTTTAAAGTTTTCCAGGTTGTTCAGGCTTCTCAGGAAAATGGGATTGTGGAACAAAGACTTCTCGTTGGTTTTCTGCAAAGAGGAACAGAAGGGAAACATGTATGGCCCATCTTGGTGTCTTCAGACTCCTAGCTGAGACTGGAAATCAACATTCTGTCTACAGTTTAACACTTCTGAAATGATAAACCATGGCTCAGTTTCATTTGAGCAAACCACAAACTATATACCCACTAAACTTTATACTCAGTCATGATGACTGGCTCAAGCAGCACCTTAAATTTCTCCAAAAAAAACCATTGACGATATATGACTGGATGGTTGGACTCAGAAGCAAAAATTTATTCTATATCCATGGTCCCAGCCAAACACTGACAGACCAGTCAATATCACACACAGCGACTATACTTACAAAGTATTCCTTCATTTTTCTGAGATCTTCCCTCATGTTATGTGATATAAAGTCAGTTGAACTCGCCCCGCTTAAAATCATCACAAATATCCCACATAAATGGTACAGCCTTAGTAACGAGACCATTTGTTTCAAGAGTTGTGCCTCTGATCTGGCAAACTGTTCAAGTCGCCGTCACGATATGGGCGTTCCGCGTTTGGCGCAGTGCTATTTATCGATAGGTGCGAAGCTGAGGTTTCCTTCGCGTGGGTTGTCTAGAATTCTGTGTCGCGCTTATGGATTCCCAGGAAGCTCCTTTGTCTTGCTGATGTTGAGTTTTTGTTTTCTCGTAATGACCTTGTCAAGTAACTTGGTGAAAAAAAAGGCAGTGACAGCTGGGCTGCACCTTTGTGTGATTGTGTCTGTTTCCAAGGCGAACAGAGGATGGAAATGACCTGGACATGACTGACCATTTCAACCATGGACCACAGAACACATCTGAACTGGGAGAGGGAAATTGGGAGGGAGGGGGGTATGTCATGTCCACCTGTCTGTTTTCTTATGAAAGACTGGTATATAATGTTTTGTTTTTTACAAAACATGCATAAGTACCAGAGAAAGTCTGCACACACTAATAATAGGATTCATTGTTCTAGCCTTGGCATCGTATCCCAATATTCTTGTGAAGTTAGTGGGGTCGAGTACTTTGCATTAAACAGGGACTGTTTTACCTGTAGAGGAAAGCCCGAGACCAGAGGACAGTATACAACAGAATGAAATTTTATTGATCTTCATAGGGAAATTCTCTTTTTGCCCAACTCATCCTGCACCCCATAAGACACACAAAGATGAGAGCAAGCAGGGGGCAGGCAAAGGGAAGCCACCTAAGATGCCCATGGAGTTGGGTGTTAAGGGCCTTGCTCAAGGGCCTGGCTCCTCTTCATGCTTCTCCTCCTTGACCAGTCACATCGTATCTCGATCATCGTTCCGGAAAAGTAGAATGGAGATGCCAACCAGTGCTGCTCTTTGCTGATGCAGCGTGGATTTATATGTAGATTCTCGCCCAGAGATTTTCGTTCAAGACACCTCCCTGGTGTGCTACGAGCCTGAGAGTGGGTGACTGCTCTGTGGACGGAAAAGAGCCCCTCTCTAGATTCCTCTGTCACCTTCCGAGGGTTTTGGAGAAGCCTGGAGAACTCTTTGACCATCCTGGAAAAGTCTTTGAACATCCCATGGTAGGTCCGGGAGGCAGGGATTCTCTCTGCGACCAGATTTTTAGCCCCTATCCTCTGGTTTGGGGTGGTTGACATCCTACCTTCAAGTTCTATATTAACATGTATGCTGCGGAGAGATGTGGAACATCGTCTGGGATTGCCACAAATTACATGCCTGGACAGAGTCCGCCCACATATTACTGAAGCTCTGGCACAAGATATCATCCATCTTTCCAAGCACCCTGTCAGCCTCTACAACCGAACCAGAGCCCCTGCAGCTCGGACATGCCCCTCTCTCCCGAGCGGGATGGAAGCAGTGTCGCCTGCAGCAGCTGCCCGTGTACTGTGGTGACCCAGATCATGCCCTGCAGTTCTGTCCTCTTTATCCAGCCCAAGAGATTGAAGCTCCCAGTCAGGTAGGGGTCTGCGCTCTCGTTGGCGTCACACAGAAACAGGTGGCGGTTCCTTGTACCCTCATGTACGATGGGACAACCGCAGATGCGATGACACTCCTGGATAGTAGGGCAGCCTCAGCCGTCTCCACTGAGGGTCCAAGGGGTAGAAGATAAACGTTTAACCTACAGCACAGTGCTGTTTCTCCTGCGAGTAGGACCTGAACATCAGAAGAACATCCAGCGGCTGTGTGATATGAAGTCAGTCAAACTCGCCCAAGAGTTTCTCTGATCTGTCAAAATGTTCAAGTCGCTGTCCAGACTGTCTGATTGCAGCCCTTGGTGTTATTTATTGACTGGTGCGAAGCTGAGGTTTCCTAGGTTGTCTAGAATTCTGTGTTGCGCTTATGGATTCCCAGGAAGCTCCTTTCTTTTACTGATGTTGAGTTTTTGTTTTCTGGTAACGACCTTGTCAGGTAACTTAGTGAAAAAAAAACCCTGAAAATAAGAGGGATAAAATAAGAATAAATTAGTGAATGGCAATGTGCAATTATAATGGGCAATTAAAATAAATAGACAGCATTCAGCATCTATGGCAAAGATGTGATGCTTCCTGGCATGTGACTGCTGTTGGGGGGTGTGACACGTCAGAAGGGGGCCCTGTGGTGTCTGATAGAATAGGGTAGGATGGACCCCCAGATAGGAGGGACCCCCAGCAGGATAGTGCCCCCTGGTGCACTTGTGCAGAATTGTTCATTTGCTAATTTGCTAACATCCTCTTCCTTGCTACTGCCTCCAGTGAGCCCAGGGTCAGTGATGGGGATGGAGCCTTCCTGATGCGTGTGTTGTAGGTGTTTGGCAACTGCGCTGACGGCACTTTCCCAGCAGACCCCAGTATAGAAAACCAAGCTAGCTGATTCCGATCGATTAAACATGCACAGCAGTTTACCTGAGCCACCTTAGAAAGTCATCTGGCCTTTCTATTCAACTTTCAGTTCAATCTATTTTTATATAGCACCTTTCACAACAGAGACCTTTATTGTACAGTGCTGCTGTACAGTCTGCTGTTCAGGTGGCCCCCTAGGTGTCAGGGCCGAAGCTCATCCTATTTGTTATGCCCCTATTCGGCCAGCAGGTGTTGCTGGCCATCGCCCTCCGTCTCCTAGCCATTTATCCCTAGTGTGTTTTCCATGTTCCTGGGACTGCTGCATAGATCAGTGGGCTGAGTATGTGCTGTAGAGACTGTTCCCTCGCTGGTTGTCTGTTTCCCGGTGCCAATGTTTAGTTGTTCCATCTATTGCTCAATGTTCACGACCCTCTGTGATTGGTTGATTGTCTTATGTTCCGCACCTGCCCTTTCTCGTTAGTCCAGTTATCAGTGTATTAAAGTGCCCGCCTTTGTTTTACTCCTAAGTTAGTCATTGTACTTTGTTCTGTGACTGGTACAGTACTCTGCCTGCATTGCTAATTTTGGTCTCTATCTAGGTCTATTTTATGGTTCAGCTTGGAGTGTTGTTTTTATTTCTGACCCCTTATGGTCTTTGTTTTTTTTGGTATCTGTTCCAAGCATATTTGGGTAGTTAAACCCTTGTTGTCTTGGAGCTGCTAAGTGGATCTTCAGCTTTTCCCTGGCTGCACCATGCTAACGTTCCCCTGAAATAGGCAACACGGCGACCCTGCTAGAAGTACCGGTGTTGTATTGGAAGCTTTTATCTTTAGCTAATTCTTGAAAGTAATATACTGAGCAGGGCAGCAGGTAATCTGCAGATGGGCTCGATCTGTATATGAGAAAGTCCTGTGAAATTAAGTAGTAGATATAGGGACCCACATGTTAATCCACAGTATACGTCTGTTCAAGCTTTCGTAAACTGAATGCAATGCTTCCACAGCGTTTCATATTCATGATTTATGCTAACAGGATCAACCTCGTGAACAAATGGTTGAAACCTCATCTCACATGTATATTTAAAAAGGCTCATAATAATGTTTCTTCGTATTGGATGAATGACACCTGGGATACGTATTAAACTGTGCATTTCAAGTACAAACATTATTAATCTTATTAACGGGGCTTTTCTATACGACTCGGTATAAGATGGGAGCGACGCCTTCACATTCCAGCACGGGTTCCGCTGTGTTTCGGAAACCGTGAACTGTCAGTCTTGCGTCATGCAGGTCTTAGTCATTATCATATGTCGGTTTGTGCTGCTGCATCAGTCAGCATATACAGCTCAATACCACGTCACACACCATACCTTGTTCTTCCTAATACGGACACAACAGGTTTCCTCGTCTTGCAGCAAAAATAAGCGGAAACCCTTGTCCCCACAGCAGATTAGTCAAGATTAAATTTTTCATTTTGCTCGTCCATCGAATGTACTTAATCTGGACCAGAAGGTTATTGGCTTAGTTCTGTTGTGGACCTATCGCTGTCATCCTTAAGAAATGCTTAAAATTTCAGTCACTTCAGTAACAATGGGCTAGAAAAATTGATGAGACCTACTTACTTGTCACTTCGATTAGCGAAAGAGCAGGGAATGGAGTTTGTTCGTCATTGGGGTTAACCATCCTACACTGTCACACCTGTTGTGCCGTTCAGGTGGATCTTCCAAGCATTTCTCCAGCACAGACATGGGGGCATTCCCCGTACGGCCATTGAAAGTCATTAAGAAGCAAAACTTCGACGTCAAAACCCACACGCAAGGCTGCAGTTTTTATTTTTTTTTCTCGTAAGGACTTCGTCAGGTAACAATGAAAAAAGAAACACCGAAATAGACGCAGTGTCAGTTAAGCTGTTACACCTCTGTCTGAATGTGCCTGTTTCCAAGGTGAACAGAGGATGAAAATGAGTTGGACATGGTTGATCATTTCATCCACTTAAAAGGTGTTCTGCGCCACACTTACCTCGGAGTTAATTTCGGCCTTAGCTGACCCTTGTCCAGCTTACCTGCCTTGGTTTTCACCCTTTTTGTGTCTCTGAAGTTTCGTCTACAATCAAGCCTCTCTGTAGATCATCATTCATTCACCATTGGCCCATCATGGCACAGCACTTATCCTGGAATAGCTTGTCTATGATCGACACAAAGTGCATTTAACAATAACATTATCTGGTTCCTCTGAGGCCGTGTGGGGCTTTGCGGTTCTCTGTGCCTGTGATCGCCATTTGAAATCCCGATTTCACTGTTGGAACCTTCTTCAACCCTTCAGAAATTTACTTTGATACTTATCGTACCAAATGTGTAAATGTTCATTTCAAAACGTTATCACTCAGACGGATCTACTGGGTTACGATGGGGTTACGTTCCGATAAACAGGATGGAATTGGAACGCCCATTGTCATATCGTTGAAATATCGTAAAACGAGCCGTCGTATCCCGGGGAGCGTCTGCATATGTAACGCTGTCAGAAACGACGAAATTTGAGCATTAGCATACTGTGAAGCAAACAATAACCACTCTTAGCATTTAGCTTATCTTCAATTTGAATGCAGTAATGTTATACAACTTGTAACAGTCGAAGTTATGAAATGTACCTTTAAGACTTGCTGTGTGCCTGTGTGTGAGAGGCAGCCTAATCAGACAGTGCATTGAATTTTTTATGAGCAACTGAGAAGCACACATGCTGCAGATGAATGCCCATTGTTACATATATTTCTTTAATGTCTCTCTCAACCTGATTGTAAGGGTCAGGTTACGTGTGGCTTCTGTTTCATACATATATGGTTGAGTAGAAGCTGTAAGATCAGGCTTGGTGAGTTATTCACGTTAGTGATAAATGGTGAGCGCTGTGGAAACCCCAACAGCGGTGTGGCTGTGAGTTCCTGGTTAAAGCCATCTGTGAGCTGTCTCAACCAGGAAACGCGGACCCGAACTTTTACACTCGCAGACCACCCGAAAAAAAAGACGAACTCTCTCATTGTCAGGAGACAATTTAGCGATCAATGTGTCAGTCCCTCCAATTAAAAACGATCATTAATCCCTCTCCATTTGGGATAGATTGGAAAAACCTGCCGCTTCACAGCTTTCATACTCTTGCTGAAAATAGGGTTTTTCTTTTGCCTGATGTCTGAAAAAGAAACTCAGTTGCCCAAGTGTTAAACTGTAGCTTCCTGGGGGGGGGGAGGCTGGGCTCCTGTGACTCAAGGGGTAACAACACCACTAGCAGGATGAAGGGCCAGCGTGTTCACGCCCTTTACACTCACTGAGTGGTCTGGTGTTTTCTAGACATGAAATCATGTGACTCAGCTTCGTGAGGTTCCACAGGATTACTGTGGAGTTTTGCAGAGTTCCCCTCAAGTGGGTTTCCTTTAAATCCTATGTCACTTAGTCTTTCAGGTACTGCTTTGAGGGTTGACCCTTCGTGTAATAGAAGAGATGGCCTGGGCCACTACGGGCTGCAGGTGATATAATTGTGGTTTGTTGGGGTTTTCTAGTAAAAGTATAGTTCCTTTCTCACAAAATACAACACCTATACGCTGCTTTACTATACGAGGCGAGCCATGAATGGGAAGATGTAGATACTATTGATAAAAGTGCAACAGTGTCCATGAAATTCTGCCGAATTTAAAACGAATTTTGATGTAACATTATTTCACCTATATTTTTATGAGAAAAGACTAAATAATGTGGTCTCACTTCTTGGTTAATGGTGTTGATATGGAGGGTCAGGTCCATGAGTACAACCTAGGGGTCTTTGTCTCTGTCTTTAATGTCCAATGTACATGTTTTAAAATGTCATGTCTCTATTATGTTTATATGTTGTAGTATTTATATTACATTTATTGCACATTTGTAATGACCAGTGAGAATGATATTGGTGGTCTGAGTATGATTCCGTGCATCATAAATATGAAATTAATAATAAAAGATGGTGTGAGATAGTTTGATTCTGACTTTTGACTTTGACGTTTGTATTTCTGGCCTGCAGAATATATAGTGGCGACTTTCCTGGATTTAAATTCTTTGTGACAGATGCGAAACACCTCATCGATTCCGATAAAGGAGGCCGGCTTCGCAGCCCAGTCACGGAAGGAGTTCTGGAGGCCCTGACGGTCTGGGCATCGGTGGACGGATTCCCCGGAAGCCGTGTCTCGCTTGCCTTCCCATGTCGGAGCGTCCTGGCCATCTGTGACAGAAACTGCTGACTCGGAGACTGGGCCGACACCTTCGGCTACCACTGGCATCGGTGACGCAGGGCAACAGAAACCGAGGCGACAGCTCACTCGTCCCTCGCCTTCCCGTTCGCTGGGGGAGGCGTACATGGGGGTGTTTCGGTGCTTGTTCCAGCCGCAACAACAAACTATTTTCCTCTAAAATCATCTGTGATTTGCATGTTTATAAAACAACAATTTCCTAAGGAATATTGCGCAATTACCCAAAAAATCACTGAAAAAAAAAATCATTTTCATCTTTCACGATCTCTGTAGTTTACGCTTTAATGCTGAAAACCTTGGAACTCTATTACAAGGTTGCTTTTATTTCCTAGAAAGCAAAAGGATCCATTATTATTCAAGTATGTATTCCTGAGACCAGTAGTTAAAGTCCATTAAAAATTCATATAATACTTTATCTAAGTATATAAACAAGTAACATATGTGGCAGACATTGGTTTCTATTACAGATTCAAATCGCAGTTACAGAAAGTAGGCTTTTAACTTTTATGTGAGCTTATTTAGTGGTCAGTTTATTAGGTACAGCTGCTAGCTGATGTTTAACTAAGCAGATGAACGACAGACGTCTGTTCTAAGTAATTTTGAATGTGTTGTAATTGTTGGTGCCACATGCGGTGGTTTCAGCATCTCAGAAACAGGGATTTTCACACACTGGAGTGTCTAGGATTTACAGAGAATGGTGTGATGAATAAAACACCCAGTTAATGGAATTTCTGTGGCCAAAAACACCTTGTTAATGAGAACGGACAGGGGAGACTGGCCAGACTTTTAAAAGCTAACAGGAAGGCACAGAAGCAGATTACCATGGTAACAGGCCCTGTGCTATTTGAACTGTCAGGACCCCCTTAATATATCCTACAATAATATGCAGATTGGGGGGCAATTTTGTGATACTAGATAGTAAACGATTAAATGTCTCTACAATATGCCTTTACGGACAGGTCGTTAGTATCGTTCTACAGTGCACATTCTGTCAATTGCATTTTTATGGCTCATACCTGAACCTAAAGTAGTTTTGTCAGCCAATAAACAGTAATAGCAAACAGCAGGGAGTGGATCGCTTCCTCTCTCTCTTTCACTCCCTCGTCCCAGGATCTAATGCACAACGTACAGCACATTGACCTATCTGCCATCATGGAGGAGTCGCTCCATAAGAAGAATCTATAATCGGTGATACAGAACTTGCTTGTATTTCACAAAATCAACATGATGCAAACAGCAGTTAATTGCGTAATTTGCAAAGATAAGGATCAATCATTTCTCACTGCCTCAAAAGAAAACACCTGAATGAGTCTGCTGACAGTGAAACAGCAAGAGCTGTTCTACGACCACGCATCAGCTGCTATAACCACACAGTCATTTGCATTAAAAACAGAGATGAAAAAGAATATGTTATTAAACATGGTTAGTTGAGGTCCCTCTTTAGCAAGGCTGCTGGGCTTCGGCCTGGGGAAGCCCATGCATTAACGTACAACAGTACAACAGTACAACAGTGGCCATGAGAAAAGTGCACAACTGTCAACCCTGAGCCTTGAAATCTCCAGTGTGATATTGCATAGATTGTAAAACCTTTACTTGAGTTTAGGACACTGGATACTTTATGCTTCTACAGTCTGGTTCTTCTCTGTTTCTCAGTAATGAAGGGTTTCTTCCTTGCTTTATGGGACTTCAGTCCTGCTTCTAGGAGCCTGATACGAACTGTCCCAGCAGTGCACTTCATAACTGCACTTAATGTTTCCCATTCCTTTGGAAGGTCACCTGATGTCATCCTATGATTCATGAGGACATGTTGACGGTCATCTCTGCCATTTGATGGTCACTTCAGCCCTCTACCTGACTGGTTTCTGATCGTCCCCAGTGTCTCCTGCAGCTTCACCTTATTCTTGTGTACTGCCGTCTTAGAAATTTTGAAACTGGAAGCAACCTGCTGCTCAGTGTAACCTTCTAGTAGCAGAACCAGGATTACACCAGTATCATTTTTTTTAACATAGAATGGTCTCTTAATTTTTTTACAGAGCAGTAAATGACATTGACATGCACTAGGCATTTGCACCATAAACCCCTGTTACATATTCCAAGTGTGAGCAGATTTATAATCTGACAATATTTTCTGGTGTGAGTGACAATGATTTGGTATTTACAAGATTACTCATCTCATTGACCGGGTGTTTTTTGTTCTGAGCAGGGAGGCACCTTTTCCGTGAAGTGGGCTGCAGTTCGTCATTTTTTTAAGAGGTACGCTCCTTAAAGTGAAAGCTCTAGGAAGAGCTGATGTAAGGAGAGCCGTGCTTTCTGGACGGTTTCCTGCACTGCGGTGTGGGTAACACCGCTCCTCGGGGCTTCTTACACCTCGCCGTATCGCGTTTGCAGTTACACAACGGCATTTCCTCTCTCGCTATAGGCACATGTCTTACTGCTTCTCACAAACCAGCAGCAGCCTATAGAGCAAGCTAAAAATAATCGCACCGTAACTGTAGGGCCAGCCTGGCCTGTAGGCGACATGGACGATCACCTAGGGCGCCATTTGATTAGATGCTGCAAAACTGTGAGGGGGAAAAAAATCTGAAGAAATGCGTCCAGTTGCATTCTGTGACATTACAGTTATTTACGTTAGTTTTAACATGCGAATATTTTTCTTCTGAAATAGATGTAAGGCAGCTAGATAGCGGCGAAATGTGCTACTGCAGTGTTTATAATATAGATGAATTGACAAAATTGGCTTTGACATAGTGGTGCAGTGGTTAGCACTGTTGCCTCCCCCCTCTGGGACCCGGGTTCGAGTCTCCGCCTGGGTTACATGTGTGCGGAGTTTGCATGTTCTCCCCATGTCGTCGTGGGGTTTCCTCCGGGTACTCCGGTTTCCCCCCACAGTCCAAAAACATGCTGATGCTATTTGGAGCTGCTAAATTGCCCGTAGGTGTGCATGTGTGTGTGAATGGCGTATGAATGTGCCCTGCGATGGGCTGGCCCCCCATCCTAGGTTGTTCCCTGCCTCGTGCCCATTGCTTCTGGGATAGGCTCCGGGATAGGCTCCGGACCCCCCAACAACCCAGTAGGATAAGCGTTCTGGAAAATGGATGGATGGGTTTTCTGCCGCTCTGGAGGGGGTGGGGGAGTGGGGGGTAGATTGTGGTGGGGTTGGGGGTGCCTTATGGGGGGGCCTCAGCAGATTCTCTCCAAGGACCCAAGAACATCCAGGGCCAGTTCTGAAAAATAGCTATGAAACATACTAGTCCCACTTATCTGTTTTCAGTTTTTTTATTGCAATCTCACATTTTTTATAAAACTGAATTTTCCCTTGGGGGACCAAAAAAATTTGCACCCTTGCTAAACACCTCTGGGAACTCCTTCAAGACTGTTGGAAAACCATTTCAGGTGACTACATCTTGAAGCTCATCGAGAGAATGCCAAGAGTGTGCAAAGCAGTAATCAGAGCAAAGGGTGGCTATTTTGAAGAAACTAGAATATAAAACATGTTTTCAGTTATGTCACCTTTTTTTGTTAAGTATATAACTCCACATGTGTTCATTCATAGTTCTGATGTCTTCAGTGAGAATCTACCAATGTAAATGGTCATGAAAATAAAGACAACACATTGAATGAGAAGGTGTGTCCAAACGTTTGGCCTGTACTGTACATTAATCTTATAATTGTTGAAGACCTGTAAGTTCACTGGAACTCACAAAGAACTTCTTACCTTTGTATTTACCATCTAGTTTGATCAGAATTTCTCATAATTTCCAATATTATACTCATATGTACAATACAGCAATATATACTATTAGACCAAAATGAAATATTTTTTGTGTAGGGGATTATTTACGGATGGTGCTGTACGATGATTCAGCATAAAAGTGAATTGTAAAATTGTAATGTAATTTCGAAAAGAAAATTAAGACAAAGCTTTCCCATTGAGAATGTCAGCATCACCGACAAATTAGCAACACATGCCTATGAAATGCTGATGCTAATGCTTAAAAGCCCAGGCTGAGACGCAGACGCGCAGACGCGCAGACACGCAGACACGCACAGCTGCGCGCACACACACGTGCGAACGTACGGAGGCGCGCACAGACACTCAAGCACGTACAGACACACACACACGAGCGTGCATGAACACACGCACACACGCGCCCACAATCCTTTTTCTCCCCAAGAGTGACATCTGTAGGCCAAAAGTCGGTTTTGCCTTTATGATGCTGACTGACAGAGACATGGAGACCTAAGTGACTAAAATGAGTAGAATGGTTTAGTGATACTTTACTAAACCCTAATCCCTGTCGTGAAATGACCTTTTCCCCCCATTCCGTGGTGCTCTCCATGAGACACATGCTGGTTAGAGTGAGCTTTGGGGTGACAGTGCAGGGTCACCCAGTGTGCAGCACTACTGGAGAAGGGGTTGGGGTACGAACCTTGCTAATGAGCCTATGGATATGTGACTGATCTACTGAAACCGGGACTTAAACCAGTGATCATCCGGTCACTGGCACATCACCCCCTGAAGTATAGTTACATATTTAGGTTCTACTGATAGCAATTTTACAGCATTAATATTTTCTTCAACAACATCAACAACAGCAGTAATAATAGTAATAGTAGGGGTGGTGCGGCGATTAGCAATGTTGCTTCACACCTCTGGGATCTGGATTTCAGTCTCTCTCAAGATTCCCTGCGTGTGGAGTTTACATGCTCTCCCAGTATCAACGCAGGGTTTCTTCCCAGTGCTCCAGTCTCCCCCTTAGTCCACAAACATGCTGAGGTTAACTGGAGTT
Source organism: Brienomyrus brachyistius (assembly GCF_023856365.1). Classification (NCBI taxonomy): domain Eukaryota; kingdom Metazoa; phylum Chordata; class Actinopteri; order Osteoglossiformes; family Mormyridae; genus Brienomyrus; species Brienomyrus brachyistius. The sequence goes on from NC_064535.1 coordinate 22,629,047, forward strand.
ACCAAATTGTTCCTAGGTTTGCATGTGTGAGTGAATGGCGTGTGAGTGAATGGTGTGTGAGTCGACCCCATCCTGGGTTGTTCCTTGCCTAGTGCCCAAAGGCTCTGGACCCCCTTTGACCCTGAACAGTTCAAGCGGTTTCAGAAAATCGATGGATAATATTAATAATAAAAGACCACAGCACCCTGCAACCCTGAGCAGAATAAGCAGGTGGATGGATGATAGACCTGTTACATGGGCTGACATCAGGAGAAGGGTGAAAAAGTCGCTGGAATTAAGTGCAAACCAAAGGAAGAGGGCTTGCAGTGGCCGGATGCGAACACTAGAGGGAGTTGCAAGTTGAACCTACAAATCAGCCTCCAATCATATAATGGAAACGGGGTGCGAGCCTAGGATCGGGCTACTGGGCTGAAACCCGGGATATTTTTTGAGAAAATCAAACAGGCAAATGTATGAAGCAGAATGTCTTGTAAGAATTAAACACGCATTTACGAGCTGTAAGGAATATACGTTTATTTTAAATACAAAACTTTTAAAATATGTCTCATATTTATATGCACCATTGCCTTCTGTGCTACAAAAATCGTATCAAATGGATGATTAATAAATAAGTCATAATTAAAGAGCAATAAATAAACATTTAAACTCAATTTTAACTCAATGCTTAAATAAAAACAAAAAAAAAGTTACTTGTGAGGTTCTGCTTAGTTTCATAAACATACATTAATGTATTAATCGTGAACATTGTTTAAAGCAATAATGAAAGTATACCAATTCTCCTGTGTCACTACAGCCTCCGGGGGTTTGGCTGAATAACAGGGCACTTGGACATCCGCTGCCTTTGTTCTATGACAGTTTCTTTGGGGGGGGACCCTCACCCCGTGGATGAAGGTAGTATTCTAACCGGAGTAGAACCGTCTTGAACTCTCCCACCGCCTTAGGCAGACCGTCACCTTTCAGCTGTCAAAGTTTGATATCAGCATCAGTACTGAACCCTGCATCAGTTCTCCTTTGCTGCCATATTGACCCAGAACATCTCTGACTGTTATAAAAACATATGTGAGCAGTGGTTCTGGGGGTCCGGAACACTAACTAATGGGAGAAAGCAACGCATGTCGCCTGTTGAGTATAAATTACATGCTTACCAGGCTGAGGGGCGTGTAAAATTGTCCTACGACATCTAACATGCAATATGCATAACTTAGCACTGTATACTGTTAACATTAGCAGAAAGCCAGTACACTGCTTACCTCAGTAAAATTCCGCTTTATGTTTTCAATGATTTCTTTCTGAACTGGGGTTAGTGGATTTGAGATTCTCTGCGCCTGCAGATGACATGAAAAGGCTCAGAAATACAATTTTCTAAATCCAAAAGCTTCACGATTTTTGTTAGTTTTTAATGTAATTAAAAAATAGGGCCGTCACTACTGAATATATCAATAATCGTCTAATCGTTTATATACAATATGACAAAACAATATATACAGTTAGCGCAAGGCAGGAGGCAGCCAGCCATTGCAGGGTGCCAACTCAATCGCACATAATGTAGGCACTCCAATTCACAGTTAAAGTAAACCAGAGGATCCTCCGAAAAGCCATGTATAACCAGGATGAATGGAAGGAAACAAAACTTAACAAGCGCTTCAATTTAATTTAATTTGATGGCTCATTTTCATTATATAGTTATATACTGCCGCTGCTTCTACATGAGCTCTGCATGCGCTCTCCACGTCATTATCATAATCATTCTCGTTCGTGGTGTTGTACCCATCACTCAGAATGTGTGGCAATTTTGTAAGAAATTAAACAAAAATGAGCGAAGAAGAGAAAAGACAGCAAGAACTGGTCACGAAAAGACAATGTCTTCCGTTAATGGAAATATTTTGTATTCCACAGAGACAATATTCTGCAAAAGCAAGTGATTTGCCGCACTGCTTTGCGTCTGTAGGCACGACTCACGGTAACAGCACCAACGTATTTCACAGACTTTGTTAATAGATAAGTTCTATGTCGCTGTATAGTTCATTTCAACTCATAAATATCGCAGATTTTTTTACTCTCCACCAGATTGCCAAGTAGCGAGAAGGGAATTTTTTTATCAATAATTTAATAATCGTGATAGCGGTAATTAAAAATAGATACATGCATTGTATATCAAAAATTCCATTGAGCATATCCCCAGGGCAGCACGGGATGCCAGTCCATTTCATGGCACACACACATATGTAGGGTATACCTATCCTTATGGGGCCTGCTCATTCACTTCTATGGAAGAAAAATGCTAACGCTAACTATGACAACCTTAACCCCCACCCTGCCCTAACCATAACCATAAGTAACCAAGCAAAATACAAGACTTATTGCATTTGTAGTTTTTTCATAGCAGTTACTGATTTTTATAAAATAGAATTTTCCTTTATGCGGACCAGGAAACCGATCCCCATAAGGGAAAAAAGACGGATATTTATCACGTTATGGGGACATTGTGTCCCCATAAGGATAGGTATACCCACACACACACACACACACACACACACACACACAGTGTATAAAACTGTGGTTTATATTACCTGAGAAATCTTCCCATAAGCTCCAAATTAACAGGTTTTGTTGGTCCCCACAATGTGGTAAACACAACCCCCCCCCCCCCCCCCCCACACTGTCAAACATACACGTACACATACATACTGTATGCATACAATCACAAACTATGAGTATGTTAGAACGGCCCATTCACCTAACTGGACGTGTTCAGGTGGCACAACAAAGGTAGAAATATGCAAACCCTGTACGCAAGAGGTGTATATATATATATATATACTGTACAGGCCAGTAATACTTACGCAGACTCCCACATCACTGCGCAGTCTATGCAGATCCATGAGCATCTTGTTTCCGGGCGACATTTTGCTGAATACGTCCTTGGCGTAGAAGTCCAGTATCTCCTTTAACAAGGCGATCCCCTTTGAAGAACATCAGACATGCATAGTCACTATCGCGTCATTCTGTGCTGTCTTGGGCTCAAAAGCTAACGCATGGCAAGCAGCATGAAAATGGCACATTTAGGGGCGCAGCAAGATCTCAAATTCTCTTACCGGCAGTGATTTAGGTAGCAGCCTTTGATGCCTGATCTTGTCCTTTTACAAGAGGGGTATATTATTTTAGTGCATAATGAATAAGAAGTGCACTAAATATTTAAACACTTTAATATTTTTTCAGTGGTTTAATGTTCAAACTGAAACTCACCGGAATAGATACTTTGAAGCGATCTGTCATGTCGTGCAGTTCATGCAGGATTTTTTTGAGGTTGCTCTGCTTCAGGCATTCCGGAACAGTTCTGTTTAAGGTCGATGATCCCTCTTCTTCCTGATCATTGGAGCCTGTTCTCCCAGGTACCTGCTTATGTAAAACTCCCTTCCCCAGGTCACCGTACAGTGCCACCAGGAGAACGACAGTGATCAGAACTCCGCGCATTGTGTACCTTTGGCTCAGCTGCAGCAAACCCCTGTTTCGCAAAGTCAGACCTGAGGACACCTGCGCTTTTATAAGACTGATCCCATGTACGTTGAAATATTTCTACGTCAGCATTGCGTGGGCTGAAGCCAGTCAGCAGTTTTCTGACAGGTGATCAATGCTGTTTCTACGAAATAGCCTATTAAAAAAAATGGTTACTGGCTTGATGATTTGGTGCGGTTTGTAAAAACCAGCCTCAGGATCAAAGTTAGCTGGTAAATGGAGCAAAATGGGGTCACGGTTTCTCTCCACACATAATGAGACTCTGTTACATGCATGAAGCGTGCAAATTGTTGTCACAATTCAATCAACAGTGGCCGCATTTTGCGAATCATATAACAGAGACCATTTTTTTTTTGGGGGGGGGGCGGGGGGCTCCAGAGAAAATGTGGCTGAACTGACATGAGTAGCATTTTGTTCATTTGGTGTTAGAACACTGTGCCTGTGATCGGAAGGATACCGGTTCAAATCCCAAGGTCGGCAGTTTGATTTCATCATTGGGCCCCTGAGTGAGGGGGTCCCGGAATTGCTCCAGTGCAATTCCAGTGCTGAATTGCTCCAATGACAGCCTGACTTTGCTCTCTCAAAAATGTACGTCACATCGGATAAAAATGTCTGCTAATGTAATGATGACAGTTTTCCTACAACTGTGGTGAAGGGAGCAGAACCCCAGAGTGGGGACCCTGCAGCCTCTTTCCTCGGTGCTTGTGGCGAATCTAAGAGGTGAACTGAAGGTTCCCGGCAGGCTGACTTTGCTTGATGTGGGCAGGCTATGCACGCCGCATCTCATTGCCAGCATGGTGGGGAAGTGACCTATGCAAACCCGAAGCCTATTTCAAATCAGGTCATTGCCTCGTCTGAATCGTCATTGTCTGACCCAGATTGCACCAGTAGAGAAATCAAGCCATTTAATAAGCGGAGCTTCTAGGTTGTTTTCCTACCCGGAACTTCCCTTCCAGCACTGTGAGTTACTGGTGTCCTCAAAAACGCTGAGTCTTTTTTCCCATTATGAAAAACGTGACACTAAAGTGCATGAGTGTCTGTGGTAAAATCTTTGAGGTTTACCTCACTTTGCTACCCTCCAGTGAACCAAAGCTACGACAGTCCGTACAGTAAGGCTTTGGTTACGCGAAAAACTGGCCGAAAATGGTCAGATTAAGCTTTTAAATTTTACACCTACAAAGAGAAATCGGAGCTGAATCAGGCGATTAACAGGTTGTCAGCCTGAGCAGCCAATATTAAGCTTATGCCTTTGTAACCAGCACACATATACCAGAGCAGCAAAAAACCAACACACCAGGATAAACACTTTTCAATACTTTAATTAAACAAAACTAAATTTTAACAAATGAAATATCACATGTAAATATTCCACAAGTTTTGCATTTTTAGTAATGTATGCTCATACAGTATTATCTATAAAAATGTTTTTGCTAATTTACATTAGTAAAAATGAAATTAGAAATAAATTAATAAATAAACAAATAAATAGGCAAATAAATGAGACTCAAACATTCGGAGTCAAAAATGTTACATCGAATATAAAAATATACTTTTTAAAATCTCAGATTGGCTGCAACTCTGCAAATCTTTAATATGCATATATTTAAGAACACATATATTCTGAGATTGACTGTGTTTACCAGAACATTAGGCTCCTTAAAGGCTGTATTAACAGAATATATTTAAAGAGTCAAAAAGAATATCGATTTCGCCAATTGCTTTGTTCACCGCCGTTTTCCCCAGCTGAAATGAGAACATTAATTGGAATTGGGTTACAATTAAAATTAGAATAAATTTATCTGTCAGAAAGAAATCATGAATGTTTCCACCAAACATTACAGTAAAAGTGTAGCCAAAGGAGGCAAAATTACCTTGCTGAAGCCGTCTTTAAACTTCCTGTTGTACTCGTGGTTGGCAACGTGCATAATTGCCTGAAAGAAAAGTACAGTCATATTGGCAAAGCAGACACGAATTAAGGTGATACCATCTTGAGTAGATGGGTTTTAGTGGCTGATATCTTGATCTGTGGTTCTGCAATCATTCGTTGAAACTACTGCTTCGAGCTTATGGGATGACTACCTAGGTGGAAAATTAACTTCTCATATTAGATAAATCTCAGTGGCTTTTGGTTTGGTTTCTTGTTTTTTTTGTCTGTCTGTTTGTTTGTCTGTCTGTGTTTGCCTGTTTGTCTGTCTGTCTGTCTGTTTGTCTGTCTGTCTATTTTTCTGTCTGTGTTTGTCTGTTTGTCTGTTTGTCTGTCTGTTTGTTTGTCTGTGTTTGTCTGTTTGTCTGTCTGTTTGTCTGTTTGTTTGTTTCTTCTAGTGGAACTCACAAACATCTCTCTTATGATTCTTTCTTATAGACTTACGCAGCCTTGCTCTGATAAGTCCCTGCTGACCCTGGCCAGGTCCGTTCTCACTCTCTCCAAACTGGGGTAATTGTTTTCGGTGGTCAGTATGTTCCAAAGGTAGAAATCGAGGATATTGGCGTGCAAGCAGCAAACATACAGGTTCTATGGGAAATGCATAAAAAAGCATGAGTACTGACAGCGCAGCTTCACTAGTTTAGAAGTAGAGTAGTCGAATGCGTCGACTGATGGTGAGGTGCATACCGTGTTTTTAGTATGCTGAAACTTTGGAATCAACCTGATATTAACGTCTTCATCCATCTCTTGTGCCTGTTTAGAACAGAGTTAATAACAAATACTTTCAGCTGAAAGAACTTTCCATCCATCAATCATGGAAATGCTTTTCAGTACAGGGTTGTCAGTGGGGTTCAAGTCCCTTTTACTGCTTTTACACGGTCATAAAAAAAGGGTACGACCCAGGTACAGTTTTGTCCCCCAAGGGAGAAACCCCCAATGGTACAAAAATGTTCCTCTGAGGCCATTAATGTACCTTACATTAGACTAAAAGGTACATTTACCCACAGCTATGGTACAGATGGCAAACCCTTGGGGGTACAACCCCAGTGACAAGTTATTGTACCCTCAAAAGTACAAACTGGTACGTTTTTGACAGTGTATATAATATAGGCTACAACAATCGCTTGAGCAACGGTGCAAACAAAGGATACCGCCGTTTAGCGACCCGTACGCCAGGAGACTTACCGCCTGGGCGAGCTTCTGGACGTGCTGCATGGTGCGCTGGTTGGCCAACGCCGGGCTGCGAGCGGAGGACCGGTCCCGATGGTTCGGGACGCCGGCGGCCGTATCCCTTCTTAAGCCGCATATCACTGTAAGGGCTACCAGGAAGATGCGCTTCATGGTTCAGCTGTCGTGTATTGCAAAGTAACGGCGTATCTGCGAGGAAAAAAAATACATAAACAAATAAACATTATTGCATTTCGTGAAGTTTCTGAAGTTCGGCCTTTATGATGCATTGTTTTCCGTTTTAATTCTTAGACACAAATGCACGATGCAGTGTTGTTTCTTACCTTGTAGCTGTGTCCGTCATTTGCAAAAGTTTAACATACAATCGCACATATTTATATTCTCAAAATCTGGCCTCCGCATAATGACCGCACGTCACTACACAAATGCGTGGGATTAGTTTACTTCCCCCTCATCAACCCACTAACCCACGTCTATGACCCTCTGCAAGTACATCAGAGTTATCAGATGTACGGTATCACATCAGAGTTAACTGGGCTGTTTAATTAGGCGCTATGACAATATCACATTTACGCTTAGGGGGTGAAATCGGCCGCTTTAATTATTCATCCTGCAAAACTCCGTATTTTACTACGTCAGTGGCAGCCGGGTGATCTTGCTTGTGGATCCCGGACAATGTAATAACTTACTGTTATTTCCCATGACGGAATTCAAGGACTTAAAAGGAAACGGTTTCTTATTAAATGTTCTATGTATGTTTACAATCTACTGTTTTGAGAGCTATATATAGCACATTTTGCAGTGTTGGATCCGGAGTTGCCGAGTAGCCAGTGACATCTTTGGGAATACACAGACTACCGGTCATGTCCCAGGAAATCCCCCCCATGGATGGAAGCGGGTGGCTAATGTCAACACTCGATTATGTTCGCGAGCTGTCTGGCAATAAAAGGCAGCTTTATCGAGAGTTATTTTATGCTGAACTGGTGGCGGATTATTGTGCTGCAGTTACAATGCGGCTAATCTTTTCGTAGGACAAAAAAACACAGTTGACCAAGTCAGGTTCATAATAGGAAACGTCACTGATTAATCAGGTCATACTACACGTTCGGGAACAGCGCATTTTAAAAGGCTCCCATTTGGTAGTGCACAGCTCCGTGAGGCTGGTTCTTGATTCCCCCTGTTTTTATGCAAGTATGATGGTTGGCACTGTGCCACCCCCCCCCCCCCCCTCCAATGTTGTAGGTTTGAATCACATGGAGATTTAACGTCATTATGACTTTAACAGCAATCGCCAGATTTTTTTTCTTGTTTTGCAGTTAGCAGTAATATGTGAAAGATGTCACCGTAACTAAAATTATTTGTGTAAGTTTTTAAGCTGGTAACCAAGTTTATTTTATCGGCAAATAAATCAGTTAACATGTTTATTATGAGCAGACCCGGCAGAGTGGATGGATATTGGAGCAGATTGTAGTAGCCAGAGGTGGACACAGCAGAAAGTAACGATCCAGACCAAAATTTCGTTTCAACCAACCAGTTCAGCCTAATGAGTCACAGTCACAGAGTATTCGACTGGTTGGTTAAAACAAAAACTTGATGTGGATTTTTACTTTCTGCACCTGCAGTGTCCACCTCTGGTCATAGTGTGCATCCTGGTGTCTTTGTGAGGGGCACTTGGCGGCCTGTCGGTGGTGCTAAGAAGGTGAGTGATGTCATGTAGGGCAGTTACTGTTTTAGGCCAACCTCAGATCACATGGCCAAGGGGAACACAGGCGGCACTCAAGAAATGTGGGGTGGGTGGTGGGGGGGGGGGGATGCTGACGCACATCCACTTGTCGCTTCGGAACCGTGTGCGAGAGGAAACCACACGTGGGGCTCTGGGTCGGCGGCCCTGGGAAACTTCTCTGCCCTGTTTTTCGAAGGCGAGGCTCACAGCGCTTTTATCTTGTGCTACAGGGAGCATGTAGAAACCCCAATCGAGAAGTGAAATGGTTGTAGAAATGCTTTCTATGCAGGATAATGTTGATGAGACTTTCGGCCTGTCTTTCTTCTGTGCGAGTGCAGAAACATGTATTTTATCATTGAAACATTTATATATTAAACCTTCCCCTTTATTTCTTCCGTTACCACGTTCGTAATGAGATTCAAATCTAAATAAAGAAAGCGTGTATCGTTTCATTTGTCTAAACACGGGTGGGAGTGGGGGGGTAAGCGGCAGGTCAATCTGCGACTTCATAAGTTCAGTCACGTCCATTATTTCAGACGAAAATATAACACACAAACATCCATCCATCCATTTTCCAAACCGCTTATCCTATTGGGTCGCGGGGGGTCTGGAGCTTATGCTGGAAGCTATGGGCATGAGGTAGGGAACAACTGAGGATGGGGGGCCAGCCCATCGCAGGGTACACTCACACACCATTCACTCACACATGCACAATTTAGCAACTCCAATTAGCCTCAGCATATTTTTGGACTGTGGGGGGAAACCGGAGTACCCAGAGGAAACCCCACAATGACATGGGGAGAACATGCAAACTCCGCACACATCTAACCCAGGCGGAGACTCAAACCTGGGTCCCAGAGGTGTGAGGCAACAGTGCTAACCACTGCACCACCATGCCGCCCCCGAAGCTTTAGTCTTAAGTAGAAAAACAAGTTTTTAATCGTGATTAATCACGATTAATTAATTGCAAAATGTGTGATTAGTTGATTTTTTTTATTGATTGACAGCCCTAACACAAGTTTGTGTTATGAATTAGCATTAGGCAGCAAAACTGTCTGGAGCTGTATTTCCTATATCTCCTGAAAAGCCTTGATCCAAGTCTAGAAATTTGCTACACTTACATTGACCAAGTATGTACTTGTAGAGAACTGTGCAAAAGCCTGAGGCAATGAAAGGAAACATTTTAAGCTATTTCTCTGACTAGCGTATAATAAGCATAGTAAGTGCAAGTGCTTAATAGCTCAAAATCAACACAAACACTAAAATACAACCAAATGTACAGCAACAAACAAAAATCTTGAATTATATTGTTGGATGGCTATATGAACTCCGCTTCAGTTACCAAACCGCTCCTGAGGGACACCCCAGTCACACCATCCATCCATTAAATTCCATCATGAACTCGCTTCATTACTTAACTAAACTAAATAATCTGACCAGGCAGGGACGGATTATGGACCGGGCCAGCGGGGCCGCTGCCCAGGGGCCCTTGGGGTGCAGGGGGCCTGTGGGACCCCTAGCCCAAAACAATTTGCAACGCTTATCAACAATGTATTTTCCTTTGTCTATTTTAGAGGGCCTACATTCTTTGATCCTCTGCCTACAAGGGCCCCTGACCCTATAGGGAGGGCGTTTGGCTGCCAAGGGCCCTTGTATTGTGGTGGTTGTGGTGGTGGTGCTGGTGGTGGTGGTGGTGCGGGGGGGGGGGGGGGGCCCTCGCGAACGTTTTGCCCAAGGGCCCACACAACCCATAATCCGTCCCTGTGACCAGGTACTGATTATAGAAACACTGTTTGCTTGTAGTCAAGTCAACAAATACTAGAATGACTTAAGGAGGGGTTTTGAAGTGGCTGAGCTGACACACTTTCACAGACAAAAAAAAATCATAGTTATAAACCAAGAAGAAGATCATTTAAACATAATTTGCTTCAGCGGCCTCAGACTTTTTCACATAAGCCTAAGACATTTTTTTTTACGTAAGTATTGACATGGCTGCGAGAAGTAGTCTGCATGGTAAGTGTCAGCCTTAAACTGGTTGGGTAAACAATACTAGCAAGTCGGATTAGCTCACTTTTGGTCACAATTGAAAGCTGGATTGCAGTCCAAGCTCAAATGACTGATAATGACTTCAATGGTTTATATTTCAGAGTACAAACACAGCCAATCTGGCATGACACCTACATGCACGGCTACCTGAGGCATGAATACCTGAGGCTGCTGCTGAGAACAGGAATGCTAACGGGGTAACACTGTGGTTAATGGGGCATCGCTGACAACATACTTGTCCTGTTGTTCTGCTAACAAGCCCATGTGTTCCTTCAGGAGATTTAGTTCTGTCAGGGTTCTCAGCCCAAATGAACTTTTCTTCAGCGTCCCATGAACTTCTTTGACCCCAACTTGCCTGTTTAAACATCTTAGTGATTGGCAGCAGCTGGTCTTTCATAGTAATATAAAAAATCATGATACGCTGTCTTGTTTTCTCAAAGCCTGTGTGCCTTTTAACAGGGGCTCTGTAGCCAGACAGGTCAGTGGGATGGATAGAAAAGACGGTGGCTTATAGCAAGACTAGGATGTCCATTATTTATTTTTAAAAATAATTTCAGTAATATGTACCTTGTGCAAGATATTAGACGTCAATATATAATAGAAATGTGTATTTTGACATTTCTTTCAGATAAAAATTATGCCACCTAGTGGATTAGTGGAGATATTGTAGGAAATGTTTTACTTGTATTTTATGGAGAGTATTTTGTGATAATGTTTAATAAATGAATATGTCATTTAAATGACTATTCAAATTACAACTTAATTGTCATTCAAATGATTTTTAAAAATAAATATGTAATTTAAATTGTAATTGTTATTAAAATGTTTGTATGCAAATCTGTCATTTAAATAATTATTTATAAATATACCACTTTGATCTCGGAAATTCAGAGTTTTTTTTCTTCACAATATTACCCTTGTATATGAAAAACACGTCATGTCATGATCGGGCCTCCGTACATTTCGTTGGTTATGTAAAAGCAATAAAAGAGCGTCCATACGGGTATATAAGATTATGTGGTGGACAGTGAAAGTTAGAACAGCGTAAGAAAACGCGGTTATTAATGAGAATCCAATCGACTAGGCCAAATCGATCTGTTGTGACGTAGTTTGCAATGCAACCAATTAGATGTTGTTTTGCTTATTGCCCGCCCACCGAGTTTGACGGGTGCCTGTGGTCGCAGGTATAATTCAAAATGTAATTTAAATAACCATTTCTAAATTATAATTCAAAGGATCATTCAAATGACATTCTTTTATTGAATATTGTTAGAAAACGCCCACCATAGTATTTGGACTTTTTTTGTTTCCCACTGACCAGCAAGATGACTGACCTGGATGCCAAGGAAGACATTTTCCAATAGGGGCGGCAAATCAAAATGTAAATGTAATCCAGCAATTGTTAAATGCACGGACATCCAATTATGGGAAATGTGATTTGACTTTACATAATTAAGGAGTTATTGCATATGACATTCAGTTTATAGCCCTAAAATATCTCCATTTCATTGAAATGGGACAGAATAAATCAAGCCATGCATTTGATTGTTTAGCTAGTGTGTAGCATGTGTGTGTCTATGTGTGTGTGTGTGTGTGTGTGTGTGTGTGTGTACATATATACACACTGTTTGCAGAATTATTAGGCAAGTGTGCATTTTACTTGTATCTTCTCTTCTGACCAATATTTTCAGTTTAGAAATTTGTACAGGATTGATTGGTAATTATATATAATGAATAACAAAAACTGTTTTTATTATAATTTCGGTTGATGGTAAAGAGAGTAAATCCACTTCGTTTCTGATTGCCTAATAATTGTGCTCACTGATAATCAAGTGATTTTTTAATTTTTTTTTTTGTGAAAGTCTAACGTAACATTTAAGTAAATTTACTTGGAGCAGAAGAAAACTTATGAATTTGTTCTTATAAGTCTGCCTAACATTTCTTAACATTACCAACAGGGATAGTATTTGCATACTAATTCTGCACACAGTGTAGAAAACATGGCAATTTGATCTCATTTGTCACCTTGTGATCATACGACAAAAGGGTTTTAATGTCTGAGCCAGACCAACTTAAAATAAATGTTTTGTGCGTGTTATAAAAGGATAGATTGGTCTGCATTTCCCACGCATTCATGCACTGAAGCTACATTTGTTTTTAGGCTGTACTCTCATGCAGGGGCACCATAAAGGGAGGGAGAGGTACAGTGATTACAGAGGCCCCTGACTGAAAGGGGCCCTAAAATGTTCAAACGTAATTGGATCGGTCTGTATTGAGGGCCCTGACTCTGGAGAAGCACTCCTGCTGTCACGCACTCATGTGTGTTTCCCGGTGGGTGTGCCTATGAGCTCACACCGAGATGCACTCAGCCAGGCAGACAGATACACTGGCTCCATAAAATAAAAGAAGCCTTACATTTTCATTACTTTGCGTTTAAAAGTCCAAATTGGATTCCATAAATGAATCGCACAGCGGGCAAATGAACGCTGTGCCCTCATTAATTGGTTGCTACCAACACAGCTGAAAAGCATGTGATCACCATTCAGCGCTAGTGTCATCTTACACAAGTTATTAAAAAGGGGGATTACAAAACCCAAATCCATCAGTGTGTATGACAATAGATATTTTTATAAGATATACTATATAATATTGCAGCTGTCAAGTTCATTATATTTCTGAACACATTTCCCCTTTGAAAATCCTTTGGTATCCCATGTTCTGCATGACGTCTTTGAAAATAATCACTCCGCTCACACACTCCCAGCTCTTCGATGTGTTATCCAGACACCACGAGTGCTTAAGGAATAAGAGGGGGCACGTGTTCCAAAATCCTGTTTTTCACTGTATCTGTTATTTGTCTCTTTTTTTCCCAGTCCTCGATCCGTTCTGTGTCTGTCCAACGTCTGTTCTGTCGCTCCTTAATCTGTGAAGGAAGGGGTCTGTTTTTACTCTTCTGTGTGTGTGTTTTTTTTTTCTTGTCCCTCCTCTAAATGTACCTTTTAAGGTACAGAAACGGACCATTGGGGGTACTTTAATGTTGTTTGTACCTTGGGGTACAAAACTGTACCAGGGTTGTATCCTTTTTTTCCGACAGTACAGGAAGTGAGTCCCAGTGAAGACTGATGGTATATTAGTGTGCTTGGATCACACAAACACTTTCTTATAAGCTTTATATAAACCGCAGCAACAGTATAATTATTTTACAAAAGCAGAAGTCTCAGGGAAAATGTCCATATGAGAGGAAAATCGTAGTAAGACCTTATGTGTCTGTATTCCTGTTATTCATCAGCCACAGTTATTTTAGCGGATGTAACACTTATATTTCATTCCTTCACTAACTCGGATCTTGGTACGGAAAGGCATGCGTGCGTCTGAACGGCTTTCAAATTAAATATTTAACACATTACAGAGAAGTGCTTGATTATTCCTTGTGCACGTTTTGTTATTGCCCTTAATCATCGATATTAAAGACTTTCGGATTTTCTGAAATCCTACACTCTGTCATGCAGTGAAATGATCCGAATACAGCGTATGAAAAAACGTGCATGAATTTCCCGTTTATTTTGATCAGTATTATTCCCTAAAACCCCTAAATTTAGCTTTATAACCCTCTGTAGGAGAGGGAACCTCTAAGTTCAGGGTGTCCGGTTCTTTTTTACCCCTGCACTACAGTCTTACCTGTTCTATCTAGCCAGTTAACCTTTCGTAACCTATGACATTGCTTATTGTAGTTTTGTTTCCATTTAACATTCTGTTACAGCTGCATCTGGCAACTAGCAGTGGAATCTGTTCTACTTTACTACACATCCTGGCTAACCCTGGCCTTGCACTTGTCTTTCATCCAAACCCATAATTATGCCATTGAGTCGCCTGCCAGAATTCACTGCTTCATTGTGTCTAAGTGGCTCAGCCAGCAGTGAGTCAGACCGGCACTAATCTTGCTACTGACTGCAAATCCCCTGACCCCATCAGGTACAAAGATAGCAGTGTCAGCCTCCTTAACATACATCCAATATACAAGCAGAATCTGATTCTCTTCGTAACCTGGTATCCTGGACACAATTGTAGTACAACTTTTTAGATGTTGTAAACCATGCTGACATATATTTTATCTCAAAGTCAGGAAACCAGCGCAGATTTGGGGAATCCTGATGCGCAGTGTTCCTGATCCCTGAATGTCCCTCATGTGTAAGATTCTGGACTGCACGCATTGGAAAGGAGAGATTGTATAGTTTGTGCAAGCAGCACCAATATATACAAAATCAAGGGCTGGACTTTGTCACCCATTAGAAAAATGCATTCTTTCTTTTTCTGGAGAAAGGGAATATTAGGACATATCCGTCAAGGCGTACCTGTCGGAATAGACGCAAAATGTTTACACCCTTATTATTAAACCTGCATGCAAAATGTAGGTAGTGGAGTTAAAAAGAGAATGTTTCTACTGCAAATACAGATGTTGCCATGGTGAGTTTATATATTTCATGGAGCTCACAGTAAATGAGCAGAGTGCATGGGGTATCAGACACCTGTTTCAGTGTAGATTGTATGCGTTTATACTCTGCAACTTTGCTAATAGTGAATGTGCTTACAAAATCAATATGGAATTATCAATATGTAAAGTTCAAATTCCACTAGTTAATAATTCCACTATTAATAAATTAATGGAATGTCGGTCGGTCCTCAAGGAAAACATCATTCTTTATCATACTCGCAGTCAAAATCCGTTTTGCTGATGACAGCAAAAGATAAGAACGTCCTAGAAGTCTATAACTCTGTGAGAGACGTATAAATTATGTGTCTGTGTTTTGGACAGAACGAGCTCAACAATGAGCTGACCCGTGGCTCAAGGGGCGCCTGAAAGCGAGGCTATGACGTCACGCGGAAAGCCCAACCTCACCCAGAAGGAGAGTGAGAGAGAGATCGAGAGGGAGGGTGGACGGATACAGCGGCGGCGCGGACACTGGAAACGCCGAGGGGGGATACTGTAAGTACAGTATGCAGGCTGGCTATCTTGGCTGTTCGTTTTATTCCTTTCGCCCTCAGTGTTACGTTGTGCCGAGCCTGCGGTCGGTCCGCTGTTTTATAGCCGTCCGGGTTTCCGTCCAGGGGGGGGGGGCACCACCGCCGCCGCCGCCGCCGCCGCCGCTGCTGCTGCTGCTGCTGCTGCTCCGTGCTGCCGTAACACTTTCACGGGGGACCGGCGTTTACACGCGAGACGCGGCTTCACGAGCGGCGGCGCCTCGGAAGTCTGAAATATGGCGGAGGGCGAGAGAAACCAGGCCAACGCCAGTGTTTTACCTGACGGCACAACATCCAGCCTCCGCCCTGCTCGCCGCCTCAGAGACAACGCGGAAGTTACGGGTGCTGGGCTTTTAACTTGTACCTCCCACCCCTTTCCCTCGCCCTCTCTAGGACCGTGGAAGGGGTTTGGGAATCGGGTTGGGCTAGAAATGGTGCTGTGGCTTTTTGGAAGTTGCGGCGGAAATGGGAAAAGTTGTCCGACTCGACGGCGTTAAAGCGAGGTCCGGTTCCCAACCATCTGCCTCCATAAACCGGAGGCCCCATGGCCCATTTCCACTCTCAGTGCACTATGTGTCGATCGAGTCTGCTTTTAATAACCTTTAAAAACTAAGGGTTTGTAGGCAAAGCCCTGTGTTGGGTTTGATCTGATAACGAGCCCCACCTAGTTCTCTGCTGTGGCTGGGAAAAAAGACAAGTCGTTTCATCCGTAACAACTGAGATTACACCTCTCATGTTGATGAGGTTAACCTGCATGTCAGTGACGGTATAATCCACTGTTTTCATTTATTATTCTTAGATCTTTTTAATAAATCGGGTGATCAGATGCGAAAATATGCTAATCGGTGCATATCTCCCGCTCGGTGGCATGTGCCTCTTTCGCACTGTGAATCAAAGTAGCAGGAAAGAAGCCGCGGTTACATTGATTCTTGTTTTATTACATGTTAATGCATCACCTCGCAACTAACGCGGTGTCATAGTCGCTCAGAGCTTGTCACAAACTTTTAGCCCCGGGGTGGGTTTGTCCTTGGGGTGTAGCTGACGTTTCAATACATGCGTTTGTGTAACACTTAGAGACAACTCAGAACCAGTGGGAGTTTACTTTCACTGCCGGCCTAACGTTTACCAGTGTCCCTACTTAAAGACGTTATATCCGTTTAGTGGTTTGTAGTGCACACGCCACAATGATTTTGGTAATTCGATAGATATTGTTAATTCTGTTGTTTTGTTGATGATCTACTTGTCCGCCTGTTTCCTGTTCAGCGGTGCTGGGACCAGATAATGGCATTTAGGGGGGGGCTTAAGCAAAAACCCAGCAGGCACATGATTTGCTAAGCTGTTCTTACAACCACTAGTCTTTTCAGTTCCGCAAAGGTGTCGTTTGGGTGATGGCCTTGGCAATGTGTTAATATAGTTCGTGCTTTAGAAAGGCCATCTTCGATTTCATCTGCCTGGGCAGCTCAGATGTTCGGCATGCCAGCTGGAGTGATAACAGACCCCAAAACACCCCACTATGTGAACGCTGATTGTGTGCTGTGGAGGACCGATGGACATACTGATCAACTACTGCTGCCTGATCACAAGGCCTGTGAACTGCCAAATAATACTGATAGGTTCCATCTGCAGCGAGGCTGTTGCTCCCCTGCCAGTCCCTCCTGCCACCCCTAGTTCCCACCTCATCCTGCAGTGTTTAACAGTGTCCAATTTCCTGTGGAGAGTAATGCACACATGCTGTCCTGGTGATATCGCCCTTTTTTCGTAGACTTGTCATTTCTATGGTTTTATCGTAGTTGTGGTTACATTTGTGTGTCATGCACTTTCCGAGAATATATGTCACAAACATAGCGTGAGGGTTTGTTCCACCCACCATGAGGCCTGCAGGTTTTTTAATGCCTAAATTATTTAAATGATCCCCCATTTAATTCGCCTTTACTGGTCAGAGCTGAACACTAAAATGTTTTGTATTCAGTTTCCCATTTTCTAATCTCTTATGGTTATTTGTAGTATAATTATAAAAAATATTAGCAATAGCTGTGCTTATCAGGGGGGCGTTGATGTTTTAGGCCTACACCGTTATGTTTTTGTGTGATATTACCAATACAGATAATCGGCTAACTTCTGATCTCGATGAGAAGTAATGCCATTGTCTTGTGTTGAGACCACGTCATATTAATGCAGGTGGTGAGACATCGGCAATGCGGAGCCAAGTCTCCCAAGTTGAGCCGAATAAAATCCCTCGTCCTCCACCATGGAAAAGGGATGATCATTCACTGCAATCATCTTCATTACTTCAGTGGTTAAGTCATTGGCTCCGGTGCTGCTAACTTTGAATATTGACTCAAATCTGAATATTGGCAGGCAGTATCAACTCTGATTGATGCTTGGGACTGAGGCTGGTGTCTTGATTTTTAACAAACATCAGCCTATACTGATGTTGACTGATATATTTTGCATCTCTGTTGCTGATTGGTGTCCCCTCCCACTTTGTGTAAAGCTAGCAGCAAATATTAATCATTTTTGCCATAATAATCCAGGACGACGGACTGACTTTGCGTTTGTTTCTGGGACGGATAGGATGCTCATTGCAAATGAAGTGTGGCCTTCTGTGTCACCGGGTGGCTCTTATTGTGGCCTTTCAGTGCATCACCTCAGGTGCTAATGAAGCTAACATGAGGTATTTGCATTTGAGTGGGTGCTTCAAACTGTGAACGATGGAAGGCGCAGCAGTCGGATCGTGTTAAACCGCCATTACTTTACCGAAGCCACTTGTTTACTTGCCACCCCCCTGTTGGAACCCTCGGGGCCAGAGATTGATGAAGCTTTTAGATGGATACTTTATTGATTGTGGAGGAAATTTTGGCATCCAGTAGCTGAAATACACAAAAATACACACAATAATGGAATAACACTCAAGGATTGTGGAGGTAAAGAGTGCGTTTTTGCATGCTGTGCAAATGGTCAGTAGCTTGAGAAGTTGTGTGTATGTGTATGTATGTGTGCATACATACAGAAGTGAGTATTATTTTGCACCCAAAATAGTAATGTTAATCAAATCTGCATTTTGCCACTTCTTGTATGTAAAAGACTTTTAGAGCTAGACTCCCACAATGCATTGCTACCTTTAGCCTCAGAAGAGTGCAGCTCATTTGACTTGCCGCAGCGAGTCCTTCTGGTTGCTGGGGCTGTGCCAGGTCATTTTTATTCTGCTGTACAGCATCTCATCCTACTCTGTGTGATTCAGTGATCCTAACTGCCGGCTAGCACGATTAGCCATGAAATACATTTGGAATGTGCCTGCTACTCGCAAGTTTGTGTGTGAGCGTCTGTTTGATACATAAGCGGTCCAAGTTTTAAGGCAAATATTATTTTTAAGCTTTTGATGGGATCGCTTCATCAGGGAGAAACGAGGAGCCTTGAAACGAAGGTAATTTGTGGTGCTGAGACAAAAATATGTCATCGTTGTTCTGATTTTAATGGAATCATGTCGGAGGGGCCCGACTTTCCTTGGCTTCCCGTGCAGCGGAATTTTACCTCATGGTAATTCGGCGCTGTGCTCTTGGGAATCCGCACCTGGGGTCAGTTGGCCTCTCAGCCGCTTGCTCTCCTTTTGGGGCCCCTTAATGCGCCCCTAAAGAGGGCCGTGCATGCGAGTTATGAGCAGAGATTTTTAAAACTTTCATTAGTTTTTTAAACTTTTCTGCCTATACGAGTGATAAAGGCAGGGGAATCCCAAGAAAGCCACTTCACGGAATAGCAGGTGTGCCCCGATTGGTTTTTTCCTGGTGGTGGACAGGAAGGAAGCCTGTTGTGTCACATGAATCTGGCGTGGACTCTGGGGCTTGGTGGCCCACTTTGCTGTTCAGGAAGTGAGGAGCCCCTCTGCGTTGTGGGATGCGCTGTACAGCAGAGTGGTCATAGGCCCTTGTGTGTAGGATCTGCCCCAGTGCTCTTGGCTGGCTGGTTTTTACTGAAGCCCTGTGATTTTGGATATTATCATAGGCAGGGTTTCTCTCTGATAGAGGGGTTTCTCTCTGATCTTTGTACCTGAGTAACACGGGTCTCTCTCTTTTGTGGCCAGGCGCTATGAGACCCCGATCCCCCAGTATCACCAGCAATCTCACCAATCTCATTGAGCTCGGGTTGTGCCAGTTCCTTCGAGTTCATGAGTTGGAATTCCAACTTAGGATGCCTCCCCATTTGAAATTTCTGACCAGGAACTCGGAATTTACGAGTTACGAGTTTAAATGGAACACAAATCATAAGGTGCAAACAGATGAGCATTGAGTATGATGGGAAGTGCACCATAACGCTTTGAAGTGGGTGACATTGAACTGTGTGAGGCAGGATGTTGTAGGACCACAAGTCCTCAGTGTTTTCTTTCTCGGCCGCAAAGACCTGTAAGCGTTGAGCAAACAGCACACAGGGAGTTGACTTTGCTTTTTGTGTCATAGGAAAGTATGAGGGAGGTTTGTCCATGTGCCATTGACTGGCCGGTCTGGACTTTCTGGGTATGCGAAATCAAGCTCGTTTGGGGAGCATCAAGCTCGTTTGGGGAGCCCTCGGCTAACAGCTCAGAGTTGTCAAAATATTATCTTGCTCTGATTTAACGGAACCCAAGGTTTTAGCTTGCGCTACACGGGAAGATTATTCCATGCTCTAAGTACATGCTGTGTAAAGAAGCTCTTTCATATATCATCTCGATTTTCTCAAATTGCCATGCCAGATGTAATAGGGAAGCTACCTTGGTCGCACAAAACAAAGAAACTCGTCCCAGTTTAATGGGATTGAGGTAATGGTACAACCTGTGCAGCCTAGAAACATGTAAAGCACTCGCTGTAATTCCCAACATGAAAGTGCATGCAGTGATGCCAATGCTTGCATCTTTATTAGGATATTTTAAAGGCCTCTTTGAACCAGGATATCGACTACTAAACTATTTATGATCTCTTCCCATTTGACCCAAATGAACCAGCTTAAAATGTTCTTCATCCCGCGTGCTTTTTTGGTTTACCAACGTACGCATGGGAGAGCAGCTCTGGTAAATCAGCTGTGACTGTTTATACTCGGGTTTTAATCTCCCGGCCGATGGTCTCCTAGCAATCGTACAACATGAAGCATGCTTTATTATACTATTCTGCCTCTTATTCCATTAGAGAACGAGTCATTTCCAACACTACATCGCAATGTGTTTTCACTGCGTCACCAGCAAAGGGCTGTAGGATTTATTTATTTATTTAAACATCTATATTTTTATCATAAAGCATTTTCATTTTATTTTTCTTTTCAGTTTTAATAGACATCTTTACACGTTTCTTTACATTAATATCATGCATGTGTCCATATATAGTGTGTATATCCAGTTGTATAACTTTCTGTCACTATTTGGAATGTTATCACCTTTCGCTCTTACTTAAAAAAACATAATCATATTTCGGAAATCAGATTCAGCTTTTATAGTGTATCGTGAAATTGGTTGGATTGTGTCACGCTGTCATGATCTATGGTTTTCTTCATTTATTCCGACATGATGGCTTTTAAAGTACATGATCTGGGCCCTTTGGGATGTGGTTGGCCTTCTGTGAAGCTGGGCTGGGCCTGAAGAGACGAGGTAATCCATGCCTGAGTGCAGTTTGGTGACTCAGTATGTCCACTGGTAGCTTTGCTTAGCTTTCAAGCATCCAAATCACGTATTACGAGTTGTCAATGCAATTTGCCGGGAGTGGGTCATGTGACTGCTGTAGCTCATACAACATGGCGCTGGCTGTCCCTGCGCTTTCCTAGCCCCTTAGCTCCATGAACAGCAGCTAAGCTTTTCGGAGTTCGGTTTGGTTTAACTGGGGGAGGAAGGCTTTCATTCATACTCCCACTGCCCACACCTGCCTGGCCTTCTGGCCCTTTAAGGTCCATGCAGATATGTATAAGGAAAACCAATCATTTCAACTTTGCGTGGAATTACCTTCCCTTTTTGAGCTTAAGGACTATCTTCGTTAACTTTCTTCGAAAGAGGCCTTCTGTGAGTGTATCTTCCTGTCTCTAATTGGGAAGGTGCCAGTAAGGTAATGACAGCATGGCTCACAGGCCCTGTTTACACTTGGTGTTAAAATGCATCTTTGTTGATTGGATTGCAAGTGGACAGCGCTAGATACAAGTGTAACCGACCGAGATGCTTTGTGATCTGATCACTCAAAGCTTTTGCTGAGGTGGTCTGGGATGCACTTGAGCACATATCTTTTGCAGTGTAAATGTTAATGCGTCCTGGATACAACCCCAACAAGGATGCTGCAATACTGTGCGTGTGGCAGTAATGAAATCTGAGCATGAGTGGTCAGTTGGATGCCTGATACACAGACGTAAACGACAATGCTTGTCCCCTTATGATTCAATCACCCAAGATGCATTTTAAAACGAACTGTAAACAGGGCTTCTGTGAAGCGGGGTCAGTGTGTGACCATTTTCGTAATAACCTGAGACAGTGGTCGTGTGACTCTTGCCTCTGTGTTACTCTGTTTTCAAGGGTGTGATTTTTTTGTGCAAATGGAGGCCTTCGTGGGGAGGCCCACATTCCAGCCCCTCACACTGCGCACGGCAGGCTCACGGTCACCAAAAGCCCTGGTCACATCCTGGCTTACCTGGTCTCATTCCAGCTTGTCGTGCCATTTGCGCGTGGCCTGCAGATTCTCCCTGGGACACCGTACAGCCGAAGCGTTCCCTGGGGGAGTTGGAGTACAACACTCGAGTAACCGAATGAGATCATGCTCCAAGTAGTGCACCGGCCCAGCCGGACCCCTTCTGGGACTCGCATGTATGTAAAATGTGTGTGTGTGTGTGTGTGTGTGTGTGTGTGCGCCTGTGTGTGTCCTTAACATTTCCAGGTTTTCTCCGGTTCATGTGGACCCTAGGGACAGTGACCTCATAGATGGATGGGTGGGGGGGGATTTCTGCTACAAGAGAGCAGCCCAGTCTGATCTGTCTGAGGCGTTTCCTCCTGCCAGCTGTGTGTATGTGTGTAGGGAGGGGAGGTGGACATGAAACCCAATGAGCAAAGTTGAAGGGGCAATTCACTCCAAAACTGGAAAAAAACATGTTTTAGAGGGACTTTAGTGCTATCTCTGTCAAAGTTGTTCTGCTGGGAGGTGCCTAGTTTTGGAGATATTGGCCAGAGAAATGACAATCATCTTTCGAGTATAATGGGGCTGACTGGTATTCAATTTTAAGTGCCGAAAAATACTTTTGAACAATCCAGCAGCATCCAGAAATCATGATGGCCAATATCTCTGAAACTAGGCAACTCCCAACAGAACAAACATACAGCATTAAAGCTTAAAGTGCATCTTTTTTCAGTTTTGGGGTGAACTGCCCCTTTAAAACAGGTCATCATGTTCCCTCCCCTGTATCCTTCGACATTTGACCTCAGATTCGTGTGGAATCCCCGTGTTATCACATGTTTCTAGACGTGTTAGTTGCTGTGGTGTATATAAGTGGATTTCTGTTTCTCCAGTCCGATCATCAAATCTAACCGTGATGGTGGTTACTGATCAGCCAAAATATGGGCGCAAAATTGGAAAATCTTGTCATAGGAACTTGTTGCATAGTGACTAAGATCATATTTCGTTTACATGAAAGCATGTTTGCCTGACTAACAGTGGCAGACAAAACAGGCCAAAAGACCCAACTTGGGTCTAAGCCCCGGTTCTGCAAGGGATGCTCTTGGTGCCCACAGTGGTGTGGAGGTTCCTGGATCACATCTCCAGAGAGAGCAGGAGAGGATTAGTGCCCTCTCATTCAGGATGCCATTCCTTGGAATTCCTTGCAGTCCCTGGTGCTGGACGCTTGATTTCCATGTGTCTCCCGCCGTAAATGTTAAGTGACGTTTGACTTCCTCTGCATGAAGTCTTGTCTGGAGCAGTGTACATTGCCAAAAATTTAATGAATGCCCCCATCAACAGGAGGCACCTGTAGTGCTGTGTGAGCTCCCGTGGTGAGTTAGTAATTAGTGCTGGTGTTAAGCCGATGCTGCATGGCTGTTTGAAGAGGTCACACTTTTATGCTCTGCCAAGCAATTCGGCCATCCTGGCTCAAGTGGAGAGCTTTCTCCTGTATTGGTGGCAACGGTACAGCAGTGGTTTCATAATACCAAGACCTCCACGCATTGGAGATTGATGCTTTTCTGAGTCCACTGTCCTGCTTGAAGTCTAGACATGGTTTTGTAGGCCGACATGTACGGTTTCTGGGGCAGCTGTCTGCTCTTCCAGACACGCCTGCCTCCTCAGCCCTTAGACGTTCAGTCCGTACAGTGAAGCATCAGGTGGGGTCATGGCGAAGCTTTCCCTGGCCTCGGTTCTTCTCATGGTGTTTTGTGAGATCGTAGCTCTCCCCGCTAGCCAATGCTGGTGGCAGGACACTGAGGAATCTGCAGTATGGGGCTCTAGCTGCTGTGTGGGGTGGTTTTTCTACTGTCTTCTTACTGGAGTGAAGTTTTCCCCCAGTGCATTTATAGTAGGGATGAAATTTTACCTGTTATCCAAGGCAAAATCCCATACCGTTTTAATTAACTTGAGCACCGTGGTTGATTTGCCACGCTTTGAAAACTCATGTTGAATCCTTTCCAGCATCCTCCATCGGTTAGCGACAGCTTCCCAGACGCGGGTGCGAAGGCACAGCATTTAACGTGGGTTTGGTCTCTATCAACGGAAGCAAGGCGGAAGACTGACAGCACTCCAGATTTTCAATGCTAATGCACATTTGATGCGGTTTTCATATGTTTACATATGGCATTAGCTCCTTTATTATTTTTCTGTTTATGCAAGTGCAAAGTGCTACTAATTGTATGTGTGGTTTTCAATATGAAATGATTGCAGTTTGTGTATCAGTATTACTGTTAAAATGTGCTGAAAAATTCACTATTTTTCATTCCGTTTCATCTTTGCTCATGTCCTGCCGTCACACACAGACTAAGTGTGGAGGCCCCAAATGGAGCAGTTCCTGGGTGCCTCGCTTCACAGGGAGGGGGGGAATGCCTGGTTTCTGTGTATGGATGTAAAATTGGTGGAGCACTGGTTGTGGAAATTTTGACTAACATCAATTACCGATATATTGTCTAAAATTTTAATATGAATATTTTATATCCATGTTAAACGTATGTTCAGATTGTGAATTCTGCCGGCTAGCTTTTTCTTATGGATATTTGCCAGGAAAGTTAACGTAAAGCTCCTGCTTTGCATCACCTTACTTTTCACCCTGGTCCTTGCAGCAGACCCCCAGGAAGTCCCCATTATTTTTCCCTCCCAGCTGAGAAACAGGGAATCAGAGAAACACTGAGTTTGGCTGTGGTGCGTCTTTCAGGCTATCGACTACAGGCCATTTTGCCTCCCCTCTCTGTTTCGCTTGTGATTTTTGTGTGGCGAGGGGTGCATATCCGAGAGTTGCTGACATCGCTAATGTGTTTTAGATGGCATTACTGCCACTAACTGCAAATTTTAATTGGTAAAACTATTACTTGAGGCAGGCAGAGAAAATAGGACTAAGACCAGGCGTAGGGCAAGGTGTGAGTCTTTCTGTCAAGCCTTGGTGCCTTTTCGATCGTACGCACATCAACGGTGATCTGCTGTGGCTGCTGTATGCATCAATTATGATGGAAAACAAGGGGTAAACGACATTTATATTATATTTAATTAATATAAGTAGTATAATGAATATGATAGGTAATAGAGCAGCCCCCAAATAGACGTTTCTCAGTCTGCATATGCGTACGTCCCTTATATAAAATGCTGTAGTATTTGTGTGCATATCTTAGTGTATACTTAAATCATCTCTAGATTACTTGTAATGCCTGACACAATGTAAATGTAAATGGTTGTTGTACTGTATTGTTTAGGGAATAAAAACGGGGGGGATCTGGTAGTGGATCGAGGATCTCCAGTCCACCTGTTGCTGAGCTCGCTGGCCTTGCCATGTGGCTTTCTTGCAGGCTTTGAGTGGAACATAGGTCAAGACACACGTACAATAATAATAATCGATACTTTGTTGAAATTGTCTTTTACGCCTCCCTCAACTTGCTCTTTGTAGAGTGAGACGCAGGCGTGCTGAGGCTGGGTTTGAGCCGGTGACCTTGTGATTACAGGTTTAGTCCACTGAGCTAAACGCTGCCCCCCAGCAGCATAACGTAACGCTCTTGCTTGAAGTGTAAAATGTGACTGTTGCTTAACACGCTTTGCGTTGTGTCTTTTCGCCCAGGCTAATACCAGAACCACTGCAGGATGCGTGAATACAAGTTGGTGGTCCTTGGATCGGGAGGCGTTGGCAAATCTGCACTAGTGAGTATCTCCTCTGTGCCCCGAACCTCCCAGTCAGTTTTGTATTTAGACTTTTAGATTTTGCAAAGAATGAGGCATATTTCAAGAATGTCACACTTATGGTTTCACTGTAACAGGTTTTCCTCCCTTACTTTGTGTCGGTTAATAATCTTTGAACTGTGAGTGGGTCAAAGCAAGGTAATTTGACTTGTGTTGGAAAAACCAACAGAGGGTTGTGCTGGGAGTGGACTTTGCACATCAGGCACAGACTCCATAGACACACGTAATGAACAGCTGTCTGAGGTGTGCTGGGCATCTCGCGAGGTGTTATGATATGATGACTGTCTCTACTGTCTAAGTGTCGTGTAGAGGAGTGTTTCCCAATCCAGTCCTCAGGGACCCACAGACAGTGTTTTTGCTCCCTCCCTGCTCCCAGGAAGCAAAAATGTTGAGTGTCTGGCAGGGTGCTGGGAGCAAAAACGTGGGCCATCTGTGGGTCCCCAAGAACCGTGTCGGGAAACACTGGTGTAGCTTTGAGGTAATCGGTTGATTCTGAGTCCGTTCTTGAGTGCAAATACGTTCAGCAGTGCATATTCTCAGTGACATGACAAAGAACATATTTTCCAACTGATGCACGGGTTATGGTGTAGGTGGGGACTGCCGTGGGTGGCTCTGCTGTCCGTCGCAACCCAGTGGCTCTTTTCAAGCTGACGGTTGCTTCTACCTCCACACTCCGTGCTACTTTAATTACCTTTACATTAAGTTAGTCGTAGAGCTTTAATTAGTAACCATGTGTAGGTGTATCTTTTAGTGGTATAGGGAGCATGTCATGAAGCAGATTTAAAGGATTTACTGTCCATGGTGTCCTCTTGCGCCCTTCTCTCTGCAGACTGTACAGTTTGTTCAGGGGATATTTGTTGAGAAGTATGACCCTACAATAGAAGATTCGTACAGAAAGGTGAGTTTCCGTCCCCATCTTTTATTATGCATTGTCACAGCAGTCCTACAGCGTTTCCATTCTGTGCTTTGTTTGCTTTCCATGCTGTAGAAGCAGTGGAGTTTTTTTAAAGGGGCTTCTTAGTTGGATGAAGCACAGCTGAAGCCCACGGGGTGGTTTAGCGTGATGGGTAGCGATCAATGAGTCCCCATGTCTTGGAGGCCGGGGTTTGGTTCCCCATGATCGCCTGCCGCTTCCTGGGCTCGGCTACCTGCTTTGAGTTGGGGGTCGCTCCCTGCTCCCCCCCCCCCCACTAAGGGCCAGCAGGGTGGTGTTATCCTCCCCGACTAACCGCGCCTTTCTCTCCGCAGCAAGTGGAAGTAGATGGACAGCAGTGCATGCTGGAGATCCTGGATACAGCAGGGACGGTGAGAGGCGTGTTGGAGGGCTGGTGTCGTGGGTGTGAGGATGGAATGCGCCTCCTTGGCTCGTTGCACTGCAAGGGGCTGGATGCCTGGTTCTGTGTTTGATCTGTATGTTAGCTTTTATACTGTATATGGACAAAAGAATTGGAACGCCCGCAGTAAGTACAGGAATGGGCCACATAAGCCCACACCCTTATGTTTGTCGTGTTACCACAACACTTAACTTTTGCAGGACAAACTTTGCATGCAGCTTGGCTCATGTCCAGCTCCTCTTTGCCGTTTAAATTTTGTAAGCCAAAGTTCCTCCATACGTTTGATTTAAATTGTGGAGGAGCAGCGCAGAATCTATGCTGTCATCCGCCATTCCTATTACTGCTAAACAAAGTTAGATGATAATTGGCTGCTACTACACCGGATGCTGGGCTGCCTGTCAATGTGGGAATAGTTTAGGTTGTGCCACCTATAGGGTTATAGAGTCACTGCAGTGTGCTGCTGCACTGTGCACGTTTCTCCACCTCAAATCCAAACATATATAAAGTATAAATTAATACAAATGGCGATACATGAATCACCGCACAAAAGAGTCGTGAGTTGCTTATACATTCCCCATCTCTAGCTGTTGTAGCGATTTAAGGGATAGCAAACTTCATATAAATAGTCTTTGATTTAGAGTGAGATGTTGGATAAGCTGGTGTCCCAATACTTTGGTCCATGTAGTGTATATTAAAGCAGGTTAGATCAAAGGAGGCGGATTGGCCGTTCAGCTGTTCAGCTGTAGCTAAGCTACCGGTCGGTACGGTTCCTGCGCGTATGACTGCCAGGCGACCCGCCGCTCTTTCCGAGCCGGTCTGTGGCCACACGGTGCCAAGTGCAACCGCTTGGACCTTGCGGGATCCGGACTGGCCAGCAATTACTACCGGATACTCTGCTCCTCAGCCGCCTCCTCTCTGCATCTCTCACCAGTCTTGCGGCCGTTACCCTTGACAACGGCTTCCAGTGGACAGTGGCTAAAACACAGTATATTTATAGTCTGTTGTATGAATTTGAATGCTAACTGTATAGTATGAAGTTAATCACATAATTTTTTTCGCACCGTTACTCACTTCTGACTGCTATATTGGAGTTTAAGGATTGTGCTGTTTCACACATGATCCTTCACATAATATCTTTATTGACGGGGGCTTTTCTTTAACTTCCTTTGTAAGAGGTTGACAGTTGGAGCTGCATGTTGTGTTTTGACCGGCCGTTTCGTGCAGCGCTCAGAAAGGGAGCTTACGTAAGCCGTCCTGCTTTTTCTGTGATCTCACAGCCACCGAAAGAACACCAAGTGCAACAGTGTTGCACTTCCCTGCCGGCACCCAGCATTTGACCTCCACAATCGGGTCTGAATGTTTTACACTCTGCAGACTTTCTCCTGTGACCTCAGTTTTTTTTCTGTGTACCTGCAACAGGAGCAATTCACAGCGATGCGTGATTTGTACATGAAGAACGGCCAGGGGTTCGCATTGGTCTACTCCATAACGGCACAGTCGACCTTCAACGATCTGCAGGACCTGAGGGAGCAGATCCTGCGGGTGAAGGACACGGACGACGTGAGTGGCCCCGCTCGGAGGTTGGCTACAACTCAGCCAGTCCTCTGGTTCCTGGTTGAACGGCGACACTCCTGCCACTTCCAAATGGCACATTTGGTTTCTAATTCCCTTCAACTAACCATGTGTTTGTGCACTTGTATGGGATTTTTCCGTCCAGTATTTATGTCCCAGGTTTTTGCGCAACAGATTCGTGCACAGTACAATCATGAACCAATAGCTGACTTAGAAGCGTTCAGTTACACAGTTCTACCACAAATGTGAGTGGTTGAGTTTTTACCCTTTCTGCGTGGTACAAAGTTAAACCAGTGAGGAAATTGCACAGGCATAAAATACCCACATTATCAGAACACTGTTGCATTTTCTCTGCAGCAGAGTCTGGGGCTTTGTGATGCTGATAAATGCCCCATCTTACCCAGCGCTTTGCTGGGAGCAGCACTGACACACTGCACACACAGATTCCCGTGCCGAGCCGCCGCCCCCCATCCAGGCCACATCAGACCGGAAAGCGCTCAGTGTCTCTTCCAACGGTCCTCTGCTCGCTTTTGTCGCTAGAGCGATTAGCTTCCTGATTGCTCACAGGAAGTGTGCAAATGTCAGCCTGTCAGCACAAAACGCGATGGTCTCTGGAAGGAAATTTATATGCACTGAATTGGGCACCAGCAGGAAATGCACAAGATTTGGATTCTACACATGCATGCATTCTGGTAATGATGTAGGTAGTACTTATTCACATTTAATCAACCCAGAGTCTACTGCTATTGCACATAAACATTAAGTTTATGGGTCTCCCCCCGCTGTCTGAAAGTAGAGCATTCCTGTGAAACCCTTTATAAGCTGAAATAGTGTAAAGTGAAGCAGCATTTACCTTTTATGCATATGAGAGAGGATTTTTGCCTTCCTAGACCGAAGAAATTACCTACCAAATCATACCAAATAACAAATAAAATGTAATATAGCACAACCCTAACTTATAGTAATGATATGATATAGTAGAAATATAGCCTATTTAAAGCGTAGCTTAACTTATGAATGTCTGTATGGTAGTCCTATAGCCCAAATAATGAACGATGAAATGAACAGTGTAGTAATTGCATAAACCAGTAACAGTTGTTTATCATTATCAAGTATTATGAACTGTATGTAATTGTATGTGCGATACTTTCATATGAATGTCATGGTTTGCTTATACCTGCATCACCACAAAAACATAATGCATTGTGATGCGTTGTTACAATCATTACAACGTTGCTAGGCGATAGGAATTTTTTCAGCTCCATTATAGTCCCTATGGGACTTCTGTTGTATGTGCGATCCGTCAT
This sequence comes from Brienomyrus brachyistius, assembly GCF_023856365.1. Taxonomy (NCBI): domain Eukaryota; kingdom Metazoa; phylum Chordata; class Actinopteri; order Osteoglossiformes; family Mormyridae; genus Brienomyrus; species Brienomyrus brachyistius. The sequence goes on from NC_064535.1 coordinate 22,659,028, forward strand.
TTCGCCGCATAACTGTATATCTGGCTAAGTACTGTTTTTGCATTTCTCCTTTTTTTCGTAGAAGTGAAAATCTTCTGATCATACTGGTACTTGCATAGGTCTTTTGTGAAAACCAAGGCAAACGCTCGCAAATACCTGTAATTGGTTTCATCCTTCAGTATTTTTTTTATTTATTTACTGTTAATAAGCAGACCACCACTAGGGGGCTCTTCATAACGTAGCTTACACTCCGCTTTGAATAATGTCTGCCAACCCCCTCTTCCAGGTGCCTATGATCCTGGTAGGAAACAAGTGTGATCTTGAAGAGGAGAGGGTGGTGGGTAAAGAGCAGGGTCAGAGCCTGGCGCGCCAGTGGAGCAGCTGCGCCTTCCTGGAATCCTCCGCCAAGTCCAAAATCAACGTGAACGAGGTGAGGGAGGCCCACAGCCCTCGCTCGCCCAGACCTGGCTCCTAGTGGGGGTTTCCGTCCGCGGTGTTGGTGCTTCGGCGAGCCGAGATATCCATCACCCAAAGCCGCTTGAGTTATGTGAGGAAGCACAGCAGGCAAACCTGTTTGTTCCTCTGTCAGATTAAAAGTCCTAGGGATTCAGATACATGAGGAAGACCTGCTGGGTTAATATAGCAAATACATGGTTTAGTATTTAGAGTTAATCGGAGAGGCTTTTAATTTTTCTGATTAGTGAAGCCCATCAGCTGAGCATTCAGACTCCAGCAGATGGTCCTAAAATCAAGTGCATCAGTGTGTGTGTGTGCTCGTGTGTGTGTGTGCTCGTGTGTGTGTGTGTGTGTGTTTGCACTACTCGTATCATCCTGGATTTCAGTCAGAGCCAGTGCGGTCATTGTTTATCTTTGCTGGAAGAGCTGCATGTCGCTTCCTCCCAACACTGACGTCTTTTAAACCATTTCCAGATCTTCTATGACCTGGTTCGGCAAATCAACAGGAAAACCCCGGTTCCTGGGAAAGCCCGCAAAAAGTCAACCTGCCAGCTGCTCTAATGCGCAGCTGTGCTGATTCTCTGAGCCAGGTGAGTGCTGGGGGGAGGGGGAGGTAACGGGGATTGTAAGGGTCACTGTTAAAGCCACTGATAAAGTCAGGCACAGATCAGTTTCAGTCTTCTCATTATTGGTCTTCCAGTGGTATCAAAGCAGCAGTGATTGGCCGGTCAACGTAACCCCGCCCACATTGGGATGCACTGCCTGATTTTCCCATCAGTGCATGTTGTGATGCGGTAGAGAGACAGGAAACAGGTGGTCTGACCTAGAAAATATTTGTTGCGTAATAACATGCTAGTCTGTTACTTAAGTCTTCTTGTCTCTAACTGGTTGTACTTCTCTCATGGATTCATTTTGTCCTGAGTAACTGCATGGTTCACAGTAGACCTGGCCAGTCTCTGCCCCCCAAATGACTGATTAGTATCGTTACTCCTTGTCATGCTTGGGCAGGTTGGTAGTAATTACGGCCTGATCCTGGGCTGGGAGCCGCCTGATGAAAAGCATTAAAGTAGGATGCTAAGGAACATTATGACAAGGTTTTTCCCGAGGATGTCTCGTCACCTGCGAAGGGGGGAGGTGTCACTTCAACTACTTACTAAGCACATTTTGAAATTCTTTGTGTCTGTGTGGGCAGTGGGGGGGGGGGGTTCTTCCTCTTTCAGTTCCATTTGAGCCCTTCGACCACTGCCGAACACACTCCTTGTGTTAAGCAGCACTATGTAGCGCCTTGCTGTTCCCCATTGTCCCTCCTTTACCTGTCTCTCATTCTTTCTCTCTTTGTCTGTCTCTATCTCTCTCTGCCCTCCCCTTCCCCAGGTCTGACGAGCAGCCATCTCTGTTGGCAGCTGGACTGCAAGCATCCTGCAGCCGGTGTTTCTGTGTCTGGACCTCTTTACCCAATGCCACAAACGACGGGACTCAAAATCTATGATTGTACATTATCTGATAGTCACTTTGTGCACATAAACTGCTCACTCGCCTGCATTGCGACAGTGATTTCGGGGGATTTTTTTCCCTCGTCGTTCTGTCTCACTCACACACACACGCACGCACACACATCTCAACACCTATTCTAACGGTTTGGACAATGAAAGGTTTTGGGCTACACTCAGTACTGTTGCTGAAGGGGGAGGAAGTGCTGCTCACATCTCTACATGTGAGACAGTGCAATCAAACAGTCCCAGGGCCCTGCAGTTGGCTTTGGCCAGTATGACCGTGTGAAGTTAGAGGGCCTCTGTTTAAGCAACAGGGGGAAAGTCCAAAGAGCAACTATATACACGCTGTTAACTTCTGCTTCTTTGGTATTAGTACCATTTTCACTCTTTCTTTTTAAAAATTACTAAATTTGTTTTGCTGGGATTCTATATTGTCACAGCTGTTTTTGATTTTATCTGAGGAGAACCTGTGAGCAGTGATGCGTGTTTGTTTTTAACCTAAGATGTTGCCTTCTGCTATGGTAACTGATTACTTTTTTTTTCTTTCCGTAGAATTATTCTGACAACACATCAGCTTAACGTGTGTTTGTTCAGATTTCTTGCGTCCCCTTTTACAGCTGGGGGTGGCGCTCGGGGGATTTTCGGGGGGAGGCTCTTAAACCTATGACCCCCTCCCTGTACGCCCAGCTGGGACTTTCATGGGGGGCTGTAACCAAGTGGCTGAAAGTCAGGTCTGCCTCTGTGGAATCCCTGCTCCACAACATGAAGTATATTATATATATAAATATAAAATATATATTTTAAAATGAGGATTTTTATTATTGAAATAAAAAATGATGTTGTTCTTCATGCTTTGGTGACTGTAGATTCCTCCTATCCTTGCTTGCACCTGCACCAGTGTTAAAACTGGATGACTGAGAAATCAAACCGGTTTCATACTGGTTGTCTGCTAATACTTGTTTTCTTGTTGTTTTTTTTCCTTTGGTCAGTTGTCACAGTGGTGGTTGGTTTGTCATTTGATGGTTTTTTTTTTTTTTTTTTTTGGGGGGGGGGGGGGGGGTGGGGGTTATCCAGGGAATGCTGTGTTGCTCGTTCGCGTCGTGTCCCGACTGTCCTGGAATCCTAGGTCATGTGACACTTATTCTCCAGAGCTGTGGAATTTCAAATACAACATCTGCTTATTCTGGTGGCCAGATGTTATACGCCTTAATTAAAAGTAGTGCAGTTTTTGTATGACTGAGCAGATGTCATTTGTTAAATTGGATGGACAAAATATTAATTGCATCAAGTTTTCCTGGCCAGTGAAGGCTGTTTACCCACTTATACTACCATCGCCCCCCTTAAAATGTTATGCTGGGGAGCTTAGAAACATACCACCGACTGGTTTTTAATGGGAATTTTCTTTCCAAAGAGGGAAGGTCCTGAATCTTAATTTTCCTTGTGAAGTTGTGTGATGGTGTAAAAGTCAGAGTTGCAAATCCAATGAAATGTACCGTCTTTCTTGAGCATGTGAGAGAGTTTTTATCCTGATCAGCCGACTCAGAGTTGTACAAAACACTGTAAACTTGTCAGGTATTCAATATTAGCATGTAAACCTATATTTTTAAAGGTAAGAACGATATTAATATAAACTTGAGTAAAATTGTCTTTGTTTTATAACTTTTGTTCACATCTACTGAGAATTTTGAAGTTTTTGTCATGACCCCTAGACCTTACAGCAGCAGTCACACATTTCACATTGTCGTGGTCCTTCCCAGCTGACGTTCATGTCACTGCATTTCGGCCAGGTCTGTAGCTCGATTTGTTTTTGTGGTAGTACTTTTATTTTGAAGCCGTCCCCACCCGTTGTTTGATTGTAGCCGTGCATATGGCGGCACAGGTGAGCAGTTCCTGTAATCTACACCCGCACTTACAGAATATCTTGTAATGGATACGTTTCTTAATTCTGCCTCCTGCACACTGCATTCGGATATTCATGTCTATCAGCCAGTAACTCCAATCTGGTTTATAAGCATGGATTTTCTGGGAGTCTCGGTGTTTCAAGAACCAATATTGCAAGCATTTATATTGCCAAGGAAATTGTGTTCTGTCTCGACACTTTGAGATTTTTTTGGCAAAATAAACAATTTCTGATGTTTTATTTCATTATTCTCTGTGAATAGGGCTTTGTTATAACTGAATGGTTAACCTAGTGCAGTTTCTTGGGGAGCGCCTTACGTCACCCAAATGTGGGTGGCGTAAAGCAGGCTTATTTTGTTACTCGTGAAACTTGGCGTTGGACGTCAGAGGTGGCCGGTAAGGTTTCTGCATTTAAAACCAAATGATGCTCTATGCTGGTATCAACACTTCAATCTTCCACGCTTTCAGAGTGTTGACGAGTGTCAAGTATATCAATCCAAAAATAAATTCATCGTTTTCTTTTTTTAATCAATTGCTTGTGTAGATAACGCAATCATTGTCCGGTTAAAAATGCTTGTTCGGTGAATATAGCCTCCACGTTTTCACCTACATACAGTATTCTTCCACACACAGACGTAGTATGCATGTGTTTGGCGCTCAAATAATTCTTCTCTTGTTGGTACTGATATTTTGGCCGGTGGTAGAAAAAGGAGTATAATTTTGACACAAATGGATTCGAACACTACAATGCCTAATTCGTATAACAAAACGGTATCTAATGTCAATAATACGAGTAACCAATTTAAACATTTAGCAAACACCCACCGAAGTATGTTCTGTAATTGAAGTTGAAATCTTTTTGATTATTCAACTTCGAACTTATTGTTAGGGTCATTGAAATTCAGTATAATCAAATTGATGACACTAACAAAAATGCGAATTTAGTTGCAGTGTACATCAACAGAAAATAATAGGAACTATAAACTCAAGAATGAATCTTTAGAATTAAGTGTCTACCTACCTGAAACATGCTAAAGGTAGGTGTATTCATACTGGGTTTTAAGGGTTAAATAAAACACTTGCAGGACTACATGAAGATGTCGGCCTAGTTATGTCTTGTTATATTGAGGTTCCTGTAAGGCCACTTAAAAAAATAAATAGAAATTCGTTCTCGTCCCCGCCCGACCCGCCGAAATGCCTCCGACCCGAATTTTTTATTTCGTAAAAATCGCATGGAAAATGCCCAAGAATGACGACTTACCCGCGCAAGAATTACCCGCGCATTCCACATCGCCGATTGATCCACATTGTGTAATCCTAGTCTTGGAATGGTTTCATGAACCTAAATTTGTCCCTACCTGAGATGGGCTGGTGCAAAGATTTAAATCTGGGGAAGTGATGTGGTACATGTTCTTAAGTACTTGTAGAGTTGCATTTCCTTGTTCAACCATTCAGGTTCCTGTATTTTGTAAATTCCTCGTGTTTTAACATGTTTTAATACACTTTCTTTCTAGATATATATTTTTAAATCTTGGTTGTTCATTTAGAATGGGAATGACAAACAGAATATTGGTTTCAAATAGTATCATTTTTATATTCACGAATGAAACATCAGCATAAAGTATCCAAATCCATAGTTGGGAAGGCATTTATGAGATACACATGGATCAAGGAATTTACATTCTTGTATTTTCTTACATTTAATATATTTGAAACGCAACAAACTGGAAGAACTGAGGAGGCGTACTAAGTAGGTCTGCTCTCTTCGGTATGTATTTTCAAATATGTATTTTCTTACATATTTGAAAGTCCAAACAGTCAATCAAAATTTGTAAAAAAAAAAAAAAAATATTAAAAAATCCCTCCCGCCCGACCCACCCCCTCCAAAAAAAAGGACGAGAACCAATTTTTTTTTTAAGTGACCTAATATAATTATTCAATTTGCAGTCAGTTTACCCATTGTGACGTGCCGATCTGAATCTAAAGAGGACAACCTTGGTCTGCATTGTTTGCGAAGTACCACTAGGGGGAGCACTTTGCCAGTTTATCGAAGATGCAGGCCTTTCACCGTACTGATGGGTGGATTCATAAAACGCCCGCGATTTTTATCCAGTTTTCCCATTAGTTCAATAACGTCAGTTGTCCAAACATGCTGGGTGTATATCCGTCTGCAAAAAGCTGGAAAAAGCCATGTTTGTTTATTTAAAAAAAAGAAAAAATAGACTGAATTTCACAGTTCGTTACTAAATGTAATGTTTAGTTGTAGGTAAAATACAATTTGAATTGTAACGCATGTGAGGTAAAATCAAATAAGCTATGGCCATTATTTTATACGTTTGTACATTTTTCCCCATTGGATTTGATCAAACAATATGCTGATTATATATATAAATATATTTTTTTACTATATATGTATGCAAGCGGATTATTTTTATTTAATAAGTACAACTGCACAAAATCTGTATTTTTAATTCGTTAATTCGGAATCAGGACGTGGGGGCGGCATGGTGGTGCAGTGGTTAGCACTGTCGCCTCACACCTCTGGGACCCGGGTTCGAGTCTCCGCCTGGGTCACATGTGTGCGGAGTTTGCATGTTCTCCCCATGTCGTCGTGGGGTTTCCTCCGGGTACTCCGGTTTCCCCCCACAGTCCAAAAACATGCTGAGGCTAATTGGAGTTGCTGAATTGCCCATAGGTGTGCATGTGTGAGTGCATGTGTGAGTGAATGGTGTGTGAGTGTGCCCTGCGATGGGCTGGCCCCCCATCCTGGGTTGTTCCCTGCCTCGTGCCCATTGATTCCGGGATAGGCTCCGGACCCCCCGCGACCCAGGATAAGCGGTTTGGAAAGTGGATGGATGGATGGAATCAGGACGTGTCGTCAGAGTATGTTCAACAGAAAATTCACACAACACAGATAAACCGATTTAAATAAGTTCCAGTTATTTATATATATCTTTTAATATTATTTTTTGTTTTATTACATATTCCCATTGAGTACATGGCAAAAAGCTGGTGGGGAAACCATTTCTCTACACATGTATGTGGCAAATAAAACTTAAACCAAAGCAGATTCGTATAGAGGTGCCTGAAATGTAACCATGTTACTGTATAATGTATTGACTTGATAAGTTATTGAGTGTGATAATGGATTATTTTATCCTCAGAGAAACTGACTGACTGGCACATCTTTCTTTACTATTGTTTTAAGATTTTGGAAGAAGATCTGATAATACTTAATATCAAAAACATTCAAATAAGCTGGGAAGAAAATTCCTTTTCTAGGTTGTGAATAACATTATGTTTTAACAAAGTAAATTATTAAAAGAATATATCCGGACACAAATATATATATATATATATATATATCGGTTTTAGGTCTCCTAAAAGTTCCCGGATAATGAAATCTGTTTATAAGTTATTAGTGATGTTAATATCTCCCCTGACTTTCATGCTTTCCTCCAATAATGAATAAAAATGTGTTGGAAGATGGGGGAGTGTGATCACATGACTGCAAAGGCAAAAAAAACACAGTTAAAAAGAAGCTCTCTGTGTAGAAAACTTGCGACCTCGCCTTATTAGTTATTTAGCTAAGATAAGCAACTTTTCTGCAACCAAAACTCATTTTAACATTTTAACCTTTTGTTTTTTTCCAGTGAATTACGTGGGAAAACACTGACTTCCGAGGAATCAACTGATTTTTATACGTAATATCAGTTCAGTGGTCTAGCTTGTACAGCACTTGTAGACTTTTGGATCCCAGAGCCTGGAGGATGTTTAAAAATCTCTCTCTTTTCTACTTGCTAGCTTCAGTAGAAGCTCATGAGTTTGTTCCACTATGGTGAGCTGTGCTCAGGCTGGGGGGGGGGCGATGAAACAGGCTTCCCAGATCCCAGACACTTACTCTCACAGCAGCTCTGGACATAGCACCAGTATAAGAAGAGTTGTGAGGTATCTACTGAGCAGGCTGGCACCGTGGATTGGTGTAAAGTGCGACTCTTTGGCATTCCCGGAATCAGTCGGGACTACAGTGTCAGGGTCTCTCCGACGCCCAGGAAGGACGAAGTTATGTATCAGTGCAGAGAACCTGTCCGGTCCGTATGGAATGGAGAGTGTCTCTATCATTGGGGCTTGACCTTCAACTGTCACCTGTGAAGAAATTTAACAAGTTACAGGTATTCATACAAGACCTGCTCTCGGTTGGGTGGGTTTGCATCGCAATGAGGCACGTGTGATTGGGTTAGCTAGGTCTTTCAAGTTCTGGTACAAAAAAAGGTGTTCAACATCAACCAGTGGAGAAGTGGGAACAATTAACTATGGATAACCCCTGTACAACAATCTCCATGTTCAATCCTACCTTTAGGGTGTAGTTGCCAGGCAGTAGGAGTCTGTAAAACTCCCCGTTATGGTTTGTCTTGAAAGGGTACTGGTTTTTCCTCCCCAGCACCTCTACCAGTGCGTTTGCAACTGGGAGTCTGTTCGCATCCAACACCTGCCCCTTTACACCTGCAGAGACAGGACACCCAGACTTGGCATTGAAGTGGTCAGCTGAGGACATGTAGCTGTATTCATTCTGGCAGAGTGGAGCATGTCGGACCAAACTGCAGCTATCATGCAGTTGCATACACACCCAGGTGGATCTGCTGCATGTAGGCCAGAAGTGCAGCCTTGTTCTCTGCCCACAATCCAGGCAGCATCTTTTCAGAGGGGTACTTGCAGCAAGACAGCTCCAGTGTCACCTCGAAACATTGGCCCCAGATATAGTTGTAGTCTTGCATCCCTCCTAAAAGCAGATCATGCAACCTTATAATCACGGAATTGGCAATAACTAAGACTGACAAGCCATCTACAGCGTTTTAGCTGTTGGTGGCATGATCCATGCTAACCTGAGACCCGGTACCCAGCGATACCCATTGGTGATGCCATCCTGGAAGCCTGTGGAGCCCTGGCAGGGCTTGCCCATGTGCATTAGCGTGTGGCTGAAAGAGTAGGTCTTGGCCAAGTGGACAAAGACGTCGTCATCGGGCGTGATGCTGGCCCCTCCCTGCAGCTCAATTCCTGGGTCAAACAGCAACAGCTCTATACTCACTGGCTGCATCGTCGCAATCACCGGTTCCAGAAGGCTGCATTATGGCAGACCAGAGTCACTGTTTTTCATTGTCATCGGACGAAGATGCCTGATCAAAACCATTATGTAGGACCTGAAATAATTTCTGACAATGTGCTTGAAGCCTCTATCAGTAAAACCTAGGATTTAGACAGATTTGACCTGCAAATTCACGCCACGGCCCATTCCCTGACCTTCATTACCTTTGTTGCTGTTGTCATATGGGTAACTGGCCACTATAGCGCCCCCGTGCAGGTTAGCCGACAGCACGAAGGGCTCTGAGTGCAGCCAGTCCATCACTGCCTGTACTTCTGGCTCACGCGTCTGCTCCTTGCCCCTGCTGAAGGCGTCTGGGAAGTTCCGGTTGAGGTCCACGCGATGTTTGTTGTACCTGAACACAAGATCTCTTTTGCTGTGGGTCTGTGATGGTTTAGCCAAGAAATTAATCATCTGACTGTGTTGTGCAGAAAGACTGGCAGATTTTCTCACCTACTAATGGGGAGAGAGACTTTATCACAATTGTCAGTGAGCCCCTTTGTCTGGTACATGTGGAATGCAATCTATGCTAAGTTTATTAACTAAAGTATGACTATAATGAAATACAATAATTAATCAAAATATGAATTCACATTATTAAGTGGAAAATTACCTCAATAGCACTTTATTAGTATAAAACCATATTTCGTATTCATACCAAGAAATACCAATCCCTCCATCTTCCATACCTTCCATGGATGGATGGATGGATGGATGGATGATAGAGTGAACGAGCCAGTTCACAAACCCAGAGCTCTGTCCACTTTTTCAACATCCTTTCACACAGCCATTTATTTACTGGAGTGTTTCAGACATGAGTTCGGTAAGCTGTACTGGAATGTTGGTGATTGGCCAATACTTTCATACTGTTGAAATTCACTTTTATGTGTAAGGGCACAAAACACAAATTTAAGGTCTGTCACGGTGTCTTTCTCATGTCCCCCCCCCCCCCCCCCCCCCTGAAATTCCCGTGTCTTTATATACTGTGTCTGACGCTGCATAATTTAATCCTCTGTTTATACCAGATACCTGTCGGTGCCACTTCCTGTTTATATATTTGGGGATGTTTGACTATGCATTTAGAATGTGGGAATATTTATCCTGAAGTACACATGGTGAAATGTGGCCCTTGTCATCAGGACCAGCTTGAGTCACTGTGTTCACTCACACAGGGTCCGGCTACTGCGTTTGCACCCTACAGATTCGATCCTGAGACGGCTCTCATGATGTCTCCTTAGAACCTTAGATGACACCAGGGGAACTTAAGGCCCCCGTGTCTCAGTCAGGATGGAGACCTTACGTAATGTTTCATCACGCTGTGAAATCAGACATGTGTTTGGCTGGATATTTTCAGCTTATCATGCCCTGTTGGGCGCCAGCTGCAGTGATGGTTTTTCCCCAGCGCCCTTAAGTGGGTTTTTGTTGACCAATTTCACACAGTAGCACGCTTGGTGTATTTAACATTCTAATAACTGCCAGGCTTGCAGTGTCCATGCGGAGTCATAGACGAGCTTCACTGCTCATGTCCCATCCAAATCAAAGCAAAACTGGCTTACGCAGTTGGCACCCCCTCAGAATCTGGCGTCCTAGGCAGCTGTCTGCGTCACCTAATGTTCCACTGGCACTGCACACCCCCAAGTTCCAGTGCAACCAAAGTATTACAAAATGTCCTAATGATCTGGCCTTGCGCACAGTGTTATTTCCTTGCATATGCCAGAAATAGACTTGTGTTTATCTTCTTTTAGAAACTGTGGCATCTCTCTGGAATTTCCATTATGCTGAGCCAGACTCTTGTAGAGTCCAGTGTGCTCCTGACAAAATTTCTCAGAAGTGTTCTGTTCTTCTAACATGAGGGGGCCAGGGGGCGAGGTCACCTGCTTACATTCCAGGGAGACCGGGATGGTGCATAATCTGACTGAACCACTGTTCCTCCTGAACTCTGTCATCCAAACTCAAACTGCCCTTTTTCACGATGGAGTCAAAATGAACTGAAGAATAGGATCGGCAGACATCTATTCTGTGTACAGAATCTCATTGCTGAAGGTCACAAAAAACTTACCTGTGGCCTTTTTATGGCCCGATTTGCACTGTTATTGTGAGACCTCACTTGGACGTACATATAGTATTTTATTTTGTTTATGCCAAGTTTGATGGCTAGAAGAGTACAGAAGTTTCTCTTTGTCTCAAACCTGGTCCACATGTTTGTCTGCGAAGCAGGTTTCCTGTTCATCGGCACCCTTAATAAAGCATAAATCAAAGGGCTGTGGTGTGGCAGCAGAAAGGTTGCGTGGCCAGAGCTGCGGGTCCTCACCTCCCCTTGGTGCGCAGGCAGCCGGGGACAGCGGCCTCAAAGCCGTCCGGGTTCATGGAGGGTAGGATGTGAATGCGGCTGCTGTTGAGAAGAAGCGTGACCAAGGGGTCCCTCAGGTAGTTCTTGACGAGGTGCTCAATCAGCTGAAGCAGCAGAACACGCCCCACCACCTGGACCCAACCCCCCAACACACAAACGCACACGCCAGAACTGCCACACATGATGTTAGCGAAATTGAACATCATCACAAACAACTCTGCACAATCCCTCTAGGGGGCGCTATCCTGAAGCACCTTTAGCCTCCAGCTCATTCCCCCACCGTGTGCTAAATAAGATGCACCACTTTGGGGGGGAGGGTCCCTCCTACTTTGGCACCACAGAGCCCCCTCCTGGCGTCCCATCCCAGCCCCCAGGCATAACATATCAAGAAGCGTCACATCTTTGCCATAATAGAAGTCCAGTGTGACCTGTTTAAGTGGACATAGTCCTGTAGCAAATGCTTATAATAATAATAATTTTTCCTTAATTATTTCATTAATATTCCCCAGTATTCTGGTTCTCAGAATGTGGTTCTGTGCACTATTTTCTTGTTTGTACTATATTCGCACCTTGTCTGTTTTGCACTAAATGTATGTCCCCTTGTGCACTTCATATCTTTCTGCTATATGCAGAAGATGTTTCTCCTGGGATCAATAAAGTTGGTCCTAATCTAATCTAGTACGATAGGAATGTACTGGGACTCTATGTAGACCGGTCATATGAGAGCACACCCCAGCATAATACCTTCCTGTTTCGTACTGCGCCGAGTCCGTGCCGAGACCCTTACCTCATTACCGTGCATGTTTGCGACGTATCTGAACTCCGGGATGCCAGGCTTGTGCTCTGTGGGAAACTTACCAAGAACAAGAACCCAGAGTTCTCTCCCTTCAAAACAAGCAGAGGAATGTGTCACTCGTTTACAGAACTGAGTCGCCCCGAGAAACGGAACTGTAAATAAAATAAGCAAGAAAGCAACATGCTTTCAGAAGAAAATTAAATTACTCGATTTGTACTTATCAGGTACGACCTGAGTTAAATAGTTATTCTCAGTTTTTTTGCGGTTATAAAACAAGGCATTCAAGCCTTGTTAGGGGAAAACTGAAAATGAACATTAACTGGATGGTACAACAGCGACAAACAGTCCTGTCTGCTGCTCCGTCCCCGAGAGTTAGGGTCGGTAGGAGGGGTTGCTTGTCCCTTAGCGTGAGAAATAGAACCGTGTGGGACATAGGCCTGTTTCTTGAATCCCGTCCGGCGATCCATGCAGAGGTTGGTGAATCTCACTGAGGTTTTGGCACAGCTGTCTGGGCTCTGGGTGCCACAATATGAGAAGCAGCGTGTCACACCGCTGGCCGGCAGGACTCACCCTCAGAGGAAGTATTTTTGGGTGTCGCCTAATTACTGTTCCGGAGGTTGCGTGACATGCGAGTCGGTTTACTGGACAAGCAGCGGCCGGCAGCCCGAAATAGCGAAGTGGCGAGTGATCGTTTCTTGCGTCTCTGTATGTGTGTAACAAAGCAAGAACTGCCAATATGTCTCCTGTCACTTCCTGCTGCATCTCCGAGGATGACAGCAGAAAGGTTTTGTGAAAATGTCCGTATTTCGTGCATATGTCGAATCGATCGGTTAGGCTAAAGTAAGAATAAAATGGACGAGTAATGGGACATAGCCAACCCAAAATTATGACTTGTGTACATTTCAGAAACACCAACAAAGTATGACTTTAAATCTCACGTAATATTATGTTTGTATTTTAATTTACCTATAATGAACGCCCAAAATGACCTTTCATTACACCTGCCATTTACATTTTTCACATTTTTTCATTCATTGCACTGAAGCTCTTGTCCCGACTGATGCACACGGCAAGAATTAACGTGACACATTCTGTGCACTAATGAGCGTACAAGGAGGCTAGCATTCTTATTATTTTCGTAACCTATATTAATGGTTAGTGTTTACGATCAAATACAAAGTACTGCTAAGAAGAGGTTTTGTCTAAGTGGTTAAAAAAATCTTACCTTCCACTGATTTCCCAATGCTATGCAAGTGCGTAAAAGATGGATAGTTCTTAATGACCGATTTCAGATACTGTTCCATTTCCACCGTGTTGTGGTAGCGGAACTGCAGACCGGGGATTAGCCAAAGCGATGCCCCGAAAAGGAGCCCCAGGAGCCACAGACGTCCCATCAGCGCAAACTGCAGACGAAGCCAGAGACAGACCGCTGAGGTATCCCGGGATCGCAGCTAAATACTCAAAGCTCACTTTTTGGGAGAATTTCACACTTTCTGCAGTAACGATTTTCAGCTATAGGCCCTATCTGACAGTATTTAATCGAGGCTATTTTCAGTAAATGTAATGTGAAACTTTAAAAGTAAAATGAAAATATTATTAATATTTTTTTAAGTAATAGTTTAAAATTTTAATTAAAAAAATAACTAGGTCACGAATTATATGACTAAAACCCTATGCTATTTGAAAGTATTAATATGTTGTCAAAGAATCAAGGAATTACTGCAGCAACCGGAAAAATAAAATCACTGAATGTAAGATGGCCATTTTTGTTTTTTTTAAAGCTAAAGTTGGTTAACTTGTTTTTGACTCTTTCGACACTTTTTAAACTACGTTAAACTTTACGCTACTTGAATAACAATCGTTTTTGTCGGTCGTAATACCGACAAAATAATAGTGCGTTACAATCAAACCACGGTGTCTGACCTCTACTAAAGTTGATGCCAAGATTCGTTTATCAACTAATTTTAGAAATCCTTGGTGATGTGTAAATTGGATTTAGTCTCTCCGTGCCAGTCGTCCTGTATCACATCTCCCATAGGTCACAATGTACTGCGCGGCGCTTGTCTCATAGTTATCCACTAAAAACTGCTTCCCTCGCTGCTGAAAACTTGTTTTCAAGAAGAAGTTTACGCAATTCCTGTTACTTGGGTGAATTCGACTTGGATGTCGGGCTCTATGGCATTTCCCATCCCGGGATATGAACCCACAACATAATGTTCCGGTTATGTAACACCCGCCCCAGGGAGAAACTGACATACAGTGTGTCCGTCATGAATACCTTTACCTATTGCATTTACATATTTTTATCGAAAACCTTTCCCCTTCCTCTCATCTATAGATGCTTATACAAAACCTTTTATTTTTCCTCCATGATGAATCCCGTATCCCAGACAGCCGTCTTATAACAGTGGTTTTAACTCCCCCATGACCAACCGTAAATGAGGTTGATGCGTGCTCAGTAGAATATTATCATTCCATCCCCAGCAGCCTTTGGACATGAAGTTCTGCGCGTGCAATCGCTATTGGTCATGCTTTGACATACTTTTGTTGATCAACAAATCACAACTGTAATACTAACTTTATTATTGGCGATTTTAATATAGGATATTGCTTTATTTGATTCTACGATTGCAGTGCACTCGTGTTAAGTTGTACATTTTCAGCTGTAAATCCTGGTGACCCGTGATACCCATACATTTTATGATCCAATGGTATGAAATTTATTCTTTCAATTGTGGTTGTTTTTCTCTGCAAGAGGTACCACCTCTGCAATTTTGTATTATGTACCTATTGCGACAAGTGCTCCAGTTGCGTATCATTATAGCCACGGGCGACCTCTAGTGGTTATACTCATAAAATACTGGGAAATGATAAATTCTGGAGTCTTCGCAAACGGCCATGACACATTAGCCCAGTCCTTACGTCATGTCCCAGGGGTTTGAGTCCAATCCAAGACCGGGACGCTACAGTATTAATTACTTTATTGTGCTTATATCAACTTTTACAAACTGTTTTTATAATATATAGAAACGAATATGAAGACATTAGATAAATGCAAATGTGAATGAACCCCACCCAGAATACAGTGAATCAATCTTTGTTTCATTATTATAAACAGTTTTAGAGATTCTTCCATTTTACTCTCCTATCATTTCAGTTAAATACATGGTTGCATTGCATTGTTATCCATTTACACTTGTACAGATATAACTGTAAGTCATTCTGATAGTAACTAAGAGTTTGCTCATTCTCTCCCTGTTTTTGAAGGCTCCTACGGAGTGGTCTGGTTCCCTGCAGTCTGCTGGTCGACATCCATGGGTTTCTCTTTCTCTTTGAGAAATTCAGAGAGTTCATGTAGACTCTTTGAAGAACCATTATTAATCATCAGTGTCTGGAGATCTTCTGTTGGAATGATTTCACGAAGTAAGGTATGCAGCTCGGAGCCTCCATCGAAAGATCCAGTGGAGGATACATCAGAAGATCCATCGGAAGATCCATCAGTGGATCCATCGGAAGATCCATCGGAGGATGCATCGGAAGATCCATCAGTGGATCCATCACAGTCCTTTGCAGTAGTGATGACTGTCAATAAAACACTGTCCAGATCTTCTTTCCACCCCTGTAGCATATACCGGATAAATTCTGCAACAACCTGAATTGCAAATTTGCTCTTCATTGTTTCAGCAATTAACTTTGACAGAGGTTCGCATTTCTTTTCCTCCATCATCTGTAGCAGTAAATGCTCTAGTATTGACCTCATGGAATTGCCAAACTCAATCACGCTATTCTTTTTTCCAGCAGTTTTATAAGAGAAGCCACCAGTATGCAAGCCTACCAGTTGGCATTTTTCCCCAAAGATCGGAGAGCCTGAGGACCCATCAAAGAAATATGTGTTATATGTCAATTCTTTATCCTTCAATTGATTGATATACTCAATGTGACGCCCTCTCTCGCTAAAATGTATATCTACTGCATTTGCTCTTTCTTTATCTTCAATAATGGCACTTAAGTCCATCTTTT